>NC_138891.1:14286216-14886216 GCF_965194825.1 Balaenoptera physalus
CTTAGAGCTTCAAGTCAGCTCAATTCCCAGTGACTAAGCCTGAGATAAATTGTGATTGTAATGAATATGATTAAAAGTAAATTTTTTTTTTCTTCCAAAGTTTTATTTTTTTATAGTAAAGAAACTTTATTACCTTAATAACTTGTCATCATTTACCTGAAAAATAATAGCAGGAAATACAAGGAAGTAGCAGAAAAATACAGAAGTGGAAGACTTTTTCTAGTCCATCTTCACGACTATTTAAATCTTGAAGAATAGTCAGAGAAATCCAAATGTAAATGTGTGATATAAGACCTATTTTCAAAAAGCTCACTTTTGTTTGTAGTACCTTTTTTTTTAGGGGGGGAGAATGGTCTTTTATTTATTTTATTTTATTTTATTTTTTAAATATCTTTATTGGAGTATAATTGCTTTACAATGTTGTGTTAGTTTCTACTGTACAACAAAGTGAAGCAGCTATACATACACATATATCCCCATATCTCCTCCCTCTTGCATCTCCCTCCCACCCTCCCTATCCCACCCCTCTAGGTGGTCACAAAGCACTGAGCTGATCTCCCTGTGCTATGTGACTGCTTCCCACTAGCTATCTATTTTACATTTGGTAGTGTATATAAGTCAGTGCCACTCTTTCACTTCGTCCCAGCTTGCCCTTCCCACTCCCCATGTTCTCAAGTCCATTCTCTACATCTGCATCTTTATTCCTGTCCTGCCCCTAGGTTCTTCAGAACTTTTTTTTTTTTTTTAATTCCATATATATGTGTTAGCATACGGTATTTGTTTTTCTCTTTCAGACTTACTTCACTGTGTGTGACAGATTCTCGCTCCATCCACCTCTCACTACAAATAACGCAATTTCGTTCCTTTTTCTGGCTGAGTAGTATTCCATTGTATATATGTGCCACGCCTTTATCCATTCATCTGTCAATGGACACTTAGGTTGCTTCCATGTCTTGACTACTGTAAATACAGCTGCAATGAACATTGTGGTACATGACTCTTTTTGAATTATGGTTTTCTCAGAGTATACGCCCAGTAGGGGGATTGATGGGTCAAATGGTAGTTCTATTTTTAGTTTTTTAAGGAACCGCCATACTATTCTCCATAGTGGCTGTATCAATTTACATCCCACCAACAGTGCAAGAGGGTTCCCTTTCCTCTACACCCTCTCCAGCATTTATTGTTTGTAGATTTTTTGATGATGGCCATTCTGACCAGTGTGAGGTGATACCTTATTGTAGCTTTCATTTGCATTTCTATAATGATTAGTGATGTCGAGCATCCTTTCATGTGTTTCTTGGCAATCTGTATATCTTCTTTGGAGAAATGTCTGTTTAGGTCTTCTGCCCATTTTTGGATTGGGTTTTTTGGATTTTTTTGATATTGAGCTGCATGAGCTGCTTGTATATTTTGGAGATTAATCCTTTGTCAGTTGCTTCATTTGAAAATATTTTCTCCCATTCTGAGGGTTGTCTTTTCGTCTTGTTTATGGTTTCCTTTACTGTGCAAAAGCTTTTAAGTTTCATTAGGTCCCATTTGTTAATTTTTGGGTTTTTTTCCATTTCTCTAGGAGGTGGGTCAAAAAGGATCTTGCTGTGATTTATGTCATAGAGTGTTCTGTCTATGTTTTCCTCTAAGAGTTTTATAGTGTCTGGCCTTGCATTTAGGTCTTTAATCCATTTTGAGTTTATTTTTGTTCATGGTGTAAGGGAGTGTTCTAATTTCATTCTTTTACATGTAGGTATCCAGTTTTCCCAGCACCACTTATTGAAGAGGCTGTCTTTTCTCCATTATGTAGTCTTGCCTCTTTTATCAAAGACAAGGTGACCATATGTGGTCATATGCATGGGTTTATCTCTGGGCTTTCTACTATCCTGTCCCATTGATCTATATTTCTGTTTTTGTGCCAGTACCATACTGTCTCGATTACTGTAGCTTTGTAGTAGAGGCTGAAGTCAGGGAGCCTGAATCCTCCAGTTCCATTTTTCTTTCTCAAGATTGCTTTGGCTATTCAGGGTCTTTTGTGTTTCCATACAAATTGTGAAATTTTTTGTCCTAGTTCTGTGAAAAATGCCTTAGTTTGATAGGGAATGCACTGAAGCTGTAGATTGCTTTGGGTAGTATAGTCATTTCACAATGTTGATTCTTCCAATCCAAGAACATGGTATATCTCTCCATCTGTTTGTATCTTCTTTAATTTCTTTCATCAGTGTCTTATAGTTTTCTGCCTACAGGTCTTTTGTCTCCTTAGGTAGCTTTATTCCTAGGTATTTTATTCATTTTGTTGCAATGGTAACTAGGTGTTTCCTTAATTTCTCTTTCAGATTTTTCATCATTAGTGTATAGGAATGCAAGAGATTTCTGTGCATTAATTTTGTATCCTGCTACTTTACCAAATTCATTGATTAGCTCTAGTAGTTTTCTGGTAGCATCTTTAGGATTCTCTATGTATAGTATCATGTCATCTGCAAACAGTGACAGCTTTATTTCTTTTCTGATTTGGATTCCTTTTATTTCTTTTTCTTCTCCGATTGCTGTGGCTAACACTTCCAAAACTATGTTGAATAATAGTGGTGAGAGTGGGCAACCTTGTCTTGTTCCTGATCTTAGTGGAAATGGTTTCAGTTTTTCACTTTTGAGGACGATGTTGGCTGTGAGTTTGGCATATATGGCCTTTATTATGTTGAGGAAAGTTCCCTCTATGCCTACTTTCTGGAGGGTTTTTATCATAAATGTGTGTTGAATTTTGTCGAAAGCTTTTTCTGCATCTATTGAGATGATCATATGGTTTTTATCCTTCAGTTTTTTAATATGGTTTATCACATTGATTGATTTGCATAGATTGAAGAATCCTTGCATTCCTGGGATAAACCCCACTTGATCATGGTGTATGATACTTTTAATGTGCTGTTGGAGTCTGTTTCCTAGTATTATTTTTTTAATATCTTTATTTGAGTATAATTGCTTTACAATGGTGTGTTAGTTTCTGCTGTATAACAGAGTGACTCAGCTATATGTATACATATATCCCCATATCTCCTCCCTCTTGTGTCTCCCTCACACCCTCCCTATCTCACCCCTCTAGTTGGACACAAAGCACCAAGCTGATCTCCCTGTGCTATGCGGCTGCTTCTCAATGGCTATCTTATTTTGCATTTGGTAGTGTATATATGTCCATGCCACTGTCTCACTTCGTCCCATGCTTGCTAGTATTTGTTGAGAATTTTTGCATCTATGTTCATCAGTGATATTGGCCTGTAGTTTTCTTTCTTTGTGACATCTGTGTCTGGTTTTGATATCAGGGTGATGGTGGCCTCGTAGGATGAGTTTGGGACTGTTCCTCATTCTGCTATATTTTGGAAGTGTTTGAAAAGGATAAGTGTTAGCTTTTCTCTAAATGTTTGATAGAATTCGCCTGTGAAGCCATCTGGTCCTGGGCTTTTGTTTGTTGCAAGATTTTTAATTACAGTTTCAATTTCAGTGCTTGTGATTGGTCTGTTTATATTTTCTATTTCTTCCTGGCTCAGTCTCGGAAGGTTGTGCATTTCTAAGAATTTGTCCGTTTCTTCCAGGTTGTCCATTTTATTGGCATATAGTTGATTCTCTCATGATCCTTTGTATTTCTTCAGTGTCAGTTGTTACTTCTCCTTTTTCATTTCTAATCTATTGATTTGAGTCTTCTCCCTTTTTGTCTTGATGAGTCTGGCTAATGGTTTGTCAATACTGTTTATCTTCTCAAAGAACAAGCTTTTAGTTTTATTGATCTTTGCTATTGTGTCATTTATTTCTTTGTCATTTATTTCTGATCTGATCTTTATGATTTCTTTCCTTCTGTTAACTTTGGGGTTTTTTTGTGCTTCTTTCTCTAATTGCTTTAGGTGTAAGGTTTATTTGAGATTTTTCATGTTTCTTGAGGTAGAATTGTATTGCTATAAACTTCCCTCTTTGAACTGCTTTTGTTGCATCCCATAGGTTTTGGGTCATCGTGTTTTCATTGTCATTTGTTTCTAGGTATTTTTTGATTTCCTCTTTGATTTCTTCAGTGGTCTCTTGGTTATTTAGTAGTGTATTGTTTAGCCTGCATGTGTTTGTATCTTTTATAGTTTTTTCCCTGTAATCAATATCTAGTCTCATAGCATTGTGGTCAGAAAAGATACTTGATACAATTTCAATTTTCTTAAATTTAACAAGGCTTGATATGGTGTATCCTGGAGAATGCTCCATAAGCACTTAAGAAGAAAGTGTATTCTGTTGTTTTTGGATGGAATGTCCTATAAATATCAATTAAGCCCATCTTGTTTAATATGTCATTTAAGGCTCGTGTTTCCTTATTTATTTTCATTTTGCATGATCTTTCCATTGGTGAAAGTGGGGTGTTAAAGTCCCCTAGTATGATTGTGTTACTGTCGATTTCCCCTTTGATGGCTGTTAGTATTTGCCTTATGTATTGAGGTGCTCCTATGTTGGGTGCATAAATATTTGCAATTGTTATATCTTCTTCTTGGATTGATTCCTTGATCATTATGTAGTGTCCTTCTTTGTCTCTTGTTATAGTCTTTATTTTAAAGTCTATTTTGTCTGAGATGAGAATTGTGACTCCAGCTCTCTTTCTTTTTTTTTTTTTTTTTAGTTAGGTAAGTTGTAATTTTTTATTGGAAAACAAATATACAACTTGGAGTGGATTTGAGGCAAATTGTGCCATAAGCAGATTTTCTTTAAGTGGCTAAAACAACAAGCAAGTAACAATAAAAGAAATTGTTTCTGGTACAGGACCCGCAGTACAAAAAGATAGTGTATGAGTACCTGGATAAAACACCCATTTTTCAGTAGTGCCACTTTTAAGTATATATTGTTGACTGTCCATAGTCCACACAGAGTTACAACTCCACACTCCAAACACCACATGCTGACATTTCCTAAAGAAAACAACTTAAAAAGAAAGCATAACCCACATGTTCCCTCATTTGACCAACTCCTTCTAAGTTTAGAAGTGCAGAAGGGCTTAGATATATCCAGAGTAAGCCACATGCAGCATGGTACTTGATCAATTTTTCTGAAATAAGGTTTCAGGACAATGACAGTAAGATAAGAGAAGAAAACATGGAGGAATGAAGTCCTACCTAATACATGCATATTTATTTTTTGAAAGTAGGGTGAAACCTTTTACAGATAAGTTACAAACAAAGAAAAGGCAAATAAACAATTTTGTACAAGAAATTTAACACACTCTGTACAATGTCTTCACTTTGTTGTCATCATTTGTACAAACTCTTCATAGTTTACTTGACCATCACCATCAATATCTGCTTCCCTGATCATTTCATCAATCTCTTCATCTGTTAACTTCTCTCCAAGGTTTGTCATCACATGGCAGAGCTCTGCTGCACTAATATAGACATTACCATCCTTATCAGACACACGGAATGCTTCCCTAATTTCTTCTTAACTGTCTGTGTCTTTCATTTTTCTTGCCATCATTGTCAGAAATTCCGGGAAGTCAATTGTGCCATTACCATCAGCATCCACTTCATTAAGCATGTCCTGTAACTCTGCTTCTGTGAGATTCTACCCATGAGACCTCATTACAGTTCCCAATTCCTTTGTTGCTATAGTTCCATAACCATCCTTGTCAAATAGTGAAAAAGCTTCTTTGAATTCTGCAATCTGCTCTTCAGTCAGTCAGCCATGTTGCAAGGGCTACCAGTCTCCGGGACGCGACTACACAAACACTCAGCTCACTCGCTCCACTTGGACTCCAGCTTTCTTTTGATTTCCATTTGCATGGAATATCTTTTTCCATCCCCTCACTTTCAGTCTGTTATGTGTCCCTAGGTCTGAAGTGGGTCTCTTGTACACAGCATATATACGGGTCTTGTTTTTATATCCATTCAGCAAGTCTATGTCTTTTGGTTGGAGCATTTAATCCATTTACATTTAAGGTAATTATCAATATGTAGGTCCCATTACCATTTTCTTAATTGTTTTGGGTTTGTTATTGTAGGTCTTTTCCTTCTCTTGTGTTTCCTGCCTCGAGAATTTCCTTTAGCATTTGTTGTAAAGCTGGTTTGGTGGTGCTGAATTCTCTTACTTTTTGCTTGTCTATAAGGGTTTTAATTTCTCTGTTGAATCTGAATGAGATCCTTGCTGGGTAGTGTAATCTTGGTTGTAGGTTTTTCTCCTTCATCACTTTAAACATGTCCTGCCACTCCCTTCTGTCTTGCTGAGTTTCTACTGAAAGATCAGCTGTTAACCTTATGGGGATTCCCTTGTGTGTTATTTGTTGTTTTTCCCTTGCTGCTTTTAATATGTTTTCTTTATATTTAGTTTTTGATAGTTTGATTAATATGTGTCTTGGCGTGTTTCTCCTTGGATTTATCCTGTATGGGACTCTCTGCACTTCCTGGACTTGATTGACTATTTCCTTTCCCATATTAGGGAAGTTTTCAACTATAATCTCTTCAGATATTTTCTCAGTCCCTTTCTTTTTCTCTTCTTGTGGGACCGCTATAATTCAAATGTTGGTGCATTTAATGTCCCAGAGGTCTCTGAGACTGTCCTCAATTCTTTTCATTCTTTTTTCTTTATTCTGCTCTGCGGTAGTTATTTCCACTATTTTATCTTCCAGGTGAGTTATCCATTCTTCTGCCTCAGTTATTCTGCTATTGATTCCTTCTAGAGAATTTTTAATTTCATTTATTGTGTTGTTCATCGTTTGTTTGCTCTTTAGTTCTTCTAGGTCCTTGTTAAACTTTGCCTGTATTTTCTCCATTCTATTTCCAATATTTTGGATCATTTTTACTATCATTCCTCTGAATTCTTTTTCAGGTAGACTGCCTATTTCCTCTTCATTTGTTTGATCTGGTGGGTTTTTACTTTGCTCCTTCATCTGCTGTGTATTTCTCTGTCTTCTCATTTTGCTTAACTTACTGTGTTTGGGGTCTCCTTTTCACAGGCTGCAGGTTCATTGTTCCTGTTGTTTTTGGTGTCTGCCTCCAGTGGGTAAGGTTGGTTCAGTGGGTTGTTTAGGCTTCCTGGTGGAGGAGACTGGTGCCTGTGTTCTGGTGGGTGAGGCTTGATATTGTCTTTCTGGTGGGCAGGACCATGTCCGGTGGTGTGATTTGGGGTCTCTGTGAACTTATTATGATTTTAAGCAGCCTCTCTGCTAATGGGTGGGGTTGTGTTCCTGTCTTGCTAGTTGTTTTGCATAGGGTGTCCAACACTGGAGCTTGCTGGTCATTGAGTGGAGCTGGGTCTTAGTGTTGAGACAGAGATCTCTGGGAGAGCTCTTGCAGACTGATATGTGGGACCAGGAGGTCTCTGGTAGTCCAACGTCCTGATCTTGGCTCTCCCATCTCAGAGGCTCAGGCCTGACACCTGACTGGAGCAACAAGACCCTTCAGCCACACAGTTGATTTTGGAGGCCAAGAAATACCTCTGCAAGTGGAGGTCCAGGAAAGCTGGTGGTGTAGTTCCAGTCCAAGACCCAAGTCTGAAGGCCTGGAGAAACATGCCGCAAGCACTTCCAGGGCAAAGAGGCGGGTCTGTAGTACCTTTTGTTTTCCTTTGTGCTCTGTCTAGTTTCATTTGCTCATAGGTTGCTGTGGGCAGAGGACTTGCACTGATGCTTCAGACCAGAATTCCTAGTGAGAAATGGTTCTTCCCCAAAGCTTTTTAAAATTTAATTTTAAATTTACATTCGGTATGATTCTCTCTTTTTGGTGTACAGTTGTGTGAGTTTTAAAATTTTTTAATATATCCTTTGTTACAGATGTTTTTAGTTGAAATATAGTTGACATATAATATTGTGTAGTTTCAGGTGTACAGCAAAGTGATTCAGTTATATATATATATATATATATATATATATATATATATATATTACATTATTTTCCATTATTGCATATTAGAAGATATCAAATATTTTTTCTTGTGTTATACAGTAAATCCTTGTTGCTCATCTATTTTATGTATAGTAGTTTGTGTCTGTTAATCCCATACTCCTAATTTAGCCCTCCCTCTTCCTTTTCTTCTTTTTTCTTCTTTTTTTTATATAGCAGGTTCTTGTTAGTTATCCATTTTATACATATTAGTGTATATATGTCAATCCCAGTCTCCCAATTCATCCCACCACCACCAACACCACCCCCTCTACTTTCCCCCTTGGTGTCCATACATTTGTTCTCTACATCTGTGTCTCTATTTCTGCCTTGCAAACTGGCTCATCTGTACCATTTTTCTAGATTCCACATATATGTGTTAATATACGATATTTGTTTTTCTCTTTCTGACTTACTTCACTTTGTATGACTGTCTCTAGGTCCATCTATGTCTCTACAAATGATCCAGTTTTGTTCCTTTTTCTGGCTGAGTAATATTGCATTGTATATATGTGCCACATCTTTTTTATCCATTGATCTGTCGATGGACATTTTGGTTGCTTCCATGTCCTGTCTATTGTAAATAGTGCTGCATGAATATTGGGGTGCATGTGTCTTTTTGAATTATGGTTTTCTCTGGGTATATGCCCAGTAGTGGAATTGCTGGATCATATGGTAGTTCTATTTTTAGTTTTTTAAGGAACCTCCATACTGTTCTCCATAGTGGCTGTATAATTTACATTCCCACCAACAGTGCAGGAGGGTTCGCTTTTCTCCACACCCTTTCCAGCATTTGCTGTTTGTAGATTAAGAGTAAACTCTGCACTAGCCTTTTCTTGGCTAGGCTACACGTCTCCAATTTGAGGTTTTCTTGCTATCCCCCTCTGATCTCCCTGGAGTTTTTGAAAAACTCCTTAGCCCCTCAGGCGAGCCAGTCCTGGCACTGTCCAGTGTCAGCACCAGCTATACCACCTCTAGTCTGGAGCAGGTGCCAGGATGGTTCTTTCTCATGCTCCCACCCCCCTTTTCCTGCCTTTACTAATTTTCTCCCCAGACACATCATCCATCCCCCTCCATCAGGGTGTCTTTGGCTCTGTTTCCTTCTTTTTCATTCCTTCCCCTAGACCGTGATACAGATCATGTCATCCCCTTGATTAACCCTCCAACAAATTCTGCTTTCATAGGGTGCATTCCTTCAACACATCAGCGACCTCAGGCATCATTGGTCATTGGTCATCCATCAGGAGTGCTCCACCCACATCTTGGCATAACCAACCCTGTCTGGACATTAAGGTCTCCCACCACATATTTTCTTCTTAAGCAGGTCTTCCTGACCACTCTACCTCCCCACTCTGCATCACTTCACCTATTCAAATTTTTTTCTTCAAAGCTTTATTAGTCTCTGATTATCTTGTTCATTATTTTGTTTTCTTTATTATTTGCCATCTCCCCTCACCTAAGTCTCCATGAGAGCAAGGGCCTTATCTACTAAAAGATGACATTTGTCTTTGGTTTCTAAGAAAATGAATTAACCTTCAGAGAAAGGTTCAGGTAGTGTGTCCCTGTTTCCTCAGAACAGTCCAGGTTATTTCCATGTCATTATTAGTAGCACTCCCTTTCATTCTCAAAAGTGCCAGTGGGATGGTGAGAATACCTTTCTCTGGTCTCTTGTCATTGGTGCTAAGCACTAAGAATTATCTTTTTGTGTTTTTTTTTTTTTTTTATTGAAGTACAGTTGCTTTACAATGTTAGTTTCAGGTGGACAGCAAAGTGATTCAAATTCATATATGTATATATAAATATATATATATTCTTTTCCCTTATAGGTTATTACAAAATATTGAGTATAGTTCCCTGTGCTATACAGTAGGTCCTTGTTGCTTATCTATTTTATGTATAACAGTGTGCTTATGTTAATCCCAAACTCCTAATTTTTCCCTCCCCCCCTTTCCCCTTTAGTAACCATAAGTTTGTTATGTCTGTGAGTCTATTTCTGTTTTGTATATAAGTTCATTTGTATCTTTTTTTTTTTTCTTAGATTCCACATGTAAGTGATACCATATGATATTTGTCTTTCTCTGTCTGGCTTACTTCACTTAGTATGATAATCTCTATGTCCATTCATGTTGCTGAAAATGGCATTATTTCATTCTTTTTTATGGCAGAGTAATATTCCATTGTATAAATATACTACATCTTTTTTATCTATTCATCTGTCGATGGACATTTAGGTTGTTTCCATGTCTTAGCTATTGTAAATAGTGCTGCAGTGAACATTGGGGTGCATCTATCTTTTTGGATATATGCCCAGGAGTGGGATTGCTTGGTCATATGGTAGCTTTATTTTTAGTTTTTTAAAGAACCTTCATACTGTTCTCCATAGTGGCTGCACCAATTTACATTCCCACCAACAGTGCAGGAAGGTTCCCTTTCTCCACACCCTCTCCAGCATTTCCTGTTTGTAGAATTTTTGATGATGGCCATTCTGACCTGTGTGAGGAATTATCTTTTTGTGATCAGCACTCTTTGTAACCAAACTTCCCTGACACAAGGAAGGCCTCAGCCTCAATGTAAATTTGATTTGAAGCAGGGAATGGATGTGGGGTAAACATACAAACTGTAAATGTCAGCTCCCTCAGTTGACATAAAATTATTTCTCTGCTATAAAAGTACATTTGACTATTTTTAATAATTTCTGAGTATCCTGGCATATGGATGCCTGCTAATTTATCTAACTAATCCCTTATTAATGAATATTTCAATTCTTTTCAGTTTTTTCTTTGTTAACAATGTTGTGACAATGAACATTCATATATATTTGTTTTTGTATACTGGTGAAAAATTTCATCAGGTTAAATTTCTACATGTGAAATTGCTGGATCAAGAGGTCCGCACGTTTACAAAGCTGATGGTTATTGTCTAAGGCCATTTGAAACAGGAAATTAATATAATGATCACCTTCCACTAAAGCAAGCATGTGTTTCAGTTTCCATTTGGGGGTAATACACTTATATTTTACACATACATACAAATCTGCCCTCTATGAGGAAAAATTTTTAGATATTCAAACTATATAATTATCTTTTGCATTCCCAGCTTTCACTTTAATGATCTCTAATGCATGCATATGGAGTGAATTCATGGATCGTTAGCAGTGATACGCCTTTTGTGTTTATTTTAGACTATGTAATGGTCACAGATGGATCCCTAATTTACCCGTTTCTCCCTTTTTTTAGACAAGAGTCCCAATGTCTACAAACTTAAGGGTATAGTTACATGCTAAACTCTGAAATAAAGTCAGTCTTTGTGACTTTAGCGTGGGTACACTAAAACCACATCATATTAGAGCTGTAAGGGATCTTATAGTTCTGTAACTGGAGTGCCCCAATTCATAGTTTGGGATGCAAATAAGGCACCACTCAGGTGGGGGCCCAAAGTTGAATGTGGGAGCTCTCGCATGCCCAGTGAACAGAAACACAGCGACCTTTGCTGAGAGCCCCTTCCTCTAATAGGCCAGGGCTGTCCTGGTCATTTCTGTTTCAACTTCTGGAGTCCCAACTGAGACTGGGAACTCTGCCGTTCCACAGAGGTGGGTGGCTCTAGGAGAAGCCGCTAGTGTAGCTTGCTTGGGCCACTGCTCTTCTTTAAGCGGCCAAAGAGAAGGTCCCAGCCCTCAGGAGTAAGTTCAGCCAGTGGTGGGCTTCAGGCAAACTTGGCTTGGACTCCCATCATTATAGCTCCTCACTCACATGGCCACTTCCCCAGGACTCAAACCTGCTCCCTGATCCTGGGTTGGGTCTGGTCCCAGTGTGCACTACACTTTTGAACTCCTAAGTCGGTGCAGAAGCTGGGCTGGTGGTCCTATCTTTTCTCCTTGGTGGTGAGTTTACCTAGAGTCGTGGCCCTTCTCTGACTCTAGGAATAGCTCAGGGCAATCCCCAGTTCACCCTGACTAGTTTTAATTTTTGAGAAAAAGTGTAAGCATCTTGATCCCCTCCTGCCCTAATCCCCTAGGAGTGTCTTGGGCTCCAAATACAAATTTGATTACTCCCTGACAGTGGTTTTCATTCTCCACATATCAGTATTTTTTTTTTCTCTCTCTCAGATATTAAATTCCATTTTACCTATCTGTCCTACTGGAGATCACTTAAGTCTAGTCCCCTCATTTTAAAAGTGAGGAAATTGAGGCACAGAGAGAAGAGAAGTTACTTACCCATGTCACACACCTGGTCACGATAGACCAGAGACAAGAATTCTTGCCTTCTAAATCATAATTCAGAGCTCTGCTGTTTCCACTAAGATGTTTCTGTTTTGTGGGTTTTCTCAGATGAGGTTTGAAATGCTAGCCATTTTCTTTCTACATTCTTGGCCACATTCCAAGCTGCCCAGCTGAAAAATGGTCAGACATGCTGGGTACGTTTTTATTTACCTAGTAGTGATTTCCAGAGTCAAAACCAAACCGCTCATTAAAATCAGCTGCTGTTTCAGAAAACTCACATCATTGTACCCCTTCATTAGGACGGAATAATCAAGAGCTAGCCCTGAGCACATTCATTGTCCTAGAATGTGCTTTGATGCTTCTCTGTGACCCAATGAATCTAGAAAAATCTTTATGCTGCAGCCCAGCATTTGGTGCATGTTTCCCTTTCCATAGCTCCTCTTGACTCCCCTTTGGGTCAAATATTTTCAAGGAGTTTCTGATTCTGTTTCATCCTCAACATTTGTCACTTGATGGACAGCTGAAGGAAGCAACTGGAAAGTGGTTTGGAGAGGTAATAAATCCGTGTGCAAAGCAACTTCAAGTTTTGGTTGTTGACCCCGAGGGCTGGATTCCTTACCTGTGGCATGGAGTCCTGGGCGTTCACCCATTCCTCAGGCTGACTGCTGGCTTTGGATGGGACGTGCAGACAGGTTATGGGTGGGGGAAGGGAAGGGTAGGAGTGTTCACATTTAGAGGTCCTTCTCCTCAGGAATTCTATTTCACAAAGCCGAGAGTTTTGCTGAGTATTGGCAGAATACGTGGAGTTGACCTGCCTAACATTGGGTCAGACTGCCAGGCAGCATTAATCAGAACACCATTCTACAAAGACGGCCTCCAGAACTTTCTGAAAAACACCTTTGAAAGAATCATGTTTCCATCTTGATTTATCTTTATGCGTTAAAATGCAGTGAAGACTTAACTATGTCTGCGACCATAAATTTTACTAAAATGTCACAGTTCCACTCTGTCATCCACGTTGGCTCATATCTCTAGGAGAGAAGTTCTCAGCCCTGGTAGCACATTGAATCAGCTGGCGGACTTTTAGAAATTTCCAATGCCCTGGCCACTACTCAGAGGAATTAAATCAGACCCTCTTGGGGTGGGACCTAGGTATCAGTACTTTTAAAAACCCTCTGGTGATTCTGCTGTGTAGTTTAGGTTGAGAACCACTGCCTAAAAATTGCTCCCTGCAGGCAATAATTTGCCTAAAGTCCAAACTCTAAGCTTTGTGAAGGCAGAAACTGGCCTGTTTACTCTCACTCATCCCCAACACCTCTAATACCTCCTGGCCCATAGTTGGTACTTAATAAATATTTACTAATTGAATGAATACATGTTTATTTTGAACTTCATAAAAATGTATATAAAGAAATGCTCTTCCTTTTGCCTGGGGATAATGTTATGCATCTGTAGTCATGGCACTAGATCAGGGTTAGAGGCTTCTAGTTACCCTGAATTCTTAAATTACAGGATCCTGGAAGGTTTGTGGCCCTCAAGGAGAGGCCTGGCTGGCCAGAGCTGTGGGGACTTTTAGGGGGGATCAGCACAGTGGCTATTTACCAACTAGAATGAAAGCATTTTGCTATTTTAACCATAGGTCTTTCTGTACTCATGTATAAGCAGGCCACAGTGGTTTGGGCTTTTCCTTCTACTGTTGCCAGAGATTTCTAGTCTCAAAGGCTATGTATGATCTGGTGTTGTCCTCTCTCTGACCTCACTTTCTATCATTCCCCAGTCCCTCTCCCTGCACTCCAACCACACCGGCCTTCTCTGTGTTTCTTGAACACTGTCAAGCTCCTTCTTGCCTCAGTGTCTTTGCACTTGTTGTTTAGTCTGCTGGACCATTCACCTGATGGAGGCATGCAAAGTCATGGTGCAAAGGGCTTGGATACAAAGAGAGGCATGGCAGCAATCAGTTTGGCAAGAAACCTACCATGTGGCCCCTTTAGGTCAACACTCAGTCTCTCAGATAAAATGCTCAGCACCTCAGTTTTCTTCTTTCTCTCTCTCAGTGTGTGCTCAAAAACATTTTTGTTGCCTGATAGAATCTGAATATTAACTATTTTCTTTATGTTTCTGCAGTAAATCTCCTAATTGTCTTTTCCTTCCCTTTCTACTCCATACTCCCTGGCCATCCCCTTCCCCAGATTAATGCTTTATACTGGCTAAGGAGATGCTTCATATGGAAATACAAAGGAGAAATGCACATTTATATGGTTTAAGATACTATCCCAATTATACTTACAATAGTTACTCACACTAGGCTCAAGCAAGGGGCTGAGTACTTTCTACATATTGTCCCATTTAATTTTCACAAGAGATTTTCTCCTCTTACATGTGAGAAAACTGAGACCTTAAATGGTTGAAGAAACTGCTCTAGAAATCCTTCCTAGTTAAATGGTAGAGCAGGATTTGAACTCAGAGCTGCCAAACTCTATAGCCCTTGCTCTTAAGCCTTGCACTCTCTCTGCCTCTCTGTAAGATCATCATCTGTAAGGTCCCCTTTATAAACCTCAAAATTCCTTGATGCTACCTATTTGTTTGAAGCGTGTTTACTGCTCTAAGGAATATGCACTAGCTGCAAACTGCCTGGCTAAAACTTCAAAGAAAATAGCAAAAAGAAGCATGACATGGAGAGTGATTGTAATGGCAAATCACAGAAGAATATTAGGGAAGTCTCCATACAGAAGGCTTTTTTCTAATCCAGGGAAATGGCAATGACATTTCATCATGGAGCATGACCTAGCAGAATGGGCTGCCAGGCTGAAATGTACTTGAATATCTTATCTTCGTGTTGGGCACATAAGCAAGGGTACATATTATATGCACGACTATTTTTCTTGGGGTTAAGGCAGTAAATTTCTCTTGGTATACTGTATCCAGTTAGACTTCTCAAAAAACTGTGATTTCCTAGTCCTAAATTCAACATGGCTGAAAAAGATGTTTCTTCACAGCTTCTATCATTTCTACTTAATCCTAAATTATTAATAGTTCCAATTTATTCCTAAGAAGTTACTATTTTACTTTCTAATTATTCAAGGGGAAGAGTTGAGTGAAAAAAAAAATGTTAGCACTTGTATTTTTTTTCTTGCTCCACACTGTTAAAAAACAATATTAAAATGTGGTCCCTGGGCCAGCAGCCTGCACATCATCTGGGAAACTTGTTTGAAATGCAAATTCTTGGGCCACCACCCCAGACCATATGTGTGTCTCCTAGAAGCTTTATAGTTTAAACTGTTGTATTTAGGTTTATAATTCATCTCATGTTAATATTTTTCCATGTACTTATCCAGTTGTACCAGCACCCTTTATTAAAAAGACTTTCCTTCTCCCAGTTGAATTGCCTTAGCTCTTTTGTTCCAATCAATTGACTATAAATGTGTTATTTCTGGGCTTTTTAATCTGTTTTACTAATCTATTTATCCTTCACCAATACCACACTGTCTTGATTATGGTACCTTTTTAATAAGTCTTGAAATCAGGTAGGATGAGTCTCCAACATTGTTTTTTTTTTTGCTCCATTTACTTAGGCCTTCTATAATTTTGCTCAGCAATGTTTTGCATATAGGGTTTTGGTGTATAGGACTGGCATGTCGTTTGTTAAATTATGGGTGTGTGTGTGTGTTTGTGCCCTTCTGTTAACGATATTTTTTTTAAAACATTTTTATTGAAGTATAATTGCTTTACAATGGTGTGTTAGTTTCTGCTTTATAACAAAGTGAATCAGTTATACATATACATATATCCCCAGATCTCCTCCCTCTTGCGTCTCCCTCCCTCCCACCCTCCCTATCCCACCCTTCTAGCTGGTCACAAAGCACTGAGATGATCTCCCTGTGCTATGTGACTGCTTCCCACTACCTATCTACTTTAGATTTGATAGTGTGTATATGTCCATATATACACTACCACTCTCTCACTTTGTCCCAGCTTACCCGTCCCCCTCCCCGTGTCCTCAAGTCCATTCTCTAGTAGGTCTGCATTTTTATTCCCATCTTGCCCCTAGGTTCTTCATGACTTTTTTTTTTTTTTTTCTTAGTTTCCATGTATATGTGTTAGCATACGGTATTTGTTTTTCTCTTTCTGACTTACTTCACTCGTATGACAGACTCCAGGTCCATCCACCTCCCTACAAATAACTCAACTTCGTTTCCTTTATTGGCTGAGCAATATTCCATTGTATATATGTGCCACATCTTATTTCTCCATTCATCTGTTGATGGATACTTTGGTTGCTTCCATGGCCTGTCTATTGTAAATAGAGCTGCAATGGACATTTTGGTGCATGACTCTTTTTGAATTATGGTTTTCTCAGGGTATATGCCCAGCAGTGGGATTGCTGGGTCCTATGGTATTTCTATTTTTAGTTTTTTAAGGAACCTCCATACTATACTCCATAGTGGCTGTATCAATTTACATTCCCACCAACAGTGCAAGAGTGTTCCCTTTCCTCCATACCCTCTCCAGCATTTATTGTTTCTAGATTTTTTGATGATGGCCATTGTGACCGGTGTGAGATGATAGCTCACTGTAGTTTTGATTTGCATTTCTCTAATGATTAATGATGTTGAGCATTCTTTCATGTGTCTGTTGGCAATCTGTATATCTTCTTTGGAGAAATGTCTATTTAGGTCTTCTGCCCATTTTTGGATTGGGTTGTTTGTTTTTTTGTTATTGAGCGGCATGAGCTGCTTGTAAATTTTGGAGATTAATCCTCTATCAGTTGCTTCATTTGCAAATATTTTCTCCCATTCTGAGGGTTGTCTTATGGTCTTGTTTATGGTTTCCTTTGCTGTGCAAAAGCTTTTAAGTTTCATGAGGTCCCATTTGTTTATTTTTGTTGCTATTTCCATTTCTCTAGGAGATGGGTCAAAAAGGATCTTGCTGTGATTTATGTCATAGAGTGTTCTGTCTGTTTCCCTCTAAGAGTTTTCTAGTGTCTGGCCTTACATTTAGGTCTTTAATCCATTTTGAGTTTATTTTTGTGCATGGTGTCAGGGAATGTTCTAATTTCATTCTTTTACATGTACCTATCCAGTTTGCCCAGCATCACTTATTGAAGAGGCTGCCTTTTCTCCATTGTATATTCTTGCCTCCTTTATCAAAGATAAGGTGACCATATGTGTGTGGGTTTATCTCTGGCTTTCTATCTTGTTCCATTGATCTATATTTCGGTTTCTGTGCCAGTACCATACTGTCTTGATTACTGTAACTTTGTAGTATAGTCTGAAGTCAGGGAGCCTGATTCCTCCAGCTCCATGTTTCGTTCTCAAGATTGCTTTGGCTATTCGGGGTCTTTTGTGTTTCCATACAAATTGTGAAATTTTTTGTTCTAGTTCTGTGAAAAATGCCAGTGGTAGTTTGATAGGGATTGCATTAAATATGTAGATTGCTTTGGGTAGTAGAGTCATCTTCACAATGTTGATTCTTCCAATCCAAGAACGTGGTATATCTCTCCATCTGTTTGTATCATCTTTAATTTCTTTCATTAGTGTCTTATAACTTTCTGCATACAGGTCTTTTGTCTCCTTAGGTAGGTTTATTCCAGATATTTTATTCTTTTTGTTGCAGTGGTAAATGGGAGTGTTTCCTTAATTTCACTTTCAGATTTTTCATCATTAGTGTATAGGAATGCAAGAGATTTCTGTGCATTAATTTTGTATTCTGCTAGTTTACCAAATTCATTGCTTAGCTCTAGGAGTTTTCTGGTAGCATCTTTAGGATTCTCTATGTATACGATCATGTCATCTGCAAACAGTGACAGCTTTACTTCTTCTTTTCCAATTTGGATTCCTTTTATTTCTTTTTCTTCTCTGATTGCTGTGGCTAAAACTTCCAAAGCTATGTTGAATAATAGTGGTGAGAGTGGGCAACCTTGTCTTGTTCCTGATCTTAGTGGAAATGGTGTCAGTTTTTCACCACTGAGGACGAGGTTGGCTGTGGGTGTCATATACGGACTTTATTATATTGAGGAAAGTTCCCTCTATGCCTACTTTCTGGAGGGCTATTATCATAAATGTGTGTTGAATTTTGTCAAAATCTTTTTCTGCATCTCTTGAGATGATCATTTGGTTGTTCTCCTTCAGTTTGTTAATATGGTGTATGAAATTGATAGATTTGCATATACTGAAGAATCCTTGCATTCCTGGGATAAACCCCACTTGATCATGGCGTATGATCCTTTTAATGTGCTGTTGGACACTGTTTGCTAGTATTTTGTTCAGGATTTTTGCATCTATGTTCATCAGTGATATTGGCCTGTAGTTTTCTTTTTTTGTGACATCTTTGTCTGGTTTTGGTATCAGGGTGATGGTGGCCTCGTAGAATGAGTTTGGGAGTGTTCCTCCCTCTGCTATATTTTGGAAGAGTTTGAGAAGGATAGGTGTTAGCTCTTCTCTAAATGTTTGATAGAATTCGCCTGTGAAGCCATCTGGTCCTGGGCTTTTGTTTGTTGGAAGATTTTTAATCACAGTTTCAATTTCAGTGCTTGTGATTGATCTGTTTATATTTTCTATTTCTTCCTGGTTCAGTCTCTTCTGGTTGTGCATTTATAAGAATTTGTTCATTTCTTCCAGGTTGTCCATTTTGTTGGCATAGAGTTGCTTGTAGTAATCTCTCATGATCGTTTGTATTTCTGCACTGTCAGTGGTTACTTCTCCTTTTTCATTTCTAATTCTATTGATTTGAGTCTTTTCCCTTTTTTTCTTGATGAGTCTGGCTAATGGTTTATCAATTTTGTTTATCTTCTCAAAGAACCAGCTTTTAGTTTTATTGGTCTTTGCTATTGTTTCCTTCATTTCTTTTTCATTTATTTCTGATCTGTTCTTTATGATTTCTTTCCTTCTGCTAACTTTGGTGGGTTTTTTTTGTTTGTTTTTCTTTCTCTAATTGCTTTAGGTGCAAAGTTATGTTTTTCATTTAAGATGTTTCCTGTTTCTTGATGTAGCCTTGTATTGCTATAAACTTCCCTCTTAGAACTGCTTTTGCTGCATCCCATAGGTTTTGGGTCGTCGTGTCTCCATGGTCAATTGTTTCTAGGTATTTTTTGATTTCCCTTTTGATTTCTTCAGTGATCACTTTGTTAATAAGTCGTGTATTGTTTAGCCTCCATGTGTTTGTATTTTTTACAGATCTTTTCCTGTAATTGATATCTAATCTCATAGCGTTGTGGTCAGAAAAGATACATGATACGATTTCAATTTTTTAAAATTTACCAAGGCTTGATTTGTGACCCAACATATGATCTATCCTGGAGAATGTTCCGTGAGCACTTGAGAAAAATGTGTATTCTGTTATTTTTGGGTGGAATGTCCTATAAATATCAATTAAGTCCATCTTTTTTAATGTATCATTTATAGCTTGTGTTTCCGTACTTATTTTCGTTTTGGATGATCTGTCCATTGGTGAAACTGGGGTGTTAAAAATCCCCTACTATGATTGTGTTGCTGTCGATTTCCCCTTTTATGGCTGTTAGTATTTACCTTATGTATTGAGGTGCTCCTATGTTGGGTGCATAAATATTTACAATTCTTATATCTTCTTCTTGGATCGATCCCTTGATCATTATATAGTGTCCTTCTTGTCTCTTGTAATAGTCTTTATTTTAAAGTCTATTTTGTCTGATAGGAGAATTGCTACTCCATCTTTCTTTTGATTTCCATTTTCATGGAATATCTGTTTCCATCCCCTCACTTTCAGTCTGTATGTGTCCCTAGGTCTGAAGTGGGTCTCTTGTACACCACATATATACGGGTCTTGTTTTTGTATCCATTCAGCCAGTCTGTGTCTTTTGGTGGGAGCACTTAATCCATTTACATTTAAGGTAATTATCGATATGTATGTTCCTATTCCCATTTTCTTAAATGTTTTGGGTTTGTTAATGTAGGTCTTTTCCTTCTCTTGTGTTTCTTGCCTAGAGAAGTTCCTTTAGCATTTGTTGTAAAGCTGGTTTGGTGGTGCTGAACTCTCTCAGCTTTTGCTTGTCTGTAAAGGTTTTAATTTCTCCATCAAATCTGAATGAGATCCTTGCTGGGTAGTGTAATCTTGGTTGTAGGTTTTTCTCCTTCATGACTTTAAATATGTCCTGCCACTCCCTTCTGGCTTTCAGAGTTTCTGCTGAAAGATCAGCTGTTAACCTTATGGGGATTCCCTTGTGTATTATTTGTTGTTTTTTCCTTGCTGCTTTTAATATGTTTTCTTTATATTTAATTTTTGATAGTTTGATTAATATGTATCTTGGTGTGTTTCTCCTTGGATTTATCCTGTATGGGACTCTCTGTGTTTCCTGGACTTGATTAACTATTTCCTTTCCCTTATTAGGGAAGTTTTCAACAATAATCTCTTCAAATATTTTCTCAGTCCCTTTCTTTTTCTCTTCTTCTTCTGGGACCCCTATAATTCGAATGTTGGTGCGTTTAATGTTGTCCCAGAGGTCTCTGAGACTGTCCTCAGTTCTTTTCATTCTTTTCTCTTTATCCTGCTCTGCAGTAGTTATTTCCACCATTTTATCTTCCAGGTCACTTATCCGTTCTTCTGCCTCAGTTATTCTGCTATTGATCCTGTCTAGAGTATTTTAAATTTCATTTATTCTGTTATTCATCGTTGCTTGGTTCCTCTTTAGTTCTTCTACGTCCTTGTTAAATGTTTCTTGCATTTTGTCTATTCTATTTCCAAGATTTTGGATCATCCTTACTATCATTATTCTGAATTCTTTTTCAGGTAGACTGCCTATTTCTTCTTCATTTGTTAGGTCTGGTGTGTTTTTACCTTGCTCCTTCATCTGCTGTGTGTTTTTCTGTCTTCTCATTTTGCTTATCTTATTGTGTTTGGGGTCTCCTTTTTGCAGGCTGCAGGTTCTAGTTCCCGTTGTTTTTGTATCTGTCCCCAGTGGCTAAGGTTGGTTCAGTGGGTTGTGTAGGCTTCCTGGTGGAGGGGACTTGTGCCTGTGTTCTGGTGGATGAGGCTGGATCTTGTCTTTCTGGTGGGCAGGTCCACGTCTGGTGGTGTGTTTTGGGGTGTCTATGGCCTTATTATGATTTTAGGCAGCCTCTCTGCTAATGGATGGGGCTGTGTTCCTGTCTTCGTAGTTGTTTTGCATAGGGTGTCCAGCACTGTAGCTTGCTGGTCCTTGAGTGAAGCTGGGTCTTGGTGTTGAGATGGAGGTCTCTGGGAGATTTTCGCCATTTGGTATTATGTGGAGCTGGGAAGTCTCTTGTGGACCAGTGTCCTGAAGTTGGGTCTCCCACCTCACAGGCACAGCCCTGATACCTGGCTGGAGCACCAAGAGCCTTTCATCCACACAGCTCAGAATAAAAGGGAGAAAAAATAGAAAGAAAGAGAATAAAATAAAATAAAGTAAGATAAAATAATATAAAATAGCTATTAAAATAAAAAATAATTATTAAGAAAAAAAAATTTTTAAGTTAAAAAAAACCCAAAAAACAGCAAACAAAAACGGACTGACTGAACCCTAGCACAAATGGTGATAGAAAAGCTATACAGACAAAATCTCACCCAGAAGCATACACATACACACTCAGAAAAAGAGGAAAAGGGGAAAAAATAATATATCTTGCTCCCAAAGTCCACCTCCTCAATATGGAATGATTCGTTGTCTATTCAGTTATTCCACAGATGCAGGTACATCAAGTTGTGTGTGGAGCTTTAATCCGCTCCTTCTGAGGTTGCTGGGAGAAATTTCCCTTTCTCTTCTTTGTTCGCACAACTCGGGGTTCAGCTTTGGATTTGGATCCACCTCTGCGTGTAGGTCGCCTGGCGACGTCTTTTGTTTGCTCAGACAGGACGGGGTTAAAGGAGCAGCTGATTCGGGGGTTCTGGCTCCCTCAGGCCGGGGGGACGGAGGCGTACGTATGCTGGGCGAGCCTGCGGCGGCGGCAGAGGCCAGTCTGACGTTGCCGCAGCCTGAGGTGTGCCGTGCGTTCTACCGGGGAAGTTGTCCCTGGATCACGGGACCCTGGCGGTGGCGGGTTGCACAGGCTCCCAGGAGGGGCGGTGTGGAGAGTGACCTGTGCTCGCACCTAGGCTTCTTGGTGGTGGCAGCAGCAGCCTTAGCATCTCATGCCCGTCTCTAGGGTCAGTGCTGATAGCCGCGGCTCATGCCCATCTCTGGAGCTCGTTTAAGCGGCGCTCTGAATCCCCTCTCCTCGCACACTATGAAACAAAGAGGCAAGAAAAAGTCTCTTGCCTGTTTGGCAGCTCCAGACCTTTTCCCGGACTCCCTCCCGGCTAGCTGTGGTGCACTAACCCCTTCAGGCTGTGTTCACGCCGCCAACCCCAGTCCTCTGCCTGCAATCTGACCGAAGCCCGAGCCTCAGCTCCCAGCCCCCACCCACCCCGGTGGATGAGGAGACAAGCCTCTCGGGCTGGTGAGTGCTGGTCGGCACCGATCCTCTGTGCAGGAATCTCTCCTCTTTGCCCTCCGCACCCCTGTGGCTGTGCTGTCCTCTGTGGCTCCGAAGCTCCCCCTTCTGCCACCCACAGTCTCCACCCTCGATGGGGCTTCCTAGTGTGTGGAAACCTTTCCTCCTTCACAGCTCCCTCCCAGTGGTGCAGGTCCCATCCCTATTCTTTTGTCTCTATTATTTCTTTTTTCCTTTGCCCTATCCAGGTATGTGGGGAGTTTCTTGCCTTTTGGGAGGTCTGACGTCTTCTGCCAGCATTCAGTAGGTGTTCTATAGGAGCAATTCCACATGTAGATATATTTCTGATGTATCTGTGGGGAGGAAGGTGGTCTCCATGTCTTACTCTTCCGCCATCTTCTCCTCTCTCCCCGATAGTGCCTAAATGGTATTTTTAAGACTATCTTCCAAATGTTTATTTCTAAAATATAGAAATACAATTGATTTTTATATATTGATCTTGTTTTCTTTCTGTGACTTTGTTAATTCATTTATTAGTTCTACTAGTATTTTAGTGGAGTATTTAAAACATTTCTTACATATAGTCTGTTGACTGTGAGTAATGACAGTTTTACTTCTTCCTTCTAAACTTCATGCTTTTTTTACTTATTTTCTTGCTTTAAACCACGACTAAGACCTTAAGGACAATGTTTAGTAAAAGTTGTGAGAGCAGACATCTTTGCCTTGCTCCCAATCTTGGGGTGGAAGTGTTCAGTATTTCACTATTAGGGAAAACATTAGTTACACATTTTTGTTGACAGCTTTTATTGGATGGGGGAAACTCATTTCTATTCCTGCTTTGACAAGAGTTTTTCTAAACAACTTTACTGAAATATAGTTGGTATACAAAAAACCACATGTTTAATGTATAAAATTTGATGAATTTGAACATATGCATACACCTGTGAAACCACAATCAAGGTAATAAACATATCCATCACCTCCAAAAGTTATCGTGCACATACACTGAATTTTGTTGAATGCCTTTTCTGTGCCTATTGAAAAAAATCTCTAGCAAAAGGCAATGAATTTTGTGGACCAACAATGATTCAATTCCTGAAGTAAGGTGAAAGACCCAACTTCTTTGTGCATTTTCCTGCCTGAACAACAGTAAGATTTTATAAACTAATAAAGAAGAGAAAATGGTCGTTGGGGTGGCAACCAGCAGTCATGGTTATAAGAAGCCCTCTCAACTCAATTTCTGAAGCGTATATTACCAGTAAATTAATAGAATGTCCTGCTACCTTTGACATCTTGTTTCACCTACCCGTCCTGCTCATGGCAGTCTAACTTGTCTTCTTAAATACAGATATGACCATGCTACAGCTTTGCTCAAAATTTTTTGCTGGCTACCTATCACTACAAAACAAGTTCTGGGACTTCCCTGGTGGAACAGTGGATAAGAATCCACCTGCTAATGCAGGGACATAGGTTTGAGCCCTGGGCCGGGGAGATCCCACATGCCGCGGAGCAACTAAGCCCGTGCTCCACAACTACTGAGTCTGCACTCTAGAGCCTGTGAGCCACAACTACTGAGCCCGCGTGCTGCAACTACTAAAGTCTGAACGCCTAGAGCCCGTGCTCCACAACAAGAGAAGCCACCATAATGAGAAGCCCGCACACCGCAATGAAGAGTAGTCCCCACTCACTGCAACTAGAGGAAGCCCGTGCACAGCAACAAAGACCCAACACAGCCATAAATAAATAAATAAATAAGTTTATTTAAAAAAAAAAAACAAGTTCTGTAGCATGACATCCAAAGCCTTTCTAGATTTGGCTCCATGTTGTCTTTTCAGCAGTATCTTTCAGTGCACCTCTTTCTACCTTTGTCACACATCTGCCCTTCCTCTGACATGCTGTGCATCCCTGTGTCTGTTATTGCCAGTAATACCTCCACATTATCACTCCACAATCCACGCATCTTTCAAAATCCAGCTCAAATGCCACCTCTTCCATGATACCAGCCACAATTGTTCCCGTTGCAATTGATCTCTATTATCTCTGTGCTCTCTGTTATTTCTATAATGCTCTCTTGTTGGATATTTAGTGGCAAATGTGTTTAGATTATGTTTTCCTCAACTGTGTATCACAACATTGTCTCACATAGGGGTTGCAGATAGACAGCTCAGAAGCCACAAGTCCCCATTTGTGAGCCCATGGAAAATATTACTAAATGATTACAGCATGATTTTCCACTAAACCTAAGTGCGCTTCAAGGCACCTCATGACATTATTTTTTTTTCAAGTATACAATATTGTTAACTGTAATCACCATGCTGTACATTAACCCCCCAGAACTTATTTACCATGTAACTGAAAGTTTACACCCTTTGACCAATATACCCCCATCTCCCCCACCCCCAGCTCCCGGCAACCATCAATCTACTTTTCCTATGAGTTCAGCGTTTTTAGATTCCACATATAGGTGGATCATACCGTTTTTGTTTTTCTCTGTTAGGCTTATTTTATTTAGCATAATGCTCTCAAATGTTATTCACGTTACAGCAAACATCAGGATTTCCTTCTTTTATGACTGAATAATATTCCATTGCATATATATGTACACACAGAACATTTTCTTTATGCATCTATCTATCCATTGACAGACACTTAGGTAGTTTCCATTTCTTGGCTATAATTAATGCTGCAATGAACACAGGATTGAAGATATCCCTTCAAGATAGTGATTTCTTTTCCTTCCAATATATACCCAGAAGTCGGATTTCTGGATCATACAGTAGTTATATTTTTAATTTTTTGAGGAAACTTCATACTTTTTTGTAGTAACTGTACCAGTTTACATCCTACAAGCAGTGCACAGTGATTTCTCCTCATTCTCAACAGCACTTGTTATCTCTTGGCTTTTTGATGATAACCAATCTAACATTTGTGAGGTGATATCTCTTTGTGGTTTTGATTTACATTTCCCTGTGATTAGTGATGTTGAGTACATTTTTATACACCTGCTAGCCGTTAGTGTGTCTTGTTTGGAAAAATGTCTATTCAAGTCTTTGTCCATTTTAAAATCAGATTATTTGTCTCATTGGTATTGAATTGTATGTGTTCTTCATATAATTAGGATATTAACCCCTTCTCAGATATGTGGCTTACAAATATTTTCTCCCATTCTGTAGGTTGCCCTTTCAATTTGTTGATTGTTTCCTTTGCTGTGCAGAAGCTTTTTATAGTTTGATGTAGTCCCACTTGTTGTTTATTGCTTTTGTTGCTTGTGGTTTTTGTGTCATATCCAAAAAATCATTGCCAGGGCCAATGCCAAGGAGGCTTTTCTTATGTTTTCTTCCAGGAGTTTTATGGTTTCGGGTCTTAATGTAAGTTTTTAATCAATTTTGAATTAGTTTTTCTGAGTTGTGTAAGATACAAATCCAAATTCATTCTTCTCCATATGAATATAATTTCCCCATTGAATATTCTTGGCTTGTCAAATATTAGTTGATGGTATATGTGTGGGTTTACTTCTGGACTCTTGATTCTGTTCGAGTGGTCTGGGTGCCTGTTTTTATGCCACTACCTTACTGTTTTTATTACCATAGTTTTGTAATATAGTTTGAAACAGAAAGTGTAATGCCTTCAGCTGTGTTCTTCTTTCTCATGATTGTTTTGGCTATTGGGGGACTTTTGTGGTTCCACACAACTTTTAGGATTGCTGTATCTATTTCTGTGAAAAATGCCATTGGAATTTTGATAGGAATTGCATTGAATCTATAGATGTCTTTGGGTAGTGTGGACATTTTATTAATAATAATATTTAATAATATTATTATTCTGATGTATGGGCATAGGGTATTTTTCCATTTACTTGCCTCTTCATCAATTTCTTTCATCAGTGTGTTATAACTTTAAGAGTACAGAGTTTTCACCTCCTTGGTTAAATTTATTCTTAAGTATTTTATTGTTAGATGCTCTTGGAAATGTGATTTTCCTTATTTCTCTTTCAGATAGTTCTTTGTTAGTGTGTAGAAATGGAACTGACTTCTGTATGTTGATTTTGTATCCTGTAACTTTACTAGATTCATTTATTCGTTCTAATAGTTTCTGGTGAAGTCTTAAGGGTTTTCTATATATAAGATTAGGGATATTATTAATTTATTATTAATAACTGCTCCAGGCAGTTATTACCAGTTGATTAAATGAAATCTGCATTCCATCTTTAGCTAAATTTGTTTTCTTCTTTATAACAAAAGCTTAATGCTTTGGTTAGTTGAAGTGAATTTCACCACATAGACTCCACGGGTGGTTTCCACCAAGGACTAAATTTATTTGGTAGAGGATAGAAAGTTAGAGGATTATAATGCTATAGCATTATAGCATGTGGCAGAGCTGGCCACATGGAAGAAATCTATTAACAACAGCAACAAGCTTTTGCTGAAGAGAGGCCAGGCTGTCAGACCAATTTTATTTTCTTCCCAAGAAACCCATCGGAGACCTTTTTATTTTCTTGGTTTAGAATCTAAGAATCAGATAAAGGACTACATCAACTCTGTGTAAGGCCATACTCTGGGAATATCATGGGCCAAGGTGAGGAGTGAGAGTGTTTCTGAATGTCACAATCCATTTCATTACTATGGGGCAAACCTTCATCAGACATGGCTATAAGTTTCACCCCTGGGAACAGCAGGTGTCTACAACAAATTGAACTCTTTAAACCATACAGACTGATTAATGTTCAAAAGTCAGTTTGGGAAATGACAGAGTCATCAGGGGTTTCTTTGAAGATAAGGTCAGTCTCAAATGTTTGTCTATTTCTTTGAAACCATTCTAAGGCTATACTGTCCAATACAATGACCATTAGCCACATTTGGTTATTTAAAGTTAAATTAATTAAACTTAAATAAAATTAAAACTTCAGTTCCTCAGTTACACTAGCCACATTTTAAGTGCTCAACTAGCCACACGTGGCTTGCAGCTACCACATTGGACAGAACAGATAAAGAACATTTCTACCACCACAGAAAGTTCTAGTGGACAGCACTGTTTTAAGGCCTCCTGTAACAGACCTGAACTCCTCTGCAAAAGTTTTTGCTTGCATGCACCAGTTATATTCTTTAGTATTACCATTATTTATATCATGTAACTATTTTATTTATGTTTCTTTCACCCAAATAAATGCTTTTCTCTTCCGAGGCCTTTCTGTTTAATGTCTCACTTGAGAAAACTATCAAGGAAGTTTTATTCCCTAGAGTTAGAGACCTGTGTGGTAAGCGAGATTCTATTATTTATTTTCCGTTGTTTCGTTATGGTGGTTAATATCTTCCCTGCTTCCTCTGAATTCTTTTTTGTGACCTGCTAAGTTGGCTATGTCCTGCATGGTTGTTTGAATTTAAATTACCTACCATTTTGCCTTTCTAAGGAAGATGTAGTGAATTCAGTCATTAAAGGAAGGGACTTTAGGGAAATAATGTTCCATATGGCTCCTATATATTCTGAGACATTTTTATCCTTGCCTCTTCTACCACGTTAAATCAAAGCTATTGTACATAGGGAGGTGTATTGAAAATAGGCCACGCGATACAATGTGGCTAAAGCTTCCACATTAGTTTTAAATGGGGTTCATTTGAAATGACTTTAATCTTGGTTATGGTGGCTATTCAATATAATGTTCATTCTTTGTTACAACTCAAAGCCATATGCTTACTTTATTTATTCCTATGAAAATAAGATTAAATGTTTTTTAAAATTTTAAGTAAGGTGAAATATGAAGAAACAGAAATAAGATGTATTGTAGTATAAGAGACAAAATCTAATCATTTCTATCCCTATGGTTCACAGATTATCATTTTTCCTTGTAATTTCCTACTAAAGCACCTCTTTGAATAAGGTCTGGACTGGCTACTAAGTATTCATGTATTCTCTTTATCCACATGATGCTGAGGCTAAAGACTTGGTATATATTTGGAAAAAATGAACCCAAACTTCCCTTTTCCAGCTTCATTGTTGTCACGACAAGCCATCTTCAGAGACAGCTGTAGTGGGGGGTTAATTACATCCCACTAGGGTTTGAATCCTAGCTCCACCCCTGCTGACTGTGTGGACCATAAAAATTACTCTATATTGTTTCAGCTTCATCTTGGAGATGAGTTTGATTTCCAAACTACATCATTGGATTTTCCTGAGGTTTAATAAAAGTCCTTAAAACAGTACCTTTACCTTTCACTCGGGTTCCAAGCCTAAAAAAATTAATTTTCTATGACTTTAAACCTTAAAAATGCAATTGCTATGGGTCTGAATGGTTTTGTATCCCCCCTCAAATTCATAGAGCCCTTATGAATGAGATTAATTCCCTTATAAAAGAGACCCCAGAGAGAGCTCCCTTGCCCCTTCCACCATGTGAGGACATAACCAGAAGTCTGCCGCCCATAAGTGGACCTTCATTAGAACTCGACTATGCTAGCACTGTGGACTTCCAGCCTTCAGAACTGTGAGAAATAACTTTCAGTATTTTATAAGCTGCCAGTCTTAAAGCAGCCAGAACACACTAAGACAACAATTTATGTCCAGTGAAATGCACAGGTCTTAAGTATACAGTTTGATGAGTTTTGACAAATATATACACCATATAACCCATTATCAAGGCATAAGAGATTTCTATCTCCCTATTAAGTTCCCATAGCCCCTTCCCAATCAATCCCTGCCCCCCACACCCAACACTCATGAGGTAATCACTATTTTGATCTTATCAGCACAGCTTTTGTCTGTTCTAGAATTTCATCTCAATGGAATCAAAGAGTATGTATCCTTTTGTATCAGGCTTTTCTCATTTTCTATGAATTTTAATGAAATATTTCATATTCTTCTGTGATATCCCTTTCATCTACATTTTATATGGACAACCTGTCTTTAACACATTTAAAAATCACTGGTAGGGAGTTTTAATTTTTAAAGTCCAAGAGCATGACTTGGTGATTTGGAAATGGCCTTGTAATTCCTAGCTACCTGACCAAGGGAGTTTTGGCAAGTTACTTAAACTCTCTGAACCTCACTTATCACTTTAATGTGACTTCTGTAATACTTACCTCCCATGAATTTTTATTAGGATAAAATGAAATAATGAATGTAGAGTACCCACCACTTGTGGGTACTAAAAAATTTCCCAGTTCCCTCCCTTTTTAGGCCAGTTAAGTCTCACAGCAATAACCAACCAGTCATTTCGGCCATTTATATGACTAATCAGGTACCCATCAATTACACTGGATATGTTACTCTGCTTTAATTACTAAGTAGGCTCAAATCAAGGTTGTTTTCTTATATAATTACAACGCTTATTTTTATTTACCCCTTTATAATTTACAGATCATTGTTTCCATATGTTAGCTCATTTAATCTTTGTTGCATCTGTTATGAAAAATAACTGATATTGTTTTTACTTTACAGATAAGGAAACCAAGACTCAATGTGGTTAAGTAACTTGTCCAGAATCATCCAAACAGTTCGTGGGCTTTAATACCAGTCTCTGGGTACTAAAGCTTATGCTTTTCATGGAGCAATGCTGTGTCCCCTGGGGTGAAGACAAGAGTGACCCAAGACCCTCAAGTCTAACTGCCATCACATTGCACTCAGGAGAATTTCCAGAGCAACTTGGGTACCCAGGAGCTGGCCAGGCAGATGTGGGCATTTTCTAAAGCTCTCCATGTGTCTTCTGCCTTCAGCACAGGTGGTGCTTGGCTGTGAATCAACTATGGTCCAATTGTTTCTTTGTTTGTTTAGTCATTCATCAACAGGTGTATGTTATTCTGACCATTTATGTGACTATTATATGCCAGAAACTATTCTGGGCACTAGAAGTTCAGCCATATGCAAAATAGACTAAAAAATATAACCTTGCTCTAATGGAACTTACATTCTAAATGGGGAACATGGGCAGTAAGTGAATGAACAAACATGTCTGTTTATTTACTTATTTAATGTTGAGGAGTAATAAGGTCTTTGAAGAAAAACAAAATAGGGAAGAGGAACCTGGAGGGCATGGTATTTGTTGTTCTAAATAGGGTGGTGAGGGAACTCCTTGTTGATAAGGTGAAGGAGGTGGGAAATGAGCCACACAGATATGGGGTGGGGTTGGAGTTTGGGGTGTTCCTGGAAAAGGGAAGAGCAAGTCCAAAATCACCATGGCAGGAGGGTACTTGGTATCTTCTAGGAACAGTCAGGAAGCCAGTGAGCCTGGAGCAGAGTGAGCCAGGGGCAGAGGGGTAAGAGAGGAGTAATAGGGCACCAATCATGATGGGCCTTATTTGACATTTTAAGGATTGGGGCATTTATTCTGAATGAGATGCAAAGCCAGTAGATGATTCCAAGCTGAGGAAGCACATGATTTGACTTATATTCTTAAAGGATTATTCTGGTTCCTGGGGTGAGAACATACCACAGGAAGGAAAGGATGGAGGCAGGCAGACCTGTTAGGAGGCTGTGGCAACAATCTAGACAAGAGATGATGTTGGCTTGGATGGAATTAGCAGTGGTGAAGGTCATGAGAATGGTTAGATTCTGGATATGACTTGAGGCTAGAGCCATCAGGATTTGCTGATGGGTTGGCTGTGGTTTGTGAAAGTGAGGTCAAGGTGATGTCAAGGTTTTTGTCCTGAGCCGTTGGAAGGGTAGAATTTCTATCACCTAAGGTGGAGAAGGCAGAGAAAGGAACAGGTTTGGGGAGAGATATCAGAAGTCTGTTTTTTGGAGAAGTTGAACTTGAGATGCCTGTTAGACATCAAGTGGAGTTGCTGGGTAGCAGATGGATATGAGTCTAGAGTGTAGGGACAAGATCTGGGCTGAAGATACAAATTTGGGACTTGTGAGAAAAGAGGAAAGATTCAAAGCTAGAGGCTAGATGAGTAACTGGAGGGTGTGGGAGTGTAGACAGAAAAAAGAAGTTCAGTTTGAATCTCCTTGTAACTTTGATGAAAATGTGAGTTAAAATGAAAACTGTCTCTCAATTACAGAAAGATTATTGGAAAGGTTTTATCCCTTATTACTATTTAATATTTTCATGACATTTCTCACTTATTCCTCACCCACCCTTTTCCTTACTAAAGAGGTTCTTACTAATTTTGTCTTAATGAAAACCAGCCCTGCAGGCCACTTGTTCTGGTTCCCTCTCAGATTAATGGGCCCTGAAGTTACTATTGGTCTCTTTTTGAAACTGCTCTCCACTCTTTTCAATTCTTTGGAAATTAAAGGAAGCCAAGGAGGCACAAAAATAACTACTGTATTTTCTGTGGGCTCAAGGGCCTTGTGAGGAACAGAGTTTCAGTTTTAAAAACATTGTCTTCCTATGAGAAATAAAGATAGGAAACGTTCCAGCTGTTTTGTTTTCATCCGTGACCTTGAGAATTGCCTTCGTTTTCCAAATGGAGGGAAAAAATCTTATTTCATTGAAATGTGGATGGGCAGAAATAACCCTTTCACTACTCTGGATGTTATCATATAATTTTTAGATTGTTTGCAAAAGTCACTCTGAGAGTAATCTAAAGATGAAACAAAAGATAAAATATCAGGAAAGATTTTGTTACAGTTACTATGGCTGCAAAACAAATTACCCTAAAACTGAGTGGAATAAAGCAGACATTTATTATGCTCTCAAATTCTGTGGGTAACAAATTTGGACAGGGCACAGCAGGGCTGGCTTCCTCCTCCCTGATGCCTGGGGCATCAGGTAGAAGATGTGAAGCTGGGAGCAGGAATCATCTGAAGGCTCGTGCACTCAACTAGCAGCTGGTACTAGGTGCCACTTGGGGCCACAGTTTCTCTCCATTCGGGCTTCTCCATGTGGTCTCTCTGCATGGACTAGTTTGGACTTATTTGCAGCATGGTGCCTGGGTTCCAAGGGTGAGTGTCCTGAAATAGAGAGCCAGGTGGATGCTGTCTCCTTTTTCTGGCTTACCCTCAGAAGTCACACGCTTCACTTCTGCCATAGTCTCTTTGTAGGGGCAGTCTCAAGCTCACCCAGGTTCAGATCAAGGAATACAGGTCCTGTCTCTCAGTGGGGAGAGTGTCAATCACATTGCAAGAGGAGCATATGGAATAGGATATATAAATTGGTGCATCCATCTTTGAGAAAATACAATCTGCTAAAGATTTAGTGACTATCAGGAACATAAGCTGTTAAATTCAAAGAGTTTTTGAGGAGGGAAGTAGAGAAGAGATAAACACCTCTGAGAAGAGATTGAAGGTTGAGGTAAGAACTTCCGTCACTAATTTTAGGAATGCTTTTTTTTTCCTTCCTACTTTGCAGACCATGAAAATGTTGTTTCAGGAAAAGGTCTGTATCTGTATCTCAGGTTCACTCTCATTAAGGCAGTATTTGCACAGTTTGCTGGATGACTTCTCAGAAGGGCACAAGGAAGTGACATATGGTGAAGATGCAAACAATTACTGAAAGCCCTTGGGAGTTTGCAGACATCACCCATATAAGAGAGAAGCTTTCCTATGAAGCTGTTCCCCTCCCTGACAAGAGGCCAGTGAATTCCCTGACCCACTCTGTTCTTAACTTCCACCAATTCCCTCCAGAAATGTGCAGAAAGAATCAGGCTAAATCATACCCTTTACCTCTGAAGATTTAGATCTGGGGGAAAGCTCTTCTTTCCCCACATACTAAGTCAGCACCATGGATCAATTTTTAGAAGAAATTATTGTCTTTGTCCAGGTTAGAGGGTAGATTAGAAAGATTCACAACCTCTAGATAAAGACTGGGAGGGAAAGGAAAGAAATCCTTGGTGTTATGGAAGCTCATGGTAAAGCGAATGCAAATATGTGGGCAAATTTGGCGAGTTATTTGGGATGATTTCAGATTTCCAAGCAGTGCATATGCTATGGGGACAAACATCAGGGTGACGTTTTCTGGCTTTGCCCATACATGGTCCAATCAGAGGAAGTTCTAGGCTCCCCATCAGCACTCATGAGCAAGGTGACAACAAAGCAGGAAGAAAGCTTTTTAAAAAACAAAAAGCACTTAGGTCATAAAATATTAGAATTGGTCTCAAATCTTAATGCAGTTTAAATGGACCAGAGTTTTGCAGTTTTCAAAGTATCAGACAGCTGAGACTGAACTTTATTGATTAGTTCTATTTTAATCAGCCTTTGACTATTGGGACCTCAGGATGCTGGACTATGAAAGTCCTACAAATGTTGGGCTTTGGCTGCATGGGTGCTGCAGAAGCAGAGGCATACAGGGGACTAGTGGCTGCTGTGAGAGCATTGCAGGGTCCAGGTGGACTTGGTAAAGGCCAGGAAGTGTTTGGAAGTCAAGGGTAAGTGAGGGAACCAAGAATAGAGAAGTTAGTTTCCCAGGAATGGGTAATTTCATGCAGGCACTGTGGAAAGGATTTGGAAGGAAGGTAGCAGTGGGAGATTGGGTTAGGGATGAAGAAGCCCAGACCAGTTCTGAGATAAATTTGAGAAAGAAAAGGTGACCTGGGTGCTTGGGGTACTTACATTTTACATTCTGGGAGATAACATGAAATTTGGGTAATTTAATCTTTTAAAAAATAATTTATGTAGTAGGATAAGTCTCTGCCTTATGTGGTAGAGACTTCTAATGCTCACCCTATCCTGTTCGCCTCTCTTCTTGGCCCACGGAAGTTACTCTTGTCCATCTGTCTTCTATTTGGATGGGGCCATGTAACTAGTCTGACCTGTGGGCTGTGGGCACAGTTCATGTGAACCAAAGTATCTAATTACTGCTGTAAGACCCTCCACTTGTCTCTTACCTCTGCCTGCAGAACCTGAAATATTCCAGATGATGGAACCTCCACTATTCTGGTTCTGGAATTATGGCGATGTGGACAAGAGACTCCCCACCCATAGCCCCACAGATGTAAAATGGACATGTTGCAAAGAAATAATTGTGTTAAACTACTGAGATGTGGGGTTATTACCTCAGCATAATCTAATCGGTTATGAATGACACAAGTCAGATGTGCAAATGCTATAGTATTATTTTCTATAATTTATTTCATTTTGCTCTCAAGTCTACATCTTGCTGGAGGCTGACAAGGGAACTTAAGCATGCCAATTAATGGTAATAGTCTCATTTTTTGAATTTATACATCTCTAGGTGTGTGTGTGTATATAGTTTTTTGTTTTGTTTTGTTTTTCCCCCAAACTCAAGCTCATAGAGTTTTTTTTTCTCAACCAACCTGGTATCTAGACATGAGGGTAGCTCATTTGTCTTCATGGCAGAGGGGAGGAGAGAGATTTATGCTCTTCCTGGACCCTGTATACCATGCTGACTTTGCTGCAGAAGTTTATGTCTAGGACTGCAGCTGACTCCATTTTTCCCAGGTTTTCCTAGGCTTGGCAGGTCCTCAGGTCTCGGCTAAGTCCCATCTAGTAGCCCTGCCCAGGATATCCAACCCCTGGCCCAGCCTCTACTATAGAGTTACCTTTCCATGGAAGTACCATGCAGACTTGAGAGTCCTTACCCTCAGCTACATTTTTGGGTCCCCACGTTGGCCTACAGGCCTGTCTGAATCACTTTTTTACTGCCTCCTCTTTATTTATCTTAGATTTCTATCATTTCACTGTCTGTCCCCACTGCCTGAGCTAAGGATCAGAGAGACAGGAGTGCTTGGGCCCTTAGGGACCAGACAGATTCTTCCTCCTACACTCTCCCCTGCCCCCAGCATGCTTTTCCCCTCCAGATAGGGTATGACCTGCCCTTTCTTTCTGGTGGGGATTTCCTCTAAGTCACTTCCTTCTTCTCTTCTGTAGACATCTTTGTTCTACATGGCCCTGCCTCCTTCATTAAGGCATTAAGCCTAGTGGCTTGGCCTTAATGGCAAACATGATTTATGGGGAGAATAAAAAAAACTTAGGTTCACATTTTCAAGATAATTACATTAGCATTTATAAAGCACTTCCTCCTTGGAAATTCTGCCTACTGTCCTGACATTTTTGGCATTTGCTGACTCACTTGGAGGAGAGTCCAGCAGCCTCCAGTGTGTGGTAAGGGGTGTGAACAGCCCTGGTGTCAACCTTCCTGGTTCAGGTTGGTTGACTGACCCAGGGAGCTCCTTCCACTCTGTGGAACACTATATATAAAATATTTGCCTGCTGCAAAAATAAACGGAGGTTAACCTCCAATTCCCATAGAAACCCTAAGGGAAAGACAATCTTTTCTTTTCAGTCTGCCAGCTACCTTGTTTTCCTAAACTCCATACCCTAATTTCCTTTAGGGTCTTACTCAGATAGTCATGACTTATTTCAAGACTAGCAAGGATCAAATGAATAAATGCAGACTTTATTTTTTTTTTACCTTGCTTTTTGTCATATCTTTAGTTGGTACATGGACGTCTTAAGTGAATTTTGCCTTATTAAGAGAAATTCCCATTTTTGTACAGAGTATCTTGTCTAATTTTGCACCTCTCTTATGGGATGGCCACTGTAAATATAATACCAATAGATCATTTTAAGCTGAACCTCAGGGAGTCTTGCTGCTTTTGAGCCTTGAGAATGGTTTATCCTGGAGACTCTTAGTTATTCTTCATGAAAAATGATTACTCAAGAGCTTTCTCATTTTTTTTTTTTTAGTTTGTTGCTGAATATTTTTAGCCATGCATGATCTTGTATTTGTTGAATTCATGATACTCTGTCTTTTATCTCCCCATCAAACAATCAAATCATGCTTCAGGAATATGCCATCTGTCTTCCTTGCTGAAAGTTTGTGCTAGATAAAATCGCTACATTTCTCTCTGGTGGCAGGGACCATACAGAGGAAACTCTCCTTTCCTCTTTAGTTGACACAAGATGTTGGGAGCATGTTCATGAGCAGATGTATAGCATTTTGACAAAAGATGCATTCCTGAAAGTTGCCTCTTGGTTTCAAATCCTATGACCTTATTTGTGTTGGACAGCTTTGTGCATTACTTTAAAAATTCATCAGGTCTACTTCTTACTTGAGCTACTTCTATGGCAGCTAGTTCCTGTAGACTTTAATGTGTTTCATGCAGGGGGTCTGGGCTCATGCCATGGTCATGCACCTCTACTTTCTTGCCCTATGACTTCTCTGATACCACATCATGGGATATTGCTCTGTACATACAAATATACAACCCCAAAATTCAGAGGAATAAACTCTTACTTGAGCCACACTTGACCAATGGGAGAGAAGAGCAGATATATCCATCTGCTTCATCTTTTATCCCCAGGACACTTCTGAAATAAGGCTTCTTGGAAGGTCATGGTGGATCAAGTACTGGCTGCTCATAGTGAAGGCCAAGTCAATAACAGAAGGCTTTGCCTTCTTCCTGTTTTGCTTTTCCTGTCCTGCAGTCTTGTTCCCTAGGAACCATATTCCAAAATAACCTACCTGCAAGGAAGTTTTTACCTCAGGTTCTGCTTTGGGGGGGAAACAAGGCTAAGATAATATCTTCTTTATAAAATAGGAGCTAGTATTTTCTCATTAAAGCCTACTAATAGAGAGTCAAACATATAGAGAAGAAGCATTTGAGAGTTTGGTGAATGTGTGAGTATGTGTGCATGCATATGCCAGAGTGTGAAACTGCATTCCAAAGCCACCTGTATCAGTTATTTGGTTTTCCACACAAAGAGATAGACAAGTGGGTTATCCAAAAGTCTTTTATATTTAAAATTAAGATGCACCCATTCCCCCCATTTACTAATAGTCAAAACTCATCTTTCCTTTTCTATTCCTGGCTTCAAGTTCCTTCCAACTTGATATTTCTTTTATAACCTAGGATCCTGTAGTATAATCGTAGGGAAGAGATCTTAGAGAATCTACAAAGCAGATAACAGACTTAACTGTAAAAGTTAAATTGGAATTATCTGTTGCTTGGGATAATACATATTTTATTCCTATTAATATGAATAATAAGGATTGACTGAATTGGTACTGATGATAGAGAATATGATTTTCTTTTATTTAAAACTGGAAACCTGTTTAATTGGAAGTTCCTAATGGATTCATTGTCAAAATAGCTAACAGAAGGCTGTTTAGGTGGTTAAAAGGAAAGGGGGTTAGAAGAACACCTTCTTAAGTAAAGCTAGGCCCGTTCCAAATTCTAGAGCCTCATGACTGTGGAGGGGGAATCCTGATAACCATTTACATAATCAATGTCTTGAGAAGGAAATTGTTCCTCTGCTGTGATATTGTGATTATAATAAATATATATTTGGCCTTCATCCCATTCCTAGCATGGAGCTCCTAAAACCCTTGGAATTTATTAAGTGAAGAGAGAGAAAGTTATGTTATGTTAATGATGTGACATTTGGAAAACCCCTAGGTAACCTAAGGATAGGGGCCGGTTGCCAGTGGAAACAATCTTGTGATTAGAGGGCTGGAACTTTCAGTCCCACTACCCACCCCCATATCCTCACCTCTGGGGAGGGGAGGGGGACTGGATATTGAATTCAATCACCAATGGCCAATGATTTAACCAACCATGCCTATGTAATGAAGTCCCCATAAAACCCTAAAGGATGGGGTTCAGAGAGCTTCCTGATTGGTAAACACATGGAAGTGCTTGAATAGTGGTGCCCCCAAGAGAGAGCATGGAAGCCCTGAACCCCTTCCCATGTACTTTGCCCTATGTTCTTCACCTGGCTGTTCATCTGTATCCTTTAAAATATCCTTTATAATAAACTGGTAAAATAAGTAAATTTCTGAGTCCTATGAGCTGATCGATCAAATTACTTGAACCCAAAGAGGGGGTGATGGGAACCTCTGATCTAGTGGGCCAGAAGCCCTGGTTACAGCCTGGACTTGCTATTGGCATCTGAGGTTAGGGGAGGGAGGTGCAGTCTCATGGGACTAAGCCCTTAACCTGTGGGATCTGACACTATGTCCAGGTAGATAGTGTCAGAATTGAGTTAAATTGTAGGACACCCAGTCAGTGTCTTCTGAGAATTGCTCGGTGGTGTTGGAAAGAACACACATTGGACTGGCCCAATAGAATAGGAAAATAGAATCCCATCAAAATCTCAAAGGAACAGGTATGTTATAAGAGAGTTTTGGAGGAGGGGATCCCTAAAAATTTGCTGTCTACTAGGGTTGCTGAGGTTGGGGTTCTAGTCACTTGATAGCATGCTTCAAGTGATTTTTGTCCTATTATTGCTCATTTCTGAGTAACTCATTTCTGGTAGATATCATATGGTTCTGGTTTCTTTTTCCTTTGCCAGGACAGGCAAAAGTAAGAGAAAACCTGGACTCACCCCCTTTCTTGTGGTTGCATTATGTGGGTAATTAGTCATTGTTGAATTTCTTTCATCTTTCTTTTTTTATAAATTTATTTATTTTATTTTATTTATTTTGGGCTGGGTTGGGTCTTCATTGCTGTGAGCGGGCTTTCTCTAGTTGTGGCGAGCGGGGGCTACCCTTCGTTGCGGTGTGTGGGTTTCTCATTGCGGTGACTTCTCTTTGTTGCAGAGCATGGGCTCTAAGCACGTGGGCTTCAGTAGTTGCAGCACGCAGGCTCAGTAGTTGTGGCTCGTGGGCTCTAGAGCACAGGCTCAGTAACTATGGCGTGCGGGCTTAGTTGTTCCTTGGCATGTGGGATCTTCCCGGACCAGGGCTTGAACCCATGTCCCCTGCATTGGCAGGCGGATTCTTAACCACTGCACCACCAGGAAAGTCCCTCTTTAATCTTCTGTTCAATTTTGATAATTTTATTTGCTTTGGTGAATCATAAGCAACCATGATTGCACACGTTCCCTTTTGAGATCTTTCAACAATATACCAGTTGAATAAAGAATTTCAGAAGTTGATTGTAGTAATTAAAACTATTTTGGTTGCAAATGACAGAAAGCCAAGTGATAGTTGTTGAAGCAAGTATGTTGTGATGTCTCACAGATCTCAAGGGCAGGCCTCTCTCTTCACATTTTTCATGTTGATGTCTTTATTTTTCTACCTCATTTCCCTCTTCCTCACTCCTTCAGCTGGCTTGCTGTGCTTGCATGGGAAGAACACATGGCGGTCAACAGGACCTACCTGACCTTTTCATTTAGAGCTTCAGTCACCTGGGAAGAGGTAGACTCTCCTCATTTCAGTTACAAAATCCCTGGCAAAGGACTTGGAATGGCCCAGCTTGGATCAAATGCTCACTCTGGAACCAATCTGCTGGCTAGGACAGGTTCTGGGAGGTGATTGACCCAGATATCTTCTCCTGGACCAGCTAACTATGGCCACAGTACATTTTGTACAAGATGATTGGTCCAGAGGTTACCATGTTAATAAAACAGGGACGAAGAGGGAGAAGAGGTTATTTTCAGAAGAAAGCAGGGGAGTGGTAGAGGTGGCTCCACGTAGTTGAAGTAATAATTGTTCATTACACTGACCCCTTAGCATCAATTTAAGGCAAATTTCACATAAAATACCAAATCGTTTTTGGTGCTGGCAATATTAAATGGTTCCTTGAGAAAAACATGGATGTTTTAAAAATATATGGTTCCTACTTATGACATGGATAAAGATAATGTAACAATTCAGTCATAATATCCAGTTTATTAAAAATATGTAAATATTGGAATGTTGATGGAGTATTGGAATGCAATGAAAATGAAATATCAAATCATTATAATATGGCTTAATTCCCCCAGCTACTGAAATGTTCCTTCAATTGAATGTGTATTTAGTTTTATTTGTTGTTATTTGTTAATTGTGTAAATAATAAGTAATTAAGCAGTCTAGCTCTGGGGGTACTTTGCTTGGTTTGGAATTTTTCTTTGCCACTTACTAGCTGTATGGCCTTGGAAAAATTACATAATCTCCCTATACCTCAGATTATTCACCTGTAAAGTGGGAGCAATAATTGTGACCTTTTCATAGGTTGTTATGACTATAAAATTAGTTACACGTGCAGAGTGCTTAGAACATGTGTCTGGCATATAGTCAGCATTCAGTTAATGTTCGCTATTAATATTAGAATACTCTTTGAGAATTATTACTTTCTTCAAGACTATAAGAGATTGATACAAATGGACTTTCTTGCATACTTTTTTGAATTTCATTGAAATGATAAAATGGGCTCTTTGCAGAAAGTTCGTGAGCTCTGTCTTTCAGAAAAATACAAAGTAGGGGTCAGTGGTCATGTTTGAAGGCTTGAGACATATTCTGCACTAGGTATCCATTAAGACTTTTCACAAATGTTTTATTTCATAGATGTTCCAGCACCCTCTCCTCTGAGCACAAGGTAGGATTTTATTTTCCACTTACTGGAAGTTAAGTGACCTGCTCTGGCAATGATTTCTTGGCATAGAAACTTTGAGTCAGGGTGCATGTTGCCTCACTTCCTTTTCCTTCTAGCATGACAACTGGCAACTTCTAAGATGAGGGCTTCTCCATTAGCCTGAATCCCTGATTGACAACTCACAATGGACATGTAGTGTGAACAACAAAGAAATTTTTGTTATTTTAAACAACTGAAATTTTGCTATTTAGATTCCAGTGCAACTCAAGACCTCCAAATAAGGCCTCTGAAAAGGAGGGTATATCCAGTCATTAGGTCTGGCTGGGCTGGTTCTCCTTTGGCTATATTTCATTCAGGAATGAACATCTGCATAATTAGGATATCAATTTCAAATAACATCACATTACTAAGAACAAATGTTTTACTGCAGGACAAAAACACCCACATTTTGTGCAATGATGCTGTTATTATTTAAAACTCTGGCATCAATTGAAAATTTATATTAAAGTAATAAATTTCTAACCCAGCCTCACAAAAGCAGAGCTCATTTTTAAGGCTGCCATCTCTGTTTGCTTGGTAAAGCCCATATACCCCTCATTCCAACACTTCCAAATATTGGTATTGATAAAGTGTCTTTCATTGTTCTGTGTAGTTTTAACTATCCATTTCATCCATTTCTTTTACTGCTGTAATTTATAAGAGACCCGATTTTTTCTATCCAATAATTCTTTCAAATTAAGTCATTTGGTGTTTTCTTATCCATCTTGAATCTTAAGTAGCACAGTTTATTTGGCCCTTTAAAATAGTGTTTCCTGTTATTCCTGGGCTAGAAATGAGCATACAGTTGGGTAAAGAACCAGATTCAACTTGTGGAGATTTTGTTTTGCTGAGGCTGGAGTTTTACTGTAAATTTCCTCCACGTTCAACTGGCCAACAAAATCCTTTTAATGTTTTCCCTCAGAAATCTCTTTTTTTTTTTAATGAAAAGATACTTCATTTATTAAGACTCTATTATCTAATAATCTTAACTGTAGTTTTCTTTAACATAGAATAGTCTGTTCTTATCATTTGCGCTTTTTTTAAATAAAAAAATATTTTTAACATCTTTATTGGAGTATAATTGCTTTACAATGGTGTGTTAGTTTCTGCCACTAGCTATTTTACATTTGGTAGTGTATATATGTCCATGCCACTTTCTCACTTCGTCCCAGCTTACCCTTCCCCCTCCCTGTGTCCTCAACTCCGTTCTCTATAACTGTGTCTTTATTCCTGTCCTCCCCCAGGTTCTTTTTTTTTTTTTTAACATCTTTATTGAAGTTTAATTGCTTTAAAATGGTATGTTAGTTTCTGCTTTATAACAAAGTGAATCAGTTATACATATACATATGTTTCCATATCTCTTCCCTCTTGCGCCTCCCTCCCTCCCACCCTCCCTATTCCACCCCTCTAGGTGGTCACAAAGCACCGAGCTGATCTCTCTGTGCTATGTGGCTGCTTCCCACTAGCTATCTATTTTACATTTGGGAGTATATATAAGTCCATGCCACTCTCTCACTTCGCCCCAGCTTACCCTTCCCCCTCACTGTGTCGTCAAGCCCATTTTCTACGTCTGCGTCTTTATTCCTGTCCTGCCCCTAAGTTCTTCATGACCTTTTTTTTTTTTTTTTCTTTAGATTCCAGATATATGTGTTAGCATACGGTATTTGTTTTTCTCTTTCTGACTTACTTCACTCTGTATGACCGTCTCCAGGTCCATCCACCTTACTACAAATAATTCAGTTTCATTCCTTTTTATGGCTGAGTAATATTCCATTGGATATATGTGCCACATCTTTATCCATTCATCTGTTGATGGACAGACAATTAGGTTGCTTCCATGTCCTGGCTATTGTAAATAGAGCTGCAATGAACATTTTGGTGCATGACTCTTTTTGAATTATGGTTTTCTCAGGGTATATGCCCAGCAGTGGGATTGCTGGGTCATATGGTAGTTCTATTTTTAGTTTTTTAAGGAACCTCCGTACTGTTCTCCATAGTGGCTGTATCAATTTACATTCCCAGCAACAGTGCAAGAGGGTTCCTTTTCTCCACACCCTCTCCAGCATTTATTGTTTGTAGATTTTTTGATGATGGCCATTCTGACCGGTGGGAGATGATATCTCATTGTAGTTTTGATTTGCATTTCTCTAATGATTAATGATGTTGAGCATTCTTTCATATGTCTGTTGGCAATCTGTACATCTTCTTTGGAGAAATGTCTATTTAGGTCTTTTGCTCATTTTTGGATTGGGTTGTTTGTTTTTTTAATGTTGAGATGCATGAGCTGCTTGTAAATTTTGGAGATTAATCCTTTGTCAGTTGCTTCATTTCCAAATATTTTCTCCCATTCTGAGGGTTGTCTTATTGTCTTGTTTATGGTTTCCTTTGCTGTACAAAAGCTTTTAAGTTTCATTAGGTCCCATTTGTTTATTTGTGTTTTTATTTCCATTTCTCTAGGAGGTGGGTCAAAAAGGAACTTGCTGTGATTTATGTCATAGAGTATTCTGCCTATGTTTTCCTCTGAGAGTTTTCTAGTGTCTGGCCTTACATTTAGGTCTTTAATCCATTTTGAGTTTATTTTTGTGTATGGTGTTAGGGAGTGTTCTAATTTCATTCTTTCACATGGAGCTGTCCAGTTTTCACAGCACCACTTATTGAAGAGGCTGTCTTTTCTCCACTGTATATGCTTGCCTCCTTTATCAAAGATAAGGTGACCATATGTGCGTGGGTTTATCTCTGGGCTTTCTATCCTGTTCCATTGATCTATATTTCTGTTTATTTAAGTGAATTCTTTTGTGGGTTTTTTTTAAGTGGGAAGTTGGGGCTGACATTATCCCAGCTACTGTTTTTTTTTAAACCATATTTTATTTATTTATTTATTTATTTATTTATTTATGGCTGTGTTGGGTCTTCGCCTCTGTGTGAGGGCCTTCCCCAGTTGCGGCAAGTGGGGGCCACTCTTCATCGGGGTGTGCAGGCCTCTCACCATCATGGCCCCTCTTGTTGCGGAGCACAGGTTCCAGACGCACAGGCTCAGCAATTGTGGCTCACGGGCCTAGTTGCTCCGCAGCATGTGGGATCCTGCCAGACCAGAGCTCGAACCCGTGTCCCCTGCATTGGCAGGCGGACTCTCAACCACTGCGCCACCAGGGAAACACCCTTTTTTAAAAATTTATTTATTTATTTATTTATTTTGGCTGTGTTGGATCTTCATTTCGGTGTGAGGGCTTTCTCTAGTTGCGGCGAGTGGGGGCCACTCTTCATCGCGGTGCACGGGCCTCTCACTATCGCGGCCTCTCTTGTTGCAGAGCACAGGCTCCAGACACGCAGGCTCAGTAGTTGTGGCTCACGGGCCCACTTGCTCCACGGCATGTGGGATTTTCCCAGACCAGGGCTCAAACCCTTGTCCCCTGCATTGGCAGGCAGATTCTCAACCACTGTGCCACGAGGGAAGCCCCTGTATCATCTTTAATTTCTTTCATCAGTGTCTTATAATTTTCTGCATACAGGTCTTTTGTCTCCTTAGGTAGGTTTATTCCTAGATATTTTATTCTTTTTGTTGCAGTGGTAAATGGGAGTGTTTTCTTAATTTCACTTTCAGATTTTTCATCCTTAGTGTATAGGAATGCAAGAGATTTCTGTGCATTAATTTTGTATCCTGCTACTTTACCAAATTCATTGATTAGCTCTAGGAGTTTTCTGGTAGCATCTTTAGGATTCTCTATGTATAGTATCATGTCATCGGCAAACAGTGACAGCTTTACTTCTTCTTTTCCAGTTTGGATTCCTTTTATTTCTTTTTCTTCTCTGATGATTGTGGCTAAAACTTCCAAAACTATGTTGAATAATAGTGGTGAGAGTGGGCAACCTTGTCTTGTTCCTGATCTTAGTGGAAATGGTTTCATTTTTTCACCAGTAAGGATGATGTTGGTTGTGGGTTTGTCATATATGGCCTTTATTATGTTGAGGCAAGTTCCCTCTATTCCTACCTTCTGGAGAGTTTTTATCATAAATGGGTGTTGAATTTTGTCGAAAGTTTTCTCTGCATCTATTGCGATGACCATATGGTTTTTCTCCTTCAATTTGTTAATATGGTGTATCACGTTGATTGATTTGCGTATATTGAAGAATCCTTGCATTCCTGGGATAAACACCATTTTATCATAACGTATGATCCTTTTAATGTGCTGTTGGATTCTGTTTGCTAGTATTTTGTTGAGGATTTTTGCATCTATGTTCCTCAGTGATATTGGCCTGTAGTTTTCTTTTTTTGTGACGTCTTTGTCTGGTTTTGGTATCAGAGTGATGGTGGGCTCGTTGCATGAGTTTGGGAGTGTTCCTCCCTCTGCTATATTTTGGAAGAGTTTGAGAAGGGTAGGTGTTAGCTCTTCTCTAAATGTTTGATAGAGTTCACCTGTGAAGCCATCTGGTCCTGGGCTTTTGTTTGTTGGAAGATTTTAAATCATAGTTTCAATTTCAGTGCTTGTGATTGGTCTGTTAATATTTTCTATTTCTTCCTGGTTCAGTCTCAGAAGGTTGTGCATTTCTAAGAATTCTTGCATTTCTTCCAAGTTGTCTGTTTTATTGGCATAGGGTTGCTTGTAGTAATCTCTCGTGATCCTTTGTATTTCTGCAGTGTCTGTTGTTACTTCTCCTTTTTCATTTCTAATTCTATTTGAGTTTTTGAGTCTTCTCCCTTTTTTTCTTGATGAGTCTGGCTAATGGTTTATCAATTTTGTTTACCTTCTCAAAGAACCAGCTTTAAGTGTTATTGATCTTTTCTATCATTTCCTTCATTTCTTCTGCATTTATTTCTGATCTGATCTTTATGATTTCTTTCCTTCTGCTAACTTTGGAGATTTTTGTTCTTCTTTCTCTAATTGCTTTATGTTTAAGGGTAGGTTGATTATTTGAGATATTTCTTTATTCTTAAGGTAGGATTGTATTGCTATAAACTTCCCTCTTAGGACTGCTTTTGCTGCATCCCATAGGTTTTGGGTTGTCGTGTTTTCATTGTCATTTGTTTCTAGGTATTTTTTGATTTCCTCTTTGATTTCTTCAGTGATCTCTTGGTTATTAAGTAGTGTGTTGTTTAGCCTCCATGTGTTTGTATTTCTTACAGATTTTTTCCTGTAATTGATATCTAGTCTCATAGCGTTGTGGTCGGAAAAGATACTTGATAAGATTTCAATTTTCTTAAATTTACTGAGGCTTGATTTGTGACCCAAGATATGATCTATCCTGGAGAATGTTCCATGAGCACTTGAGAAGAATGTCTATTCTGTTGTTTTTGGGTGGAATGTCCTATAAATATCAATTAAGTCCATCATATTTAATGTATCATTTAAAGCTTGTGTTTCCTTATTTATTTTCATTTTGGATGATCTGTCCATTGGTGAAAGTGGGGCGTTAAAGTCCCCTACTATGATTGTGTTACTGTTGATTTCCCCTTTTATGGCTGTTAGTATTTGCCTTATGTATTGAGGTGCTCCTATGTTGGGTGCATAAATATTTACAATTGTTGTATCTTCTTCTTGGATTGATCCCTTGATCATTATGTAGTGTCCTTCTTTGTCTATTGTAATAGTCTTTATTTTAAAGTCTATTTTGTCTGATAGGAGAATTGCTACTCCAGCTTTCTTTTGATTTCCATTTTCATGGAATATCTGTTTCCATCCCCTCACTTTCAGTCTGTATGTGTCCCCAGGTCTGAAGTGGGTCTCTTGTAGACAGCATATATACGGGTCTTGTTTTTGTATCCATTCAGCCAATCTATATCTTTTAGTTGGAGCTTTTAATCCATTTACATTAAAGGTAATTATTGATATGTCTGTTCCTATTACCATTTTCTTAATTGTTTTCGGTTTATTATTGTAGGTCTTTTCTTTCTCTTGTGTTTCCTGCCTAGAGAAGTTCCTTTAGCATTTGTTGTAAAGCCAGTTTGGTGGTGCTGAATTCTCTTAGTGTTTGCTTGTCTGTAAAGGTTTTAATTTCTCCATCAAATCCAAATGAGAACCTTGCTGTGTAGAGTAATCTTGGTTGTAGGTGTTTCTCCTTCATCACTTTAAATTTGTCCTGCCACTCTCTTCTGGCTTGCAGAATTTCTGCTGAAAGATCAACTGTTAACCTTATCGGGATTCCCTTATGTGTTATTTCTTGTTTTCCCCTTGCTGATCTTAATATTTGTTCTTTGTATTTAATTCTTGAGAGTTTGATTAATATGTGTCTTGGTGTGTGTCTCCTTGGATTTATCTTGTATGGGACTCTCTGTGCTTCCTGGACTTGATTAACTCTTTCCTTTCCCATATTAGGGACGTTTTCAACTATAATCTTTTCAAATATTTTCTCAGTCCCTTTCTTTTTCTCTTCTTCTTCTGGGAACCCTATAATTCGAATGTTGGTGCGTTTAATGTTGTCCCAGAGGTCTCTTGAGACTGTCCTCAATTCTTTTCATTCTTTTTTCTTTATTCTGCTCTGCAGTAGTTATTTCCACTATTTTATGTTCCAGGTTAGTTATCCATTCTTATGCCTCAGTTATTCTCCTATTGATCCCTTTTAGAGAATTTTAAATTTCTTTTATTTCTTTTATTCATCACTATTTCCAAGATTTTGGATCATCTTTACTATCATTATTCTGAATTCTTTTTCAGGTAGACTGCCTATTTCCTCTTCATTTGTTAGCTCTGGTGGGTTTTTGCCTTGCTCCTTCATCTGCTGTGTGTTTCTCTGTCTTCTCATTTTGCTTAACTTACTGTGTTTGGGGTCTCCGTTTCACAGGCTGCATGTTCGTAGTTCCTGTTGTTTTTGGTGTCTGTCACCAGTGGCTAAGGTTGGTTCAGTGGGTTGTGTAGGCTTCCTGGTGGAGGGGACTAGTGCCTGTGTTCTGGTGGATGAGGCTGGATCTTGTCTTTCTGGTGGGCAGGTCCACGTCTGGTGGTGTGTTTTGGGATCTCTGTGTAATTATTATGATTTTAGGCAGCCTCTGTGCTAATGGATGGGGTTGTATTCCTGTCTTGCTAGTTGTTTGGCATAGGGTGTCCAGCACTGTAGCTTGCTGGTCGTTGAGTGGAGCTGGGTCTTGGCCTTGAGATGGAGATATCTGGGAGATTTTCACCGTTTGATATTACGTGGACTTGGGAGGTCTCTTGTGGACCAGTGTCCTGACCTTGGCTCTCCCACTTCAGTGGCACAGACCTGATGCCTGGCTGGAGTACCAAGAGCCATAAAGAGAAAATTACTTCAAAAGACCAAAATTACTCTTTGGCATAAATTACAGTTACCCAGAGGTGAAGTCACAAAGCTCAGTCTTGGAGCTCGTCAGCTCGCCCAGATGCATATTTCTGTTCCACTGAGGAATAAGCATAATTTGGCAGCCAGTGCCCAGCAGGGGAGAAAAAGGGAGGATCCCCCAAACAAATGGTTTTTGCAGCTACTAGGAACGTTCCCCCAAAACTCCTTCCTGGGGACAGTGAGCCAGGAGCAGCAGCCCCTCACAGCCACCCCTGTGAGTTTTCCAGAAATGTCTCTTAAATCCACTCACCCTTTTGCACACCATGAGCAATATCATTGTTCAGCTTTTTCTCATCTCTTTCTCATAAATTTCAAGCTTCCCAACTGGTCTTCCTGGCACTGTTGTCTCATCTACCATTAGAATTACCATTCTAGAAATCAAATCCTAGAAGTTCATTATCTGCCCAGGGGACAAAATGAATGCTTAAGCATTTAGAGTCCCTCTTCCATCTTCGCTTCCCCTCCCACCAACCTCCTTTACTCCAGTACTCATAATTCTTCAAAGACACATTTTCACCATTCACTGAGAATGTCAAAGCTTTTCACCCCCTGAGGCTCTGACCATGTTGATTTCCCTGATCTAAAATAACATTTTCTTTTACCCTGTATTGATTTGCTAAGGCTGCTATAACAGAATACCACAGATTGGTGGATTAAACAACGGAAATTCGTTTTCTCACAGTTGTGGAGGCTGGAAGTCCAAGATCAAGGTGTTGGCAGGGTTGGTTTCCTCTGAGGTCTCTCTCCTTGCCTAGCAGACAGCCACCCTCTCGTTGCTTTTTCCTCACATGGTTGTCCCTCATGTCTCCTTCTGTGTCCAAATCTCCACTTCTTATTAGGAAACCAGTCTCCTTGGATTAGGGCCCTAATGGCCCCATTTTAATTGAACCAGATCTTTAATGGCACTATCTCCAAATAGAGTCACGTTCTGCAGTATTGGGGATTAGCGCTTCAACATATGAATTTTGGGGATGGGGAGGACACAATTTTGCCTGTAATATACCATATTCTCCAAATACTTATCCTTCAAGATCCAGTTTTTTGGGAAGCTTTCCCTGGCTCCTCTATTTATTAGCTCCCTGATGCTCCCATAACACTTGGTACTTAGCTCAATTATCACACTAACTATACAGTATTATAATAATTGATGGCATAGGTTGGCAAATTTTTCTTAAAGGGCCAGGTGTAAATATTTTAGGCTTTTCAGGCCAGACAGTCCCTGTCACAACTACTCAACTCTGCCATTGTAGTAAAGGGAATTCAGAGCTCTTTATATGCCCAGGTGCCAGTCTATGGCAGTATCACAAGTCCCCAGTATGAGAATTTTTCTTTCAATTTTCCTCTGAGTTTAAGAATGGTGGACTACAAGAAAACATCTTTTATTTGCTATATATTCATTTATTTCTCATAAAAATCTAGTGTAGCTTGCAGAGCAAAAGCACATATACATTTTACGCCCAGGTGCCATTGGCCATTTATGCATGGTCTAGGTAACTTCACCAGCTGTGGGATCCAGAGCAGGTCACGTAATTTCTTTGGAAGCAAATTCCTAATTTTTAAAACAAACAGTTGGACAGAAAGTATTTTCAATGGGGGAGCAATTGGCATTGAGGCCGGTCAATATTTCCATATGTGAGACTCATATTCATACCTACATATAAATATAAATACATAGACTCAAATAAATACCTCATGTTGAGTTAATTCTGAAATATTGCATGCAAGGTACATCATTGGGTTACCTCAGATTTAACACAATCTCTGATCCTTTTTCCAAAATGGTAACCAGTAGCCACATGTGGCTATTGAGTTTAAATTCAAATTTATTCAAATTTTAAAAATTAAAAACTCAGGGGAGACCTTCAAGATGGTGGAAGAGTAAGATGTGGAGATCACCTTCCTCCCCGCAAATACATCAGAAATACATCTACATGTGGAACAACTCCTACAGAACACCTACTGAATGCTGGCAGAAGACCTCAGACTTCCCAAAAGGCAAGAAACTCCCCACATACCTGGGTAGGGCAAAAGAAAAAAGCAAAAAACAGAGACAAAAGAATAGGGATGGGTCCTGCACCAGTGGGAGGGAGCTGTGAAGGAGGAAACGTTTCCACACACTAGGGATCCCCTTCACTGGCAGAGACGGGGGGTGGTGGGGTGGGGGGGAGAACTTTGGAGCAACAGAGGAGAGCACAGCAACAGGGGTGCAGAGGGCAAAGCGGAGAGATTCCCGCACAGAGGATTGGTGCCGACCAGCACTCACCAGCCTGAGAGGCTTGTCTGCTCACCCGCCAGAGCAGGTGGGAGCTGGGAGCTGAGCCTCCAGCTTCGGGGGTCAGATCCCAGGGAGAGGACTGGGGTTGGCTGCGTAAACACAGCCTGAGAGGCTTCTCTGCTCACCCGCCAGAGCAGGTGGGAGCTGGGAGCTGAGGCTCCAGTTTCGGGGGTCAGATCCCAGGGAGAGGACTGGGGTTGGCTGCGTAAACACAGCCTGAAGGATGCTAGTGCACCACAGCTAGCCGGGAGGGAGTGTGGGGAAAAGTCTGGAACTGCCTAAGAGGCAAGAGACCCTTGTTTCCAGGTGCATGGGGAGAGGGGATTCAGAGCACTGCCTAAATGAGCTCCAAAGATGGGCGTGAGCTGCGGCTATCAGTGTGGACACCAGAGACGGGCATGAAATGCTAAGGCTACTGCTGCAGCTACCAAGAAGCCTGTGTGCAAGCATAGGTCACTATCCATACCTCCCCTCCCAGGAGCCTGTGCAGCCCGGCACCACCAGGGTCCTGTGATGCAGGGACAACTTCCCTGGGAGAACACATGGCACACCACAAGCTGTTGTAGCATCACGCCAGCCTCTGCCGCCACAGGCTCACCCTGCATTGCGTACCCCTCCCTCCCCTCCACCTGAGTGAGCCAGAGCCCCCTAAACAGTTACTCCTTTAACCCCATCCTGTCTGAGCGAAGAACAGATGCCCTCAAGCGACCTACATGCAGAGGTGGGGCCAAATCCAAAGCTGAACCCCGGGAGCTGTGCGAACAAAGAAGAGAAAGGGAAATCTCTCCCAGCAGCCTCAGGAGCAGCAGATTAAATGTCCACAATCAACTTGCTGTAGCCTGCATCTGTGGAATACCTGAATAGAAAACGAATCATCTCAAAATTGAGGCGGTGGACTTTGGGAGTAACGATATATACATATTTTTCCTTTTTCGCTTTTTGTGAGTGTGTATGTGTATGCTTCTGTGTGTGATTTTGTCTGTATAGCTTTGCTTTTACCGTTTGCGCTAGGGTTCTGTCTGTCCGTTTTTTTTTTTTTTTTTAGTATTGTTTTTAGCACTTGTTATCATTGGTGGATTTGTTTTTAGGTTTGGTTGCTCTCTTCTTTCTTTTTTTTCATTTTTTATTTCATTTTAATTTATTAATTTTTAATTTTTAAAATTTTAAATTTATTTATTTATTTATGGCTGTGTTGTGTCTTCATTTCTGTGCGAGGGCTTTCTCTAGTTGTGACAAGCAGGGGCCACTCTTCATCGTGGTGTGCAGGCCTCTCACTATCGCGGCCTCTCTTCTTGCAGAGCACAGGCTCAAGATGCACAGGCTCAGTAATTGTGGCTCACGGGCCCAGTTGCTCTGCGGCATGTGGGATCTTCCCAGACCAGGGCTCGAACCCGTGTCCCCTGCATTGACAGGTGGATTCTTAACCACTGTGCCACCACGGAAGCCCTAATTTTTTATTTTTAATAATTATCTTTTATTTTTTATTTTAATAGCTTTATTTTATTTTATATTTTTTTCTTTCTTTCTTTCTTATCCACTTTTCTTCTGAGCCATGTGGCTGACAGGATCTTGGTGCTCCAACTGAGTGTCAGGACTGTGCCTCTGAGGTGGGAGAGCCGAGTTCAGGACACTGGTCCACCAGAGACCTCCTGGCTCCACATAATATTCAAATGGTGAAAGCTCTCCCAGAGAGCTCCATCTCAATGCTAAGACCCAGCTCCACACAACGACCAGAAAACTACAGTGCTGGACACCCTATGCCAAACAATTAGCAAGACAGGAACACAAACCCACCCATTAGCAGAGAGGCTGCCTAAAAAAATAATAAGGTCACAGACACCCCAAAACACACTTCCAGACATGGACCTGCCCAACAGAAACACAAGATTCAGCCTCATCCACCAGAACACAGGCACTAGTCCCCTCCACGAGGAAGACTACACAACCCACTAAACCAACCTTAGCCACTGGGGGCAGACACCAAAAACAACAGGAACTACGAACATGCAGCCTGTGAAAAGGAGACCCCAAACACAGGAGGTTAAACAAAATGAGAAGACAGACAAACACACAGCTGATGAAGGAGCAAGGTAAAAACCCACCAGACCTAACAAAGGAAGAGGAAATAGGCAGTCTACCTGAAATAGAATTCAGAGTAATGATAGTAAAGATGATCCAATATGTTGGAAATAGAATGGAGAAAATATAAGAAACGTTTAAAAAGGACCTAGAAGAACTGAAGAGTAAACAAACAATGATGAACAACAAAATAAATGATACTAAAAATTCTCTAGAAGGATTCAATATCAGAATAACTGAGGCAGACGAACGGATAAGTGACCTGGAAGATAAAATAGTGGAAATAACTACTGCAGAGCAGAATAAAGAGAAAAGAATGAATTGAGGACAGTCTCAGAGACCTCTGGGACAACACTAAATGCACCAACATTCGAATTATAGGGTTCCCAGAAGAAGAAGAGAAAAAGAGGGGGACTGAGAAAATATTTGAAAAGATTATAGTTGAAAACTTCCCTAATAAGGGAAAGGAAAGAGTTAATCAAGTCCAGGAAGCACAGAGAGTCCCATACAGGATAAATCCAAGGAGAAACATGCCAAGACACATATAAACCAAACTATCAAAGATCAAATAAAAAGAAAAAATATTAAAAGCAGCAAGGGACGGGGCTTCCCTGGTGGAGCAGTGGTTGAGAGTCTGCCTGCCAATGCAGGGGACACGGGTTCGAGCTCTGGTCTGGGAAGATCCCACATGCCGCGGAGCGACTAAGCCCGTGAGCCACAATTACTGAGCCTGCGCATCTGGAGCCTGTGCTCCGCAATGGGAGAGGCTGCGACGGTGAGAGGCCCACGCACCGCGATGAAGAGTGGCCCCCGCTCACCGCAACTAGAGAAAGCCCTTGCACAGAAACGAAGACCCAACACAGCCATAAAAAAAAAAAAAAAAAAGCAGCAAGGGAAAAACAACAAATAACATACAAGGGAATCCCCATAACGTTAACAGCTGAACTTTCAGCAGAAACTTTCTAAACCAGAAGGGAGTGGCAGGACATATTTAAAGTGATGAAAGGGAAAAACCTACTACCAAGATTCTGCTACCCAGCAAGGGTCTCATTCAGATTCCACTGAGAAATTAAAACCTTTACAGACAAGCAAAAGCTAAGAGAATTCAGCATCACAAAACCAGCTTTACAACAAATGTTAAAGGAACTTCTCTAGGCAGGAAACACAAGAGAAGGAAAAGACCTGCAATAACAAACCCAAAACAATTAAGAAAATGGTAATAGGAACAGACATATTGATAACTACCTTAAATGTAAATGGATTAAATGCTCCAACCAAAAGACATAGACTTGCTGAATGACACAAAAACAAGACACATATATATGCTGTCGAAAAGAGACCCACTTCAGACCTAGGGACACATACCGACTGAAACTGAAGAGATGGAAAAAGATATTCCATGCAAATGGAAATAAAAAGAAAGCTGCAGTAGCAATTTTCATATCAGACTGAATAGTCTTTAAAATAAAGACTATTACAAGATACAAAGAAGGACAGTACATAATGATCAAGGGATCAATCCAAGAAGAAGATATAACAATTGTAAATATTTATACACCCAACATAGGAGCACCTCAATACATAAGGCAAATGCTAACAGCAATGAAAGGGAAAATCAACAGTAACACAATCATAGTAGAGGACTTTAATGCCCCACTTTCACCAATGGACAGATCATCCAAAATGAAAATAAATAAGGAAACACAAGCTTTAAATGATACATTAAACAAGATGGACTTAATTGATATTTATAGGACATTCCATCCAAAAACAACAGAATACATTTTCTTCTCAAGTGCTCAGGGAACATTCTCCAGGATAGATCATATCTTGGGCCACAAATCAAGCCTTGGTAAATTTAAGAAAATTGAAATCATATCAAGTATCTTTTCAGACTACAACACTGTAAGACTAAATATCAATTACAGGAAAAAATCTGTAAGAAATACAAACACATGGAGGCTAAACAATACAGTTCTTAATAAGCAAGAGATCACTGAAGAAATAAAAGAGGAAATCAAAAAATACCTAGAAACAAATGACAATGAAAACACAATGACCCAAAACCTATGGGATGCAGCAAAAGCAGTTCTAAGAGGGAAGTTTATAGCAATAAAAGCCTACCTTAAGCAACAAGAAACATCTCAAATAAACAATGTAACCTTACACCTAAGGAAATTAGAGAAAGAAGAGGAGAATAAAACACAAAGTTAACAAAAGGAAAGAAATCATAAAGATCAGATCAGAAATAATTGAAAGAGAAATGAAGGAAGCAATAGCAAAGATTAATAAAACTAAAAGCTGCTTGTTTCAGAAGATAAACAAAATTGTAAACATTAACCAGACTCATCAAGAAAAAGAGAGAGAGGACTCAAATCAATAAAATTGGAAATGAAAAAGGAGAAGTTACAACAGATACCGCAGAAATACACAGCATCCTAAGAGACTACTACAAGCGAGTCTATGCCAATAAAATGGACAACCTGGAAGAAATTGACAAATTCTTAGAAAAGCACAATGTGCCGAGACTGAACCAGGAAGAAATAGAAAATAAAAACAGACTAATCACAAGCAATGAAATTGAAACTGTGATTAAAAATCTTCCAACAAACAAAAGCCCTGGACCAGATTGCTTCACAGGCTAATTCTAGCAAACATTTAGAGAAGAGTTAACAACTATCCTTCTCAAACTCTTCCAAAATATAGTTGAGGGAGGAACACTCAGAAACTCGTTCTATGAGGTCACAATCACCCTGATACCAAAACCAGACAACAATATTACAAAAGAAGAAAATTAGAGACCAATATCACTGATGAATGTAGAGGCAAAAATCCTCAACAAAATACTAGCAAACAGAATCCAACAACATATTAAAGGGATCATACACCATGATCAAGTGGGATTTATCCCAGGGATGCAAGGATTCTTCAATATACGAAAATCAAGCAATGTGATACACCATATTAACAAATTGAAGAAGAAAACCATATGATCATCTCAATAGATTCAGAAAAAGCTTTTGACAAAATTCAACACCCATTTATGACAAAAAAAAACTCTCCAGGAAGTGGGCACAGAGGGAAATTACCTCAACATACTAAAGGCCACGTACGACAAACCCACAGCAAACATCATTCTCAATGATGAAATACTGAAAGCATTTCCTCTAAGATCAGGAAAAAGACAAGGATGTCCACTCTCATCACTATTATTCAACATAGTTTTGGAAGTCCTAGCCATGGTAATTGGAGAAGAAAAATAAATAAAAGGAATACAAATTGGAAAAGAAGAAGTAAAAATGTCACTGTTTGCAGATGACATGATACTATACATAGAGAATCCTAAAGATGCCCCCAGAAAGCTACTAGAGCTAATCAATGAATTTGGTAAAGTTGCAGGATACAAAATCAATGCACAGAAATCTCTTGCATTCCTATACACTAATGATGAAAAATCTGAAAGAGAAATTATGGAAACACTCCCATTTACCATTGCAACAAAAAGAATAAAATACCTAGGAATAAACCTACCTACAGAGATAAAAGACCTGTATGCAGAAAACTATAAGACACTGATGAAAGAAATTAAAGATTATACCAACAGATGGAGAGATATACCATGTTCTTGGATTGGAGGAATCAACAATGTGAAAATGACTATACTACCCAAAGCAATCTACAGATTCAATGCAATCCATATCAAATTACCAATGGTAGTTTTTATAGAACTAGAACAAAGTCTTAAAATTTGTATGGAGACACAAAGGACCCCAAATAGCCATAGCAGTCTTGAGGAAAAGAAACGGAGCTGGAGGAATCAGACTCCCTGACTTCTGACTATACTACAAAGCTACAGTAATCAGACAATATTGTACTGGCAGAAAAACAGAAATATAGGTCAATGGAACAGAATAGAAAACCCAGAGATAAAACCATGCACCTATGGTCAACTAATCTATGACAAAGGAGGCAAGGATATACAATGGAGAAAAGACAGTCTCTTCAATAAGTGGTGCTGGGAAAACTGGACAGGTACATGTAAAAGAATGAAATTAGAATACTCACTAACACCATACACAAAAATAAACTCAAAATGGTTTAGAGACTTAAATGTAATACTGGACAATAGAAAACTCTTAGAGAAAAACATAGGAAGAACAGTCTTTGAGATGAATCACAGCAAGATCTTTTTTGATCCACCTCCTAGAGTAATGGAAATAAAAACAAAAATAAACAAATGGGACCTAATGAAACTTAAAAGCTTTTGCAAAGCAAAGGACACTACAATCAAGACGAAAAGACAACCCTCAGAATGGGAGAAAATATTTGCAAACGAATCAACGGACAAAGGATTAATCTCCAAAATATATAAACGGCTCATGCATCTCAATATTAATAAAGCAAACAACCCAATCCAAAAATGGGCCAATGACCTAAATAGGCATTTCTCCAAAGAAGACATACAGATGGCCAAGAAGCCCATGAAACGCTGGTCAACATCACTAATTATTAGAGAAATGCAAATCAAAACTACAATGAGGTATCACCTCACACCAGTTAGAATGGGCATCATCAGAAAATCTTCAAACAACAAATGCTGGAGAGGGTGTGGAGAAAAGGGAACCCTCTCACACTGTTGGTGGGAATGTAAATTGATACAGCCACTATGGAGAACAGTATGGAAGTTCCTTAAAAAACTAAAAATAGAATTACCATATGACCCAGCATCCCATTACTGAGCATATATCCAGAGAAAGCCATAATTCAAAAATACACATGCACCCCAGTGTTCATTGCAGCACTATTTACAATAGCCAGGTCATGGAAGCAACCTAAATGCCCATCGACAGATGACTGGATAAAAAAGATGTGATACATATATACAATGGAATATTACTCAGCCATAAAAAGGAACGATACTGGGTCATTTGTAGAGAACTGGATGGATCTAGAGACTGTCATACAGAGTGAAGTAAGTCAGAAAGAGAAAAACAAATATCATATATTAATGCATATAGTGGAACCTAGAAAAATGGTACAGATGAACCAGGTTGCAGAGCAGGAATTGAGACACAGATGTAGAGTACAAGCGTATGGACATCAAGGGGAGAAAGTAGCGGTGGGTGGGGGTGGGGGTGTGATGAATTGGGAGATTGGGTTGACATGTATACACTGATGTGTATAAAATGGATGACTAATAAGAACCTGCTATATAAAAAAATAAATAAAACAAAATTAAAAAATTAAAAAATATATATTAGCAAACAGAATCCAACAGCACATTAAAGGATCATACACCTTGATCAGGTGGGTTTTATCCCAGGAATGTAAGGATTCTTCAGTATACCCAAATCAATCAATGTGATACACCATATTAACAAATTGAAGAACAAAAACCATATGATCATCTCAGTACATGCAGAAAAAATTTTGACAAAATTCAACATCCATTTATGATAAAAACCCTCCAGAAAGTAGGTATAAATGGAAATTATCTCAACATAATAAAGGCCATATATGACAAACCCACAGCCAACATCATTCTCAGTGGTGAAAAACTGAAACCATTTCCACTAAGATCAGGAGAACGACAAGGTTGCCCACTCTCCCCACTCTTTTTCAACATAGCTTTGGAAATTTTAGCCACAGCAATCAGAGAAAGAAAAGAAATAAAAGGAATACAAATCGGAAAATAACAAGTAAAGCTGTCACTGTTTGCAGATGACATGATACTATACGTAGAGAATCCTAAAGATGTTACCAGAAAACTACTAGAGCTAATCAATGAATTTGGTAATGTAGCAGAATACAAAATTAATGAACAGAAATCTCTTGCATTTGCATACACTAATGATGAAAAATGTGAAAGAGAAATTAAGGAAACACTCCTATTTACCAGTGCAACATAAAGAATAAAATACCTAGGAATAAACCTACCTAAGGAGACAGAAGAACTTTATAAAGAAAACTATAAGACACTGATGAAAGAAATTAAAGATGATACAAAGAGATGGAAAGATATACCACGTTCTTCGATTGGAAGAATCAACATTGTGAAAATGACTCTACTACCCAAAGCAATCTACAGATTCAATGCAATCCCTATCAATCTACCAATGGCATTTTCCCCAGAATTAGAACAAAAAATTTCACAATTTTTATGGAAAAACAAAAGACCCTGAATAACCAAAGCAATCTTGAGAAAGAAAAACAGAGCTGGAGGAATCATGCTCCCTGACTTCAGACTATACGACAAAGCTACAGTAATCAAGACATTATGGTACTGGCACAAAAACAGAAATATAGATCAATGGAACAGGATAGAAAGCCCAGAGATAAACCCACGCACATACGGTCACCTTAATTTTGATAAAGGAGGGAAGAATATACAATGGAGAAAAGACAGCCTCTTCAATAAGTGGTGCTGGGAAAACTGGACAGCTACATGTAAAAGAATGAAATTAGAACATTCCCTAACACCATACACAAAAATAAACTCAAAATGGATTAAAGATCTAAGTGTAAGGCCAGACACTATCAAACTCTTAGAGGAAAACATAGGCAGAACATTCTATGACATAAATCACAGCAAGATCCTTTTTGACTCAGCTCCTAGAGAAATGGAAATAAAAACACAAATGGGACCTAATGAAACTTAAAAGCTTTTGCACAGCAAAGGAAATCATAAACAAGATGAAAAGACAACCCTCAGAATGGGAGAAAATATTTGGAAATGAAGCAACTGACAAAGGATTAACCTCCAATTTTTGAAGCAGCTCATGCAACTCAGTATCAAAAAAACAAACAACCCCATCCAAAAATGGGCAGAAGACCTAAATATATTTTTCTCCAAAGAAGATATACAGATTGCCAAGAAACACGTGAAAGAATGCTCAGTATCACTAATCATTAGAGAAATGCAAATCAAAACCACAATGACGTATCACCTCACACTTGTCAGTCAGAATGGCCATCATCAAAAAATCTACAGACAATAAATGCTGGAGAGGGTGTGGAGAAAAGGGAACCCTCTTGCACTGTTGGTGGGAATGTAAATTGATACAGTCACTATGGAGAATAGTATGGAGGTTCCTTAAAAAACTAAAAATAGAACTACCATATGACCCAGCAATCCCAATACTGGGCATATACTGTGAGAAAACCATCATTCAATAAGAGTCATGTACCACAATGTTCATTGCAGCCCTATTTACAATAGCCAGGACATGGAAGCAACCTAAGTGTCAATCAACAGATTAATGGATAAAGAACATATGGCACATATATACAATGGAATACTACTCAGCCATACAAAGAAATGAAATTGAGTTATTTGTAGTGAGGTGGATGGACTTAGAGTCTGTCATACAGAGTGAAGTGAGTTAGAAAGAGAAAAACAAATACCGTACAGAGGGGTGGGATAGGGAGGGTGACAGGGAGGGAGATGCAAGAGCAAAGAGATATGGGGACATATGCATATATATAGCTGATTCACTTTGTTATAAAGCAGAAACTAACACACCATTGTATAGCAATTATACTCCATTAAAGATGTTAAAAAAATATTTTAAAAACTCAGCATCTCAGTTGTAATAACCACATTTTGCTACACATATGGCTCTATTTGTGTCTAGTGGCTACCACAGTAGCACAGATATAAGACGCCTCCTTCAACACAAAGTTTTAAAAGAAAGTTCTATCCATCCTAGTATAAGGAGTAAGATGATTGTCTATTTTATGTGACATTTTATATTATTCAGCTCATTTTTCATACTGAGAATGCTATTATATACTATTTATTTAACAATCCAGACAGAAAAACCTTTCCCCCATCCATTCAGGAAAGCTGTAAGCTTACTGTAATCAGTAAAACATACATTGGACAATTAAGATATTGTAAATTTTCATGTGGAAGATCAGAATCTAGAACTGGCAGTCCAGATTTTTATATATGGAGGCCTAGTAAGACTTGCTTCTCTGTTTCCAAGACCCTTGCAAATATAGGCATTCCCACAGTCCCCTCTTCCTTTTTTTTTACACGTTTGGCGTCACTAAAGACAAAAAAAGTCAGTCTAATTTGGCCCAAGTCTTTTTGATCGTGTGAGTTCCCTTGCTGAAGGGGCTCGCTTGCTGCCTGATGTCAAGATTAAAGAGTTTATATCTGGAGGAGCCTCTCTCACTTGTTTTTCCCTCCTGGAGCCTCACATGCCTGTATCCTGTCCCAGAAGGCAGGACAGGGCTTGAAATCGCAGAGTAGATGAGGCAAGTGTAAGATCACAGGTAGGTTGATGAGTCCCTCATGACCTCATGTGTTATATTTTAATTAGTGGAGCTTTTCTTATCTCCATGCCTGTATTTTAATTGCCCATGGGACAGCCTTGCTTCCGAGATGAAGTTTCGCAAAGTCTCCCTGAGGTCCAAGAATGATTTATTGCTGCTTATCCAAAGGTTCCAGATGGTTTTCTGTTATTGCAGATTTAACTGAAATCACAGTTATAGGTAAGAGACCTACAGTGAGAGGTCAGTCTGATTGTTACGCCTTTTACCAATTTCTAACTGTGTGAATTCCTTCCCCTCCAGATAGCCCTTTAAATGGGTAAATAATTTCTTGTATTTGTATAGTAATCATAGCTGGCATTGATGGAATTGCTTACATTGCACAAGGCAGTGGGCTAAGATTTTTCCTCCCAGCTGGATGAGGAGGGTTCTACTAAGCTCTGTGCTCAGAGATTTAAGTAGCCTATAGAATGTCACACAGTCAGGAAGGTGTAGGGTTGAGATTTGACCCCAGGCAGTCTGACTCCAGAGTATACATGTGTGGGTGCACTGTTCTATTAAATGCTTGATGTACTTTTCTATTCCATCTTCTTCACAATCTTATAAGGTATTAAAGGGCCCAAAATAAAGCCAAAGAAATAAAGATCCCAACACCAGAGAAGTTAAATTTACAGCTCCTGAACAAATTGACCTTCTTGTCCTCAGATAAGACCATGTCCATTACATGCCATGACAGCTCCTCCTGGGGAAAGGGCATAAATGTGAAAGGAGAGGGGAGAAGCACGGTCTCTGAAGGGAAGTCTGTATGTCAGACTCCTGTCAATAGACTACTCTCTTGGTCAAGGGTAGCAGAGACTCTGGTAACTCAGAAATGGGATTTTCTAAAGTTTTTCTAAACCTACGTTTGGGGCAAATGTGGATGTGGAATTTTATGGAAATACACCCAATAGGTTTAGTCTTCTGAAGCCAGGAGGTGGAGAGGGGCTGGGATCTAAGGCAGTTCAAGGTATTTCAGGAATCTGCCCTTGGACTCCTCCACTGCCAGGACCAGCTTCTCTAGAGCATCCACTCTGCTCTAGGACGCCCACACCTGCCCCACACTACCAATCGCCTTATTCTTCCTCTATTTTCAATCCCCAAAACAAGAGAGGAACTCTGATGGCTCAGCAAATATCCCTCATTTCTGTTTGTGCAGAACCCGCAGTGCCCAGGAGGACTTGTTATAGGCAGATGATTGGCTGTCTTTGTGTCAAGTGCTCACCCCGGCTCAATCTGCTGGGCTGGAGGGGTGGGACAGTGTAAGGACAGGTGGGGCAAAATACCCGGGCAATGTTGGTCTTCTAGACCAAACCTTCTGCAGAGCTAGTCCCCTCAGAAGCGGCTGGGGTTCAGAGGCCCTAACATTAATGTATCTTCTACAGAGAGAAAATATTGCACTTGTGTCTAGTGGGTGTATGTTTTGGGAGGTGATTTGTCAATATTCTCCAGGTTACATAATTCCACATCTAAACAGTCCAAAGTGTTCATTCCCTCCCACTCTCATTAGATTTAGGTAAAATTCCTATGCTAAAGTTTTTCACCTGGAAACTTCTGAGACTCTTAAGTCTCCCCAAAACATAACCACCTTGTTTCTGCAGATCCCATTTGGGATTTTGGTTGAGGCTTTCAGTCCTCAAATTCTTATTCTTTATTATCCTCTCTATCACATAATTATTCTCACATGTATTCTGAGAGTTACTAATATTTTCTGCTGGCATTTACCCTACCTAGTGGTTCTCAGCTCTGGCTACAGGTTGGAATCAACTGGGAACTTTAAAAAAATACTGCAGCCTGTGGCATACCTCTGAAAATTATAATTAATTGTTTTGTGAGGGCCTGGGAATGTTTGAAAAACACCCCAGGTGATGTTGATGTGCACTTAGGGTCCATAACCAGCGTGGTCCTTGACTGGCAGCACCAGCAGCATCTGGGAATTTATTAGGAATTCAAATTTTGGGCCTTATCCCAGACCTGCTGATTTGGAAACTTTTGGGGTGGAGCTCAGCAATCTGTGTTTTAACAAGACCTCCTGGTGATTCTGCTGCAGGCTCAAGTTTCAGAACCACTGGTCTACATACAGTGTTTAATTTATTGTAACTCTTCATAGAACCATATCTCCAGCCTTTGAACTAAGCCTTTAGGATGGGATCTCTTGAATCACATTTGTCACACAGCTTACCTGACTTTCTAGGAGCTGCATTGGGCTGTCGTATGGCTTGACAGAAGGTTAATCGTTTTGATAATTTTGGCAATCTTCAGCTCATTTATTTAGGATTATTAATTACCAAAATAAAAAAGCTAAGTCTAGTCCTCTCAGTGGGCTCCCTTTATTATTTCTTTTTTAACATGATTGTTTTCCTGATTGTTTCAGACAATCATTTTCTCCCCACATATGTTCCATGACATGATAAATTGGCCACGTATCAAGCAGCTGCTTGATCTAACTTCAGCTGCCCTGATAAGATTTTCCAGTTTTAGGGGGAGTAACAACACAATATTGTTTACCAAGATTTTTGACACTAAATATTTTTACAAACACATAGAGCATAAGGTGCTTGCCATAAAAACAAATGCATGTTGTACAGGGTATCACACAGGATCTAAAATTCAGGATGCAGTGCAGTCATTGTCATTGTATTGTAATGGTGTTTATGAGTCTGTCTGCCACTAAATACTGAGCTTCTGGGGGAGGGGGTGCATATCTTATTCTTTTTCATTTGGCAGAGTGGCTGATGAGTAGTAAATACTGAGCACATTTGGTGAATGAACACAAGAACGAATGAATGACGGCATCATTCAGTACTAGCTGGTCATGTCCACAGCTCGGCGTGACAGAGCACAAGTACAGTTATTCGGATAATTATTAGAATTAAGAAGGAATCCAAATACATTGGTGGAAGGCAAGGTCTTTCCATCCCTGGGGACTGAGATACCTGGGGGAGGGTGGGGTGGGGGGAGCTGTGGGAGTGGTCGCCCACTAGGAGCATATTCCCCCAAAGGTATCTTGACCATAGGTTATTTAAAGTTCTCTGTTTAAGGCTATGATGAAAAGGCACTGGAGCAGGTGAATTATCAAGAAAGTTCTCTAAAGGGGGCACCATGTCAGTCCCCCAGGTCAGACCCTGGCTTCACGTGTGACTGGGGTGAGATGTGGAAAGAGAAGGTGTCTGTGGAGCTGGGAAGAAGGCTGAAAAGGAAGCTCTCCAAAGCATGAGAGTTACTTCTGCAGGTCGGCCATTTTCCCCATCGCAGGTGAAGCTAAAGCAGCCAGACCTGATGCTGGGGGAGGGGGATTGGAGCAGCTGATTCTGGGATGGACGAGATGGCTCTTCTGGTAGCTCTCAGTCCTCACACAATGCAGGAGAGTCCCTGAAGTGGTGGACATTAATAGGGAACGTTAAGCATATGAAGGTATTAGACTCAGAACAGAACTTTCTTCCTCTGTGACCCGGGCATAGAGGCAGGGTGATGTGGTGGAGGACAAAGGACCTTGAGCTGAGGGAAACACAAAAAGAACCATTTTGCACATTTTTAGCTTGGGACACAAGAACATTTTCCCTTGATACGTGCTCTGAGGTCTCCTGATCGCTCTAGTCAACTTTCCCTTCAACTTCCTCTTCCTTCATACTTCCTCTCCCTCCACCAGCCTCCACACCATTTACTTCTGCTCCCTGTCCTCTCATCGTCCAATTCAACTCTCCAGTCCAGTGGCTCTCCTCTATTTCCGGTCCACTGGCACCAGGATGTGGTAGTTATCAACAATCTATCACTATATAGTTTTCACGTGGGCTCCCAGCACACACAAAACTTTTTCTTAACAGCCCCAAAAGAGTTTCTGGTTATTATGAACATATGCAGGACAACTGGCCATTAGAAGCCTCCTTTCAGTTCCTATTGTGGGCAACTATAGCTCCTGCCTCAGCGTCTTGGCTATTCCTCTATCTGGAATATTTGTCTCCTTTTTCACAGAGTTAATGCCCACTCATACTTCAGATTTCAGTTCAACTGTAGTAATTGCAGTACAAGAGAAAATGATCATCTGATATTTCAGTATTTATTTCAAGTTTTAAAACTGTTATTTTATTTTTCAAAAAGTGTCAGCATAGCATAGTGGTTAAAAGCACAGATTCTAGAGCCAGGTAGCCTACTTTTGAATCTCAACTCTGCCATTTACTACTGTGTGACCTTGGGCAAGTTCCTTCACATCTCTGAGCTTTAGTCTCCCCATCTGTAAATGGGAATAATACTAGTACCCACCTCATAGGGTTGCTGTAAGTAACAAATAAATGGTATTTATTTTGACAATTCATTTGATTAAAAAATAGAAGCTTAATATTTAATGCATTTCCAATACAAACATATTTAAGCCTATTACAAAAAGGAAATGATAATATTAATTTATGAAAAAACCTTTTGACATACATTATTCTGTTATAAAAATATAATTAATAGAAATGAAGTATTATAAAATAAATTGATGCTACATAAAAATGACTAAAACTTGAGTAATAATAAAACATGTTGTAAAATAATTTTTGATCTTTTAAAAAAACAGTAGTCTTAAAAAACCAAAATGACAATCACATCATTATTGAAATTACAGAGTATTTTTTGGTAGAATTATGCAGTTGTTGGAAGCTCTGCTCTGTGAATATCAAGAAAGGGATTTAAAACTAGGACTTTTTTTTCTGACTTGTCTATCTTCAAATATACCATCTCTTAATCTCTTTTTTTTAAAGTTTTAAATTTAATTTTATTTATTTTTGTACATCAGGTTCTTATTAGTTATCCATTTTATACACATCAGTGTATACAACTCAATCCCAATCTCCCAATTCATCACAACACCACCCTCACCCCCTGCCACTTTCCCCCCTTGGTTTCCATACATTGTTCTCTACATCTGTGTCTCAATTTCTGCCCTGCAAACCGGTTCATCTGTACCATTTTTCTAAGTTCCACATATATGCATTAATATACGATATTTGTTTTTCTCTTTCTGTCTTACTTCACTCTGTATGACAGTCTCTAGATTCATCCATGTCTCTACAAATGACCCAATTTCGTTCCTTTTTATGGCAGAGTAATATTCCATTGTATATATGTACTGCATCTTCTTTATCCAGTCGTCTGTCAATGGACATTTAGTTTGCCTCCACGACCGGGCTATTGTAAATAGTGCTGCAATGAACATTGGGGTGCATGTGTCTTTTTGAATTATGGTTTTCTCTGGGTATACGCCCAGTAGTGGGATTGCTGGGTCATATGGTAATTTTGTTTTTAGTTTTTTAAGGAAACTCCATACTGTTCTCCATAGTGGTTGTATACATTTACATTCCCACCAACAGTGCAAGAGGGTTCCCTTTGTTGTTTATAGATTTTCTGATGATGCCCATTCTAACTGGTGTGAGTTGATACCTCATTGTAGTTTTGATTTGCATTTCTCTAATAATTAGTGATGTTGAGCAGCTTTTCATGTGCTCCTTGGCCATCTGTATGTCTTTGGAGAAATGTCTATTTAGGTCTTCTGCCCATTTTTGTTTTTAATTTTTTTTATTATTATATTTTTAACATCTTTACTGGAGTATAATTGCTTTACAATGGTGTGTTAGTTTCTGCTTTATAACAAAGTGAATCAGCTATACATATACATATATCCCCATATCTCTTCCCTCTTGCGTCTCCCTCCCTGCCACCCTCCCTATCCCACCAGTCTAGGTGGTCACAAAGCACCGAGCTGATCTCCCCGTGCTATGCGGCTGCTTCCTACTAGCTATCTATTTTACATTTGGTAGTGTATATATGTACATGCCACTCTCTCACTTTGTCCCAGCTTACCCTTCCCCCTCCTCATGTCCTCAAGTCCATCCTCTAGTAGGTCTGTGTCTTTATTCCCGTCTTGCCACTAGGTTCTTCATGACCTTTTTTTTTTTTCTTCCTTAGATTCCATATATATGTGTTAGCATAGTGTATTTGTTTTTCTCTCTCTGACTTACTTCACTCTGTATGACAGACTCTAACTCCATCCACCTCATTACAAATACCTCGATTTCATTTCTTTTTATGGCTGAGTAATATTCCATTGTATATATGTGCCACATCTTTTTTTTTGTTGTTCATTAATAAAATTTCAAAGATTTTATTTGCCTTCTAGCTATTATTTTTTTTTAAACATCTTTATTAAAGTATAGTTGCCTTACAATGGTGTGTAAGCTTCTGCTTTATAACAAAGTGAATCAGTTATACATATACAATATGTTCCCATTTCTCTTCCCTCTTGCATCTCCCTCCCTCCCACCCTCCCCATCCCACCCCTCTAGGTGGTCACAAAGCACCGAGCTGATCTCCCTGTGCTATGCGGCTGCTTCCCACTAGTTATCTGTTTTACATTTGGTAGTGTATATATGTCCATGATACTCTCTTACCCTGTCATATCTCACCCCACCCCCTCCCCATATCCTCAAGTCCATTCTCTAGTAGGTCTGTGTCTTTATTCCTGTCTTGCCACTAGGTTCTTCATGGCCTTTTTTTTTTTTTCATTAGATTCCGTATATATGTGTTAGCATACTGTATTTGTTTTTCTCTTTCTGACTTACTTCACTCTGTATGACAGACTCTAACTCCATCCACCTCATTACAAATACCTCCATTTCATTTCTTTTTATGGCTGAGTAATATTCCGTTGTATATATGTGCCACATCTTTATCCATTCATCTGTCGATGGACATTTAGGTTGCTTCCATGTCCTGGCTATTGTAAATAGAGCTGCAATGAACATTTTGGTACATGTCTCTTTTTGAACTATGGTTTTCTCAGGGTATATGCCCAGTAGTGGGATTGCTGGGACGTATGGTAGTTCTATTTTTAGTTTTTTAAGGAACCTCCATACTGTTCTCCATAGTGGCTGTATCAATTTACATTCCCAGCAACAGTGCAAGAGGGTTCCCTTTCCTCCACACCCTCTCCAGCATTTATTGTTTGTAGATTTTTTGATGATGGCCATTCTGACCAGTGTGAGATGATATCTCATTGTAGTTTTGATTTGCATTTCTCTAATGATTAATGATGTTGAGCGTTCTTTCATGTGTCTGTTGGCAATCTGTATATCTTCTTTGGAGAAATGTCTATTTAGGTCTTCTGCCCATTTTTGGATTGGGTTGTTTGTTTTTTTGTTATTGAGCTGCATGAGCTGCTTGTAGATCTTGGAGATTAATCCTTTGTCAGTTGCTTCATTTGCAAATATTCTCTCCCATTCTGAGGGTTGTCTTTTGGTCTTTTTTATGGTTTTGTTTGCTGTGCAAAAGCTTTTAAGTTTCATTAGGTCCCATTTGTTTATTTGTGTTTTTATTTCCATTTCTCTAGGAGCTGGGTCAAAAAGAATCTTGCTGTGATTTATGTCATAGAGTGTTCTGCCTATGTTTTCCTCTAAGAGTCGATAGTGTCTGGCCTTACATTTAGGTCTTTAATCCATTTTGAGTTTGTTTTTGTGTATGGTGTCAGGGAGTGTTCTAATTTCATACTTTTACATGTATCTGTCCAATTTTCCCAGCACCACTTATTGAAGAGGCTGTCTTTTCTCCACTGTATATGCTTGCCTCCTTTATCAAAGATAAGGTGACCATATGTGCGTGGGTTTATCTGTGGGCTTTCTATCCTGTTCCATTGATCTATATTTCTGTTTTTGTGCCAGTACCAAACTGTCTTGATTACTGTAGCTTTGTAATATAGTCTGATGTCAGGGAGTCTGATTCCTCCAGCTCCATGTTTCGTTCTCAAGATTGCTTTGGCTATTCGGGGTCTTTTGTGTTTCCATACAAATTGTGAAATCTTTTGTTCTAGTTCTGTGAAAAATGCCAGTGGTAGTTTGATAGGGATTGCATTGAATCTGTAGATTGCTTTGGGTAGTAGAGTCATTTTCACAATGTTGATTCTTCCAATCCAAGAACATGGTATATCTCTCCATCTATTTGTATCATCTTTAATTTCTTTCATCAGTGTCTTATAATTTTCTGCATACTGGTCTTTTGTCTCCTTAGGTAGGTTTATTCCTACATATTTTATTCTTTTTGTTGCAATGGTATACGGGAGGGTTTTCTTAATTTCACTTTCAGATTTTTCATCATTAGTGTACAGGAATGCAAGAGATTTCTGTGCATTAATTTTGTATCCTGCTACTTTACCAAATTCATTGATTAGCTCTAGGAGTTTTCTGGTAGCATCTTTAGGATTCTCTATGTATAGTATCATGTCATCTGCAAACAGTGACAGCTTTACTTCTTGTTTTCCGATTTGGATTCCTTTTATTTCTTTTCCTTCTCTGACTGCTGTGGCTAACACTTCCAAAACTATGTTGAATAATAGTGGTGAGAGTGGGCAACCTTGTCTTGTTCCTGATCTTAGTGGAAATGGTTTCAATTTTTCACCATTGAGGACAATGTTGGCTGTGGGTTTGTCATATATGGCCTTTATTATGTTGAGGAAAGTTCCCTCTATGCCTACTTTCTGCAGGGCTTTTATCATAAATGGGTGTTGAATTTTGTCGTAAGCTTTCTCTGCATCTATTGAGATGATCACATAGTTATTCTCCTTCAATTTGTTAATATGGTGTATCACTTTGTGACATCTTTGTCTGGTTTTGGTATCAGGGTGATGGTGGCCTCGTAGAATAAGTTTGGGAGTGCTCCTCCTTCTGCAATATTTTGGAAGAGTTTGAGAAGGATAGGTGTTAGCTCTTCTCTAAATGTTTGATAGAATTCGCCTGTGAAGCCATCTGGTCCTGGGCTTTTGTTTGTTGGAAGATTTTTCATCACAGTTTCAATTTCAGTGCTTGTGATTGGTCTGTTCCTATTTTCTATTTCTTCGTGGTTCAGTCTCGGCAGGTTGTGCATTTCTAAGAATCTGTCCATTTCTTCCAGGTTGTCCATTTTATTGGCATAGAGTTGCTTGTAGTAATCTCTCATGATCCTTTGTATTTCTGCAGTGTCAGTGGTTACCTCTCCTTTTTCATTTCTAATTCTATTGATTTGAGTCTTTTCCCTTTTTCTCTTGATAAGTCTGGCTAATGGTTTATCAATTTTGTTTATCTTCTCAAAGAACCAGCTTTTAGTTTCATTGATTTTTCTATTGTTTCCTTCATTTCTTTTTCATTTATTTCTGATCTGATCTTTATGATTTCTTTCCTTCTGCTATCTTTGGGGTTTTTTTGTTCTTCTTTCTCTAATTGCTTCAGGTGCAAGGTTACATTGTTTATTCGAGATGTTTCCTGTTTCTTGAGGTAGACTTGTATTGCTATAAACTTCCCTCTTAGCACTGTTTTTGCTGCGTCCCATAGGTTTTGGGTCGTCGTGTCTCCATTGTCATTTGTTTCTAGGTATTTATTGATTTCCCCTTTGATTTCTTCAATTATCACTTCGTTATTAAGTAATGTATTGTGTAGCCTCCATGTGTTTGTATTTTTTACAGATCTTTTCCTGTAATTGATATCTAGTCTCATAGCCTTGTGGTCGGAAAAGATAATTGATACGATTTCAATTTTCTTAAATTTACCAAGGCTTGATTTGTGACCCAAGATATGATCTATCCTGGAGAATGTTCCATGAGCACTTGAGAAGAATGTCCATTCTGTTGTTTTTGGATGGAATGTCCTATAAATATCAATTAAGTCCATCTTGTTTAATGTAACATTTAAAGCTTGTGTTTCCTTATTTATTTTCATTTTGGATGATCTGTCCTTGGTGAAAGTGGGGTGTTAAAGTCCCCTACTGTAATTGTGTTACTGTCGATTTCCCCTTTTATGGCTGTTAGTATTTGCCTTATGTATTGAGGTGCTCCTATGTTGGGTGCATAAATATTTACAATTGTTATACCTTCTTCTTGGATCGATCCCTTGATCATTATATAGTGTCCTTCTTCGTCTCTTGTAATAGTCTTTATTTTAAAGTCTATTTTGTCTGATAGGAGAATTGCTACTCCAGCTTTCTTTTGATTTCCATTTTCATGGAGTATCTGTTTCCATCCCCTCACTTTCAGTCTGTATGTGTCCCTAGGTCTGAAGTCGGTCTCTTGTATACAGCATATATATGGGTCTTGTTTTTGTATCCATTCAGCCAGAATGTGTCTTTTGGTGGGAGCATTTAATCCATTTACATTTAAGGTTATTATCGATATGTATGTTCCTATTCCCATTTTCTTAAATATTTTGGGTTTGTTATTGTAGGTGTTTTCCTTCTCTTGTGTTTCTTGCCTAGAGAAGTTCCTTTAGCATTTGTTGTAAAGCTGGTTTGGTGGTGCTGAACTCTCTCAGCTTCTGCTTGTCTGTAAATGTTTTAATTTCTCCATCAAATCTGAATGAGATCCTTGCTGGGTAGAGTAATCTTGGTTGTAGGTTTTTCTCCTTCATCACCTTAAGTATATCCTGCCACTCCCTTCTGGCTTGCAGAATTTCTGCTGAAAGATCAGCTGTTAACCTTATGGGGATTCCCTTGTGTGTTATTTGTTGTTTTTCCTTGCTACTTTTAATGTTTTCTTTATATTTAATTTTTGATACTTTGATTAACATGTGTCTTGGCGTGTTTCTCCTTGGATTTATCCTGTATGGGACTCTCTGTTCTTCCAGGACTTGATTAACTATTTCCTTTTCCATATTAGGGAAGTTTTCAACTATAATCTCTTCAAATATATTCTCAGTCCCTTTCTTTTTCTCTTCTTCTGGGACCCCTATAATTCAAATGTTGGTGCGTTTAATGTTGTCCCAGAGGTCTCTGAGACTGTCCTCAGTTCTTTTCATTTTTTTCCCCTTTATTCTTCTCTGCAGTAGTTATTTCCACTATTTTATCTTCCAGGTCACTTATCCGTTCTTCTGCCTCAGTTATTCTGCTATTGATCCTGTCTAGAGTATTTTAAATTTCATTTATTCTGTTATTCATCGTTGCTTGGTTCCTCTTTAGTTCTTCTACGTCCTTGTTAAATGTTTCTTGCATTTTGTCTATTCTATTACCAAGATTTTGGATCATCTTTATTATCATTATTCTGAATTCTTTTTCAGGTAGACTGCCTATTTCCTCTTCATTTGCTAAGTCTGTTGTGTTTTGTCCCTGCTCCTTCATCTGCTGTGTGTTTTTCTGTCTTCTCATTTTGCTTATCTTACTGTGTTTGGGGTCTCCTTTTCACAGGCTGCAGGTTCATAGTTCCCGTTGTTTTTGGTATCTGTCCCCAGTGGCTAAGGTTGGTTCAGTGGGTTGTGTAGGCTTCCTGGTGGAGGGGACTAGTGCCTGTGTTCTGGTGGATGAGGCTGGATCTTGTCTTTCTGATGGGCACGTCCACATCTGGTTGTTTGTTTTGGGGTGTCTGTGGCCTTATTATGATTTTAGGCAGCATCTCTGCTAATGGATGGGGCTGTGTTCTTGTCTTGCTAGTTGTTTGGCATAGGGTGTCCAGCACTGTAGCTTGCTGGTCGTTGAGTGAAGCTGGGTCTTGATGTTGAGATGGAGATCTCTGAGAGATTTTTGCCGTTTGGTATTACGTGGAGCTGGGAGGTCTCTTGTGGAGCAGTGTCCTGAAGTTGATTCTCCCACCTCAGAGGCACATCCCTGACGCCTGGCTGGAGCACCAAGAGCCTTTCATCCACACGGCTCAGAATAAAACGGAGAAAAAATAGGAAGAAAGAGGATAACATAAAATAAAATAAAATAAAGTAAAGGTATTATAATAAAAAATAAGAAAAACATTATTAAGAAACAATTTATTAAGGAAAAAAATTTTTTAATTTTTTAAAAGAAATTTATTAATTTTTTGTAATAAAAATAAGAAAAAAATTCTTAAGAAGAAAATTTTTTTAGTTTTTTAAAATAGAAAATAAGGAAAAAATTATTAAGAAAAAAAATTTTTAAGTAAAAAAAAAAAAAAAAAAAAACGGACGGACCGAACCCTAGGACAAATGGTGAAAGCAAAGCTATACAGACAAAATCGCACCCAGAAGCATACACACATACACTCACAAAAAAAGGAAAAGGGAAAAATTAATATATCCTACTCCCAAAGTCCACCTTCTGAATTTGGGATGATTCGTTGTCTATTCAGGAATTCAACAGATGCAGGTACATCAAGTTGTTTGTGGAGATTTAATCCGCTGCTTCTGAGGCTGCTGGGAGATATTTCCCTTTCTCTTCTTTCTTCGTACAGCTCCCGGGGTTCAGCTTTGGATTTGGACCCGCCTCTGCTTGTAGGTCACCTGTGGGCATCTGTTCTTGGCTCACACAGGACGGTGTTAAAGGAGCAGCTGCTTCGGGGGCTCTGGCTCACTCAGGCCGGGGGGAGGAAGGGGTATGGATGCGGGGCGAGCCTGCGGTGGCAGAGGCCAGCGTGACATTGCAGCAGCCTGAGGCACACCGTGCATTCTCCCGGGGAAGTTGTCCCTGGATCACAGGACACTGGCAGTGGCAGGCTGCACAGGCTGCCAGGAGGGGCGGTGTGGATAGTGACCTGTGCTCACACACAGGCTTCTTGGTGGTGGCAGCAGCATCCTTAGCATCTCATGCTCGTCTCTGGGATCCGCGCTGATAGCTGCAGCTCACGCCCGTCTCTGGAGCTCGTTTAGGCGGCGCTCTGAATCCCCTCTCCTTGCGCACCAGGAAACAAAGAGGCAAGAAAAAGTCTCTTGCCTCTTCGGCAGCTGCAGACTTTTTCCCTGACTCCCTCCCGGCTAGCTGTGGTGCACTAACCCCTTCAGGCTGTGTTCACGCAGCCAACCCCAGTCCTCTGCCTGCAATCCAACCGAAGCCCGAGCCTCAGCTCCCAGCCCCCGCCTGCCCCAGCGGGTGAGCAGACAGGCCTCTTGGGCTGGTGAGTGCTGCTCGACACGGATCCTCTGTGCGGGAATCTCTCCGCTTTGCCCTCCGCACCCCTGTGGCTGTGCTCTCCTCTGTGGCTCCGAAGCTCCCCCCTCTGCCACCCGCAGTCTCTGCCCGTGAAGGGCCTTCCTAGTGTGTGGAAACCTTTCCTCCTTCACGGCTCCCTCCCACTGGTGCAGGTCCCGTCCCTATTCTTTTGTCTCTCTTTTTTCTTTTTTCTTTTGCCCTACCCAAGTACGTGGGGAGTTTCTTGCCTTTTGGGAGGTCTGAGTTCTTCTGCCAGCATTCAGTGGGTGTTCTGTAGGAGCAGTTCCACGTGTAGATGTATTTCTAATGTATCTGTGGGAAGGAAGGTGATCTCTGTGTCTTACTCTTCCACCATCTTGCCCAGACCCCCCTTCCATAGAGTTTTTAAAAAATCATATCTTTTAATATTTCAAAATAGGACATGGTCAGACCTCAATGATCCCAAATTGTACATGTTATATACCAGACAGAAGAAAACAGATAGTTTTCACTTTTCCCATGATTACCTATATGTATAGGGATCTGTTGTTTGAAGCCCTATTTGTTTAACAGAGTCATCCAAACTCAGTGAGCTGAGAGGGCCAGGGTCGTAGGAAAGCCTTCAAATATATATCTGGTTATGCATGATCATTCTCCCTGGGAGAAATGGGCAAAGTGTGGCAGATTTGAATTTTTCTGAGGTCATTTCTAATTCTAATATTAGACCTCAGTGTGATTGATAATATAACATCAGTTGTAGCCTCTTGACAATTATTCTCCTTAGGCTCATTTTTCCCCTATGCGAAACCCAAATCATTTTACAAATTTTCACTTGCCAAGTAGACAAAAATCCTCATTTACAAGGCAAGTGTAAGAGAGCAAGGCAAGTGCAAATGGCATTTAGATGAGGCTGGAAAGGGGGGATGCTCTTTTTTATTTAATATTTTTAGTTTCCACCTGTTCTTCTCAGATGTATTTTTACTTTAGTCTTTAGTTGTCTCTCTTGCTGAATGCCCTTTCCTACTCAATTCTTTTGAATTTCTGATTGGAGGAGTTTCTATAGCTCTTCAAGCAAGTTTAAACTGAAAATTCTTGTGCTTTAATATCCAAAGCAGTAGAATCTATCACCCCCCTGTCACTTATCTCATGTTTTGTGACCTTTGACAATAGACTGCAAACACCTCAAAGGCAGGGATAGAGGCTGATTCACATTTGTATCCCTAGGGTTGAGCTCAATGCTTGGCAATTGGAGATACACTATAAGGCTGTTTGAACAAAAGAATAAATGCATGAATGACCATTTCATTCTAGTCCACCCCATTAGACATTTCTGAGGTCCATGGAGAAGGTGTAGGAATGGGAAGCTAGTGGAGATGAAAAGAGGAAGGCAGGGAGGGTATTTGTAAGAATGTTAATGATGAAAATCCTTGGTTGCACTTATGTTAGAAAATGGGAATAAAATATAGCTCATATAGACAGACCTTATACAATGTACTGGTTGTATCACATCTCAGGAACATCCTTTGTGACATTGTGTGATCCCACCTATCTCTCTTTAGAACATTTGTCTCTGTGCTCATAACATTGAGTTGTTACAAATTCTGAAGGTCACAGTCTTTGTGAGAAAAAAGACCTGAGAGTTCAGATACACCAACAGGTTGGCAAAAAAGAAGCACTTAACACAACTGAGAATCCTTTTATGCGTCATGGTATTTATCTACACATTTTCATTTAATATTGTTAATATCTCAACAAGGTTAATATTATCCCTTTTTTGAGGTGAGAAAATAGAGGTTCAAATAGATTTCATGTTTCAGGGAAGCTATGAGAACTATGGAAGCTCTTGGAAACTTGCCACCAAAGTACTAGAGTCTGGCTAACATCTTTGGCAGTTTTCTTTCCCTTAGTACCATGAAGTACTTTAATGAGCACCTCTGTGTGTGTGGGTTTGTGTGTGTAAGTGTACAATTGTATGATTCTTAAAATTATCATACAGTAAAATTGGCTTTTTTCTCTTTGGTGTACAATTCTATGAATTTTAACATATGTATAGTTTTGTGTTATGCCTACCACAATCAGACACAAAACAGTTCTGTCACCCTAAAGAACTCCCTTGTGCTATCAACTTTTACTTCTACCCTCCCCCCACCATCTCTATCCCCTGGCAGCCACTGATCTGTTCTCCATCACCATAATTTTGTCTTTTTAATAATGTCCTATGAATGGACTCATATAATACATAACATTTTGTAATTGGTTTTGTTTACTCAGTGTAATGCTTTTAGGGTTCCTCTAAGTTGTTGTGTATATCAGAGTTCATCCATTCATGTGCAATGTGTAGGATTCCATTGTATTGATGTACCACAGTTTGTTTAGTCATTTGTCCATGTGTGATAGACAGATTGAGTGCCCTTCCAAAGATATTCACATCCTAATCCCTGGAACCTGTGATGTGTTGTGTTACATGGAAAGAAGGCATTAAGGTTGCAGATGGAATTAAGGTTGCTAGTCATCTGACCTTAAGATGCAGAGTTATTATGGGTTAGCCAGGTGGGCCCAGTGTCATCACAAACATCCTTTAATGGGGAAGAGAGAGTCAGCTGAGTCAAAACTAAAGAGATAGCATTGTGAGAAAGACTCAACTGGTCACTGCTGACTTCAAAAATGGAAGGGGCCAGGAGCCAAAGATTGCAGAGTCTTTAGAAAGCTAGAAAAGGCCAAAATATTTATTCTTCCCTAGAGCTTCCAGAAAGGAAGGCAGCCCTGTCAAAACCTTGATTTTAGCCCTGTGAGACCCATTTCAGACTTCTGATCTCCAGAACTGTAAGATAATAAGTGTGCATTGTTTCTAGCCACTATCTGCAGTAATTTGCTACAGCAGTAATAGGAAACTGGTGCATCATTGAAGAACATTAAATTGTTTCCAGTTTGGGTGATTATGACTAGAACTGCTATAACATTTATGTACGGATTTTTGTGTGAACCTAAGATTTCATTTCTATAGAGAAAATACTCAAGAGTAGGATTGCTGGGTCACATGGTAAATATACGTTTAACTTATAAGAAACTGCCAAACTGTTTTCCAGACATTTTACATTCACCAGCAACATATGAGAGTTCTGGTTGCCTCACATTCTCTTCAGGTAGTAACAAGATTATTTATTTTGGCCATTCTATAGTTGAGTAGTAGTTTTATTTTGCATTTCCCAATGGATAATGATGTTAAACTTTTTAAAGGTGCCTATCTGTGCCACCTTTTTATCCTCTTTAGTGACGTGTCTAAGTCTTTTGTTCATAAAAAATTGGGTCATTTTCTTATTGTTGAGTTTTGAGAGTTCTTTATATATATTCTGTATACACGTCCTTTGTTGGACATGGGTCTATTTGTGTGTGTCTATTTCTGAACTATTTGTTCCATTGATCTATATGTCTATGCCTTGGTCAGTACTACATTGCGTTGATTACTATAACTTTCTAGGACATTTTGAAATTGGATAATGTAATTCTTCCAACTTTACTCTCCTTTATCTCTATCTATCTGTCTGTCTATCTATCTATCTATCTATCTATCTATCATCTATCTATCTATTTATCTGTCTATCTATCTATCTATCTATCTATCTATCTATCTATCTATCTATCATCTGTCACCTATATACCATTAGCTATTCTACTCCCTTTGCCTTTCCATATAAAATTTATAATCTGTTTGTATATACCTACAAAAAAATTCTGCTAGGATTTTGATTGGTATTGGTTAAATATATAGATCATTTGGGGGAAATTGACATCTTTACTATCTTTATTATCTCTCTCCATTTATTTATATTTTCTTTAAATTCTTTTATTAACATTTTTTAGTTTTCAGCATGCAGATGCTGTACATGTTTTGTTATATTTCTATTTCTTGAGTTATTGTAAATGGTTTTTTTTTTTAAATTTCAGTTTCTAACTATACATTGTTAGTATATAGAAGTATAATTGAGTTTTTGCCTGTGTTGACTTTGTATATTGTGGCCTTGCTAAACTCACGTATTAGTTCTAGGGCTTTTGTGGATTTCCTGAAACATTCTATACAGACAATCATGTCTGCAAATAGGGAAACTTTTAGTTCTTCCTTTATAATCTCTATGCCTTTTATTTCTTTATTTCTTTATTTTCCTTTTTGCACTGGCTAAGATTTCCTGTTCAATGTTGAATGGAAGTGGTAAGAGTGGGCATCCTTGCCTAGATTCCAATTTAGGGGGAAAGCATTCTGTCTCCTACCATTAAGTATAATGTTAGCTGTAGGGTTTGTACATGCCCTTTATCAGGTTCAAGAAGTACCCTTCTATTCCTAGTATGCTGGTACTTTTCACATGAATAAATGTTATATTCAAATGTTTTTCTGCATCTGTTGACAGAATCATGTAATTAAAAAATATTCTTAGTATGGTGGATTACATCAACGGATTAATTTTCAAATACTGAATCAGCCCTGCATTTTCAAAATAAACTCCACTTGGTCTTGGTGTAGTGTTCTTTTTATATATTACTGGATTCTATCTGCTAATATTTTGAGGGTTTTGTGTCTATGTTCATAAGAGATATTGGTCTGCATTTCTCTCTCTCTCGTAGTGTCTTTGTCTGGTTTTGTTGTCAGGGTAATGCAGCCCTCATAAAATGAGTTAAGAGGTATTTCCTCCTCTTCTATTTTCTGGATGAGATTATGTAGAATTGCTCTTATGCTTTTGTCAAATATTTGAAGAGAATATACCAGTGAAACCATCTGGGTCTAGATATTTATTTCTCCAAATGTTTAAAATATTTTAAAAAATTATCATATAATAAAATTGATTCATTTTCTTTTGATATATAGTTCTATGAATTTTTTATTGACATATAGTTGATTTATAATATTATATTAGTTTCAGGTGTACCACATAGTGATTCAGTATTTTTATAGATTATACTTCATTTAAAGTTATTACAAAATAATGGCTATACTTCCCTTGCTGTACAATATATTCTTGTTGCTTATTTATTTTATACATAGTAGTTCATATCTCTTAATCCCCTACCTGTATCTTGCCCCCCCACTTCCCCTCTCCCCACTGGTAATCACAAGTTTGTTCTTTATATCTCTGAGTCTGTTTCTGTTTTGTTATATTCATTTGTTTCTTTTATTTTTTAGATTCCACATTAAGTGATAACTGAGTATTTGTCTTTCTTTCTCTGACTTATTTCACTAAGCAGAATAACTTGTAGGTCCATCCACATTGTTGCAAATGACAGATTTTCATTTTTTATGACTTAGTAATATTCCATTGTGTGTGTCTATGTGTGTGTGTTTTATATATATATATATATATATATATCACATCTTCTTTATCCATTAATCTGTTGATGGACACTTAGGTTACTTCCATATCTTGGCTACTATGAATAATGCTGCTATGAACATTGGGGTGCATGTATCTTTTTGAATTCATGTGTTTGTTTTCTTTGGATCAGTTCTATGAATTTAAAAACATTAATGGGGGAGGAGCTTCAAGATGGTGGAAGAGTAAGACGTGGAGATCACATTCCTCCCCACAAAACATCAGAAATACATCTACATGTGGAACAACTCCTACAGAACAGCTACTGAACGCTGGCAGAAGACCTCAGACCACCCAAAATGTCAAAAACTCCCCACATACCTGGGTAAAGCAAAAGAAAAAAGGAAAAACAGAGACAAAAGAATAGGGATGGGACCTGCACCAGTGGGAGGGAGCTGTGAAGGAGGAAAGGTTTACACACACTAGGAAGCCCCTTCATGGGCAGAGACTGCGGGTGGTGTAGGGGGGAACCTTTTGAGCCAAGGAGGAGAGCACAGCAACTGGGGTGTGGAGGGCAAAGAGGAGAGATTTCCACACAGAGGATCAGAGCCAACCAGCACTCACCAGCCCGAGAGGCTTGTCTGCTCACCCACCAGGGCATGCGGGGGCTGGGAGCTGAGGCTCGGGCTTCGGTGGTCAGACGCCAGGGAGAGGACTGGGGTTGGCTGCATGAACACAGCCTGAAGGGGGCTAGTGCGCCACAGCTAGCCGGGAGGGAGTCCTGGAAAAAGTCTGGAGCTGCCAAAGAGGCAAGAGACTTTTTCTTGCCTCTTTGTTTCCTGGTGTGCGAGGAGAGGGGATTAAGAGCGCCACTTAAAGGAGCTCCAGAGACAGGCGCGAGCAGCGGCTATCAGCACAGACCCCAGAGGCAGGCATGAGATGCTAAGGCTGCTGCAGCCACCAAGAAGCCTGTGCGCAAGCACAGGTCACTATCCACACCTCCCCTTACAGGAGCATGTGCAGCCTGCCACTGCCAGTGTCCCGTGATCCAGGGACAACTTCCCCGGGAGAACACATGGCGCACCTCAGGCTGTTGCAACGTCACATTGGCCTCTAGCACCGCAGGCTCACCCCACATCCGTACCCCTCCTTCCCTTCGGCCTGAGTGAGCCAGAGCCCCTGAATCAGCTGCTTCTTTAACCTCGTCCTGTCTGAGCAAAGAACAGGCGCCCTCAGGCGACCTACATGCAGAGGCGGGTCCAAATCCAAAGCTGAACCCCGGGAGCTGTGCGAACAAAGAAGAGAAAGGGAAATTTCTCCCAGCACCCTCAGGAGCAGCTGATTAAATCTCCACAATCAACTTGATGCACCCTACATCTGTGGAATACCTGAATGGACAATGAATCATCCCAAATTGAGGAGGTGGAGTTTGGGAGCAATGATACATATATTTTTTTCCCTTTTTCTCTTTTTGTGAGTGTGTATGTGCATGCTTCTGTGTGTGATTTTGTCTGTATAGCTTTGTTTTTACCATTTGTCCAAGGGTTCTGTCTGCCCCGTTTTTTTTTTTTTTCTGTAAGTTTTTAGCACTTGTTATCATTGGTGGATTTGTTTTTTGGTTTGGTTGCTCTCTTCTTTCTTCTTCTATCTCTTTTTTTGTTTTTTTATTACTTAAAAAATTTTTTTAACAATTATTTTTTATTTTAATAACTTTATTTTATTTTACTTTATTTTATCTTCTTTCTTCCTTTCTTTTTTTCGCTCCCTTTTGTTCTGAGCCATGTGGATGACAGGCTGTTGGTGCTCCAGCCAGGCATCAGCTCTGCCTCTGAGATGGGAGAGCCAAGATCAGGACACTGGTCCACAAGAAACCTCCCAGCTCCATGTAATATCAAATGGTGAAAATCTCCCAGATATCTCCATCTCAATGCCAAGACCCAGCTCCAATCAACGACCAGCAAGCTACAGTGCTGGACACCCTGTGCCAAACAACTAGCAAGACAGGAACACAACCCCATCCATTAGCAGATAGGCTGCCTAAAATCATAATAAGGTCACAGACACCCCAAAACACACCACCAGACGTGGACTTCCCCACCAGAAAGACAAGATCTAGGCTCATCCACCAGAACACAGGCACTAGTCCCCTCCACCAGGAAGCCTACACAACCCACTGAACCAAGCTGAGCCACTGGGGACAGACACCAAAAACAACGGGAACTATGAACCTGCAGCCTGCGAAAAGGAGACCCTGAAACACAGTAAGTTTAGCAAAATGAGAAGACAGAGAAACACATAGCAGATCAAGGCACAAGGCAAAAACCCACCAGACCTAATAAATTAATAGAAAATAGGCAGTCTACCTGAAAAAGAATTCAGAATAATGATAGTAAACATGATCCAAAATCTTGCAAATAGAATGGAGAAAATACAAGAAACGCTTAACAAAGATCTAGAAGAACTAAATTGCAAACAAACAATGATGAACAACACAATAAATGAAATTAAAAATTCTCTGGAAGGGATCAATAGCAGAATAACTGAGGCAGAAGAACAGAAGAGTGACCTGGAAGATAAAATAGTGGAAATAACTACTGCAGAGCAGAATAAAGAAAAAAGAATGAAAAGAATTGAGGACAGTCTCAGAGACCTCTGGGACAACATTAAATGCACCAACATTCGAATTATAGGGCTCCAAGAAGAAGAAGAGAAAAAGAAAGGGACTGAGAAAATATTTGAAGAGATTATAGTTGAAAACTTCCCTAATATGGGAAAGGAAATAGTTAATCAAGTCCAGGAAACACAGAGGGTCCCATACAGGACAAATCCAAGGAGAAACACACCACAACATGTATTAACCAAACTATCAAAAATTAAATACAAAGAAAAAATATTAAAAGTAGCAAGGGAAAAACAACATATAACACACAAGGGAATCCCCATAAGGTTCACAGCTGATCTCTCAGTAGGAACTCTGTAAGCCAAAAGGGAGTGGCAGGACACATTTAAAGTGATGAAGGAGAAAAACCTACAACCAAATTACTCTACCCAGCAAGGATCTCATTCAGATTCAACAGAGAAATTAAAACCTTTACAGACAAGCAAAAGTTAAGAGAATTCAGCACCACCAAAACAGCTTTACAACAATTATTAAAGGAACTTCTCTAAGCAGGAAACACAAGAGAAGGAAAAGACCTACAATAACAAACTAAAAACAATTAAGAAAATGGTAATAGGAAAATACATACTGATAATTACACTAAATGTGAATGGGGTAAATGCTCCAACCAAAAGACATAGACTGGTTGAATGGATACAAAAACAAGACCCATATATATGCTGTCTACAAGAGACCCACTTCAGACCTAGGAACCCATACCGACTGAAAGTGAGGGGATGGAAAAAGATATTCCATGCAAATGGAAATAAAAAGAAAGCTGCAGTAGCAATTCTCATATCAGACAAAATAGACTTTAAAACAAAGACTATTACAAGAGACAAAGAAGGACACCACATAATGATCAAGGGATCAATACAAGCAGAAGATATAACAATTGTAAATGTTTATGCACCCAACATAGGAACACCTAAATACCTAGGAAAATACTAACAGCCATAAAAGGGGAAATCGACAGTAACACAATCATAGTAGGGGATTTTAACACCCCACTTTCACCAATGGACAGATCATCTGAAATGAAAATAAATGAGGAAACAAAAGCTTTAAATGATACATTAAACAAGATGGACTTAATTGATATTTAGAGGACATTCCATCCAAAAACAACAGAATACACATTCTTCTCAAGTGCTTATGGAACATTCTCCAGGATAGATCATATCTTGGGTCACAAATCAAGCCTTGGTAAATTTAGGAAAATTGAAATAGTATCATGTATCTTTTCCGACCACAATGCTATAAGACTAGATATCAATTACAGGAAAAAATCTGTAAAAAATACAAACACATGGAGGCTAAACAATACACTACATAATAACCAAGAGATCACTGAAGAAATCAAAGAGGAAATAAAAAAATACCTAGAAACAAATGACAATGAAAACATACTGCCCCAAAACCTATGGGATGCAGCAAAAGCAGTTCTAAGAAGGAAGTTTATAGCAATTCAATCCTACCTTAAGAAACAAGAAACATCTCAAATAAACAACATAACCTTACACTTAAAGCAATTAGAGAAAGAAGGACAAAAATCCCCAAAGCTAGCAGAAGGAAAGAAATCATAAAGATCAGATTTGAAATAAATGAAAAAAAAAATGAAGGAAACAATAGCAAAGATCTATAAAACTAAAAGTTGGTTCTTTGAGAAGATAAACAAAATTGATAAACCATTAGCCAGACTCATCAAGAAAAAAAGGGAGAAGACTCAAATCAATAGAATTAGGAATGAAAAGGAGAAGTAACAAGTGACACTGCAAAAATACAAAGGATCATGGGAGATTACTACAAACAATCCTATGCCAATAAAATTGACAACCTGCAAGAAATGGGCAAATTCCTAGGAATGCACAACCTTCTGAGACTGAACCAGGAAGAAATAGAAAATATGAACAGACCAATCACAAGCACGGAAATTGAAACTGTGGTATAAAATCTTCCAACAAACAAAAGCCCAGGACCAGATGGTTTCACAGGTGAATTCTATCAAACATTTAGAGAAGCGCTAACACCTATCCTTCTCAGACTCTTCCAAAATATAGCAGAGGAAGGAACACTCCCAATCTCATTCTACGAGGCCCACCATCACGCTGATACCAACACCAGAAAAAGATGTCACAAAAAAAGAAAACTACAGGCCAATATCACTGATGAACAAAGATGCAAAAATCCTTAACAAAATACTAGCAAACAGTATCCAAAAGCACATTAAAAGGATCATACACCATGATCAAGTGGGGTTTAGCCCAGGAATGCAAGGATTCTTCAATATACGCAAATCAACCAATGTGATACACCATATTAACAAATTGAAGGAGAAAACCATCTGATCATCTCAATAGATGCAGAGAAAGCTTTTGACAAAATTCAACACCTATTTATGATAAAAAACCTTCCAGAAAGTAGGCATAGAGGGAACTTTCCTCAACATAATAAAGGCCATATATGACAAACCCTGAGCCAACATCGTCCTCAATGGTGAAAAACTGAAACCATTTCCACTAAGATCAGGAACAAAACAAGGTTTCCACTCTCATCACTATTATTCAACACAGTTTTGGAAGTTTTAGCCATGGCAATCAGAGAAGAAAAAGAAAGAAAAGGAATCCAAATCGGAAAAGAAGAAATAAAGCTGTCACTGTTTGTTGATGACATGATACTATACATAGAGAATCCTAAAGATGCTACCAGAAAACACTAGAGCTAATCAATGAGTTCAGTAAAGTGGCAGGATACAAAATTAATGCACAGAAATCTCTTCCATTCCTATACACTAATGATGAAAAATCTGTTAGTGAAATTAAGAAAACACTCCCATTTACCATTGCAACAAAAAGAATAAGATATCTAGGAATAAACCTACCTAAGGAGACAAAAGACCTGTATGCAGATAATTATAAGACACTGATGAAAGAAATTAAAGATGATACAAATTGATGGAGAGATATACAATGCTCTTGGATTGGAAGAATCAACATTGTGAAAATGACTCTACTACCCAAAGCAATCTACAGATTCAATGCAATCCTTATCAAACTACCACTTGCATTTTTCACAGAACTAGAACAAAAAATTTCACAAATTTTATGGAAACACAAAAGGCCCTGAATAGCCAAAGCAATCTTGAGAAAGAAAAACGGAACTGGAGGAATCATGCTCCCTGATTTCAGATTATACTACAAAGCGACAGTAATCAAGACAGTATGGTACTGGCACAAAAACAGAAATATAGATCAATGGAACAGGATAGAAAGCCCAGAGATAAACCCACACACATATGGTCACCTTATATTTGATAAAAAAGGAGGCAAGGATATACAATGGGGAAAAGATAGCCTCTTCAATATGTGGTGCTGGGAAAACTGGACAGCTACATGTAGAAGAATGAAATTAGAACACTTCCTAAAACCATACACATAAATAAACTCTAAATGGATGAAAGACCTAAATGTAAGGTCAGATACTATAAACTCTTAGAGGAAAGCATAGGCAGAAGACTCTATGACATAAATCACAGCAAGATCCTTTTTGACCCAACTCCTAGAGAAATGGAAATAAAAACACAAATAAACAAATGGGACCTAATGAAACTTAAAAGCTTTTGCACAGCAAAGGAAACCATAAACAAGACCAAAAGACAACCCTCAGAATGGGAGAAAATATTTGCAAATGAAGCAACTGACAAAGGATTAATCTCCAAAATTTACAAGTAGCTCATGCAGCTCAATATCAAAAAAACAAACAACCCAATCCAAAAATGGGCAGAAGACCTAAATAGACATTTCTCCAAAGAAGATATACAGATTGCCAACAAACACATGAAAGAATGCTCAACATCATTAATCATTAGAGCAATGCAAATAAAAACTACAATGGGTTATCATCTCACACTGGTCAGAATGGCCAACATCAAAAATTCCACAAACAATAAATGCTGGAGAGGTTGTGGAGGAAAGGGAACCTTCTTGCACTGTTCGTGGGAATGTATATTGATACAGCCACTATGGAGAACAGTATGGAGGTTCCTTAAAAAACTAAAAATAGAACTTCCATATGACCCAGCAATCCCACTACTGGGCATATACCCTGAGAAAACCATCATTCAAAAAGAATCATGTATCAAAATGTTCATTGCAGCTGTGTTCACAGTAGCCAGGACATGGAAGCAACCTTAGTGTCCATCAACTAATGAGTGGATAAAGAAGATGTGACACATATATACAATGGAATACTACTCAGCCATAAGAAGAAATGAAATGGAGGTATTTGTATTGAGGTAGATGGACCTAGAGTCTGTCATACAGAGTGAAGTAAGTCAGAAAGAGAAAAACAAATACTGCCTGCTAACACATATATATGGAAACTAAAAAAAAAGAAAACAAGGGAAAAAAAAGGTCTTGAAAAACCTAGGGACAAGACGGGAATAAAGACACAGACCTACTCTAGAATGGAATTGAGGATACTGGGAGGGGGAAGGGTAAGCTGGTACAAAGTGAGAGAGTGTCATGGACATATATACACTACCAAATGTAAAATAGATAGCTAGTGGGAAGCAGCCGCATAGTATAGGGAGATCAGCTCGGTGCTTTGTGAACACCTAGAGGGTTGGGATAGGGAGGGTGGGAGGGAGGGAGATGCAAGAGGGAAGAGATATGGGGGCATATGTATATGTATAACTGATTCACTTTGTTATAAAGCAGAAACTAACACACCATTGTAAAGCAATTATACTCCAAGAAAGATGTTAAAAAAAAAAGTATGGATTTTTTTTAATAGAATGTTTTAAAATATAAATTCAATTTATTTAACAGTTATTCAATAGTTATAAGGCTCTTCAGGTTATCTATTTCATCTTGGGTGAGTTGTGGTAATTTGTGGGTTTTGAGGAATTAATCCATTTCATATAAATTGTTGAACTTTTGTTCCTAGTGTTATTCACAGTATTCCTGTCTGAACCTTTTAATGCCTGTGGGGTCTGTTATGATGTCCCCTTTTTCATCCCTGAAGTTTTCCTTAATCTGAGAATATCTTTATTTTACCTTTATTCCTGAAGGATATTTTCACTGGATATAGAATTCTGTGTTAACAGTTCTTTTCTTTCAACACATTAAAACTGTTGTGCTTCTTTTTCCTGGCTTCCATGGTTTCTGTTAAACAGTCTGCTGTCCTTTGAATCACTCTTCCCTATAGGTAGTGTGTCCTTTTCTCTGGCTGCATTCAAGGTTTTTCTTTGATTTTAGTTTTCAGCATTCTAATTTTTATGTGCCTAGGTTTGGATTTCTTTCTTTGTTTTTTTTTCTATTTGGGGTTTTTCTTGCTTCTTGAATCTGTAGTATTATGACTTTTGAAAAACTTGAGAAATACTCAGCCAGGATTTCTTTAAATATTTTTTCAGCACCATCCTCTTTTTCCTCTCCTGTGGGACTTAAATGACACATCTGTTGTCATTTCTTGTTGGTTTTTTTTTTGTCCCACAAGTCCCCAAGGCTCTGTTTAAGTTTTTCAATCTATTTTCTCACTGTTGTACAGATTGAATAATTCCTATTGAGTAATTCCTATTGATCTATCTTCAAAACCACTGACTTTTCCTCTGCAGCCTTTATTCTGGTATTGAGTGTATCCCATGAGGTTTTAATTTTTTTTAATTAATTAATTATTTTTTGGCTGCATTTGTGTGCATGGGCTTTCTCTAGTTGAGGTGAACGTGGACTACTCTTTGTTGCAGTGTGCAGACTTCTCACTGTGGTGACTTCTATTGCTGCGGAGCACAGGCTATAGGCACGCGGGCTCAGTAGTTATGGCTTGTGGGCTCTAGACCACAGGCCCAACAGTTGTGGAGCACAGGCTTAGCTGCTTCACGGCACATGGGATCTTCCCGGACCCGGGCTTAAATCTGTGAACCTTGCATTGGCAGGAGGACTCTCAACCACTGCCCCACGAGGGAAGTCCTTAGGTTTTGATTTTTTATTGACTTTTTTGATTCTATAATTTCCACTTGGTTTTTCCGTTGTTGAGAGTGTTCACAATTTCTTGTTCAAACATTTTTATAATATCTGATTTAAGGATTGTCCAATAATTCCAGCATCTGAGTCATCTTATCATTGGTGTCTGATGATTATCTTTTCCCATGTGTGTTGAGGTTTTTGAGGTTTTTTGTATGTTAAGTAATTTTGAATTATATCCTGGACAATTTCAATGTTATAAGATGCTGGGTTTTGTTTAAATCCTATGGATAATATTGAGATTTTTGTCTTAGTAGACACTTGGCCTCATTAGATTCAGGCTGCAAATTCCAATCCACCTTCTGTGGACTGTGGTTGCAATATCATATTAGTTTTTAAAGCCTTTACAGTGTTATTGGGATCTATCTTGTGTGTGTGCCGCTCAGTTTGGAATCTAGGTGAGAGTCCCTCTATTTACTCAATTCTCAAAAATCTTTGATATGCTAATCAAGCCCAGATCCAGAATACTCAAGTCAGGGTGAGCCCAGGAGTTCATCAACAGATATATGGGGTTGTTTTCTGAGGTCCTCCCTCTCCACTATTTCTGAGATACTTACTGGTCTCTAGGGCTTCCCTCTTTCGTCCTCTGGCCAGAAATCGCCATTTATCCTACTATGTTGGAAGAACAGAGAGAAAGGTGAAAAAATCACTGGGGTTTGGATTGACCTGCCCTCTTGGACTTGCAGTTCCACTGAATTGAAAGGAAGGTTTCCCTCCCTTAGAATGTTATCTCCTATAGTTTTCCTGTATTGCCATGCACCTGCCACTGGATTGCCTGGGAAGAGGGGTAAGAGAGAACAAAAGGAGAGAATAACTGAAGAATTTACCCTACTATCTCTGACCTTTAGGAGGTCTCTTTTATGTTCCTTGCCCCCCAGTTAGAAGGATTCTTATGGCTCTCTCTCTGTTTGCATCACAGTGCTCACTTTTGTGTTTCTGTTGCATTTACTTTTGGGCTACAATCTCCTTCCCAATTTCAGCCTAGATGCTTCCAGAGAAGTTGGTCCCACTTATGACTCAGGGTAGAGCAAGTGATTCAGGCCCAAAACAACCCACTCAACACATTTTCCTGGTCAAAATTGATTGGTTTAGAATTGGACATAAGACCCACTCAGAGCCAAGGAGATGGGACAAAATTTCTGCTGGAATTTAGAGAAACAGCACTAGTTTTTCCCCCTCTAGATTTAAACCTTCAGCCCTAGGAGCTGCTGGCAACTATGTTGGGGCCATAGGAGAGAGGGTTCCCAGGAATGTCACCAACACCAAGGATGCAGAGCCAAGGAAAGAAGAGAGAGCAAGAGAGAGAAACCACATCCTGGTATCATTTAAGCTTTGGATAAAATGTTATCTGAAAACAGATCTCCCAATGAACCGTCCAGTAACTGGAGCCAATTTATGCCCTTTTATTGTTTACTGCACTATGAGTTGAATTTTCTGACACTTGCAAGGGAAATATTTCTCACTTTACCAGTACTATCATTCTGTATTTCCTCACATATTGAAAAACACTAATTAGTTATAACCTGTATTTCCTCTTAAAATATTTTTCTTTACCTTTTCCTTATGGACCTAGGCAATCTTGTTATTCATCTGTCAGTTTAAGTGATGAGATGTCAATAAACCCTCCTATGATTGTGAACAGGTGTCAGGTATTATCAAATACCAAGAGCTTATAAAAAGACGTTTCATCTGATGGTTTCTCTACTGTTCCTGATGGAATGTGTGTTGTTATGAGTGGAAGGTAGGGAGAGGTTGAAACAGAGATGAGTGTATAAAATTGCAATAATATACTACAAACTTTGGTTAAACTGTATCCATTTGAGGTAGCCCAGAGACATTTTTAACTTTTCTATCATGAAGGGGTAAGCTTCATGATATGAATAAAATCTCCCAAGATGCTGTAAAACCTGACTGGTAGCTCTCATCTATATGCTATCCTGGAGTCCAAGGAACTTGGACCCTCTTGGGGAGGGGTAGCCTGGATTGGTAACATAGTGCTTAGAGGTGACTCAACAAATCAATGGAAGAACTGGGATTTGAACTGCCTGACTCCAATGTCCTTTATTCATCCTCGAGGCTACATGATCACTCAGAACACCACCACTTAGAGGCATCCATCTGAGCAAGACTTCCTGTTCACCAGCTGGGAGGTAACCATGTTGTCAGTGCTCATCTCCTCCTATGCTATAGATTATTGCATCAACATCATGGAGACCATCGTCTCCTCCATAGTGGTCAGAGAGACCAAAGTAGGTTAAATATGCCTGCACATTCCTTGTTACTCCTTCTACTAAGAGGCAGAGTCTAATTCTCACCCCCTTTTAATATTGGCTGACCCCAGTGACTTGCTTGACAAATAGAATGCAACAGAAGTGATCTTCTGGGACTTTTGGCACTAGGTCATAAAAAGCCTTGCAGCTCCTGCCTGAGTCTTTTGAAAGACTCTCCCTCAAAGCCCTGAGCTGCCATGTAAGAAGCCCAACTACACTGAGACTGCCATGTTGGAGAGGCCAATGAAGATGTTCCAGTTGACAATCCCAATTGGACCCAGCCACCAAGGCACCAGATGTGAGTGAAGTCATCTCTTGGCTGCTTCTTTGCTATTCTGTGAGATGTCCCAACACTGGAATCTTCTCACAGATTGAAGGATCTGTTCTGTCTAAGTGTCCTGGACCCTAGAACATACCTCAGTCATCTTCTGTCTGAGGTATTGGGTTTGTCTACCATTTACAGAAATCCCTTGAGCTCTCAGGGAAGCTCCCTCTGGTGGGTGTGCCACTCTTTCTCTCATTTTACCTAATTCACAGCACCAAACGCCATCCATTTCTCTCTGGGATAACCTGGCTTCATTCTCCTCAATAAAAAGTGTTTGCATTCCATCACAGTAGAGGTGCAGGTGGTGGTCCCGTGGTAAAGTGCAGACTTCTTGGAAATACAGTGGTTTGGTGGGGTGGGAGCTGGGTCAGAGGGTTGCTTTGTTCTCCCCTGATGAGTCCACAGGAACAAGGCAAAGCAAAACAAAATAAACATAAGCCACAAGTTTGGTTTTTCTCTGATTGCTCAGTTCTTGGGATGGGCACCTCAACGTGGTCTCCAAGTCCTGGGAATTTCCAGAATTGAATGGTATGCCAAAGAACATGCCACAGAAGCTCTCAGAAAACTGTCAGTCTTGTTGGAGAAAGGGGTCTCACACATACAGCAGAATATTTCATCAGGGGCAGAATCTTTCTTTCATGGAAAGGCATGGTTAGACTCATGAATAAGATGCAGTCCCAAATCTGAAAGAACTTTTAATTTTTGGGGGGGTCACAAGACATGCATCCAAGACAATCAAAATGCAGTACAGGTCAGTGGCTGAGTGATTCAGTGTTAAAAAGTTGTGGGAGAGGAGAGGAGAGAAGATGGCGGAAGAGTAAGACACGGAGATCACCTTCCTTCCCACAGATACAGTAGAAATACATCTACACGTGGAACTGCTCCTACAGAACACCCACTGAACGCTGGCAGAAAACGTCCGACCTCCAAAAAGGCAAGAAACTCCCCCCGTACTTGGGTAGGGCAAAAGAAAAAAGAAATAACAGAGACAAAAGAATAGGGACGGCACCTGCACCAGTGGGAGGGAGCTGTGAAGGAGGAAAGATTTCCACGCACTAGGAAGCCCCTTCGCGGGCGGAGACTGCGGGTGGCGGAGGGGGGAAGCTACGGAGCCACGGAGGAGAGCGCAGCCACAGGGGTGCGGAGGGCAAAGCGGAGAGATTCCCGCACGGAGGATCAGTGCCGACTAGCACTCACCAGCCCGAGAGGCTTGTCTGCTCCCCCGCCGGGGTGGGCGGGGCTGGGAGCTGAGGCTCGGGCTTCGGTCGGATCGCAGGGAGAGGACTGGGGCTGGCGGCGTGAACACAGCCTGAAGGGGTTAGCGCACCGCAGCTTGCTGGGAGGGAGTCCGGGAAAAAGTCTACAGCTGCCGAAGAGGCAAGAGACTTTTTCTTCCCTCTTTGTTTCGCGGCGCGCAAGGAGAGGGGATTCAGAGCACCACCTAAACAAACTTCAGTGACGGGCGCAAGCCATGGCTAACAGCGCGGATCCCACAGCAACAGGGGCGCAGAGGGAAAAACGGAGAGACTCCCGCACAGAGGCTCGGCGCCGAGCAGCACTCACCAGCCCGAGAGGCTTGTCTGCTCACCCGCCGGGGCGGGCGGGGCTGGGAGCTGAGGCTCCGCTTTGGTCGGATCGCAGGGAGAGGACTGGGGCTGGCGGCGTGAACACAGCCTGAAGGGGTTAGCGCACCACAGCTGGCTGGGAGGGAGACTGGGAAAAGGTCTGCAGCTGCTGAAGAGGCAAGAGACTTTTTCTTGCCTCTTTGTTTCGCTGCGCGCAAGGAGAGGGGATTCAGAGCGCCGCCTAAACGAACTCCAGAGAAGGGCGCAAGCCGCGGCGAACAGCGTGGACCCCAGAGACGGGCATGAGACGCTGGGGCTGCTGCTGCCGCCTCCAAAAAGCCTGTGTGTGAGCACAGGTCACTCTCCACACCGCCCCTCCCGGGAGCCTGTGCAGCCCGTCACCGCCAGGCTCCCGTGATCCGGGGACAAGTTCCCCGGGAGAACACACGGCGCACCTCAGGCTGCTGCAACGTCACGCCGGCCTCGGCCGCCGCAGGCTCGCCCCGCCTCCTCCGTACCCCTCCCTCCACGCAGCCTGGGTGAGCCAGAGCCCCCGAAGCAGCTGCTCCTTTAACCCCGTCCTGTCTGGGCGGGGAATAGACGCCCTCAGGTGACCGACACGCAGAGGCGGGGCCAAATCCAAAGCTGAACCACAGGAGCTGTGCGAACAGGGAAGAGAAGGGGAAATCTCTCCCAGAAGCCTCAGAAGCAGCGGATTAAAACTCCACAAACAACTTGATGTGCCTGCATCTGTTGAATACCTGAATAGACAACGAATCATCCCAAATTCAGGAGGTGGACTTTGGGAGCAGGATATATTAATTTTTCCCCTTTTCCTTTTTTTTGTGAGTGTATATGTATATGCTTCTGGGTGAGATTTTGTCTGTATAGCTTTGCTTTACAATAGCTTTATTTTACTTCACTATATTATAGCCTCTTTCTTTCTTTCTTTCTATTTTTTCTCCCTTTTACTCTGAGCCATGTGGACGAAAGGCTCTTGGTGCTCCAGCCAGGTATCAGGGCCGTGCCTCTGAGGTGGGAGAGCCAACTTCAGGACACTGGTCCACAAGAGACCTCCCAGATCCACGTAATACCAAAAGGCAAAAATTTCTCAGAGATCTCAATCTCAACATCAAGACCCAGCTTCACTCAACGACCAGCAAGCTACAGTGCTGGACACCCTATTCCAAACAACTAGCAAGACAGGAACACAGCCCCATCCATTAGCAGAGAGGCAGCCTAAAATCATAATAAGGCCACAGACACCCCAAAATACACCGCCAGACGTGGACGTTCCCACCAGAAAGACAAGATCCAGCCTCATCCACCAGAGCTCAGGCACTAGTTCCCTCCACCAGGAAGCCTACACAACCCACTGAACCAACCTTAGCCACTGGGGACAGATACCAAAAACAACGGGAACTATGAACCTGCAGCCTGTGAAAAGGAGACCCCAAACACAGTAAGATAAGCAAAATGAGAAGACAGAAAAACACACAGCAGATGAAGGAGCAGGGTCAAAAAACACTAGACTTAACAAATGAAGAGGAAATAGGTAGTCTACCTGAAAAAGAATTCAGAATAATGATAGTAAGGATGATCCAAAATCCTGGAAATAGAATAGACAAAATGCAAGAAACATTTAACAAGGACGTAGAAGAACTAAAGAGGAACCAAACAATGATGAAAAACACAATAAATGAAATTAAAACTACTTTGGATGGGATCAATAGCAGAATAACTGAGGCAGAAGAAAGGATAAGTGACCTGGAAGATAAAATGGTGGAAATAACTACTACAGAGCAGGATAAAGAAAAAAGAATGAAAAGAACCGAGGACAGTCTCAGAGACCTCTGGGACAACATTAAACACACCAACATTCGAATTATAGGGGTCCCAGAAGAAGAAGAGAAAAAGAAAGGGACTGAGAAAATATTTGAAGAGATTATAGTTGAAAACTTCCCTAATATGGGAAAGGAAATAGTTAATCAAGTCCTGGAAGCACAGAGAGTCCCATACAGGATAAACCCAAGGAGAAACACGCCAAGACACATATTAATCAAACTGTCAAAAATTAAATATAAGGAAAACATATTAAAGGCAGCAAGGGAAAAAAAACAAATAACACATAAGGGAATCCCCATAAGGTTAACATCTGATCTTTCAGCAGAAACTCTGCAAGCCAGAAGGGAGTGGCAGGATATACTTAAAGTGATGAAGGAGAAAAACCTACAACCAAGATTACACTACCCAGCAAGGTTCTCATTCAGATTCGATGGAGAAATTAAAACCTTTACAGACAAGCAAAAGCTGAGAGAGTTCAGCACCAGCAAACCAGCTTTACAACAAATGCTAAAGGAACTTCTCTAGGCAAGAAACACAAGAGAAGGAAAACACCTACAATAACAAACCCAAAACATTTAAGAAAATGGGAATAGGAACATACATATCGATAATTACCTTGAATGTAAATGGATTAAATGCTCCCACCAAAAGACACAGGCTGGCTGAATGGATACAAAAACAAGACCCATATATATGCTGTCTACAAGAGACCCACTTCAGACCTAGAAACACATACAGACTGAAAGTGAGGGGATGGAAAAAGATATTCCATGCAAATGGAAATCAAAAGAAAGCTGGAGTAGCAATTCTCGTATCAGACAAAATAGACTTTAAAATAAAGACTATTACAAGAGACAAAGAAGGACACTATATAATGATCAAGGGATTGATCCAAGAGGAAGGTATAACAATTGTAAATATTTATGCACCCAACATAGGAGCACCTCAATACATAAGGCAAATACTAACAGCCATAAAAGGGGAAATCGACAGCAACACAATCATAGTAGGGGACTTTAACACCCCACTTTCACCAATGGACAGATCATCCAAAATGAAAATAAATAAGGAAACACAAGCTTTAAATGATACATTAAACAAGATGGACTTAATTGATATTTATAGGACATTCCACCCAAAAACAACAGAATACACATTTTTCTCAAGTGCTCATGGAACATTCTCCAGGATAGATCATATCTTGGGTCACAAATCAAGCCTTGGTAAATTTAAGAAAATTGAAATCGTATCAAGTATCTTTTCTGACCACAACGCTATGAGGCTAGATATCAATTACAGGAAAAGATCTGTAAAAAATACAAACACATGGAGGTTACACAATACATTACTTAATAACGAAGTGATTACTGAAGAAATCAAAGGGGAAATCAAAAAATACCTAGAAACAAATGACAATGGAGATACGACGACCCAAAACTATGGGACACAGCAAAAGCAGTGCTAAGAGGGAAGTTTATAGCAATACAAGCCTACCTCAAGAAACAGGAAACATCTCGAATAAACAACCTAACGTTGCAACTAAAGCAATTAGAGAAAGAAGAACAAAAAAACCCCAAAGCCAGCAGAAGGAAAGAAATTATAAAGATCAGGTCAGAAATAAATGAAAAAGAAATGAAGGAAACAATAGCAAAAATCAATGAAACTAAAAGCTGGTTCTTTGAGAAGATAAACAAAATTGATAAACCATTAGCCAGACTCATCAAGAGAAAAAGGGAGAAGACTCAGATCAATAGAATTAGAAATGAAAAAGGAGAAGTAACCACTGACACTGCAGAAATACAAAAGATCATGAGAGATTACTACAAGCAACTCTATGCCAATAAAATGGACAACCTGGAAGAAATGGACAGATTCTTAGAAATGCACAAACTGCCGAGACTGAACCAGGAAGAAATAGAAAATATGAACAGACCAATCACAAGCACTGAAATTGAAACTGTGATGAAAAATCTTCCAACAAACAAAAGCCCAGGACCAGATGGCTTCACAGGTGAATTCTATCAAACATTTAGAGAAGAGCTAACACCTATCCTTCTCAAACTCTTCCAAAATATTGCAGAGGGAGGAACACTCCCAAACTCATTCTACGAGGCCACCATCACCCTGATCCCAAAACCAGACAAAGATGTCACAAAGAAAGAAAACTACAGGCCAATATCACTGATGAACATAGATGCAAAAATCCTCAACAAAATACTAGCAAACAGAATCCAACAGCACATTAAAAGGATCATACACCATGATCAAGTGGGGTTTATCCCAGGAATGCAAGGATTCTTCAATATACGCAAATCAATCAATGTGATACATCATATTAACAAATTGAAGGAGAAAAACCATATGATCATCTCAATAGATGCAGAGAAAGCTTTCGACAAAATTCAACACCCATTTATGATAAAAGCCCTGCAGAAAGTAGGCATAGAGGGAACTTTCCTCAACATAATAAAGGCCATATATGACAAACCCACAGCCAACATTGTCCTCAATGGTGAAAAACTGAAACCATTTCCACTAAGATCAGGAACAAGACAAGGTTGCCCACTCTCACCACTATTATTCAACATAGTTTTGGAAGTGTTAGCCACAGCAATCAGAGAAGACAAAGAAATAAAAGGAATCCAAATCGGAAAACAAGAAGTAAAGCTGTCACTGTTTGCAGATGACATGATACTATACATAGAGAATCCTAAAGATGCTACCAGAAAACTCCTAGAGCTAATCAATGAATTTGGTAAAGTAGCAGGATACAAAATTAATGCACAGAAATCTCTTGCATTTCTATACACTAATGACGAAAAATCTGAAAGTGAAATTAAGAAAACACTCCCATTTACCATTGCAACAAAAAGAATAAAATATCTAGGAATAAACCTACCTAAGGAGACAAAAGACCTGTATGCAGAAAATTATAAGACACTGATGAAAGAAATTAAAGATGATACAAATAGATGGAGAGATATACCATGTTCCTGGATTGGAAGAATCAACATTGTGAAAATGACTGTGCTACCCAAAGCAATCTACAGATTCAATGCAATCCCTATCAAACTACCACTGGCATTTTTCACAGAACTAGAACAAAAAATTTCACAATTTGTATGGAGACACAAAAGACCCTGAATAGCCAAAGCAATCTTGAGAACGAAAAATGGAGCTGGGGGAATCAGGCTCCCTGACTTCAGACTATATTACAAAGCTTCAGTAATCAAGACAGTTTGGTACTGGCACAAAAACAGAAATATAGATCAATGGAACAGGATAGAAAGCCCAGAGATAAACCCACGCACATATGGTCACCTTATCTTTGATAAAGGAGGCAAGCATATACAGTGGAGAAAAGACAGCCTCTTCAATAAGTGGTGCTGGGAAAATTGGACAGGTACATGTAAAAGTATGAAATTAGAACACTCCCTGACACCATGCACAAAAATAAACTCAAAATGGATTAAAGATCTAAGTGTAAGGGCAGACACTATCAAACTCTTAGAGGAAAACATAGGCAGAACACTCTATGACATACATCACAGCAAGATTCTTTTTGACCCAGCTCCCAGAGAAATGGAAATAAGAACACAAATAAACAAATGGGACCTAATGAAACTTAAAAGCTTTTGCACAGCAAAGGAAACCATAAACAAGACCAAAAGACAACCATCAGAATGGGAGAAAATATTTGCAAATGAAGCAACTGACAAAGGATTAATCTCCAAGATTTACAAGCAGCTCATGCGGCTCAATAACAAAAAAACGAACAACCCATCCAAAAATGGGCCGAAGACCTAAATAGACATTTCTTCAAAGAAGATATACAGATGGCCTACAGACACATGAAAGAATGCTCAACATCATTAATCATTAGAGAAATGCAAATCAAAACTACAATGAGATATCATCTCACACCGGTCAGAATGGCCATCATCAAACAATCTACAAACAATAAATGCTGGAGAGGGTGTGGAGGAAAGGGAACACTCTTGCACTGTTGGTGGGAATGTAAATTGATACAGCCACTATGGAGAACAGTATGGAGGTTCCTTAAAAAACTACAAATAGAACTACCATACGACCCAGCAATCCCACTACTGGGCATATACCCTGAGAAAACCATAGGTCAAAAAGAGTCATGTACCAAAATGTTCATTGCAGCTCTATTTACAATAGCCAGGACATGGAAGCAACCTAAATGTCCATCGACAGAGGAATGGATAAAGAAGATGTGGCACATATATACAATGGAATATTACTCAGCCATAAAAAGAAATGAAATGGAGGTATTTGTAATGAGGTGGATGGAGTTAGAGTCTGTCATACAGAGTGAAGTAAGTCAGAAAGAGAAAAACAAATACAGTATGCTAACACATATATACGGAATATAAGGGAAAAAAAAAAAAAGGCCATGAAGAACCTAGTGGCAAGACGGGAATAAAGACACAGACCTACTAGAGAATGGACTTGAGGATATGGGGAGGGGGTGGGGTGAGATGTGACAGGGTAAGAGAGTGTCATGGACATATATACACTACCAAATGTAAAATAGATAACTAGTGGGAAGCAGCCGCATAGCACAGGGAGATCAGCTCGGTGCTTTGTGACCACCTAGAGGGGTGGGATGGGGAGGGTGGGAGGGAGGGAGATGCAAGAGGGAAGAGAAATGGGAACATATTGTATATGTATAACGGATTCACTTTGTTATAAAGCAGAAGCTAACACACCATTGTAAGGCAATTATACTTCAATAAAAATGTTAATTAAAAAAAAAAAAGTTGTGGGAGAGACAGCTATGTCTGTCCTCAACTTGGAGAAAAGCTATTCTGAAAACCACCTCACAAAGGGAATATACTTTCTACCGCTATTCTCAGATTGCCACTTTGCCCAATTGACCTCTTTTTGATCTAGAGACAATCTGCCTGTGAGTGTATGGAGTTTCCATTGAGTAACACGACAGGCACTCCCGCAGTCTGAGAGGACAGACCAGCAGCTGACAAAGGGGAAAGGAATCGGTGTGTAATTCCTGTCTTGGCCTGGCTTTGTCTATTAAATACATTGGGTTTTTTTTTTCACCCCAACAAGTCCTCTGAAGTGCCTACAAGCTATAAAATGAAAAAGGTCCCAGGAGCCCTGCAAGCAGGAGAATGTCTTGTCCCTTTGAGACGGGGTATAATGAGTGGTTGAATACGTGAGCTCTGGCTTCAGGCATCCTGAGTTTGAGTCTCTTCCTCCATTAACATCTCCGTATCTCTTCTGCAAAAAAAAGTGCATAAACATTCCTCCCTCATAGGGTTTCTTGAGGATTAAATTTGTTAATATAAATGTAGTTAGAAGAGCGCCTAGCGCATAATAATCGCTCAGTGAATGCCAACTACTATATTATTATTCTGGCTGTTTCCTCTTTAAGGATATCTTTAAAGAACAAGCAATCTGTGATAGGTTTGCAGGCTAGGCTCTAATAAATGAAACACTAATGAATAGATGAGGTAACCTTTAGAAGCTTAAAGGAAGTAGTATTAAGACATGTTGAAAATAGTGTTGGCTTACCTGGCAAATATGAAACTTATGGAACGCACTCTCCCAAGAGGTTGTATAAGCCAAAAATGTAAATAGATTCAGGGAGAGATGAAATAAAGCTCTGAGTGGTAGGACCTAGATTTAGAACATGCTGAACTTCTGAGGGCACAGAAAGCAAATGCTGTTTCCCTAGCATCCCCGTTGTTGCCTCCATTGGAGAGAGCAGGCTGGATGAAACATGGGCTGGGCCTTGTGGGAAATCTGTTTATGTAGAGCTTGAAGAGGTGAGTGGTTTGATGGCTGAAGTTTTCCAGAGCTCACAGCTGGAGGCCCCACACCTGCTTGCCCAGAGAAGGTGCTTACTAAGACTTTGTTGAATAAAAGAGATCTCCCAATTCTGGGACCCATCCTGGACACAAGGCAGTGAAAGGAACTTTTTTTTTCAGGAGTTTGGGTGGTGGTGGCAGTATTTTGGATTGTCTACCCCACAGTTATCCCCCCACCCCACTTCTTCCTCACTGACATGGCCCTGAGTTTGTTCACATACTGGGGCACAGTATATCAAGCCGCAGGGCTTGCATCTTGATTGTTCTAAACAATTGTGGTCATTCCATCCCTCCTCCCAGTGGCTGGTTTAGTTGTGGTCACCTGACCTAGTCTGGCCAAGGTAATAGAAGAGGAATTCAGCTAAAAAGTTTTGGAAAGGATTTTTCTCTCAGACAAAAAAGGCATGCAAGTTGTTTTATTCTTTCCTATTTTCAATACTATTATGTGAGGGTGTGATTTGTGGGCCTACTGCAGCCTCCTTGTAGCTATGAGGTAAACTGAAGAGAAGTTCAGTCTGAGTCCTGACATTGGTGAGTGACTTAGGCAAGCTTAGGAAAGCCTACTTCTAGACTTTGTATGTGAGATTACTAGTTACGCCCTATTGGTTTAAGCCACTTTTATCTGGGTATTCTGTTACTTGCAGACAAAAGCATCCTGATGTGATTACCATGTATGTTTTGTTTACCACCATCAACTAGTGCAGTGCTTGGCATATTGAGCCAGGAGCTCAATAACAGTTTATTGAATTAGTAAATGACAGCACTGTTCAATCTTACTGCTGAGTCTACTCTGTCCTGTTTCTGGTGATGAGGTCCCAGGAGGCTACCTGAGCCCCTATTTAGGTAACCTGCCTGGAGTTGCAGTCACTTGAACACTGAGTCTTTTTTCATGCTTGTCAGTTCTTTCAGGGTTGGAGTTATGCAGTAGTGCCTCCCAGATCATCTTGAGCTCAACCTCTGCCCAGATTGTGAAAGGATGGCCTGCTTTCACATCTTCTGTGGCTGAGTTCCTTCTGAAGAGGAACTATGTGTTACCTTCTGCTGAACTGCCCAGCCATAGACCAAATGCCTGGACTGCCAAATTTTGTCTATTTTTTTCTTCCATCTATTCCCATATCTCTGGAGACTGCCTGCCTGGAGCACTCTCTCCACACCCCACCCCAACTACCATTACCATCCCCTGTATCTTGTCCAGGACTCCAAGCACCTGTGGCTCCTGGCAGGTGCGACTGGTTCCCATCACCCAGCACCCCCTGAGCTAGTATGGTTTGGTCTATCAACAAACTTCCTGAACCCTGAAGGGCTTTCCTCCTGATACACTCAGAAGCCATTTCTGTCTTCTAACAGAGTTTGGTCAGATGTTAATGAATAATGACAACAATTGCTTCTTCTGCAGACTAAGAATCTTCACCTGTGATTGTGAAATATCAGGTAGAAGCTGAGCTAGAAAAGGAACAAGAAAATTCTCCTCTGCTCACTGTTCACTTCTAGGAATCAAGGAAGAGTCGAAGCCTTTTTGAAATCCCTGTACAAGGGCATTTTAACCTCACTCTTCATAAAATCAAAAAAATAAACTTTTTAAAAAACATCTTTATTAGAGTATAATTGCTTTACAATGGTGTGTTAGTTTCTGCTTTATAACAAAGTGAATCAGTTATACATATACATATGTCCCCATATCCCTTCCCTCTTGCATCTCCCTCCAACCCTCCCTATCCCACCCCACTAGGTGGTCACAAAGCACCGAGCTGATCTCCCTGTGCTATGCGGCTGCTTCCCACTAGCTATCTATTTTACGTTTGGTAGTGTATATATGTCCATGCCACTCTCTCACTTTGTCCCAGCTTACCTTTCCCCTTTCCCGTATCCTCAAGTCCATTCTCTAGTAGGTCTGTGACTTTATTCCCATCTTGTCCCTAGGTTCTTCATGACCATTAAAAAAGTAAACTTATTTTTAATCTTACTAAGATTATTGAGAATTAGGAATGGTGGATATTTTTAGTAAATTATAAAATTACATGACCAGCCCAAAATGAAACCAGCCTAAATGCCCTTAGAATGGTAATTCAAATGTAGTATATTTATACAACAGAACACTAAACCAATGAGAATGAATGATCCACCATTCAACCATGTGGATGAATTTCAAAACATTATACCAAGTTAAAGAAGTCACATGCATATATATTGTATGATTCTATTTGTTTAAAATTCAAAAACAGGCAAACCTAATGTATGGTATTAAAAGTCAGAATAATGGTTACCCTTGTGAGAGTGGGAGGCTGTGACCAGAATGGAGCATGAGGTAGGCTATTAAGATTCTGATCATGTTCTCCTTTTTGATCTGGGAGCTGGTTACATGGATGTGTTCAGTTTGCAAAATTCAGTGAGCTGTACACTTATGATACGTATGTACAGTTTTCTATACATGTTATACTTCAGTAACAAGTTCAAAAAAATTACATGGCCATGGAAACAAGGCCTGGATCAAAAAGCAAACAAAAATCCACAGAATCCTAGTGCCAAAAATGAATCTCCTCATTTTACAGAGGAGCAGACTGAGTGCTCAGGAAGTCCAGTGAATCATCAGTGTGCCAATGGTCCAGTTAGACATGGTACCCATGTCTGATTCCAGCCTAGGGCTCTTTAATTGAGTGGGCATAAAGGAACTTAGATTATAGCCAAAAGTCTAGTGATATTTCCTTCTGTGAATCCTTATTTCTTTTTGTTGGATTTACTAAAGAATCAGAGCTGGGGGAAATGTTCATGTATATTTATTACTAACAGATGCTTTGTTGTTTAACTGAGGTATACAGAAAACAACACAGATGAACAGGGCTGGCAGTTGCACAGCGCCCCACACTCAGAAGAGCCCCAGCTTTGGTTTAATACCATCTTGAAATTCTGACTAATTTTTAAACAAGGGACCCAGTATTTTCATTTTGACTGCCTCCCAAAGGTTATGTAGCCAGTCCTGCAGGTAAATGTTGATTTGTGTAATATAGATGGTATATAAGTCAAGAATTTGTAATCAAGATCCATTTTAAATGAACTAGGGAAATTTGTTATCTAAAGGTAAGTCTCATACAACAACAAATCAGTTTTATACAAAGAATAATCCCCTAATTTATTTATATTACTGTTAAATTTCTGTACCATCAGTTGACTTAAAAGAGATCAAATGGAAAGTGAAATAATAAATAAGAATCTTGGAATAGTCTAATTTAAGAACTGGAAAGAGGTCCTAAAAATCATCTAATCCATCTGTCTTATTTTGCAGATGGAGAAAATGAGGTCTAAAGAATGGAGTGATTTGCAAAGGAATTGAGTCAACTCTGTATGTGGAAGTCAATGAAAACTGATCAGCGTAGTGCAATATTTGAAGACTCAGTGATGTTTGGAAATTTCTGGCAAGGTTTCTGGAGCACTTCTTTTTCCATCCGAGATAAAGTCTCTTAGCCAGGCCAAAACATTAAACTTTGCTTTATGAAGAATCATTTGCTGGAGAGAAAGCAACACAGGGAAATTGTTTACATTTTGTGTAAAATAATTACCTTAATGTAGCATCTCCTGTATACAATGTTCACTTGGAAACAGAAATGGCTGTCAGAATGGCTCTGCCTCAGTTTGTTAGCATCAACTTGACCCAACTTAGTATTTGCCACATGCAGAAACCAGTGTCCAGCAAAGACTCTGGCATCTGTCTGGGGCACTGGGCTTGCATCTCAGCCCACTGCTGAGCTGCTTTGCTTCACTGCTTTGCTTTGCTTCACTGAACAGATTTAGGTGGCTTGGTCATGACTGTGTTCTGCTTTAGATCAATGACATTTCTGGACCCAGAGAAAACATGAATTAATTAAAGTTTTTAAGTAGCTAGTATGGGCTAAGAGTTCTGCTAGGTGACTGGGATAAAATATACCTCTGTTCCCAGGAAGTCCTCAGCCTGGTTAGGGAGGCAGGCATAGTTACAATTAAGGCAGTGAGTGCTACAGTACACACATACAAAGGGAAGTGGGATAGTGGAGCTATCTGGTAGAGGCTGGCAGCAGAGTGGAGAGCAAAGAAGTGCTTCCAGAGTCTTAAAGGATGAGTAGAAGTTAGCCTGATGAGGGCCCAAGAGGAGGATGACATGGCAAGTGGGCAAAGAACTCCAGGGAGAGTGTGAACAAAGCCAGTGAATGGTTTTGAACAGGAAGTGATTGGTACTCCAGGAAGATTGTTTCTGTTTTCAATATCTGTAAGTCTGTTTCTGTTTTGTAAATAAGTTAATTTATATGGTTACCAAAGGTGAAACATGTTGGGGGGAGGGATAAATCAGGAGCTTGGGGTGAACATACACACACTACTATATATAAGATAGATAACAAACAAGGACCTACTATATAGCACAGGAAACTCTACTCAATATTCTGTGATAACCTATATGAAAAAGAATGAATATATGTATAACTGAATCACTTTGCTGTGCACCTGAAACTAACACAACATTGTAAATCAACTCTAAAAAAATTAAAATTAAAAAAAGGAAGATTGTTTCTACATCAGGGACAATGGTTTAATGGATGGGGGAGGGCAAGACGGCAGACAGTGTTCCAGGGAAGCAAAGATGAGAGTATGACCTATGAGTGCTCCTAACTCCTTCTCAGAAAAGTTGCCTGAAAACAGTGGGGAGGTAAAGTTATCAGGACCTGGTCACCTATGAGTGTGGAGGGTAAGAGAAAAGACAAAGAGGCTCCATTTTGTAGCCAAGGTGGTGTGGGCACAGTGGAGCCATCAGCTGAAACAGGCGTTGCAGAAGGAGGACTTAAAGGGAAGGATGATACATTCTTAGAGATACTGAGTTTGAGGTGCCCTTGGAACATCTAGATGGATAACTTTCCCCATTTTAAGCAGAAACACTTGAACTTTTTCTTAAAGTTATCTAAATATGTGCTTGTGACCATTGGATAAGTGAGTTCAAAACTCATTGATGCACACAATATGCAATATCATGCATCTTCATTTCAAGTGAACATATAATTAGATAATCATTTTTAAACCATGTCTAAAGAGAAGAGAGTAGGGAAATTATACTACAAGTTTATTTCTAAAAGGAGCCACAGTGACTACATTCCACATGAAGCAACTGGAGCTCAATGAGACCAAGATCTCCCAGCTATTAAGTGGCAGAGCTGGGACTCCGGCCTGGTGCTGCATCCCCCACCCCATGCAACTCACCTGTCCTAAGTGGCCCATGCCAACCTCCCATTTTAAAGGAGAGCTTTGAAACTCTTTCTTCTTCCAGTCTCTACGTCTGCCTGCCACCTAATCATGGTTTTATTTTTTCCTTCCATCTCAGGTCCCAACTTTATCCCTGGCTTCTGTCCCCTGCTTGCTTTAAAGCTTCTCTGAGGAGTGCTTTGGAGAAGGTCCTCAGGACATGGTAGTTGACTCCGTGGTCTCCAGTGAAGTGGCAGGCCCCCTGCGCGACTTTGGTTGTGGTGGTCTGATTGACTTCATTTTCCCTGGGAGCAAGCAGGGTCTTGAATTGTTAGAGGCACAGGGGAAGGCAAAGCAGGGAACTTTGGATCAGCTTTTCCTTCTAATGGTTCTTTTCAGGGAGAGAAACAGTATTATCAGAATCTGGGTCAACCGTGTTAGCATCCATGAGAAGGACTTTTCAAGTAATTTTAAGCAATAGTTTTTTAAATAATTCTACCTGGGCATTTCAAACCACACTCCATCCAAAATTCTAAGAAGGCAAATTATTATGTGTCATTGCCAAGGCTTCATTTTACATCAAATTTATGCTTATTGGGGGCCCCTTATACCGTCCATGTGTACAGCAGAGTTATATCCAAATTATAGAAATCAGCAGAGACTATTTCTCTCTAAAATCATTACAGATTAATAGTAGCCTATTTGCACGGGGCACTACTTTCTCTGTCCCTGTGCCTCCATCTTACTCCAGCCTTTCTTCTGGTGGAGAGGGGAACTTTAAGCATAACACAGAATCAACGTTAGGCTGTGAGAAAGCATCAATATTGACAAGAGGGAGATTTGTCTGTCTTGTTCTGCTCCACTCTGAAGAATTAAGGCCTTGGGCAATGAGATTTGCCAGCATAGCAACCATGGAGACTGAAGTAGGTGCGGTGGGCCAGGAGCAGTGGAAAAGGAAGAAGGGAGAGAAGGCATAACTTCCAGACCCATGTGAGCAGACCTTAGGACAAAAGGGGAACTGTAAAAACATTTTGACACCCCAGTGCTCTGTGTTCCAGATTTGCCTTGAGTAAGACAGGGCTCCTTCTGGTGAAAGGCTGTGCCTGCACACCTGACCATGCAACACAGCAGAGTTCTAGTTGCTTTTATGTTGGTAAGGGCCATGATATTTGGGGATGTGTAATAATGATGAAAATTAGACACTACCATTTATTGACCATCTACTGTGTGCTGAACACCAGAGTAGGTGTGTAGCTTGACCAAAGCCTCATAGTCAGGGAAGTGGTGCCCGGACCAGAATCCAGGTCCCAGGTCTCCCTTTTCAAAGCCTTTTCCATTGTAATATATTTCTAGTCTAGTTTGGAGCTGTGTGTGCACATGAAGATGGAAAAGCTGTCAAGACTTCAAAGAATGAATCTTAGGTGGTGGAATTTCAGGCATGTGATAAGAGTGGGACTTTGATTAGCTTTCTGAAAATAGTTCCAGATAAAAAGGCTGCTATAGAATGTGGTTGTTGGGAAGGTTCAAGATAACAAATGGTAAAGAGCCTGGTATACAGTGGTGATTAATAAATGAAATATATGCACTCTAGAGGGCCTCTCACACTGCATACTTGAAACCTTCCTTCCCTACTGCTTCATCTCATGAGAGCCATTAAACATAGTACTTACCACATTTTGATAGACTTCTGAGAGCTCACCCTCCTCAGCAATCCTGGAGAGGCCTGGTTTGGAGGTCCATAGGGCAGATTTGTGGCTGCTTCTGCTCTGCCCACAGGGTTCACCAGGTAGGTCCTGGACAACCTTCCTCGGTCTTAAGGTCTTATCATTCACTAGTGATGTTTCCACCCAAGCCTGGGGCAGGAAGCTTGCTACCAGATGTAAATTTCCAATCCCAGACCACAGATGGTGCAGGGTTTTCTGACCCCTGGCATTGTGCAGGGACCTGTTCTGGCTCTGACTCAGCTTCCTGGCCAGACGTTAAAAGCCCTGCCCTTAAAGCGTATCTAAGACTCAAATCCTGTGGGCTGCATAGCTTCAACGTTCACTTACTGAACTATCTAAAGTCTCCTTCTTTGCTTCTGGCTCCTGGGAATTACACTTTCTTGTTTGTATGTGTATTAAAGAGAAACCTTGAGGAGAATTCTCAACATAGGCCATCCACTGAGTAGCCCAAGCCCACGAGAAGATTAGGCAACCAATCCCAGACTTGTTTGAAACCAGACTTCCCTATATGAGAGACAAGAAAAGAAAGATTTACATTCTGCCTCTTCGGCCAAATTGTTTTGCCATACAAGTTCTTTCAATTTCTACTTAGAGAAACCTGCTGACCTCACACCTGAGAAAAGTGATGTGGTTCTCCCTTCCAGGCAAGCAGTAAACCCACCTTTCTTTCAGAACATCTTTGTTGGTCTTTGTTTCTTACTGCCCACCATATATCTATTTTTTTTTAACATCTTTACTGGAGTATAATTGCTGTACAATGTTGTGTTAGTTTCTGCTGTATAACAAAGTGAATCAGCTATATGTGTACATATATCCCCATATACCTTCCCTCTTGCATCTCCCTCCCACCCTCCTTATCCCACTCCTCTAGGTGGTCTCAGAGCACCCAGCTGATCTCCCTGTGCTATGCAGCTGCTTCCCACTAGCTATCTATTTTACATTTGGTAGTGTATATATGTCCATGCCACTCTCTCACTTCATCCCAGCTTACCCTTCCCCTCCCCGTGTCCTTAAGTCCATTCTCTATGTCTATGTCTTTATTCCTGTCCTGCCCCTAGGTTCATCAGAACCATTTTTTTTTTAGATTCAATATATATGTGTTACGATTTGTATTTGTTTTTCTCTTTCTGACTTTACTTCACTCTGTATGACAGACTCTAGGTCCACCCACCTCAATAAAAATAACTCAGTTTTGTTTCATTTTATGGCTAATATTCCATTGTATATATGTGCTACATCTTCTATATCCATTCATCTGTCGATGGACAATTAGGTTGCTTCCATGTCCTGGCTATTGTAAATAGTACTGCAATGAACATTGTGGTACATGTCTCTTTTTGAATAATGGTTTTCTTAGGGTATATGGCCAGTAGTGGGATTGCTGGAACATATGGTAAATCTATTTTTAGTTTTTCAAGTAACCTCCATACTGTCCTCCATAGTGGCTGTATCAATTTACATTCCAACCAACAGTGCATGAGGGTTCCCTTTTCTCCACACCCTCTACAGCATTTACTTTTTGTAGATTTTTTGATGATGGCCATTCTGACTGGTGTGAGGTGATACCTCATTGTAGTTTTGATTTGGATTTCTCTAATGATTAGTGATGTTGAGCATCCTTTCATGTGTGTGTTGGCAATCTGTATATCTTCTTTGGAGAAATGTCTGTTTAGGTCTTCTGCTCCTTTTTGGATTGGGTTTTTTGTATTTTTTGATATTGAGCTGCATGAGCTACTTGTATATTTTGGAGATTAATCCTTTGTCAGTTGCTTCATTTGAAAATATTTTCTCCCATTCTGTAGGTTGTCTTTTCGTCCTGTTTATGGTTTCCTTTGTTGTGCAAAAGCTTTTAAGTTTCATTAGGTCCCATTTTTTATTTCTGTTTTTATTTCCATTTCTCTAGGAGGTGGGTCAAAAAGGATCTTGCTGTGATTTATGTCATAGAGTGTTCTATGTTTTCCTCTAAGAGTTTTATAGTGTCTGGCCTTACACTTTGGTCTTTAATCCATTTTGAGTTTATTTTTGTGTATGGGGTTAGGGAGTGTTCTAATTTCATTGTTTTTACATGTAGCTGTCTAGTTTTCCCAGCACCACTTATTGAAGAGGCTGTCTTTTCTCTGTTGTGTAGTCTTGCCTCCTTTATCAAAGATAAGGTGACCATATGTGCATGGGTTTATCTTTGGGCATTCTATCCTGTTCCATTGATCTATATTTCTGTTTTTGTGCCAGTAACATACTGTCTTGATTACGGTAGCTTTGTAGTATAGTCTGAAGTCAGGGCACCTGATTCCTCCAGCTCCGTTTTTCTTTCTCAAGATTGTTTTGGCTATTTGAGGTCTTTTGTGTTTCCATACAAATTGTGATTTTTTTTGCTCTAGTTCTGTGGAAGATGCCAGTGGTAGTTTGATAGGGATTTCATTGAATCTGTAGATTGCTTTGGGTAGTAGAGTCATTTTCACAATATTGATTCTTCCAATCCAAGAACATGGTATATCTCTCCATCTGTTTGTATTGTCTTTAATTTCTTTCATCAGTGTCTTATAGTTTTCTGCATACTGGTCTTTTGTCTCCTTAGGTAGGTTTATTCCTAGGTACTTTATTATTTTTGTTGCAATGGTAAATGGGAGTGTTTCCTTAATTTTACTTTCAGATTTTTCATCGTTAGTGTATAGGAATGCAAGAGATTTCTGTGCACTAATTTTGTATTCTGCTACTTTACCAAATTCATTGATTAGCTCTAGTAGATTTCTGGTAACATCCTTAGGATTCTGTATGTATAGTATCATGTCATCTGTAAACAGTGACAGTTTTACTTCTTCTTTTCTGATTTTGATTCCTTTTATTTCTTTTCCTTCTCTGACTGCTGTGGCTAAAACTTCCAAAACTATGTTGAATAATAGTAGTGAGAGTGGGCAACCTTGTCTTGTTCCTGATCTTAGCAGAAATGGTTTCAATTTTTCACCATTGAGAACGATGTTGGCTGTGGGTTGGTCATATATGGCCTTTATTATGTTGAAGTAGGTTCCCTCTAGGCCCACTTTCTGGAGGGTTTTTTTTATCATAAATGGGTGTTGAATTTTGTCAAAGGCTTTTTCTGCATTTTTTAAGTTTGTCATATGGTTTTTATCCTTCAGTTTGTTAATATGGTGTATCACATTGATTTGCGTATATTGAAGAATCCTTGCATTCCTGGGATAAACCCCACTTCATCATGGTGTATGATCCTTTTAATGTGCTGTTGGATTTTGTTTGCTAGTATTTTGTTGAGGATTTTTGCATCTATGTTCATCAGTGTTATTGGCCTGTAGTTTTCTTTCTTTGTGACATCTTTGTGTGGTGTTGGTACCAGCGTGATGGTGGGCCTCATAGAATGGGTTTGGGAGTGTTCCTCCCTCTGCTATATTTTGGAAGAGTTTTTTTTTTTTTTTTTTTTTTTTTTTATTTTTAGCTTATATTTTTTTTTTTTTTAACATCTTTATTGAAGTATAATTGCCTTACAATGGTGTGTTAGCTTCTGCTTTATAACAAAGTGAATCCGTTATACATATACAATATGTTCCCATTTCTCTTCCCTCTTGCATCTCCCTCCCTCCCACCCTCCCCATCCCATCCCTCTAGATGGTCACAAAGCACCGAGCTGATCTCCCTGTGCTATGCGGCTGCTTCCCACTAGTTATCTATTTTACATTTGGTAGTGTATATATGTCCATGACACTCTCTTACCCTGTCACATCTCACCCCACCCCCTCCCCATATCCTCAAGTCCATTCTCTAGTAGGTCTGTGTCTTTATTCCCGTCTTGCCACTAGGTTCTTCATGGCCTTTTTTTTTTTTTTTTCCCCTTAGATTCCGTATATATGTGTTAGCATACTGTATTTGTTTTTCTCTTTCTGACTTACTTCACTCTGTATGACAGACTCTAACTCCATCCACCTCATTACAAATACCTCCATTTCATTTCTTTTTATGGCTGAGTAATATTCCATTGTATATATGTGCCACATCTTCTTTATCCATTCATCTGTCGATGGACATTTAGATTGCTTCCATGTCCTGGCTATTGTAAATAGAGCTGCAATGAACATTTTGGTACATGACTCTTTTTGACCTATGGTTTTCTCAGGGTATATGCCCAGTAGTGGGATTGCTGGGTCGTATGGTAGTTCTATTTGTAGTTTTTTAAGGAACCTCCATACTGTTCTCCATAGTGGCTGTATCAATTTACATTCCCACCAACAGTGCAAGAGTGTTCCCTTTCCTCCACACCCTCTCCAGCATTTATTGTTTCTAGATTTTTTGATGATGGCCATTCTGACCGGTGTGAGATGATATCTCATTGTAGTTTTGATTTGCATTTCTCTAATGATTAATGATGTTGAGCATTCTTTCATGCGTCTGTAGGCCATCTGTATATCTTCTTTGGAGAAATGTCTATTTAGGTCTTCGGCCCATTTTTGGATTGGGTTGTTCGTTTTTTTGTTATTGAGCTGCATGAGCTGCTTGTAAATCTTGGAGATTAATCCTTTGTCAGTTGCTTCATTTGCAAATATTTTCTCCCATTCTGATGGTTGTCTTTTGGTCTTGTTTATGGTTTCCTTTGCTGTGCAAAAGCTTTTAAGTTTCATTAGGTCCCATTTGTTTATTTGTGTTCTTATTTCCATTTCTCTGGGAGCTGGGTCAAAAAGAATCTTGCTGTGATGTATGTCATAGAGTGTTCTGCCTATGTTTTCCTCTAAGAGTTTGATAGTGTCTGCCCTTACACTTAGGTCTTTAATCCATTTTGAGTTTATTTTTGTGCATGGTGTCAGGGAGTGTTCTATTTTCATACTTTTACATGTACCTGTCCAATTTTCCCAGCACCACTTATTGAAGAGGCTGTCTTTTCTCCACTGTATATGCTTGCCTCCTTTATCAAAAATAAGGTGCCCATATGTGTGTGGGTTTATCTCTGGGCTTTCTATCCTGTTCCATTGATCTATATTTCTGTTTTTGTGCCAGTACCAAACTGTCTTGATTACTGAAGCTTTGTAATATAGTCTGAAGTCAGGGAGCCTGATTCCCCCAGCTCCATTTTTCGTTCTCAAGATTGCTTTGGCTATTCGGGGTCTTTTGTGTTTCCATACAAATTGTGAAATTTTTTGTTCTAGTTCTGTGAAAAATGCCAGTGGTAGTTTGATAGGGATTGCATTGAATCTGTAGATTGCTTTGGGTAGTAGAGTCATTTTCACAATGTTGATTCTTCCAATCCAGGAACATGGTATATCTCTCCATCTATTTGTATCATCTTTAATTTCTTTCATCAGTGTCTTATAATTTTCTGCATACAGGTCTTTTGTCTCCTTAGGTAGGTTTATTCCTAGATATTTTATTCTTTTTGTTGCAATGGTAAATGGGAGTGTTTTCTTAATTTCACTTTCAGATTTTTCGTCATTAGTGTATAGAAATGCAAGAGATTTCTGTGCATTAATTTTGTATCCTGCTACTTTACCAAATTCATTGATTAGCTCTAGGAGTTTTCTGGTAGCATCTTTAGGATTCTCTATGTATAGTATCATGTCATCTGCAAATAGTGACAGCTTTACTTCTTCTTTTCCGATTTGGATTCCTTTTATTTCTTTGTCTTCTCTGATTGCTGTGGCTAACACTTCCAAAACTATGTTGAATAATAGTGGTGAGAGTGGGCAACCTTGTCTTGTTCCTGATCTTAGTGGAAATGGTTTCAGTTTTTCACCATTGAGGACAATGTTGGCTGTGGGTTTGTCATATATGGCCTTTATTATGTTGAGGAAAGTTCCCTCTATGCCTACTTTCTGCAGGGCTTTTATCATAAATGGGTGTTGAATTTTGTCGAAAGCTTTCTCTGCATCTATTGAGATGATCATATGGTTTTTCTCCTTCAGTTTGTTAATATGATGTATCACATTGATTGATTTGCGTATATTGAAGAATCCTTGCATTCCTGGGATAAACCCCACTTGATCATGGTGTATGATCCTTTTAATGTGCTGTTGGATTCTGTTTGCTAGTATTTTGTTGAGGATTTTTGCATCTATGTTCATCAGTGATATTGGCCTGTAGTTTTCTTTCTTTGTGACATCTTTGTCTGGTTTTGGGATCAGGGTGATGGTGGCCTCGTAGAATGAGTTTGGGAGTGTTCCTCCCTCTGCAATATTTTGGAAGAGTTTGAGAAGGATAGGTGTTAGCTCTTCTCTAAATGTTTGATAGAATTCACCTGTGAAGCCATCTGTTCCTGGGCTTTTGTTTGTTGGAAGCTTTTTAATCACAGTTTCAATTTCAGTGCTTGTGATTGGTCTGTTCATATTTTCTATTTCTTCCTGGTTCAGTCTTGGAAGGTTGTGCATTTCTAAGAATTTGTCCATTTCTTCCAGGTTGTCCATTTTATTGGCATAGAGTTGCTTGTAGTAGTCTCTCATGATCATTTGTATTTCTGCAGTTTCAGTTGTTACTTCTCCTTTTTCATTTCTAATTCTATTGATTTGAGTCTTTTCCCTTTTTTCTTGTTGAGTCTGGTTAAAGGTTTATCAATTTTGTTTATCTTCTCAAAGAACCAGCTTTTAATTTTATTGATCTTTGCTCTCATTTCCTTCATTTCCTTTTCATTTATTTCTGATCTGATATTTATGACTTCTTTCCTTCTGCTAAGTTTGGGTTTTAGTTTGTTCTTTCTCTAATTGCTTTAGGTGTAAGGTTAGGTTGTTTATTTGAGAAGTTTCTTGTTTCTTGAGGTAGGATATTATTGCTATAAACTTTCGTCTTAGAACAGATTTTGCTGCATTGCATAGGTTTTGGGTTGTTGTGTTTTCTTTGTTTCTAGGTATTTTTTGATTTCCCCGTTGATTGCTTCAGTGATCTCTTGGTTATTTAGTAGCATATTGTTTAACCTCCACGTGTTTGTATTTTTTATACTTTTTTCCCTGTAGTTGATATCTAGTCTCATAGCATTGTGGTTGGAAAAGATACTTGATACAATTTCAATTTTATTAAATTTACTGAGCCTTGATTTGTGACCCAAGATATGATCTATCCTGGAGAATGTTCCATGAGCACTTGAGAAGAAAGTGTATTCTCTTGTGTTGGATGGAATGTCCTATAAATATCAGTTAAGTCTATGTGGTCTAATGTGTCATTTAAAGCTTGTGTTTCCTTATTTATTTTCATTTGGAATGATCTGTCCATTGCTGAACGTGAGGTGTTAATGTCCCCTACTATTATTGTGTTACTGTTGATTTCCCCTTTTATGACTGTTAGCATTTGCCTTATGTATTGATGTGCTCCTATGTGGGGTGCATAAATATTTACAATTGTTATATCTTCTTCTTGGATTGATTCCTTGATCATTATGTAGTGTCCTTCTTTGTCTCTTGTAATAGTCTTTATTTTAAAGTCTATTTTGTCTGATATGAGAATTTTTACTCCAGCTTTCTTTTTATTTCCATTTGCATGGACTATCTTTTTCCATCCCCTCACTTTCAGTCTGTATGTGTTCCTAGGTCTTAAGTGGGTCTCTTTAAACAGCATATATACAGGTCTTGTTTTTGTGTCCATTCAGCCAGCCTGTGTCTTTTGGTTGGAGCATTTAATACATTTACATTTAAGGTAATTATCAATATGTATGTTCCTATTACCATTTTCTTAATTGTTTTGGCTTTGTTTTGTAGGTCTTTTCCTTCTTTTGTGTTTCCTGCCTAGAGAAGTTCCTTTAGCATTTGTTGTAAAGCTGGTTTGGTGGTGCTGAATTCTCTTAACTTTTGTTTGTCTTTAAAGCTTTTGATTTCTCTGTTGAATCTGAATACAATCCTTGCTGGGTAGAGTAATCTTGGCTGTAGGTTTTTTTCCTTTCATCACTTTAAATATGTCCTGCCACTCCCTTATGGCTTGCACAGTTTCTACTGAAAGAACAGCTGTTAACCTTATAGGGATTACCTTGTATGTTATTTGTTGCTTTTCCATTGTTGCTTTTAATATTTTTTCTTTGTATTTAATTTTTGATAGTTTGATTAATATGTGTCTTGGTGTGTTTCTCCTTGGATTTATCCTGTATGCGACTCTCTGTGCTTCCTGGACTTGATTGACTCTTTCCTTTCCCATGTTAGCGAAGTTTTCAACTATAATCCTTTCAGGTATTTTCTCAGTCCCTTTCTTTTTCTCTTCCTCTTCTGGACCCCTATTATTCAAACGTTGGTGCATTTAATGTTGTCCCAGAGGTCTCTGAGACTGTCCTCAATTCTTTTCAATCTTTTTTCTTTATTTTGCTCTGTGGCAGTTATTTCCGCTATTTTGTCTTCCAGGTCACTTATCCATTCTTATGCCTCAGTTATTCTGATATTGATTCCTTCTAGAGAATCTTAATTTCATTTATTGTGTTGTTCATCATTGTTTGTTCTTTAGTTCTTCTAGGTCCTTGTTAAACGTTTCTTGTATTTTCTCTATTGTATTTCCGAGATTTTGGGTCATCTTTATTGTCATTACTCTGAATTTTTTTTCAGGTAGACTGCCTATTTCCTCTTCATTTGTTTGGTCTGGTGAGTTTTTACCTTGCTCCTTCATCTGCTGCATATTTATCTGTGTTCTCATTTCGTTTAACTTACTGTGTTTGGTGTTTCCTTTTCACAGGCTTCAGGTTCATAGTTCCCATTGTTTTTGATGTCTGCCCCCAGTGGGTGAGGTTGGTTCACTGGGTTGTGTAGGCTTCCTGGTGGAGGGGACCAGTGCCTTTGTTCTGGTGGGTGGGGCTGGATCTTGTACTTCGGGTCGGTAGGGCTCTGTCTGGTGGTGTGTTTTCGGGTGTCTGTGAACTTAGGTTCTGTATTACTTTAACTAGCCTCTCTGCTAATGGGTGGGTTTTTGTTCCTGTCTTGCTAGTTGTTTGCAATGGGGTATCCAGTACTGGAGCTGGCTGGCCATTGGGTGGAGCCAGGTCTTAGTGTTGAGATGGAGATCTCTGGGAGAGCTCTCGCTGATTGATATTATGTGGGGCGATGATGTCTCTGGTGGCCCAATGTCCTGGACTCGGTTCTCCCACCTCAGAGGCTCAGACCTGACACCCGGCCAGAGCTCCAAGACCTTGCCAGCCACATGGCTCAGAAGAAAAGAAGAAAAAAATGGGGAAAAAAAAACCCACAAACAGATAGAACCCTAAAACCAATGGTAAAAGGAAAACTAAACTGACAAAATCGCACAAAGAAACATACACACAGTCATAAAAAGAAAACAAACAAACAACAACCAAAAATCCAAAAAAGAAAACCAACAACCAGTCAGAACCGTAGAACAAATGCTAAAAGTAAACTTAAACAGAGAAAATTACACAAAGAAACATACACACACACTCACAAACAAAGAAAAATGGAAAAAAATAAATAAAAAATAATAAAATTAAAAATAAAATAATAAAATACTAAATATTAAAAAAAGAATAGAGTAACCAAACCAATAAACAAATCCACCAATGAAAACAAGCACTAAAAACTAAAGTAAGATAAATGTAAAAATCAGAAGAAAATCAGATGTAGAAAGCAAACCCCAAGTCTACAGTTGCTCCCAAAGTCCACCACCTCAATTTTGGGAACATTCATTGTCTATTCGGGTATTCCACAGATGCAGGGTTCATCAAGTTGTTTGTGGGGATTTAATCTGCTGCTCCTGAGGCTGCTGGGAGAGATTTCCCTTTCTCTTCTTTGTTCGCACAGCTCCTGGGGTTCAGCTCTGGTTTTGTCCCTGCCTCTCTGTGTAGGCCCCCCTCAGGCATCTGTTGCCCATCCAGACAGGAAGGGCTTAAATCAGTGGCTGATTAAGGCTCTCTTGCCCACTGAGGCCGGGGAGAGGGAGGAGTACAGTAGTCATAATTGTAATGCGGGGGGAGCCTTCGGTGGCAGAGCACAATGTGACATTGTAACAGCCTGAGGCACTCCGTGTGTTCTCCTGGGGAAGTTGTCCCTGGATCTCGGGACCCTGGCAGTGGCGTGTTGCACAGGCTCCCAGGAGAGGCAGTGTGGATAGTGACCTGTACTTACACACGTGATTTTTGGTGGCAGCAGTGGCAGCATTAGCATTTCATGCTCATCTCTGGTGTCCACACTGATAGCCACAGTTCATGCCCATCTCTGGAGCTTGTTTAGGCAGTGCTCTGAATCCCTTTTCCTCACGCACCCCAAAACAATGGTCTCTTACTTCTTCAGCAGGTCCAGACATTTTCCCTGACTCCCTCCCAGCTAGTTGTGGTGCACTAGCCCCCTTCAGGCTGTCTTCACCAAGCCAACCCCAGTCCTCTCCCTGGGATCTGACGTCTGCAGCCTGAGCCTCAGCTCCCAGCCCTCACCCGCCCTGACAGGTGAGCAGACAAGCCTCTTGGGTTGGTGAGTGTTGGTCAGCACTGATCCTCTGTGTGGGAATCTCTCCACTTTGCCCTCTGCACCACTGTTGCTGCACTCTCCTCCGTGGCTCCAAAGTTCCCCCACCCCCCGCCACCCCCTGTCTCCACCCGTGAAGGGGCTTCCTAGTGTGTGGAAACTTTCCTCCTTCACAGCTTCCTCCCAGAGGTGCAGGTCCTATCCTTATTCTTTTGTCTCTGTTTTTTCTTTTTTCTTTTGCCCTACCCAGGTATATGGGATTTTCTTGCCTTTTGGGAAGTCTGAGATCTTCTGCCAGCATTCAGTAGGTGTTCTATAGGAGTTGTTCCACATGTAGATGAATTTTTGATACATTTGTGGGGAGGAAGGTGATCTCCACGTCTTACTCCTCCACCATCTTCTTTTTTTTTTCTTTTTTTTTGATGTTGAGCAGCTTTTCATGTGTTTCTTGGCCATCTGTATGTCTTCTATGGAGAAATGTCTATTTAGGTGTTCTTCCCATTTTTGGATTGGGTTGTTTGTTTTTTAATATTGAGCTGCATGAGCTGTTTATATATTTTGGAGATTAATCCTTTGTCTGATGATTCATTTGCAAATATTTTCTCCCATTCTGATGGTTGTCTTTTGGTCTTGTTTATGGTTTCCTTTGCTGTGCAAAAGCGTTTACGTTTCATTAGGTCCCATTTGTTTATTTTTGTTTCTATTTCCATTACTGTAGGAGGTGGATCAAAAAAGATCTTGCTGTGGTTTATGTCAAAGAGTGTTCTTCCTATGTTTTCCTCTAAGAGTTTTATAGTGCCCAGTCTTACATTTAGGTCTCTAATCCATTTTGAGTTTATTTTTGTGTCTGGTGTTAGGGAGTGTTCTAATTTCATTCTTTTACATTTAGCTGACCAGTTTTCCCAGCACCACTTATTGAAGAGACTGTCTTTTCTCCATTGTATATCCTTGCCTCTTTTGTCATAGATTAGTTGACCATAGGTGCGTGTTTGTCTTTTTTACGTTTTTTCCCCCTGTAATTGATTTCGAATCTCAGAGCATTGTGGTCAGAAAAGATGCTTGGTATGATTTCAATTTTCTTAAATTTACTGAGGCTTGATTTCTGACCCAAGATGTGGTCTATCCTCGAGAATGGTCCGTGCACACTTGAGAAGAAAGTGTAATCTGCTGTTTTTGGATGGAATGTCCTATAAATATCAATTAAATCTATCTGGTTTATTGTGTCATTTAAAGCTTGTGTTTCCTCATTAATTTTCTGTTTGGATGATCTGTCCATTGGTGTAAGTGAAGTGTTAAAGTCCCCCACTATTATTGTGTTACTGTTGATTTCCTCTTTTAGAGCTGTTAGCACTTGCCTTATGTATTGAGGTGCTTCTATTTTGTGTGCATATATATTTATAATAGGTATGTCTTCTTCTTGGATTGATCCCTTGATCATTACGTAGTGTCCTTCCTTGTCTTTTGTAACATTCTTTATTTTAAAGTCTATTTTATCTGACAGGAGTATTGCTACTCCAGCTTTTCTTGATTTCCATTTGCATGGAATATCTTTTTCCATCCCCTCACTTTCAGTTTCTATGTGTCCCTAGGTCTGAAGTGGGTCTCTTGTAGACCCACTAAATATAGGTCTTGTTTTTGTATCCATTCAACAAGGCTGTGTCTTTTGGTGGGAGCACTTAATCCAGTCACATTTAAGGTAATTATCGATATGTATGTTCCTATGACCATTTTCTTAATTGTTTTGGGTTTGTTTTCGTAGGTCTTTTTCTTCTCTTGTGTTTCCCACTTAGAGAAGCTCCTTTAGCATTTGTTGTAGAGCTGGTTTGGTGGTGCTGAACTCTTTTAGCTTTTGCTTGTCTGTAAAGCTTTTGATGTCTCCATCGAATCTGAATGAGATCCTTGCCACGTAGTGTAATCTTGGTTGTATGCTCTTCCCTTTCATCACTTTAAGTATATCATGCCACTCCCTTCTGGCATGCAGAGTTTCTTCTGAGAAATCCGCTGTTAACCTTATGGGAGTTCCCTTGTATGTTATTTGTCGTTTTTCCCTTGCTGCTTTCAATACTTTTTACTTGTCTTTAATTTTTGCCAATTTGATTACTATGTGTCTCGGCATGTTTCTCCTTGGGTTTATCCTGTATGGGACTCTCTGTGCTTCCTGGACTTGCATGGCTATTTCCTTTCCCATGTTAGGGAAGTTTTTAACTATAATCTCTTCAAATATTTTCTCTGGTCTTTTCTCTCTCTCTTCTCATTCTGGGACCCCTATAATGTGAATGTTGTTGTGTTTAATGTTGTCCCAGAGGTCTCTTAGGCTGTCTTCATTTCTTTTTATTCTTTTTTCTTTATTCTGTTCCACAGCAGTGAATTCCACCATTCTGTCTTCCAGGTCACTTATCCATTCTTCTGCCTCAGTTATTCTGCTATTGATTCCTTCTAGTGCATTTTTCATTTCAGTTATTGTACTGTTCATCTCTGTTTGTTCTTTAATTCTTCTAAGTCTTTGTTAAACATTTCGTGCATCTTCTTGATCTTTGCCTCCATTCTTTTTCTGAGGTCCTGGATCATCTTCACTATCATTATTCTGAATTCTTTTTCTGGAAGATTGCCTATCTCCATTTCATTTAGTTGTTTTTGTGGGGTTTTATCTTGTTCCTTCATCTGGTACATAGACCTCTGCCTTTTCATCTTGTCTGTCTTTCTGTGAATATGGTTTTTGTTCCTCAGGCTGCAGGATTGTAGTTCTTCTTGCTTCTGCTGTCTGCCCTTTGGTGGTTGACGCTATCTAAGAGGCTTGTGGAAGTTTCCTGATGGGAGGGACTGGTAGATGATAGAGCTCTCCTCCACCATCTTGAAGGTCTCCTATACTCCTTCTTATACTACCTATTTGGTATCCCCTTTGCCCCGTGCATGCACCTCAGTTGATCATGGTTCTTTACCATGGTGGGGTGAACCAAACCTTCATTTTTGAAGGGACTGAGCCTTTATTAGTCCTGCCTTCATTGGGTTGTTATAGTAGTTTTCCACTGACTTTAATCACAGGGCAGGGTAGTACTAAGAGCTGCCCTAAGGGATCTCTTCTATTCCATAGGCTTTTTTACAGCCATTGCAGAATCTTACCAATAAGCCTAGGGTAGTTGCTGCTTCTTGCAATTAGCTCCAAGCAGCATAATATCATCAATGTACTGGACCCGTGTGAAGTCTTGCAGAAGGAAAAGACAATCTAAGTCCGTTGGGAAAATTGAGAAGGGGTGGGCAGGGAAGCTGGGACACTGAGAACCACCTGGCACAACGTCCCTCCAGGAGTTCTAGCACCAAAGGGATCATGTATCTATTTTTAATTAAAAAATATTTGTAGGGGAGGAACCAAGACGGCAGAGTAGAAGGACATGCTCTCACTCCCTCTTGTGAGAACACCAGAATCACAAATACCTGCTGGACAATCATCGACAGGAAGAGACTGGAGCTCACCAAATAAGATACCCTGCATCCAAAAACAAAGGAGAGGTCACAATGAGAGGGTAGGAGGGGCACAATCAGAGTAAAATCAAATCCCATAATTGGTTGGTGGGTGACCCACAGACTGGCAAACACTTATATTGGAGAAGTCCATGCACTGGAGTGAAGGTTCTGAGCCCCACGTCAGGCTTCCCAACCTGGGGGTCCGGCAACGGGAGGAGGAATTCATAGAGCATCAGACTTTGAAGCCTAGTGGGAATTGACTGCAGGACTTTGACAGGACTGGGAGAAACAGAGACCCCACTCTTGGAGGGTGTACACAAAATAGTGTGCACATTGGGACCCAGGGGAAGGAGCAGTGACCCTGGGGGAGACTGAACCAGACCTACCTGCTAGTGTTGGAAGGTCTCCTGCAGAGGTGGGGTGGTGGCTCTGTTTCACTGCAGGGACAAGGACACTGGCAGCAGAAGTTCTGGGAAGTACACTTTGGCGTGAGCCCTCCCAGAGTCTGTCATTGGCCCCACCAAAGAGCCCAGGCAGGCTCCAGTGTTGGGTTGCCTCAGGCAAAACAACCAACAGGGAGGGAACCCAGCCCCACCCATCAACAGTCAAGTGGATTAAAGTTTTACTGAGCTCTGACCACCACAGCAACAGTCAGCTCTACCCACCAACAGAGCCTCCCATCAAGTCTCTTAGATAGCCTCAACCACCAGAGGGCAGACAGCAGAAGCAAGAAAAACTATAATCCTGCAGCCTGTGGAACAAAAACCACATTCACAGAAAGATAGACAAGATGAAAAGGCAGAGGGCTATATACCAGATGAAGGAACAAGATAAAACCTCAAAAAAACAACTAAATGAAGTGGAGATAGACAACCTTCCAGAAAAAGAATTCAGAATAATGATAGTGAAGATGATCCAGGACCTGGGACTAAGAATGGAGGCAAAGATCGAGAAGATGCAAGAAATGTTTAACAAAGACCTAGAAGAATTAAAGAACAAACAAATAGAGATGAACAATACAATAACTGAAATGAAAACTACACTAGAAGGAATCAATAGCAGAATAACTGAGGCAGAAGAATGGATAAGTGACCTGGAAGACAGAATGGTGGAATTCACTGCTGCGGAACAGCCTAAAGAAAAAAGAATGAAAAGAAATGGAGAGACCTCTGGGACAACATTAAACGCAACAACATTCGCATTATAGGGGTCCCAGAAGGAGAAGAGAGAGAGAAAGGACCAGAGAAAATATGTGAAGAGATTATAGTTAAAAACTTCCCTAACATGGGAAAGGAAACAGCCACCCAAGTCCAAGAAGCATAGTGAGTCCCATACAGGATAAACCCAAGGAGAAACATGCCGAGACACATAGTAATCAAATTGGCAAAAATTAAAGATGAAGAAAAATTATTGAAAGCAGCAAGGGAAAAATGACAAATAACATACAAGCGAACTCACATAAGGTTAACAGCGGATTTCTCAGAAGAAACTCTACAAGCCAGAAGGGAGTGGCATGATATGCTTAAAGTGATGAAAGGGAAGAACCTACAACCAAGATTACTCTATCTGGCAAAGATCTCATTCAGATTTGATGGAGACATAAAAAGCTTTACAGACAAGCAAAACTAAAAGAATTCAGTACCACCAAACCAGCTCTACAACAAATGCTAAAGGAGCTTCTCTAAGTGGGAAACACAAGAGAAGAAAAGGGCCTACAAAAACAAACCCAAAACAATTAAGAAAATGGTCATAGGAACATACATATCAATAATTACCTTCAACGTGAATGGATTAAATGCTCCAACCAAAAGACACAGGCTTGCTGAATAGATACAAAAACAAGACCCATATATAAGCTGTCTACAAGAGACCCACTTTAGACCTAGGGACACAAACAGACTGAAAGTGAGGGGATGGAAAAAGATATTCCATGCAAATGGAAATCAAAAGAAAGCTGAAGCAGCTATACTCATATCAGATAAAATAGACTTTAAAATAAAGAACGTTACAAAAGACAAGGAAGGACACTACATAATGATCAAGGGATCAATCCATGAAGAAGATATAACAACTATAAATACATATGCACCCAACATAGGAGCACCCCAATACATAAGGCAACTGCTAACAGCTCTAAAAGAGGAAATCGACAGTAACACAATAATAGTGGGGGACTTTAACACCTCACTTACACCAAGGACAGATCATCCAAAATGAAAATAAATAAGGAAACAGAAGCTTTAAATGACACAATAAGGCAGATAGATTTAATTGTTATTTATAGGACATTCCATCCAAAAACAGCAGATTACGCTTTCTTCTCAAGTGCGCACAGAACATTCTCCAGGATAGATCACATATTGCATCACAAATCAAGCCTCAGTAAATTTAAGAAAATTGAAATCATATCAAGCATCTTTTCTGACCACAATGCTATGAGATTAGAAATGAATTACAGGGAAAAAAACGTAAAAAACACAAACACATGGAGCCTAAACAATACGTTACTAAATAACCAAGAGATCACTGAAGAAATCAAAGAGGAAATCAAAAAATACCTAGAGACAAATGACAATGAAAACACGACGATCCAAAACCTATGGGATGCAGCAAAAAGAGTTCTAAGATGGAAGTTTATAGCTATAAGAGCCTACATAAAGAAACAAGAAAAATCTCAAGTAAACAATCTAACCTTACACCTAAAGGAACTAGAGAAAGAAGAACAAACAAACCTAAATTTAGCAGAAAGAAAGAAATCATAAGATCAGAGTGGAAATAAATGAAATAGAAACAAAGAAAACAATAGCAAAGATCAATAAAACTAAAAGATGGTTCTTTGAGAAGATAAAGAAAATTGATAAGCCATTAGCCAGACTCTTCAAGAAAAAGAGGGAGAGGACTCAAATCAATAAAATTAGAAATGAAAAAGGAGGAGTTACAACAGACACCGCAGAAATACAAAGCATCCTAAGATACTACTACAAGGAACTCTATGCCAATAAAATGGACAACCTGGAAGAAATGGACGAATTCTTAGAAAAGTATAACCTTCCAAGACTGAACAAGGAAGAAACAGAAAATATGAACAGACCAATCACAAGTAATGAAATTGAAACTGTGATTAAAAATCTTCCAACAAACAGAAGTCCAGGACCAGATGGCTTCACAGGTGAATTCTATCAAAACATTTAGAGAAGAGCTAACACCCATCCTTCTCAAACTCTTCCAAAAATTTGCAGAGGAAGGAACACTCCCAAACTCATTCTATGAGGCCACCATCACCCTGATACCAAAACCAGACAAAGATACTACAAAAAAAGAAAATTACAGACCAATATCACTGATGAGTATAGATGCAAAAATCCTCAACAAAATACTAGCAAACAGAATCCAACAACACATTAAAAGGATCATACACCACGATCAAGTGGGATTTATCCCAGGGATTCAAGGATTCTTCAATATACGCAAATCAATCAATGTGATATACCATATTAACAAATTGAAGAAGAAAATCCATATGATCATCTCAATAGATGCAGAAAACGCTTTTGACAAAATTCAACACCCATTTATGATAAAAACTCTCCAGAAAGTGGGCATAGAGGGAACCTACCTCAACATAATAAAGGCCATATATGACAAACCCACAGCAAACATCATTCTCAACGGTGAAAAATTGGAAGCATTTCCTCTAAGATCAGGAACGAGACAAGGATGTCCACTCTCACCACTATTATTCAACATAGTTTTGGAAGTCCTAGCCACGGCAATCAGAGAAGAAAAAGAAATAAAAGGAATACAAATTGGAAAAGAAGAAGTAAAACAGTCACTGTTTGCAGATGACATGTTACTATACATAGAGAATCCTAAAAATGCCAGCAGAAAGCTACTAGAGCTAATCAATGAATTTGGTAAAGTTGCAGGATACAAAATTAATGCACAGAAATCTCTTGCATTCCTATACACCAATGATGAAAGATCTGAAAGAGAAATTATGGAAACACTCCCATTTACCAGTGCAACAAAAAGAATAAAATACCTAGGAATAAACCTACCTATGGAGACAAAAGACCTGTATGCAGAAAACTATAAGACACTGATGAAAGAAATTAAAGATTATACCAACAGGTGGAGAGATGTACCATGTTCTTGGATTGGAAGAATCAATATTGTGAAAATGACTCTACTACCCAAAGCAATCTACAGATTCAATGCAAACCCTATCAAATTACCAATGGCATTTTTTACGGAACTAGAACAAATCATCTTAAAATTTGTATGGAGACACAAAAGACCCCAAATAGCCAAAGCAGTCTTGAGGGAAAAAAACGGAGCTGGAGGAAGTAGACTCCCTGACTTCAGACTATACTACAAAGCTACAGTAATCAAGACAATATGGTACTGGCACAAAAACAGAAACACAGATCAATGGAACAAGATAGAAAGCCCAGAGATGAACCCACGCACCTATGGTCAACTCATCTATGACAAAGGAGGCAAAGATATACAATGGGGAAAAGACAGTCTCTTCAATAAGTGGTGCTGGGAAAACTGGACAGTTACATGTAAATGAAATTAGAACACTCCCTAACACCATATACAAAAATAAACTCAAAATGGATTTGAGACCTAAATGTAAGACAGGACAGTATAAAACTCTTAGAGGAAAACATAGGAAGAACACTCTTTGACATAAATCACAACAAGATCTTTTTTGATCCACCTCCTAGAGTAATGGAAATAAAAACAAAAATAAACAAATGGGACCTAATGAAACTTCAAAGCTTTTGCACAGCAAAGGAAACCATAAACAAGACGAAAAGACAACCCTCAGAATGGGAGAAAATATTTGCAAATGAATCAATGGACAAAGGATTAATCTCCAAAATATATAAACAGCTCATTCAGCTCAATATTAAAGAAACAAACAACCCAATCCAAAAATGGGCAGAAAACCTAAATAGACATTTCTCCAAAGAAGACATACAGATGGCCAAGAAGCACATGAAAAGATGCTCAACATCACTAATTATTAGAGAAATACAAATCAAAGCTACAATGAGGTATCACCTCACACCAGTTAGAATGGGCATCATCAGAAAATCTACAAACAACAAATGCTGGAGAGGGTGTGGAGAAAAGGGAACCCTCTTGCACTGTTGATGGGAATGAAAATTGATACAGCCACTATGGAGAACAGTATGGAGGTTCCTTTAAAAACTAAAAATAGATTTACCATATGATCCAGCAATCCCATTACTGGGCGTATACCCAGAGAAAACCATAATTCAAAAGACACATGCACCCCAATGCTCACTGCAGCACTATTTACAATAGCCAGGTCATGGAAGCAACCTAAATGCCCATCGACAGACAAATGGATAAAGAAGTTGTGGTACATATATATAATGGAATATTACTCAGCCATAAAAAGGAACGAAATTGAGTCATTTGTTGAGACGTGGATGGATCTAGAGACTGTCATACAGAGTGAAGTAAGTCAGAAAGAGAAAAACAAATATCGTATATTAACGTATGTATGTGGAACCTAGAAAAATGGTACAGATGAGCCGGTTTGCAGGGCAGAAGTTGAGACACAGATGTAGAGAATAGACATATGGACACCAAGGGGGGAAAATTGCGATGGGGTGGGGATGGTGGGGTGCTGAATTGGGCGATTGGGATTGACATGTATACACTGATGTGTATAAAATTGATGACTAATAAGAACCTGCAGTATAAAAAAACAAACAAAACAACTAATACTAAACTTCATTGGGTTATTTGTATGGAAATATGTTAATATAAATGTTTTAGACAAAAAAAATTTTATAGAGTCCAGCGTTTCTCTATATTTGGAGCAGAACTTGGGGTGGGGTTGGTTTACACACTTGCTAAGCCTGCCACCATGCCTAGAAGTCGGGGTAACTTCTGCAGCTTTTACAATGTTGGCTCACATTGTGATAACTCCACAAAGGCCCTTGAGGTCAGGGGAATATGGGCACAGGGAGGGAACACAAAAAGCATCTTTTCCTGGGGTACAGAAAGGCTCTCAGCTGCCCTGACCAAGGGCATGCCTTGCTCTTCAACCCAGAGTCTCAGAGGCAGGAGGGCCACTTTCTGTGTAGTCAGGAATTTGGGTTCTCACCATCAGCAGCCATATGGGTTTGGGAACATTCATCAGCTAGAGAACTCGCTGATCTGGAAAAGGAGACTTTTCAAAGGACAGCCCAAAATATTTTTTTTAAGCTTAAGGAAAAATGGAAGACTTTCTTCGTGTGCCAGCTGCTGATAAGCATTTTTGTTTATAGATATACCGAGTAGAAAAATAGAATGTTCCAAGGGACATTTCAGTGGATAAAGGTTGGCTGTTCCAAGTGTCACTTGAAGGAAAAGTCACCCTCAGTGACCGAGAGATGGTGCTCCAGCCCAGGAAAAGGGATCCAGTGGGCAGCAACAGTGACTCTCGCAATGCTTTATTCCAAAGCCTATTTCATGTAGTCTTTTCTTTTCAGAAAATTCAGCAGTTTCCTTAGAACATCATGCAGTTGATCTCTCCATTAGACTATTAGTCTTGAAACATGCTCTATGAAATATGCACTGAGGCAGAGCAAGTTTCTCTACCCAATTTGTGCCACTACACTGGGCCTGATGTCTAGCACCTTTCTATTTGGAATTCAGTGTTTTCGTTACAATAATAATAATGCAACATAGCACACACATATGTTTTCCTCTTCCTCAGACTAAGAAACTACGTAAACTAAAGTCTTATGCAACTCTAACATTTGTGGGTTCCTATGCAGGAGCACAAATGGAGGCCTATGTACCATATGTTGAAATATTTGAAAGGTATGAATCAAATGAACAAACTGTTAAATAAAATAAGTTGTACCTCTGTGCATTGACACATATGTCTTTATAACATCCTGGAAGGCCAAATTTGAGTTTTTCTTTTTCAGATTTCTCGAGGTTCCCTGCTGGAACAACATGGCAGTGGCTAGTAGGCCACCAACCTGTGGTTCCCCTTCCCTCTTCTTCCATCTCTTGTTGTAGACTGTTCTGTGAGGGACCTTGTGCACAAGTGCGATAGTCTGCTCAGGCTGCCATAACAAAATACCACAGGCTGGATGGATTAAGTAGCAGAAATTAATTTTCTCATAGATCTGGAGGCTAGAAGTCCCGGGTCAAGGTGCTGGCTAATTCAGTTCTTGGTGAGTTTCCTTCCTGGCTTGCAGGTGCTGCCTTCTTGCTGCATCCTTATGTGGCCTTTTCCCTGTAACACGTGGACAGAGGGAGCTCTCTTGTCTCTTTCTCTTCTTCTTCTAAGGACATCAACCCTGCTGTATTAAGGCCCTACCCTTATGACCTCACTTAATCTTTGCTACCTCCTTAAGGCCCCATCTCCAAATACAGTCACATAGGGGGTTAGGGCTTCAACATATGAATTTGAGGGGGACACAACTCAGTCTGTAACAACAAACTTGCTGACATTTCAGCCTGGATATCTAAGCTCTATCTACAAAGTCATTTTGAGTCACCCAACCAGGCCTTGAGCTGCTGATAACAAAACATGATCTACATGGATTTTTGAGGTCCCAGAACTTGAGCTAGATCAGTGTTGTCCAATGCAGTGATGGAAATATTCTGTATTTGGGCTGTCCATATCGTAGCCACTAGCCACTTGTGACTATTGAGTACTCAAAATGTGGTTAGTGTGACTGAGGAAGTAAACTCTAAATTTTATTTAATTTTAATTAATTTAAATTTAATAGCTACACTTGACTAGTGGCTACCATATTCATTGCAGATCTAGAAGTTGGGGAGCAGGTTTTATGAAAGCATGTCTCCTGGCCCCACAGACTCCTTGTCCAGAGGATTTGGAGCAGATTGCATTTTTCAAACATGACCAAACCCACGTATTTATCCCATCCCACATGCTCTTCTTACAATGTTATTGACACACCTCTCTACCAAGAGGGGGGAATCTATGTTCCCCCTAGGCAAGGGATTGTGACTGCCTGGACCAAGGGAGTATGGTGGAAGTGATAATATGTGACTTCCAAAGCTAGGTCATAAAAAGGACACAGCTTCTGGCCACTTCACACTCTTTATCTCTCTCCCTTACCCCCCACCCCACCACCCGCCCCACACACAAACTTTCAGCACTTTTGCTTTTGAAATTGTGGAAATAAGCAAAAACCACCTAAATGAGAACAAACTCAAGCTATTTAATTCAGAGCTTGTGTGGTGAGGGAGTCAGCCACCGTCACCTATGTTTTGCAGAGATCCAAAGGCAGGCAGAGGAGTGGGACAGTTCTAGGTAGAGAAAGGGAAAGCCTCAGGTGTGCCCTGATTGGAAGTTGTTAGTCTGGGGAAGCTGCAGGCAGGCCAACTGGAAGTAGGGCATTTTGTGTGATTGATTAGGGGAGCAGATTTGGCTTTCTCTTGTTGGTCTTAAGTTGGAAATGGGGGCAAAAACTAGAGAAGCTCTCAGTTACTGATCAAGTCCTGGTCATTTGGGGCTTATTTCTACAGAAGTTGTATTGGGCTTCCAGGGCTGGTTGCACACATTGTGGGTCAGGGTTCTATTTTCATATATGGTCTGGCCGTTGTCCATTTGTATGTTCAGCCTCAGAACCCAGCCACCATCTTGTGAGGAAGCTTCCCATGTGGAGAGGAACCAAGGTCTTCTGACAGCAGCCAAAACTAAATTGCCAGTTCTGTGAGTGAACACCTTGAAAGTATATTCAAAGTCAAGCCTTCAAATGACTACAGGCCCAGCTGACATCTGACTGTAGCTTCATGAGAGACCTTGAACCAGAGTCACCCAGTTAAGCTACTCCTCAATTCACAACCCACAGAAACCATGAAAGATGTAAATGACTACTGTCATTTTAACCCATTGTTTTACAATTTTTTAATGCAACCTTAGATAACTAATAAAGGACAGGAGTGCAGCAGAAAAGGGCCAGTTCCAGAACCCTCAAAGCTGTGGGGCCTGGGACAGGGACCTCTTTTGCCTGGATCTAAGGGCAGTACTGGTGAAAGGATATTGATTTTGTTTGTTTCAGTATCTAGGTGTTTCCTAGGGAAGGATGGGCTTATTTATACAAAAGAGGAATTTGAAGGACTGATTATGGTGTTTGAGATCAGGAGATTTTTTTTTTTACAAAAGCTGTAGCAAAAGAGCCTTTCATCTGGAGTACACAAATAAACTAAAATAGAATGAGACAATTTATTTGTTTGAGGTGTGAACACACAAAAAGTGTACACATTTAGGCATAGTCACAGTGGAAGGAGAGCTGCTTAAGCCGAAGATGTTGCCTATCACTTTTCAAAAATGCCTGTGAAACCTCTTTCAGAATTGCCTACGAAGCTGGATTATGAGCTTCCCGTGAAACGAGACTCATCACTCAGACTGAGACTTGGTTTGTGACCCTAGAGAGCATTTCCCAGTGTGATTACCCAACCTACTCCACAGACATGGCTCTGAATGGCTTAGAACTGTTTCTAAAACTCAAGTTCCCCCTCTGAGGACACTTGCTGTCAGAGTTATCTTTCTACAATACATCTCGGATCATGTGCTCTTGGTTGTATAGAGAATTAAGCCTCAACTTCTCAGCCAGATTTTCAAAACTTTCTACAATATACACCCCCCTCCCAGCCTTCCAGTTCCATCATCCCAAAACACACATGTCCTCTCTACTTACCGGTGATGGATACTGTTTACTGAGCCTTTATCACGTTCATAACACTGTGCTGAGAGCTTTACATAATACCCCATTTTATCTTTATATGGTTTTGTAAAGTAAATGTTATCTTTATAGTATAGATAATAATAAAACTGTGATCACTAACACTGTGTACAATGCTTACAGTGTGCTAAGCCACTGTACAATAGAAATATAATGTGAGCCATATAAGTAATTTAAAATTTCTAATTGCTGCATCAGAAAGTAAAAAATGGTGAAATTTATTTTAATAAAATATTTTATCAGTGAGCTTATAATCAGTGTAAAAACTTACTAATATATTTCATTTTTTTTTGGTATTAAGTCTTTGAAAGCCACCATGCACTTTATACTTACAATACCTCTCAATCTGGACCCTAACTTTTCATTGCAAATACTTGATCTGTATTTAGATTTCATAAAAAGTACAGTGGAACAATAAGAATCACATAACCAAGTTGTTCCATACACACTTAAAAGGGTTTTAATACCTGAATCAGTACCCAAAAAATCATTTCTTTTTCTATTCTCATTCCTATTGACAAAACTACTTCAATTTAAACATTTTAATTTCAATCAATTAAAATTGAATAAAATTTTTAAAATTTAGTTTCTCATTTGCACTAGTCACATACCAAGCGCTCAGTGGTCACATGTGGCTAGCGACTGCCATATTGGGCAGTACAAGTCAAGCACTTTACTGCCAACATGAACGTATGGAGTAGGTGCTGTCATTATCTCCATTTTACAGATAAGGAAACAGAGGCACAGAGAGGTAGGAACTTGCACTAGTACACACAACTAATAAGCTGAAGCTCAGAATAAGACTTAGCTAATAAAGGTTGGAGCCAGGATTTGAACTCAGGATTATGTCCAAAGCCTAACTTTTCATCCATGTGCTAATTTCCTCTATACACTTAATTTCTCACTATTATCCTAAAATTCTTACTTTCTTATTTCTGGTTCTTTGTATCAGACTGTTCCCTCTGTCTGCAGTGCCTTGCAAGTGTCATTCATTCACTCAGATAGTCATTCAGTCAATCACCTTTTCAAAATATTGCCAGTTATTTTTCAGATGTCTCCCTTACAGCATAGAGCAGTGATCAAGACAGACGCAGCCCTGTCCCCCAGAGCTTATAGTTTAGAACAGCACTTCTCCAACTTTGGTCTCATGACCCTGTAACACTCTAAAAATTGAGGACCACAAGGGGCTTTTGATTATGTGGGTTATAGCTGTTGATATTTATTATATTAGAGATTAAAACTAGGAAACTTTAAAAGTATTAATTCATTTAAAAATAACATAATGAACCTATTATATGTAAACATAAATAATGTATAACTGTGAAAAGGTAACTACATTTTCCAAAACAAAAAAAATTGAGTTGCATTGTTTTATAATTTTGCTAATCTCTTTAATTTGTAACTTTTTAAAAGATAGCTGGATTCTCGTCTCTACTTCTGTCTTTACTTTGATGTGATATGTTATTTTGGTTGAGGTATATAAGGAAAATCTGGCCCCACCCAGATATGTAATTGGAAAGGAGTATCTTAAAAGTCTTTTCAGATAATTGTGGAAACTATTCTTTGCTACTATACAAAAAATCAATAAGTGGTAATTTCTTTTTCTTTTAATAAGTGGTAATTTCTTAAAGGTTAGCTACAATGTGTAATCTGAAACTGTATCAGTGGTAAATATATGAAATAAACTTTTCATATATTAAAATTCATTAGTTTAGCTTGCACTTTCAGTGGATCTTATATATGATTTTGTAACAACATTCATTGTTAACTTGGAAAACATTGATTCACTAAGTTATACTGTTCTTTCAAATGTTGGCACATTTCATTACACAATATAGAAAAAAATCACATTTATTAATATTAACACTGATCACATCAGAAAAGTCTTTAAGTGTTGGAAATTTGTTGAGCTTGTGGTGACAAATAAAATTTTTCCAAAATTCTAATTTTTATTTGAATGCTTGAATTTTACCGCTGGCAACACATACTTGTTGTTTTTCTTGAAGTGACAGAACTACTTTGTTCATTTTGAGAGAATGTCTACCAAATACCCAGGTCTAAATAACCATAGTTTAACTGCCTATTGTTCTTTCAAGTAAAAAATGAAAAAAAATCTTCTAGCTCAGCTCACAATCCTAACAATCACACAAGCACTTTCCCTTGAGATGACCATCATGCTTCAGTGGGCAGCAAGGGCTTTGCATACTTCCCATTTTGTTATGCAGAATATAAAATAGTTATATACTCAAGGATCATGATTTTAAAAAATTAATCACTTTTACTGCTTAATCAAGGACATTCTTAAGTAAAACTAACATTTTTTTTTCTTCTGTGAATGGATGGGTGAAGAATACAACGGCTAATGCTGTAGGTTGTTGTCACAGCCTTGATTCATCTTAAGGCACCAGCAGTTTTCCCACCATTGCTTTTGTACCATCAGTGCAAATGTCAATACAGTGGAAAAGGTAAATAACAGTTTTACCATCAACCTAGTTTTGACCTTGTGAACCCCATGAAATAGCCTTGGGATCACAAGGGTCTGAGGACTACACTTTGAAGACTAATCGTCTAGAAGGAAATATAATTACACAAGTACATGGGTAAGTTGACCAAGGGGTCAAGGAGGGCCTCATGGATATTTAAGGTTAGACCAGAAATACATGTGTCAGTGACCCAGGTGAACGAAGGGCAGGGTAGGGGAACAGAGTGTCAGGCAGAGGCAGTGGTGTGTGTGAAAGCTGGAAAAGAGAGGCAGGCTGGAGGAAGAAGTAGTGTTTGGCTGGAACTTGAACAATCACAGGGAAAGCAGTAGGTGATGAGGCCAGAGAGTTGGGCAGGGCCAGCCTGTGAACGGGCCTGCAATGTGTTGAGGGCATCACGTCACCTCTGTTTACTCCTGAAAATGTTTAACCTGAATCTAATCATGAGGAGACAACCAGAAAAATCCAATTTAAGATACACTCTGCCAAACAACCTGCCTGGAATCTTAAAAAAACATCAAGGTATTGAAAGACAGAAAAACGCTAAGGAACTGTTCTAAATTAAAGGAGACTAAAGAGACATGACACCTAAAAGCATTACATAATCCTTGATTGGATCTTGATTTTTAAAACCCACCACCACTAACAATAACTATAAATGACACTATTGGGATAATTAGGGGGATTTGAATTCAGATTGTATGTTAGATAATAATATTGTATCAAGGCTAAATTTTCCTAATATGATGATTGTATTATGGTTATGTAGGAGAATGCCTTTAAGGGTATTTAGGGGTGAAACATTAGGATGTCTGTGACTAATTCAACTCTCAAATGACTCATCCAAAACTATAAGTATATAGAAAAAGAAAGAGAAGGAGATAAGACCAACGTAGCAGTATGTTAATAATTGATGAATTTAGGTGCAGCGTATATGGGCATTTATTTTACTATTCTTGCAAATTTTCACTAGGTTTGAAAACTTTTCAAAATAAAATGTTGTAATATAAGGAGTTTGGGCTTTATCCGAGAATCAGTGGAATCCATGGAAAGATGTTAACCAAGGGAATAGCATAATTAGAACTCTTAGGTTACAAGGGATCAAAAGCCAATTAGAACAGGAAACTTACTGACTCATGTGATCAAATATGATGGGTGATGCTGGTCTCTGGATTCCAGAATCCAGATCTCCTCAGGACCTACCGCTCCACTTCCAAACCTTTCTCTCCCTCCTGTTACTCTATAACATTGACCTCATTCTTTGCAACTGCAGACACAATTTCTCTGCCAGGAACTATGGCCTCAGGTCAATGTGAGTTTATTGCCTTACTGCCTGGGAATCCTCTGCTCCCACCTATTTGAGACTGACTAATCCTCAGAAAAACATTCTGATTGGTCCTATGGGGATCATACGTTCACCACTTTGACCAGTCATTGAGGCCATAGATGTGAACGATGATAATTTGTACCCCCTGGTCCTGGTCCTGCCCCTGCCCCTGTGAATCTGTTCCTCCTCTTAGAAACAGATGCCAAGAAAGGATTAGATTTCCAAGAGGTTTACTGAGGGGAATGCCAGCAAAAGATAAACTGGAAGGGAGCAGGAGTAGGCAGGGAGAGGCTTCAGGCTGTAATGTAGGCCTGATGCCTATGAAAGAAGAGAGGAAAGGAAGGATGAGCAGGAAGAGCCTCAGGTCACAGCACATTTCTAAGAAAGTCTTCACCAAGCTAATAGAGAATTCCCAAGAAGATTGCCATTGGAAAAGTACTACATCAGGCAGGAATGTCCCAGCTCTAGACCCCCATAATGCTCAGTCATTGGCTGGGAGCAGCCTGGGGGAAACACGGTATTGGTATGACACCATGGTGGATCCCAAGGTGCAGCAGCTGGAGCCTATCAGTCAATTATGCCCCACCTCCCCAGCAAGCTCTTTAGAAGGTCTGAACTGTATACCTTATGGTTGCTACAACATGATGGTCAGAAAGGGAATGGGGGGGGGGGAATGGAGAAAGAGTTGCTGGGCAGAAAAAGGATAAAAGCAATAGCTGTTACACTAGATTTCTCCACAAGGGAAAGAATCCTACCTTTTCTTTGTCCTTCAGTCCTCAGTTTTTTGAATCTCTATGTCCTTACACAGTAATCAAAGTTTAGTAATTAAATTTAGATTCTGAAGATGATTACAAAAAAAGAGGAATAAAACAGATTTTATGAAATAACAGTGTGATCTTTCTCAGCCTAGATGGAGTGATTCCTTTGAGGGTAAAAACATGCATTTGATGTGTAAAGTCTAGTGTATTAAAATTTGCTTGTCTTATCACTCTAACTTCCTGTGATTTCTAATTAAACTTCAGGACACCTGTGAGGGTTCTTGTTTCTTATTTAATAGTTGTGTGAATTAGTGGCAGAACTAGAAATAGAAACTAGGTTTCATCCATGTTCTACCCTTGTTCCCTGCCTCAGTCTCATCACATAGATAACCAGGGCCAGAACACAAAAAGGCTGGATTTTCACTGAAAGATGTTGAGATGAAGGACTTGAATTTGGTTTGTGTTCAAATGAAATGGGATGGTACAGCTGCAATGGAAAAGAGTATGGTTGTTCCTCAAAAAATTAAACATAGAATTACTTTATGATCAGACAGTTCCATTTCTGGACACATACCCAAAATAATTGAAAGCAGGAACTTGAAGAGGTGTCTGTACATCCATGTTCATAGCAGCATTATTCATAATAGCCAAATGGTGGAAGTGTCCATTGACTGATGAATGAATAAAGAAAATGTGGTATATACATTCAATGGAATATTATTCAGCCTTAAAAAGGAAATAAATTCTTTTTTCTAAAATAGAAGCATAGTTGATTTATGATATTATATTAGGTTTCAGGTATACAACATAGTAATTCAATATTTTTATAGATTATACTCCATTTAAAGTTATTACAAAATAATGACTATATTTCCCTGTGTTGTACAATATATACATATTAGTTTGTATCTCTTAATCCCCTACCCCTATCTTACTCTTCCCCGCCATCCATCTCCCCACTAGTAACCACTAGTTTGCTCTCTATATCTGTGAATCTGTTTCTGTTTTGTGATATTCATTGTTTGTTTTATTTTTTAGATTCCACATATAAGTGATAACAGAGTATTTGTCTTTCTCTGTCTGACTTATTTCACTAAGCATAATACCCTCTAGGTCTATCCTCATTGTTGCAAATGGCAGAATTTCTTTTTTTATGGCTAAGTAGTATTCCATCGTATATGTATAACACATCTTCTTTATCCATTCATATGTTGATGGGCATTTGGGTTGCTTCCATATCTTGGCTATTGTGAATAATGCTACTGTGAACATTGGGGTCCATGTATCTTTCTGAACTACTGTTTTCATTTTCTTCAAATATATACCCAAGAGTGGAATTGCTGGGTCATATGGTAATTCTAATTTTAGTTTTTTGAGGAACCTCCATACAGTTTTCCATAGTGGTTTCACCAATTTACAATCCCATCAACAGTGTACTAGGGTTCTTTTGTGTCCACATCCTCACCAAAGTTTGTTATTTGTAGACGTTTTGATGATAGCCATTCTGACAGGTATGAAGTGATATCTCATTGTGGTTTTGATTTGCATTTCTCTAAGGATTTTTTCCTGTGCCTGCATATCTTCTTTGGAAAAGTGTCTATTCAGGTCTTTTTCCCATTTTTAATTGGGTTGTTTATTATTTGATATTGAGTTGTTTTAGATGTTTATATATTTTGGATATTAACCCCTTATTGGTCATGTCATTTGCAAATATTTTCTCCCATTCAGTAGGGTTGTCTTTTCATTTTGTCAGTGGTTTCCTTTGCTGTGCAAAAGCTTCTAAGTTTAATTAGGTTCCATTTGTTTATTTTTGCTTTTGTTTCTTTTGCCTTAGGAGACAGATCTAAGAAAAATATTGCTATGATTTATACAAAGAGTGTACTGCCTGTGTTCTCGTCTAGGAATTTTATTGTTTCAGGTCTTACATTTAGGCTTTAATCCATTTTGAGTTTATTTTTGTATATGCTGTGAGGAAATGTTCCAATTTAATTCTTTCACATATAGCTGTTCAGTTTTCTCAGCACCATTTGTTGAAGAGACTGTCTTTTCTCCATTATATATTCTTGCCTCCTTAAAAAGGAAGGAATTTCTGACATATGCTACCACACAGATGAACTTTGAGGACATTCTGCTAAGTGAAATAAGCCAGTCACAAAAAGACAAATACTGTATGATTCCACTTATATGAGTTACCTAGAGTAGTCAGATTCATAGAGATGGAAAGTAGAATGCTAGTTGTCAGGGGTCATGGGGAGGGGAGAATAAAAAAATGAAATGAGACGACTTTGGAAAGCCATTTGGGAGGATCAACTAAAAATGAATTTAGTATATTTTAGAACCCAGCAATCACACTCATTGGTATATGCCCAAGATAACTGAGTGCATTTGTTCATCAAAAGGCAGGGGCAAGGATGTTTATAGCAGCACTATTCATCTGGCCAGAAACATTCAGATGTCCACCCGTGGGAGGATAGGTAAGTATTCGTACAGCGGAATACTATACAGCAATAGAAAGAACAAACTACTGCTACACACAACATGAATGACTCTCACACACATGAAGCTGAGCAAAAGTGATTCCATTATAAAGATGGTAAAGTAATCTCTGGTGTCAAAAGTCAGAATAGTGGTTAATTCTGGTGAGGAGGTGGAGGAGCAACTGGGGGCAAGCATGAAGGTGGCTCCTGGGTGCCGGTAGTGACCTGTTTTCTCATCTGGATGGTGGTCACATGGGTGTGTTCACCTTGTGAAATTTAATTGAACTTTACATGTATCATTTGGGTACTCTTTTGCATGTATACCTCAATTTTTAAAAGTTTGTTAAAATAATTGGTCAGGAGTAATTAGGCTTCTAGAGTCACCATAGAGTTTGAAATTAGTCTTTACATATTTAACACTCAGAATTGATATAGTGGATAGTTTTGGGCCAAACTGTGGGAAGACAGAGAGCTTTTCTCCATAAAGCATGTATTGTTGGCTGACTATGTAGGAGTTAGTGGTAGACCCTTAGCATTTTAAAAATATGCTTCATGTTAAAAACGCTTACGTACATTCACTCCTCACAACAAACCTGAGAGTAGCAATTGCTACCATCACTACCATCCAGGTGAGAAGTCCAGCACTCAGAAAACCCAGTGACCTACAAAGGTGTCTCAGCTAGTAAGCAGTGGAGTCAGAATTAAGCCCAGGTAAGCTGTACCCAAGCTTGTACTGGCTCATCCTCCCTGCTCTGCCTCCAAGTATCTTTTAGTATCTGGCAATGCCCCTCACTCACATGACATTGTGCCTGGGGAGTGTGGTTCTGATGAAATTATGTATATATTTCTATTGTAGAGAAAAAATTCTATAATTTTCCTTGGTGTTTATCAATTAGATTTAAATTTTGATTGCTTTAACTTTTAATTCAGTACTTTATTAGAATGTCAATACATTAAGGAGTTATTTTATTTAGGCTTTTACATTACAAAAAAAAGTGTAAACGACATTAAAGGAACTTGAGAAATTAAGAAGTCTTCCATAATCTTGCTCTCCCATTTAGATGGTAGTATCCCTTCTTCTAGATCTGCCCTTGTGTGTTTATTTTTCCCACTTTTTCCACTCAACAATACATATCTTAGAGTTTTTAAAAGTACATTTATAGAAATAACTTTTTTATAAGAGAGTAAAATTATTATTAAAAAATTGCAAACTGAAAAAACATGAAGAAAAAATGAAAATTAACTTAATTGCACAACTGAGCAAGAACCAGCACTAACAACTTATTGTGATATATGTGTGTGTATATATACATATATATATATATATATATATATATATATATATATCCCCACTTTTTACAGATTCTTTTCCCATATAGGTCATCGCAGAGTATTGAATAGAGTTCCCTGTGCTATACAGTAGGTACTTATTAGTTAGCTATTTTATACATAGTAGTATGTATATGTCAATCCCAATCTCCCAATTTATCCCTCCTTCCCTCCTTTCCCACCCTGGTAACCATAGGATTGTTTTCTACATCTGTGACTCAATTTCTGTTTTGTAAATAAGTTCATTTGTACCATTTTTTTAGATTCCACATATAAGTGATATTATATGATATTTGTCTTTGTCTGACACGTCACTCAATATGACAATCTCTAGGTCCATTCATGTTGCTGCACATGGCATTATTTCATTCTTTTTTATGGCTGAGTAATATTCCATTGTACACGTGCACCACATCTTCTTTATCCACTCCTCTGTCAATGGACATTTAGGTTGATCCATGTCTTGGCTATTATAAATAATGCTGCAATAAACATTGGGGTGCATGTATATTTTTGAATCATGGTTTTCTCTGGGAATACGCCCAGGAGTGGGATTGCTGGATGATATGGTAGTTCTATATTTAGTTTTTTAAGGAACTTCCATACTGTTCTCCATAATGGTTGTACCAATTTACACTCCCACCAACAGTGTAGGAGGGTTCCCTTTTCTCCACACCCTCTCCAGTATTTATTGTTTCTAGATTTTTTGATGATTATTCTGACCAGTGTGAGGTGATACCTCATTGTAGTTTTGATTGCATTTCTCTAATAATTAGTGATGTTGAGCATCTTTTCATGTGTTTTTGGCTATCTGTCTGTCTTCTTTGGAAGAGTGTCTATTTAGATCTTCTGCCCATTTTTTGACTGGGTTGTTTGTTTTTCTGACATAGAGCTGCATGAGGTGCTTATATATTTTGGAGATTAATCCCTTGTCAGTTGCTTCATTTGCAAATATTTTCTCCCATTCTATTGGTTGTTTTTTCATTTTGTTTATGTTTCCTTTCCTGTGCAAAATCTTTTAAATTTAATTAGGTCCCATTTATTTGTTTTTATTTTCATTACTCTAGTAGGTGGATCAAAAAATATATTGCTGCAATTTATGTCAAAGAGTGTTCTGCCTGTGTTTTCCTGTAAGAGTTTTATAGTGTCCGGCCTTACATTTAGGTCTTTAATTCATTTTGAGTTTATTTTTGTGTTTGGTGTTAGAGAGTGTTCTAATTTCACTCTTTTACATGTAGCTGTCCAGTTTTCCCAGCACCACTTATTGAAGAGACTGTCTTTTGTCCATTGTATATTCTTGCCTCCTTTGTCATAGATTAGTTGACCGTAGTGTATGAGTTTATCTCTGGACTTTCTATTCTGTTCCATTGACCTATATTTCTGTTTTTGTGCCAGTACCAAACTGTTTTGATTACTGTAGCTTTGTAGTATAGTCTGAAGTCAGGGAGCCTGATTCCTCTAGCTCCATTTTTCTTTCTCAAGATTGTTTTGGCTATTCAGGGTCTTTTGGGTGAAACCATAATTTTAATGGGCACATCACAGCTATTGGATAAAAATATTTAAAAGGAGACTTCACTGCATAATTTTTTCATTCTTAATGTTCTTTTCTAGTCTATTATGTATATAAATACTATAGCTTTTTACATAATTTCAAAGATTATAAGCCTTTTAGAGGCAAAAAGCATTTGGAATAAAGTATAGAATCTAGCCTGAATCACAATGATGCTCACCAAAGGTGTTGACTAAATTTGGGGACAACCTGGTGAAAGTTTTGGATTGTGGGTATCTATTACTTCTGGGTTAAAGAATATATGGAAACTGATATTTATTTATAAAGATAAAAGAATCTTTACATATCAAAGCAAATAGTCTTTGGCTGATGATAGGAAATAATAATATATACTTGAATGTGTCCCAAATACCTTCAGCTTTGCATATGTACCCACTGGCCCACTTGCCAGTAATTTGTCCACCACCAAGTTTCTTTGTGGCATTCCCATGGTGGGTGTGGGTACTGGTGCTGGCATGGTTGCTGGGCTGCCACAGGCAATACAGAACTCTCCAGTTCCTGCCCTCACCCCTTCACTGTAATTGCTTTAAGGTTCCCCAAGGCTCTGGGTCAAAACCAGAGAGAAGAGGAATTCCCTCTCTTTCCCATTCCAAGGAAAGTAAAATATCCTCCTAGCTTTCCTTTACCCCAACATTATTATCAGGAAAAACAACCATTCTATTTAGGAAAAATCTTTACCCCTCTCACTAGAGAGAGATTTTATTCTCTTGGTCCCAAGAAAGCAATAGCAAATTAGTTCAATCTTGGCCTGTCTCCCATAGTCTGATTCATTCTTTCTTATCTAGGATTTTTGGAGTGACAGATGCCCCAAAAGTGTAAATAGGTCAAGTTGATCTCGCCTAAAATTAAAAAACAAAAATGTGTTGGAGCAAAGAGCCATGACTTGTGTTCCAATCAGTTTCAGGCTGCTCACTTGGGAATACTGAGGAAGAGAGAGAGACAAAAATTATAAAATCAGGTTGCCGCTTGCTGTCTAAATAACAACCTCTTTGCCATTCTCCACTCGTTTAAATTCACCATAATGAAGAATGCCCTCTAACTTGAAAGCAAAGATGCAGTTAAAATAGTTGGCTATACTATTATTTTCCAAACAAGTTATGTTCACCAAATGATAAAGAGGGTTAATGTTCAGCTTCATGGCTATTTATTTTAGGCCTAAAATGATGCAGACAAGTGCTCAGAAACATGAAGACTCTGGAGGGTATTGTGTATTCAGTTCCACAGTTAATAAATTATGAGTGTTATGTATGTTGTGAGTTTAGCAGTTAAATGGGTCTCAATATAAAACTGTACCTTGTTGATGGAAATAAACAAATACAGAGCTACTTCATTAAACTTAATTATTATTTATGACATTGTAAATATGAATAAGGTTTTATTAGAATTGTGTACACCTGTGGTGGTACTTTTCTATAAAAGTGACCCAGAACCTCTTACCTTCTAAGATTATCCTGCACTTGCCATGTTTGACTGAGAATGAAAAAAAGAAACTTTGATTATGGGAATGCACACTATTGTGAATGGAGAGAACTCTATGCTTGCCTTCAACTACCCATGGTATCCTTTATTTCTTCCCCCAGTTCTCCCCTCTCCTCTGAACTCTCTCACTCCTAATATTTATAAGGCCCTGGAATCCATTATTTCCTTGGTGTGTACCAGAATTATGTGCTCTGTGCATATCTGTGCAGCAGGGGAGGAAAGAGCTGGAGGAAAACGCATGAGGAGTGTTGAAAAGCAGTCTGGAGGAAGCAAAATGAAAGTGTTCCACAGAAATTAGTATGGTAATACAAAGGAGAAGCCTGTTCAATAGTGTTTAAAAAAATCATAGAGCCTAATTTAATTGAAAAGAGATTAGATCATTGCCAAAATGGGCACATATTTATAATGTGTGTATCCTCAAATGAAAAAGAATAAATGGTTTAGCTGGTTCAAATGTAATTTCTGATTAGACCCTTGCCGAGCTCTCCAACAAGTTACAATTAGAAAGGAAGCCCAGTAAATTTGGAGTTTGGTTGAGTTTAAAATCTGATTTTCCGATTCATTTATACTTAGAGATGTTGTTGTTTTTTCTCTTCTCCGATTTCAAATAGAACAGCAACTGTGGACTGAAACTAATAGTAAAAGTAACAGTGAGGTTATAACAATGAAGTTTCCCCGTTAAGAAACAAGATTCCCCGGTCTTTGAATAGCATATAAATCATGTCAGAGTAATAGAGTGGATAACATCTCTTCTCAATACCTAAATCGATTGCCAAAATCCTGAGATGAACGTTTTCTTGAGATAAAGAACTAAGGCTTTGAAATATCTGTCCTAGTTATCTCTTAGGTTAGAAGTCCAGTCACCCATCCCTACTTCTGGAAAATGCCCTCCCCCATGATCTACATAATGGCACAGCCCTGGTTGATTAGACTGGGGCACCTGGGTTTCCTGATCAATTTGTAACTAAGACTGAGAGCAAGCAGGATTAAGGACGGTGAAACCAGTAATGTGTCGACTCAGAAGCCACTAGCAGTAGCTGTTAAACTGTGTGGACTACAGAACATAAAAAGCTGGGAAACAGAATGGGAGAGAATTTGGGGGCTTCACCAGAGCATTCTGGAGTAGTCTTAGGTTCCAGTGTGTTCCTGAAATCCAGCAAGTTTTGCCTTTTGGTTCCATGATGACCACTGTCATCTTTATAATAAACTTTTTCAGCTAAAATTAAATCCAAGGGGCTTCTCTTACTTCCAACCAAGAAAGGCCCTAGACAACTTTTGGAAATGGAATTTTATAATTATGTACTTAAAGCTAAAACCATTCCTGTTTTAAATGTTAAGTTCAGACAAGCTTGATATGAGCACTAATATTAATTTTGATGTTTTAAAATGATGGTAGATAATTTAAAACATTATGTTCTTCTACAAAACAATAAAATAACAAACTAGTCAAGAATAGAGAAGGAAACTTTGTGCCTTTCCTTAAAAACTAATTGATACTTTTAAGAAAATTTCATATTCATGAGTCTTTCCTAACGTCTTCAAAGAGACTTGGCCATTCCCTACTTCTGTAGCAAAGCGTATTGCTATCATAAATGTATAATTATGTATAGCAATTAGCTATCATTCTCTGCAATCTATTGCAGCTCTACTCAGCTCTAATACTGAGAATATGAGTTTGAAGAGGCTACAGGCCCAGTCCTCAAGGGAAGACAAACATAGCATGTCACATGGGACTCCCTATTGCTTCAATGTGCCTACATATCAGAGACAGGGCAAGGGCCATCTCCACAGGAACTGCTGAGAGATAGCAAAGTCAACCCTGTGACTCCTAGTCTTTCATCTAAATTCGACATAAATAAGATAAGCTTAGATCGCTTTTTTGTTTTTTTTTAAAGAAGTTCTTTGAAGTTAATTTATAGGAGTAGAGAGCTTTATGGCTATTCCCCTCCATTCCCCGTTAGGGAGAAAAAGGAGATTCTTACTGCCTCCCCTTAAGACAAGTTGGAGCTGTGGGGACCAGGAGGACACGAAATACGTCCCCTGGACTTAAGACGTAGAACAAATGAGACTGTTCTAAGTCTCATATGGAGGGTGGTGGAGGAAACAACAATGACCTTTAAAAAGAGAGATGGTCATAATGGGAATGTCACACACTTCCAGAGTTTGCTAGGGCAAGGGTACCTAAGTGTACTGGTGGGCAAAGCAGTCTCTGCAGAAGGGCAGCCAAGCTGGAGTCATCCTGAAAGGATCCAGTGTCAGAGAGCTGACCCGCAGGGTGAGGGAACCTGAGCTATTCTGCTGGAACGCAGAAGCTGAGGAGTGAAGAGGTTCACAGAATAGTGAATGTTATGTTAGTGTTAGAATAGTTAGTGAGGTCATATCCACAAAGATCACTGAAGAATCTACAACGTGTTCATGATAGAGCCAGCATTTGGGTGTGGGCATTCAATAGCCAAATGAGAGCTACAAATAGCACCAGTTAGATAAATAGAACTTCGCCTCTTTTCTTCTCATCCCTCTCCCTGATCCCAGTCTTGGAAGCGCTATAAGCAGAAACAGAATTGGATGAAAGATGGAAATGCCGATATTGAACTTGACTACAGTTGGGCTGCAGCCTGCAGGCCTGCAAGCCTTGTAATTGCCCAGCCTTGAGACTGAAGAAAGAGCCCAGAGACATCGACAGAGACATCAAAGGTTTATTAGATAGAGAATCTTACCCGCCCACAGCAAAGTTTCTGGAGTGACACCCCACCATGAACGGCCGATGGCAAGAAGGACATGGCAGCAATCTTCTACTCAAGGGAGGAGGCTACTGTTTATAGAGGGAATTGATGTCAGGTTGGCTCACAGTTATCAGGCAAACCAGCAACTGGGGCCGTGGGAAGCACATAAGCAGTTACTGATTAAGCCCTATAATTAAGAGGATTGGATAGTCATGTGAGTGAAGCAGGGCCTGGTCAAGCAGGGGATGTACAGAGAGCAAGAGAACAACCATCTTAAATGACCTGACCATTTAACTGCATTTCTTAATGTCTGAAAACAAGACTGCTCTTTGATGCCTGAAGATATTAAAAGTAATAAATATGCCCCAGATGTTACCAGGAAGAAGGGAGATCTGCCAATGTTTGAAAGCATTCGTGGGAGAAAAAGTCAAATTCAACTCATTCAATAGACCTGTCAAAAAAGTAAACAGATAATTAAAGAGAATGGCTTAAGTGTTGCTATACAGGTGAGTATGGGCTGTCGTGGAGAAAACATGGGGGCACCTGAATGAGTCTCGGGGAGCAGGGAACGCTTCCCAGAATCAGTGAGTTGAAATAACAAATAGGAGTTTGCCAGGTAAAAAGAATGAAAGATTGGAGGCCAAGGGCAGCTGGGCAAAAGGAGGGGCAGGTACAAATTTCTAGAGGCAAGAGAAACAATAGCCCATTTTGGAAATTACAATTAAGTATGTTTTGAATATAGACTCTGATGGGTGAGCAGTGCAAGGCCATGAAGTATATACTGTGGTAAGGAGCTTGAATGTAATCCTGGAGTCTGTGGGAATCCATGAAGTGTCATTTTTAAGCAAGGAAGGAATATTGTGAAAGATCATTCTAGCTGCTGTGTTCTGAGACACCTGGAGCTGAGCCCAACCTGTTAAGGAGCTGTAACAGTAATCAAAGTGAAGGATGCCAGTAGTTTGAACTAGAATTAAGTTAATGACAGTGAGAATGGAGTGAAGGTAACAGATACCAGTGCTTTTTAAGGAGTATCAGTTGAAAGACTTGGGGATGGACTGAATGAAGGAGTAAGTAGAAGGAAGGTTTAAGAATGCATGTTTCCAGCATGGACAACCAGATTTATTCAATCATTTAATAATTTATTTTTTAGCACTTCCAAAAGGCCAAGCACTCTTAGGAGTGTTGGGATACAGATGTTGTAGTAATTGGCAAGGTAACTGGATTGCATGGGAAATTGAAAGAGTGAGCATAAACAGCTCTTTTTAAATAATTTGAAGGCTGTGAGGGGATAAAAGAGAGAGTAGTTAGTCGAGAAAGAAGAAAGTTGGGAACAGGTTTTAGATTTTTAAGGACGGTATGTGTTGAAGTGCTGATGGAAAGAGATTGGAAACAAAGTGGGGGGATGAAGTCCTGGGGGAGGGGGGATGGGAGGAACACAGGTGAGGTATTGATCTTCAGAAGGACAATTCCATTGGAAACAGCTGTGGGAAGAAAAGATTGGCACAGATGTAGGCTAATTTGTAGGGGGAAAGCCTAGGAGATGGATGGAGTTTGATCATCTGCTGAGAGTGAGGGCAGGGAATAGTGGATGAATACAGGGACTCATGAAATGACCCATTAACAAAATCTACCCTTTTTGTGAAAATTACACTATTTAGTCTGAATAAATAAATTTTATGGATAAACTAAATAAGGAAATGAAAAGAAAAAATCACACAAATATTCAATAAATTATCAAGTGTTCAGTTTACTAATAACAAAATGAATAGTAACAGAAACTAAAACAACCATGAAATACTATTCCCCTTTACCAGATTGATAAAGGTTAAAAAGATGAGAATGCTCAGTGTTCCTGAGGATTTAGGGAAAACTTATTGGTAGGACTATAAAGGGCACTACCATTTGGTAGTTTGGAATTTGGAAAAATATGTGAGAATTAAAATTTGTGTATGCTTTGACCTGAGGATACTACTTCTAAAATTTTATTCTAAGGAATTGATTGAATAAAAGCATACAGACATATGTGTAAAGATGTTCACAGGAGCATTATTTGTACTAATGAAAAGTAGAAAACAAATGAAATGTCTAATGATGAATCCTGATAAATAGTTATCATATATCCATGCAGTTATTAAAAATAATGATAGAGAGCTACAGTGATTGACATGGAAAGATGACCACAGTATACTAAGTGGAAAAGCTGGTTAAAATATAATAGCTTATTTTCTCAGAGTTGTAAAAAAAAATATGCCTAGAAAAACACTGAAAGTAATTATTTCTTGGAGAAAATGGTCCAATGGCTTTTCTTTTTTCTCTAAATTTTTTTGTATTGACTTTTTTTACAGCTGACATATATTACTGTTTATGGAACAATAAAGCTAATGCCATTTTTGTTCTACAAAAATTAAAAGTAAAAAAGTGCCAATTAGGGAAAATTTTCAGTCACATCACTGCTTTGGGGTGAATCATGAAATGACTGTTTAATGTGCGTCTTCTGGCTCTCTCTCCTATATTTTATGTGCTATAAAATGTGGTTGCTAACCTATTGACATACAAGATGGGGCTCTGGCCAGATGAATAATGAAGGTTTTCATCATTGCAGTCGCTGGTTAGGCCTCAGTTTCAAGGAAGACAAAGCCAAACTAAACCAGAGAAATTGTCGAGCCCAACCAAAACCCATTTAAAAACTGCCTGGTGGTGTATGGAAAGGTCTGTCATGGTTGACCTGCTGCTGATGTGACTTGTGTTCCCACCAAAGGTAGATGTGCCAGCTATGGTTTCTAAGCTGGACTTTCCTCAGCAACACAAGAGGCTTCATTTGGAGTTGGAATATGTCACTGGCATAGATTATGGCTCTTGCCCCCTCGTTTTATAAACCCTGTAAGTCTTCACCAATAGAGTCGCAATTTCCAATTGCAGGCATTTCTCCTAATTTTGGTGTTGTAATTTTATAAAACAAATAACTAATATACTTTATTAATGTGGTATCTTGGTTGAGCATGAGATTTTGGGGGCTTGCTTTTCCACAAATTCATTTGATAGGTCACCAAAATTTATACTTTTAGCAACTTCATTTTGAATCAATATAATTAAAAGTGACATCAATAACTCGGCAAATGCAAGGTTGTAAATAATTTTTAATAATTTTTAATTCTGAGAAAAGTTAAATATCTCTCTGTTGATGATTCTTATGGAAGAATTTTTCTAAAAAGATTTAACTCTTCATACAAATTAGTTTCATCTAAGTCTGAATTTAATTTTAAACGTAAATTTATACAATGGCATTCTAATATTTCCTCTGACATCTTCTGTAACTTGTGGAAACTGAAAATGGCTTCATGATTTGTGTATAATTCAAAATGGATAAATACTATGTAGTACATAAATATATACAATGGAATATTACTCAGCCATAAAAAAGAACAAAATAATGCCATTTGCAGGAACCTGGATGGACCTAGAGATTATCATACTAAGTAAGTCAGACAGAGAAAGACAAATATCACATGATATCACTCATATTTGGCATCTAAATTTAAAAAATGATATAAATGAACTTATTTACAAAACAGGAACAGACTCACAGATTTTGAAAACAAACTTATGGTTACCAAAGGGGAAACATGGAGGGGAGGGATAAATTAGGAGCTTGGGATTAACATATATACACTAAAATATAGATATATTTTATCTATATATAAAATAGATAACCAAAAAGGACCTACTGTATAGCACAATACTCAATATTTCTGCAATACCCTACATGGGAAAATAATCTGAAAAAGAATGAATATATTTATGTGTATAACTGAATCACTTTGCTGTACACCTGAAATTAATACAACATTGTAAATTAATTATACTGCAGTAAATTTTTTAAAATGCTTGTTTATGTATTCTATTGCTGTATTTTCATTTACAAAGAAAAATTAATTTAAAAAGTATTTTCCTTATTAATAATTAGCTCATTTGAAGCATCATATAAAAACAGTTTTCTTTACCATAAAATGCAACAATTTTAAATTTAATTTCTATTTCTAAGCCTGTGGATATTTGTTTCCCAATGTTACAGCAGTTTTCAAAACCAGAGACTCTAAATTGTTTACAGTCGAATAACTCCCTAATATGCTTTATTGCAATGTCCACTTTGTATGCTTTTATTTTATAATAATTTACTGACAAAGTTTACTGCCTGAGTGCCAGCAGTTCTTGTCATGGTGCTTAGTCTGGAGAGTTAACATTTGTGCAAATGATATAAACATGGGCTCTGGAGATGGACAGGCAAGCTGTTCTCCCACTGAAAGTCCTGGTACTACTCCCATGTGAAACCCTTCCTCACCTGGGCCACCGCCACTGCTACTGCTTCTGCTATTTCTGCTGTCACTGCCAACATTCTGGGCCCCGGTCTCTTGGCCCTGGACTTGTCTTTGGGGTCCCACAGCAGGTGTGGACCATGCACAGGCCAACTGGTCTGTGCTCTCATTGTTTGCTGCTTGCCATGTTCGTGGACCTGAGTTCACACATACACACAAGACACCTAGTGTATCTCCTCTGTGCACATACATGTTCCATTGTTCCTTCTGTTTTCACTTACAAAACAAGTTCAAAGAGCAAATTATTAAGAAATTCAAGATGGTGACAGCAGAGTATTAAGCCAAACATAGGGCCTATTCAAAGAGCTGCGTCCTCTGCAACTGGCCCCGCCCACAACAAAAACCCATGCAGCCCAACAGGGAGGCAGTATGAGGGTTGAGGACCTTGCTGTAGATTAGTTTTGTCTGATTTAGAATTTCATGTGAACGGAATCAATCTGTAATTTCAGAGCACTTTTTAAATGTAAGCTAGCTTTATTGAAGTGTAATTTATATACAAGTAAAATCCATTCATTTGAAAACACAGAATGCATTTTGTCTATGAGTTTTGACAAAAACACAGAATTTGGTAACTAACACCACCACAATCAAGATATAGAACAGTTCCATTATACCCCCATGCCCACCCCACTCCCCAATGTCTCTCATGGAGACTAGAGTTGATAGAAAAGAGATCTACTGTTTGGGAAAGATGAATTCAGATTAATGCAACAATCCTCAGCATGATATGGAAATTGATTTGGGAGTTTAAGGAAAAAGAAGATGACCAAATTAGTGAGATCTGGTATACAGAAGGGGTGGTCTGTTAATGGTACGAGAAAATTTATAAGGAAATGATCAAATACATATTAAAATTTTAGGGCCATTGTGTATTTTGAATATTCTGACTATATAAGGATATAGAGTTTTTTGAAACCCTGGAGTTGTCTCTCATTTAGATTCAAATTGACACTATTGAATTGACTTCTGACTGTTACCTCTGAAATTACTTCCTTCTGTGTAACTCAAAATAGCATAAGGGGAGGGGTATATGGACAGAACTGTACACACACACACAGGCGTGTGTGTGCACGTGCAATTTATGTGCCACAGCCTGAGGCAGGTGGGGATACCTTATCACAGAGGAAGTTTGTCATGGGTGCACTTTTTGCTTCAACCTGGAGAAAATCCTCAAGGTGTTATAGATTGATTTGTTGTCTTGATTAGTTGAAATGCTCACAAGTGCATAGATTAGGTATTTGAAGGCATCACATAGTCTAGCTAAAAAAAGAAGAAAAGAGAGATAAACCATAACTCTACAAGACAAGAAAAATAAATCAATGTAGGGAATGTATTTGGGGCAGCAGCTTCAACACTTGATTGCATGAAATGGCAGGTGGCAAAAGTAAGCCACAAATGTCCAGAACAATTTTTTCCCTATTATTCTACTGTGTAGGCCAACTGAATGGGGTCCACATTTTACACAGCTAAACCTGAGAACTCTGGCTGCCCAAGCAGCATAATTGGAGTGGGCCAAAACATTTCACATCAGTTCTCTGCAAATTCCCGGAATTGAATATACCCAAGAAAAATGTGGTGTCTACATGTGCGCAGAAACTCATATTCCCAATCTATTATTTAAATAGGCATTCTGTAGATTTTTATGGTGTGTTTATGAGGTGGTGTGTGAATAAAAATTAAATATGCATGTGTTTTTGTTATATGGGCCTGACACTTGATTAAATAATCAAGGCTTTGATTATTGAACCATGATGTTGTCCTTCTATTTTTCTGCTCAATGTTGCTTAGATTTTGGATTGCTGACTGGTGTGAGGCAATTTTCAATGTAGAGAATGTTTGCTTGTAGATACAGTGGGATTATCTTGAGGGACATAACTGCAGAAAAAAAGACACTGGGACTTGAGGCTTGGGAAGGCAGGAAAAGAATGCATCTAGAGGTAGAGTGAGTGCTGGATAAATGTTCATGGGGGATGGCAAGCACAGTCAAATAATAACATCAGAAATACTTCTTAGACATTACCTTGTAAAAGACTGAATTGAGATAGGGTATATACTAGTTTGATATTCAACTTCAAGTGCTCTATATTTTTCTTTTAGGGCATACATATATGTATGCATTGTAGTTTGTAATTTGATTTCTGAAAGTAACTGAGATACAACCCTTTGTAATCCATGTATACATGGGCTGTGAACCATGCCTGGAGGCTCTTAGAATGACTTCACCAAGTAATGACATGTCAATTTTTTTGTTTTTGTTGTTAGAGAAGAGAGTTTTTAAGCAGATAAGTTTTCATGGGTGGTAGAAGGAGTCTGATGGCTTCAACAGTGAAAATAGGGAAGTAGCTTAGATCATGATTACCAGATCTAAGAAAAGTTAAAGCAATTGTAGTGTTTTCACAACCTCAGACAGCCACCTTCCACCAGATTTTAACAAACGTTGACAAACTATTACAGTAGTGCTATTCAAAGTATGATTCTTTTTTTTTTTCTGTGAAAATAGCTTTTTTTTTTTTAAACATCTTTATTGGAGTATAATTGCTTTAAAATGGTGTGTTAGTTTCTGCTTTATAACAGGCATGTCAATTTTAACTTTGGTTTTTATGGCAGATTTTATGGAGAAGGAAAAAATAACTGTATTTATTAAACTGACAGTGACTAGAATTATCACTGATCGAGTTTCTTGAAATGCAAGCACTGTTACCACTTCAACACATGTGCCTTTTGTCTAGGATTCTTTTGTCCTGATATAAGGACTATCTGCCTTTATAATTTATTTATTTGGGTTCAGGTAAATCCAGAGGATGCGATGCAGCATTCAACCTGAGTGTGATCTCAGTCTAGAGACACTAAACACCAGGCCAAAATAGGATTTATCACAGCATCTAGTCTGTTCTTGAATGTTCTGTTAAGCCCTTCTATTTAAGAAGAGTAGAAAGGAAATAGAAAAAGAGGGAAGGAAGAAACCAATATTTAATGAATACCTAATATGTTTGGTCAAAATTGTTCTCAGAGTCAATGCAGTGACATCCACCCACACTGGATGTATTGCCATGAGTGAGAGTAAAATGAGAGATCATCCCTATGTGTCTAGGAGGTTTGGAAACACCCAAAATAGCAATCACAGTTATCCAGCAGTCATCTCAAGGTGATAAAAATACAAAGTGATTGGATATTTTTGAGCAGAAATTACTTCCATTGTAACCCTCTTTTAGGGAGAGATGGGGTGAACAGAAAGGAGCATTTTTAAAAGGAGAGTAAGAGGCAAACATTGTCAGGGCACATGGAAACACCATACAAGAAGAAGTAGAAACTTGAAGATCACAAAGTCTTTTTTTGAAAAGAGGAGAGGAAGTCTTGGCTAAGTGGCTCTGAGGTGTGCTGCTTCCAGAGCAAGAGTTGCCCACAATGAGTTTGGTACATATGAAGATGTGCCATCCAGCTCCTTCAGGGTCTGCCTCCACTGCAGAGAGCTGCCAGTCCAATGTCATGACCTTTTCGGGGCAGGCAGTGACGAGTGAGGCAGGAGGGCAAAGGCCTGCTATCTTGACCCTGCACTGGACCATGCAGATGGGTAGGACGTGCTCCAAGCTCCCTGCTCAGTGGGCTAAGGCTTTGCTAGGTCTGTCTCATAGTTTACATTCTCACTTTAACCCATCCTGCTTCCTCCCCCTTCCTTTCACAGGTTTGATCTCTAACAAATACAGTGCACCCCAAATTGTCTCAGCATTACTTCTTGAGAACCCAACCTACAACCATGAGTAATAGTATCTCAGATTACTTTAGTGGACAGACACCTCTCAGGATGTCTCAATAGTCAAGATACATGTTACTTGAAACACTTCTCAGAGAATACCTTTGGTCTAATTTCATGCTCACAAATTAATTTTCTACTATCTGATTTCCACGTGGTTTCACTAAAAGGAAAGAACACGCTGGTCAGGCCATCTTAAGCATCTAGTTTATTTGACAGTTATATTTTTTATTATAAATGAGTAAATTAGCCTTTTGATAAACTCAATCTCTGCAAACCTTATTAATATGAGTCTGTTCCTGGGGCATGTTCTCATTCTCAGAGTGCCCACAAAATCAGTGTCCTGACCATATAAGATTCAGGACCAAAATCTGATAACAGGGTCAATGTTACGGTAGTGGACATCTGTTATTTTGTCTTTCTGGAAACCTATCCTCTGAGAAACACTTCTGCCTTTCATTCTTTGGGATTCTTTTGGCTCTCTCAAACACCACCACCACCACCACCACCATCACAGGGATAGACCTGCACCTCAAGCTTGACTGATGAAGTCCCTTCTTCTGGAAATTTGACTCTCCAGTGGAGATGCACACGGAGCAGAAGGTAGTTGGAGCTGAGTCATCTGATGGCAATGCTCAAGAGATTGTCCTTGAATTCCTAATACTGTGTTTCCTAAAACTGTCCTAGTTTGTATATTCCCAAGCTCTTTGTTCAGCTCTCTGTTCAATTTGTAAATGACTCCAGCAGTCTTCTAACAAATGCCTTTTACCTTCTCAGGTTAGTCAATGTATTAGTCAGGTCTAAGAAAACAGAAACTACTTAAGTGTTCTGGAATCATATACAGGGGGTTGTTACAAGGTGAGAAAAGATCTGTGATGCCCACCCCAAACTGGGAAACAGCCCAGAGATTAGCCATAGTAAGAAGTTACTCTCACCCTTAGCTTGGAGGGATGAAGGTTGTTATCAGAGCCCAGGGGCCTGAGTTACCTGGAAGAAGCTGAAACCACAGAAGACCTGTCTAACATGAACTAGAGCAGTGAAGGAGACCCAGCTGCAGTAGGAGAAGCTGCTGGAGAAAGAGAGGTAGAGGAGAAATACCCTGGCTTCTCCCTTCCTCCTGCCCTCCTAACTCCCACCAGCACCTCCCATTAGCCACAGCCAGCTGTCTGGGAGCCTGGGAATTGAAGCCTACCAGGTTAGCCCAACTACGATACAGAGCCCAGGGCCAGTACTGTCAGGATATCCTTCAGTCACCTGCATGGAAAACCTCCAAATAATATAGCCATTTGGGGACCTTCAACAGCAGGCAGCCTATATTCCTTAGATGGTCATTTCGACCATGAACTGTGCACCTTACAGGAATGGTAATTATATAAACCAAGTACTGTGCCAAGCACTGTTTACATTCTTTATTATAAAGCATTTCTAAATACCCAATATAAACCCACTTAGCTCCAGGAAATTGGCATTAAGAGGGGCTGATTTTAAATCACATCCATTCAAAACTTTTCATACGCCACCCAATAAAAGGTGAATTTAGCCCTATTCTGTTAATAATTCCAAACTGAACATATATGTGCCATGAGAATAAGGTATATAAGACCTCATTGAGTTCTAGAGAATGGAGAATGAAGAACGAATTGTCAAAACCTTAAAGAGTACATTTGTTTATGCTATTTTGTAGGGGAAAAAAATCAAATAAAGCTGGAATGTTACTGAATAATGGTATGTTTGAAAAATATCAATTACTCTGCACAAATCCCTCTGGAAAATGAAATGAATTGGATTCTTGTTTTCATTGTTGTTTTTTTTACCTCTAATGCATGTTTCCTTTGTGTTTTCCTGAAAAGAGACTGTCTCACGGTAGGGCATGTCTTTACTTATTTTTATAAATATCCAGTAGAAAAATTATACCTTTTATGGCAAAAATATTTTTGGCAGGTGTTCTAAAGCAAGTTGCTTGTGATGTTGTCTCCCTGGCATGTTGGCATAATAACTATACATTTTTTTTTAATTGCTAAGGCTATAGATTTCCAATTTCATTCTTGCCTATGGAAAATTACAAAAGACAACAGATAATTTTAAAAGAAAACAAGCCTACATATCACTTTTGATTTGTGGAGAAAACAATAAGAATAACTCATTTAACAGTAACAGGGATTTAAAATGTGCTCTAAAAGAAACTGGGTTCAAATGCCAACTTTGATTCAAAGCTATCAAAGTATAAATAATTTAAGGGTACCATGGCATAACACCCACACTCCACTGAGAACTAAATAAACATGATTGTCACTGAAAATTTGTAAAAAGTGATAATATCTAACTTGGATACAATGATGAAAATTACCTAATGGCAAACCCGGACAAAATGGTGGTAATTTAGTTTAGTGCACCTAAGGAATCCTAATAGTTGGTGACCTCCACACACCCATGGTTTCCAGTTTTACCAAAAGAGAGTCTGAGAAGAATTTGAAGTTTCAGAGATTTATAATCGTTCCAGTTTCCAAACATAGTATTATGGGAAAAGGAACAAATAAAAGTTGACTTTACAATGTATAAGATTAGGACTTTTCTTGAAGGTTGTGGAGATACTTGTACTGCAAATAAAAGTTAGAAAATTTACAAATTTGAAAAATCTCTTAAGACTAAATTAAGATCCCAAAGTGAAAATATTCTAGTAGTTTATCAAGTCAGTCACAAAGGTCCATTTTCCAAAGCACTGGACTGTAAGTGATGAGTTTCCAGAAAGTAAAGATGCTGAGATATATCCCAACCCCTTCCTCCTGTCTCTTACAACATTACTGTTATTCATTTCACATATCCATACCTTATTATCACTCAGTATCTTGTTTCTAATATTACTTCAAACAGTTATCTATTAGATCAACTAAGAATAAGAAAAATAAAACATGATATTTAAGCTTCATTTATTCCTTCTTTGATGTTTTTCCTTTTTTTATGTAGATCCAAGTTTCTGACTCACACCGTTTTCATCTTTCTGAAGAACTTCTTTTAACATTTCTTACAGTGTAGGTGATCTGGCAATAAATTTCCAAATAAATTTGTTTGTCTGAGAGAGTCTTTATCTCTTTTTGCTTTTGAAGGATAATTTCACTGGATATGAAATTCTACATGGGTGATTTTTTTCCCAACACTTTAAATATTTGATTCCACTCTTTTCTTGCTTGCATAGTTTCTGATAACAAATCCACTGTAATTCTCATACTTGTTCCTCTATAGGCAAGGTGTTTTCCCCCTTTGGCTTATTTGAATAATTTTGGTTTTCTGCACTTTAAATGTGATATGCATAGGAGGAGATTTTTTAAAAATTTGTTGACAATACAATTTTAATGACTCCTTTTGTGAATGTTGTTTTTAAACTCTTGGAAGATTTTCACTTATGTGATTTGTTCCTAACATTCCAAAACTGGCATGAATTTTAATTATCCTCAGATTTCATGTCTGAACAAAACATACAAGGGTACAGATAAGCATTTTAAAAAATCATTAACTTATTTTAGGACATTCATTATATTTTCATACACTGAGTATGGAGAAAAATTATCAATAACTTGTTTTATTACATGTTGGCAATTTATTTTTTGTTTTCATTTGTTTTTTAATTTAATTTTTATTTGATACTGGGGTATAATTGATTTACAATGTTTTGTTAGCTTCAGGTGTACAGCAAAGTGATTCAGTTATACATATACATATATCCATTCTTTTCCAGATTCTTTTCACAAATAGGTTATTACAGAATATTGAGTAGAGATCCCTTTGCTATACTGTAGGTCCTTGTTGATTATCTATTTTATGTATAGTAGTGTGTATATGTTAGTCCCGAACTCCTAATTTATCCCCCACCCCTACCTTTCCCTTTGGTAATCATAAGTTTGTTATTGAAGTCTGTGAGTCTGCTTCTGTTTTGTAAGTAAGTAAGTTCATTTGTATCATTTTTTGAAGATTCCACAGATAAGTGATATCATATGATATTTGTCTTTCTCTGACTGACTTAATTCACTTAGTATGATAATCTCCAGGTCCATCCATGTTGCTGTAAATGGCATTATTTTGTTCCTTATTTTATGGCAGAGTAATATTCCATTGTATATATGTACCACATCTTCTTTATCTTCTGTCAATGGACATTATGGTGCTTCCATGTCTTGGCTATTGTAAATAATGATGCAGTGAACATTAGGGTGCATGTATCTTTTCAAATTATAGTTTTCTCCAGGAGTGGGATTGCTGGATCATATGGTAGTTCTATATTTAGTTTTCTAAAGAACCTCCATACTGTTCTCCAGAGTGGTTATACCAATTTACATTCCCACCAACAATGTAGGAGGGTTTCCTTTTCTCCACACCCTCTCCAGCATTGTTTGCAGACTTTTTGATGATGGCTATGCTGACTGGTGTGAGGTGATACCTCATTGTGTTTTGATTTGCATTTTGATAACAATTAGTGATGGTGAGTATCTTTTAACATGCTTTTGGCCATCTGCCTGTCTTCTTTGGAGAAATGTCTATTTAGCTCTTCTGCCCATTTTTTAAAAATTAATTAATTAATTAATTATGCCTGTGCTGGGTCTTCGTTTCTGTGCGAGGGCTTTCTCTAGTTGCGGCAAGTGGGGGCCACTCTTCATCACGGTGCATGGGCCTCTCATTATCGCAGCCTCTCTTGTTGCGGAGCACAGGCTGCAGACGTGCAGGCTCAGTAATTGTGGCTCACGGGCCTAGTTGCTCCACGGCATGTGGAATCCTCCCAGACCAGGGCTCGAACCCGTGTCCCCTGCATTGGCAGGCAGATTCTCAACCACTGCACCACCAGGGAAGCCCCTGCCCATTTTTTTGATTGGCTTGTTTGTATTTTTCTGGTATTGGGTTACATGAGCTATTTGTATATTTTGGAGATTAATCCCTTGTTGGTCATATAATTTGCAAATATTTTTTCCCAGTCTGTGGGTTGTCTTTTTTGTTTGTTTATGGCTTCCTTTGCTGTGCAATATCTTTTAAGTTTAATTAGGCCCAATTTGTTTATTTTTGTTTTTATTTTCATTACTCTAGGAGGTGGATCAAAAAAGATATTGCTGTGATTTATGTCAAAGAGTGTTCTGCCTATGTTTTCCTCTAAGAGTTTTATAGTGTCTGGTGTTACACTTAGGTCTTTAATCTATTTTGAATTTATTTTTGTGTATGGTGTTAGAGAATGTTCTAATTTCATTCTTTTCCATGTAGCTGTCCAGTTTTCCCAGCACCACTTATTGAAGAGACTGTCTGTTCTCCATTGTATAGTCTTGCCTTCTTTGTCATGGATTAGGTGACCATAGGTGTGTGGGTTTATCTCTAGACTTTCTATCCTGTTCCATTGATCTATATTTCTGTTTTTGTGCCAGTGCTATACTGTTTTGATTACTGTAGCTTGTAGTATAGTCCGAAGTCAGGGATCCTGATTCCTCCAACTCTGTATTTCTTTCTCAGGATTGCTTTGGCTATTCAGGGTCTTGTACATTTCCACACAAATTGTAAAATTTTTTGTTCTAGTTCTGTGAAAAATACCATTGGTAATTTGATAGGGATTGAATTGAATCTGTAGATTGCCTTAGGTAGTATAGTCATTTTGACAATATGGATTCTTCTAATCCAAGAACATGGTATATATTTCCACGTTTGTGTCATCTTAATTTCTTTCATCTGCGTCTTATAGTTTTCAGAGTACAAGTCTTTTGCCTCCTTAGGGAGGGTTATTCCTAGGAATTTTATTCTTTTTGATGTAATAGTAAATGGGATTGTTTTCTAAATTTCTCTTTCTGACCTTTCATTGTTAACATATAAGGATGCAAGAGATTCTGTGTATTAATTTTGTATCCTGCAACCTTACTGAATTCATTGATGGGCTCTAGTAGTTTTCTGGTAGTAACTTTAGGATTTTCTATGTATAGTATCATGTCCTCTGCAAACAGTGACAGTTTTCCTTCTTATTTTCCAACTTGGTTTCCTTTTTTTTCTTTTTCTTCTCTGATTGCTGTGGCTAGGACTTCCAAAACTATGTTGAATCCAAGTGACAAGAGTGGACATCCTTGTCTTTTTTCTGATCTTAGAGAAAATGCTTTCAGGTTTTCACCATTGAGAATGATGTTAGCTGTGAGTTTTTCACATATGGCCTTTATTGTGTTGAGGTAGATTCCCTCTATGCCCACTTTCTGGAGAGTTTTTATCATAAATGGGTGTTGAATTTTGTCAACAGCTTTTTCTGCAACTATTGAGATGATCCTATGGTTTTATTTCTTCAATTTGTTATTGTAGTGTATCACAATGATTGATATGTGGATATTGAAAAATCCTTGCCCCCTGGGATAAATCCCACTTGATCATGGTTTATGATCCTTTTAATATAGTATTGGATTTTGTTTGCTAGTGTTTTGTTGAGGATTTTTCAGTCTGTGTTCATCAGTGTTATTGGCCTATAATTTTCTTTTTTTGTGGTATCTTTGTCTGGTTTGGTATCAGGGTGATGGTGGCCTCATAGAATGAGTTTGGGAGTATTCCTTCCTCTGCAAGTTTTTGGAATAGTTTCAGAAGTATGGGTGTTAACTCTTCTCTAAATGTTTGATAGAATTTTCCTATGAAGCCATCTGGTCCTGGACTTTTGTCTGTTGGAAGTTTTAAAATCACAGTTTCAATTTCAGTAGTTGTGATTGGTCTGTTCACACTTTCTATTTCTTCCTGGTTCAGCCTTGCGAGATTGTACCATTCTAAGAATTTGTCCATTTGTTCTTGGTTGTCCATTTTATTGGCATAGAATTGTTTGTAGTAGTCTCTCATGATCCTTTGTATTTCTGTGGTGTCAGTTTTAACTTCTCCATTTCTGTTTCGATTTTATTGATTTGGGCCTGTTCCTTTCTTTTCTTGTTGAGTCTGGCTAAAGGTTTAACAATTTTTTATCTTTTCAAAGAACCAGATTTTAGTCTCATTGATCTTTTCTATTTTTTTGGTCTCTATTTTATTTATCTGCTCTGATATTATGACTTGTTTCTTTCTACCAACTTTGGGTTTTGTACTTCTTTCTCTAGTAGTTTTAGGTTTACACTTCCCTCTTAGAACTGCTTTTACTGTACCCCATAGGTTTTAGATCATCATACTTTCTTTTTCGTTTGTCTCTAGGTATTTTTTGATTTCTTCTTTGATTTCTTCAGTGATCCATTGGTTGTTTATTAACATATTGTTTACCCTCCAGGTGTTTGTGTTTTTTACAGATTTTTTTTCTTGTAGTTGATTTCTAATCTCATAGCACTGTGGTCAGAAAAGATGCTTGATATAATTTCAATTTTCTTAAATTTACCGAGGTTTGCTTTGTGACCCAGCATGTGATCTGTCCTAGAGTTTGTTCCATGTGCACTTGAGAAGAGTGTGTGGAATGTTCTATAAATATCTATTTAGTCCATCTGGTCTATTGTGTCATTTAAGGCCTGTGTTTCTTTATTGATTTTCTGTCTGGATGATCCTTCCACTGATGAAAATGGAGTGTTAAAGTCCCTCACTATTATTATGTCACTGTCGACTTCTTTTATGGCTGTTAGCATTTGCCTTATATATTGAGGTGTTCCTATGTTGGGTGCATATATATTTACAGTTGTTATATCTTCTTGGATTGATCACTTGATCATTATGTAGTATCCTTCTTTGTCTCTTGTAACAGTCTTTATTTTAAAGTCTATTTTTTTTGATATGAGTATTGCTACTCCACATTTCTTTTGATTTCCATTTGCATGGAATATCATTTTCCATCCCCTCATTTTCAGTCTGTATTTTGTCCCTAGATCTGAAGTGGGTCTCTTGTAAATAAGATATATATGAGCCTTGTTTTTGTATCCATTCAGCCAGCCTATGTCTTTTGGTTGGATCATTTAATCCATTTACATTTAAGGTAATCATCAATATGTATGTTCTTTTTTTCTTTTTTAATCAGTCATCAATTTTATACACATCACTGTATACATGTCAATCCCAATCGCCCAATTCAGCACACCACCATCCCCACCCCACCGCAGTTTCCCCCCCTTGGTGTCCATACGTTTGTTCTCTACATCTTTGACTCAACTTCTGCCCTGCAACCTGGTTCATCTGTACCATTTTTCTAGGTTCCACATACATGGGTTAATATACGATATTTGTTTTTCTCTTTCTGACTTACTTCACTCTGTATGACAGTCTCTAGATCCATCCACGTCTCAACAAATGACTCAATTTAGTTCCTTTTTATGGCTGAGTAATATTCCATTGTATATATGTACCACAACTTCTTTATCCATTCGTCTGTCGATGGGCATTTAGGTTGCTTCCATGACCTGGCTATTGTAAATAGTGCTGCAATGAACATTGGGGTGCATGTGTCTTTTTGAATTACGGTTTTCTTTGGGTATATGCCCAGTAGTGGGATTGCTGGGTCATATGGTAATTCTATTTTTAGTTTTTTAAGGACCCTCCATATTGTTCTCCATAGTGGCTGTATCAATTTACATTCCCACCAACAGTGCAAGAGGGTTCCCTTTTCTCCACAGCCTCTCTAGCATTTGTTGTTTGTAAATTTTCTGATGATGCCCATTCTAACTGGTGTGAGGTGGTAGCTCAATGTAGTTTTGATTTGCATTTCTCTAATAATTAGTGATGTTGAGCATCTTTTCATGTGCTCCGTGGCCGTCTGTATGTCTTCTTTGGAGAAATGTCTATTTAGGTCTTCTGCCCATTTTTGGATTGGGGTGTTTCTTTCTTTAATATTAAGCTGCATGAGCTGTTTATATATTTTGGAGATTAATCCTTTGTCCGTTGATTCATTTGCAAATATTTTCTCCCATTCTGAGGGTTGTCTTTTCGTCTTGTTTATGGTTTCCTTTGCTGTACAAAAGCATTTAAGTTTCATTAGGTCCCATTTGTTTATTTTTGTTTTTATTTCCATTACTCTAGGAGGTGGATCAAAAAAGATCTTGTTGTGATTTATGTCAAAGAGTGTTCTTCCTATGTTTTCCTCTAACAGTTTTATAGTGTCCGGTCTTACATTTAAGTTTCTAATCCATTTTGAGTTTATTTTTGTGTATGGTGTTAGGGAGTGTTCTAATTTCATTCTTTTACATGTAGCTGTCCAGTTTTCCCAACACCACTTATTGAAGAGACTGTCTTTTCTCCATTGTATATCTTTGCCTCCTTTGTCATAGATTAGTTGACCATAGGTGTGTGGGTTTATCTCTGAGCTTTCTATCTTGTTCCATTGATCTATGTTTCTGTTTTTGTGCCAGTACCATATTGTCTTGATTACTGTAGCTTTGTAGTATAGTCTGAAGTCAGGGAGTCTGATTCCTCCAGCTCCGTTTTTTTCCTTCAAGAAAGCTTTGGCTATTCGGGGTCTTTTGTGTCTCCATACAAATTTTAAGATGATTTGTTCTAGTTCCGTAAAAAATGTCATTGGTAATTTGATAGGGATTTCATTGAATCTGTAGATTGCTTTGGGTAGTAGAGTCATTTTAACAATATTGATTCTTCCAATCCAAAAACATGGTATATCTCTCCATCTGTTGGTATCATCTTTAATTTCTTTCATCAGTGTCTTATAGTTTTCTGCATACAGGTTTTTTGTCTCCCTAGGTAGGTTTATTCCTAGGTATTTTATTCTTTTTGTTGCAATGGTAAATGGGAGTGTTTCCATAATTTCTCTTTCAGATTTTTCATCATTAGTGTATAGGAATGCAAGAGATTTCTGTGCATTAATTTTGTATCCTGCAACTTTACCAGATTCATTAATTAACTCTAGCAGTTTCCTGGTGGCAGTTTTAGGATTCTCTATGTATAGTATCATGTCATCTGCAAACAGTGACAGTTTTACTTCTTCTTTTCCAATTTGTATTCCTTTTATTTCTTTTTCTTCTCTGATTGCCGTGGCTAGGACTTCCAAAACTATGTTGAATAATAGTGGTGAGAGTGGACATCCTTGTCTCGTTCCTGATCTTAGAGGAAACGCTTTCAGTTTTTCAACATTGAGAATGATGTTTGCTGTGGGTTTGTCATATATGGCCTTTATTATGTTGAGGTAGGTTCCCTCTATGCCCACTTTCTGGAGAGTTTTTATCATAAATGGGTGTTGAATTTTGTCAAAAGCTTTTTCTGCATCTATTGAGATAATCATATGGTTTTTCTTCTTCAATTTGTTAATATGGTGTATCACATTGATTGATTTGCGTATATTGAAGAATCCTTGCATCCCTGGGATAAATCCCACTTGATCGTGGAGTATGATCCTTTTACTGTGTTGTTGGATTCTGTTTGCTAGTATTTTGTTGAGGAATTTTGCATCTATACTCATCAGTGATATAGGTCTGTAATTTTCTTTTTTTGTAGTATCTTTGTCTGGTTTTGGTATCAGGGTGATGGTGGCCTCATAGAATGAGTTTGGGAGTGTTCCTTCCTCTGCAATTTTTTGGAAGAGTTTGAGAAGGATGGGTGTTAGCTCTTCTCTAAATGTTTTGATAGAATTCACCTGTGAAGCCATCTGGTCCTGGACTTTTGTTTGTTGGAAGATTTTTAATCATAGTTTCAATTTCATTACTTGTGATTGGTCTGTTCATATTTTCTGTTTCTTCCTGGTTCAGTCATGGAAGGTTATACCTTTCTAAGAATTTGTCCATTTCTTCCAGGTTGTCCATTTTATTGGCATAGAGTTGCTTGTAGTAGTATATTAGGATGCTTTGTATTTCTGCGGTGTCTGTTGTAACTTCTCCTTTTTCATTTCTGATTTTATTGATTTGAGTCCTCTCCCTCTTTTTCTTGATGAGTGTGGCTAATGGCTTGTCAATTTTGTTTATCTTCTCAAAGAACCAGCTTTTAGTTTTATTGACCTTTGCTATTGTTTTCTTTTTTTCTATTTCATTTATTTCCTCTCTGATCTTTATGATTTCTTCTTTCTGCTAACTTTGGGTTTTGTTTGTTCTTCTTTCTCTAGTTTCTTTAGGTGTAAGGTTAGATTGTTTACTTGAGATTTTTCTTGTTTCTTTAGGTAGGCTTGTATAGCTATAAAATTCCCTCTTAGAACTGCTTTTGCTGCATCCCATAGGTTTTGGGTCGTCGTGTTTTCATTGTCATTTGTCTCTAGGTATTTTTTGATTTCCTCTTTGATTTCTTCAGTGATCTCTTGGTTATTTAGTAACGTATTGTTTAGGCTCCATGTGTTTGTGTTTTTTACGTTTTTTTCCCTGTAATTCATTTCTAATATCATAGTGTTGTGGTCAGAAAAGATGCTTGATATGATTACAATTTTCTTAAATTTACTGAGGCCTGATTTGTGACCCAAGATGTGATCTATCCTGGAGAATGTTCCGTTTGCACTTGAGAAGAACGTGTAATCTGCCGTTTTTGGATGGAATGTCCTATAAATATCAATTAAATCTATCTGCCCTATTGTGTCATTTAAAGCTTCTGTTTCCTTATTTATTTTCATTTTGGATGATCTGTCCATTGGTGTAAGTGAGGTGTTAAAGTCCCCCACTATTATTGTGTTACTGTCGATTTCCTCTTTTAGAGCTGTTAGCAGTTGCCTTATATATTGAGGTGCTCCTATGTTGGGTGCACATATATTTATAATTGTTATATCTTCTTCTTGGATTGATCCCTTGATCATTACGTAGTGTCCTTCCTTGTCTCTTGTAACATTCTTTATTTTAAAGTCTATTTTATCTGATACGAGTATAGCTGCTCCAGCTTTCTTTTGATTTCCATTTGCATGGAATATCTTTTTCCATCCTCTCACTTTCAGTCTGTTTTTGTCCCTAGGTCTAAAGTGGGTCTCTTGTAGACAGCATATATATGGATCTTGTGTTTGTATCCTTTCAGCAAGCCTGTGTCCTTTGGTTGGAGCATTTAATCCATTCACGTTGAAGGTAATTATCGATACGTATGTTCCTATGACCATTTTCTCAATTGTTTTGGGTTTGTTTTTGTAGGTCCTTTTCTTCTCTTGTGTCTCCCACTTAGAGAAGTTCCATTAGCATTTTTGTAGAGCTGGTTTCATGGTGCTGAATTCTCTTAGCTTTTGCTTGTCTGTAAAGCTTTTGATTTCTCCATCGAATCTAAATGAGATCCTTGCCGGGTAGAGTAATCTTGGTTGTAGGTTCTTCCCTTTCATCACTTTAAGTATATCCTGCCACTCCCTTCTGGCTTGTAGAGTTTCGGCTGAGAAATCAGCTGTTAATCTTATGGGAGTTCCCTTGTATATCATTTGTCATTTTTCCCTTGCTGATTTCAATAATTTTTCTTTGTCTTTAATTTTTGCCAATTTGGTTACTATGTGTCTCGGCGTGTTTCTCCTTGGGTTTATCCTGTATGGGACTCTCTGCGCTTCCTGGACTTGGGTGGCTATTTCCTTTCCCATGTTAGGGAAGTTTTCGACTATAATCTCTTCAAATATTTTCTCTGGTCCTTTCTCTCTCTCTTCTCCTGCTGGGACCCCTATAATGCGAATGTTGTTGCGTTTAATGTTGTCCCAGAGGTCTCTTAGGCTGTCTTCATTTCTTTTCATTCTTTTTTCTTTAGTCTGTTCCTCAGCAGTGAATTCCACCATTCTGTCTTCCAGGTCACTTATCCTTTCTTCTGCCTCAGTTATTCTGCTATTGATTCCTTCTAGTGTAGTTTTCATTTCAGTTATTGTATTGTTCATCTCTGTTTGTTTGTTCTTTAATTCTTCTAGGTCTTTGTTAAACATTTCTTGCATCTTCTCGATCTTTGCCTCCATTCTTATTCCCAGGTCCTGGATCATCTTCACTATCATTATTCTGAATTCTTTTTCTGGAAGCTTGCCAATCTCCACTTCATTTAATTGTTTTTGTGCGGTTTTATCTTGTTCCTTCATCTGGTATATAGCCCTCTGCCTTTTCATCTTGTCTATCTTTCTGTGAATGTGGTTTTTGTTCCACAGGCTGCAGGATTGTAGTTTTTCTTGCTTCTGCTGTCTGCTCTCTGGTGGTTCAGGCTATCTAAGAGGCTTGATGGGAGGCTCTGTTGGTGGGTAGAGCTGACTGTTGCTGTGGTGGTCAGAGCTCAGTAAAACTTTAATCCACTTGACTGTTGATGGGTGGGGCTGGGTTCCCTCCCTGTTGGTTGTTTTGCCTGAGGCAACCCAACACTGGAGCCTACCTGGGCTCCTTGGTGGGGCTAATGAGAGACTCTGGGAGGGCTCATGCCAAGGAGTACTTCCCAGAACTTCTGCTGCCAGTGTCCTTGTCCCCACAGTGAAACAGAGCCACCCCCCACCTCTGCAGGAGACCTTCCAACACTAGCATGTAGGTCTGGTTCAGTGTCCCCCAGGGTCACTGCTCCTTCCCCTGGGTCCCGATGCGCACACTATTTTGTGTGAGCCTTCCAAGAGTGGGGTCTCTGTTTACCCCAGTCCTGTCGAAGTCCTGTAGTCAATTCCCACTAGCCTTCAAAGTCTGGTTCTCTATGAATTCCTCTTCCCGTTGCCAAACCCCCAGGTTGGGAAGCCTGACGTGGGGCTCAGAACCTTCACTCCAGTGGGTGGACTTCTGTGGTATAAGTGTTCTCCAGTCTGTGAGTCACACACCCACCAGTTATGGGATTTGATTTTACTCTGATTGCACCCCTCCTACCATCTCACTGTGGCTTCTCGTTTGTCTTTGGATTTGGGGTATCTTATTTGGTGAGTTCCAGTGTCTTTCTGTCGATGATTGTCCAGCAGCTAGTTGTGATTCTGGTGTTCTCACAAGAGGGAGTGAGAGCACGTCCTTCTACTCCGCCATCTTGGTTCCAAAAACTGTAGATGTATTTCTGATATATTTGTGGAGAGGAAGCTGATCTCTGCGTCTTACTCTTCTGCCATCTTGAAGCTCCCTCTTTCATTAATATCTTATGGTTTTCTGAGTACAGGTGTTTTGTCTCCTTAGGTAAATTTACTTCTAGATATTTTATTGTTTTTGATGTAATAGTAAATGGGATTGCTTCCTTAATTTCTCTTTCTGATCTTTCATTGTTCGCATATAAGGATGCAAAAGGTTTCTGTGCATTAATTTTGTATCCTGCAACTTTACGAAATTCATTGATAAGCTCCAGTAGTTTTCTGGTAGCATCTTTAGGATTCTTTATGTATAGTATCATGTCACCTGCAAACAGTGACTTTTATGTCTTCTTTTCCATTTTTAATTCCTTTTATTTCTTTTCTTCTGTGATTGCTTGTAGCCAGGACTTCCAAAACTATGTTGAATAAATGTAGCGAGAGTGGACATCCTTGTCTTGTTCCTGATCTTAGAGGAAATGCTTTCAGTTTTTCACCATCCCGAATGATATTTGCTGTGGGTTTGTCATAAATTGCTTATTATGTTGAGGTAGGTTCAGTTTGATATTTTTGATCCAAATTCAGATACACTTCCTTCCCATCAGCCCTTGCAAAGTGATTGAATACATAAGTAAATAGATTACTCCCCAACTGAACTTAATTTTTGCATATTTGTGGTAGCGTTTTTATTTTTACAAGGAATCTGAGCTTTTGCAGGTGTTACCTCTTTATCCACAGACTTACTGTATCGTGATAACTAACACTTATGTAACACTGCATGAGTCAGTCGCTGCTCTAAGTACTTTACAAATATTAGGATAGTTAATCCTCATAGCACACCATGAGGATACTGTTATTATCCCCATTTTACAAATGAGAAAACTGAAGAGCAAGAGATTAATTTACACGACCAAAGTTCAAGCATTTCAGTTGTCAATGTTGTTGCAGGCTGGATTCTCCAGAAAGCAGATCCAGAGATGAAGGTTAGCATGCAGAAAGTTCAATAAGAAGTGCTCTCAGGAAAACACCTGTAGAAAGCAATAGAAGAAAGGAGCATTGGGCAGAAGGAAAACCTGGACCAAATGCAGACATAGCACCAGAGGGAGCTCTGAAGCTTAAGTGGCCTTCAGAGTGCTTCCAAGTAGGGTCAGGGGGCCAAGGCCTCTACATTGACCAGTCATCGGATAAAGGCTGCCCTTGGAAAAGGGGGCATGACTTTGGTGAAGCAGCTCTCTGCAGCCAACAACATTTTCCAGAGAAGGACAGCATCCTCAGCCACTGGAAGAGTAAGCGTCTTGGTCCTGAAGGGGGAACTGGTAAGCTCATGCAGCATCCATTATATAACCTGCCTATGAATCATTCAAGGATCTTAAAATGCAGATTCTGATTCAGTGTGTCTGGGCTGGGGCTGAGAGTCTGCATTTCTAACAAGGTCCCAGTTGATGCCAGTGTTGCTGGTTTGTGATAATAAGGTCCTGGTCATGCAGCTTCAATGCTGCAAAGTTAGGAATAGAACCTAGGCTGTCTGGTTATGAGTCTGTGGTCTTACCACTTTGCGGCACTGCTGCTTAAAGAAATTTCTCTACCAAAATTTTAATTCTAAGGAATTAACTTGATATACCACTTGATATACCAGCCAGACTGACTAGCTTTAGAGCTTTTCAGGTCTCCTGGCCGACAGGAGACACACTCGTGTCTCTAATGGACGTGCTATCCCCAGCATTTGTTAATTGCTATTTATCATTGCTGGCTTTCCTAGTGACATTTCATCCAGGAAATTCTCTTCAGCTAGCTTGACAGTTTTTCCCCCCTGACCTTTAAGCAAGTGTATCAAATATGAGAATGACCCTAGCTACTTGGTATTCATAATTTGTGGCACACAATGGCTATTTTTTAAAATCAGAAAATTACCATTTTTCTATTTAAAATGTTTATTATATTCTTATGTATGCATTTATTATGTGTTAGAGTCCTTTTTTGCCCCGAAGGAGCCTATCTTTAATTTCAAAATGAGAACCAGTAAGAGAATTGGATTTGACATCCAGGTTCATTTATACTCAATTTTTTAGAACCACCTCTATTATATAAAGTCAAACCTACACTAAGAATTTCCCAGGTTACAATATCTTGTTAATTATATGATGATATTTTTCTCTCCATGTTCTCCCCACAAGCACAAAGGGAAGAAGATAAAATACTATGCAATTTTATAATGTTCACACAAAGGACAAATGTGAGAATCAGTAACATATGTGTGTCAACCCTTACCTTGTTTTAAATTCTTATATAAAACCATGATTTAATTATTTTATTTTTCATCTTTTAAAAAGAAGTATGTGATAAGAAATATATATATAATCCTGCATAGAAATTGGATAGCAGAGACATGGAATAAAGAAGTGACCTGCTTGAAGTTATTTATTGGCTTATAGGAAATAAAATCTTGAACTGGGGAACACTGTGGTTAAGAAACCTCTTCTAGCTCAGTCTGTTCCCTAGGCAACAAAAATCTGTGTTAAAAAAGAAACAAATAAAAAAAACCCTTTAGAGTAGTAAAGCTTTCAGAGTTATTCTTCATTCAGAAGATTCACAATGGAAAATCATTTGTTCGAATACTGCAGTTAAAAATGGCGACTCTAAGAATTTGGTTCAGCAGATAGAGTAGTCATGCTTCTAGAGTGATGGTTCTCAAAGTGTAGTCCCTGGACTACATGGGCATCACTTGGGAACTTGTTAGAAATGTGAATTCTTTGTCCCCATCCTAGAGCTACTGAATCAGAAACTGGGGGAGGGGAAGGAAGGCGGGGAGCAATCTGTTTCAAAAGCCTTCCAAGTGGTTCTGAAGTCACAAAAGTTTGAGAACTACTGTGGTTAGGAAACACTTTAAATCTGTTTAGAACTGCTTCTGTTCCAGAACGTTTTTCTACACACATATAGACACACATGTAATAGACACAAAATCTTTAAAACATTAGTTTGAAGAAACTCTTACTAAAACAATTGTATCAGAAGAAAATTCCTTACTCAAGAGGAGTGGAATAGAAGAGTCTCTAAATTTCCCTTTAGTGCTTTTTTCTAGGGCCTTTTTCTTGCCTAAAGTTGCAAGTGGCACAGGCAACCTCAGTAGTAAAGGTGCCTCCCATAGCATTTAATTTCAAGCAATATCTGGAAGAGCAGTCAGCAGCAGGAGACATCTTTCAGGAGGAAAAAGACGTCTTTATTCTTTAAACAGAGTGGAAAATGACTCCCATCCGATTGTGGAAAGCAGTCTTCCTGTTAAGGCAGAGCTGCAGTTTGCAGTGCTCACTCCTCCCTCCCTGCTGCTTGGAGAGAAGGTCAGGGAAGATAGGAATAGTGAACAAGAGAGGAGATACTGTATTTTGTTCCTGGCTTTTCTTCCTTTTGCTGGTTGATATTGGAAGATAGGAATAGTGAACAAGAGAGGAGATACTGTATTTTGTTCCTGGCTTTTCTTCCTTTTGCTGGTTGATATTGGAAGATAGGATCAGTAACCACTGGCTGAGGAGAAAAGACTTATTTTCAAAACTATAGAAGAGATAATCTAGAGTATTCGCCACCAATAGCTTAGAAAGGAGTTGAAAAATCTTGATAGCATACTTATCCCAGATCTTACAGCTATCTACCCCAGCCTTAGAAACAACTGAATTGGTTAAAAAAGAAAAAAAAAATGTATATCTAATATGATCTGGAGACAAGAACAAATTTGGATTAAGCTTTAATTTATTTATTAACACAATGTAGCAAGAGCTATATGGGTGTTTTAAAAATTGTTTTCCTACTAACATTTAGTGAGTGTCTATTAAGCACTGAATAATTTTGCTAAGAACAATCATGTGCAAATCTCTGTGTGGATATGTGTTTTTATTTCTCTTGGGAAGATACCTAACAGTAGAATTGCTGTGTCATGTGGTAAATTCATAGTTAACTTTTTAAGATACTGCCAAACTATTTTCCAAAGTGGCTCGTCATTTTACACTCCCACCAGCAATATATGAAGGCTAAGTTTCCCCACATCTTCACCAACGTTTGTTGTTGTCTGTCTTTGTTATTATAGTCATTCTAGAGGGTGTGAAGTGTAACGTCATTGTGGTTTAAATTTGCATTTCCCTAATGACTGATGATGACTATCTTTTTATGTGCTTATTAGCCATCGGTATATCTTCTTTGGTGAAATGTCTATTTAAATCATTCACGCATTTTTTAATAGCTTGTTTGTGTTCTTATTATTGAGGTGTAAGAGTTCTTTGTATATTATAAGCCGACATAAATTATGTTAGTCCTAAACCAATGTCTCAACAAATTTTGGAAAGACAGTATATGGTACCCCAAACTCTGTACACCATGAAAATATTGAAACCACACCATATTATTTCTATGATGATGAGCAGATTCAGTAGACTGATGTGTAAGATATCTGCAAACACCCTATCTTCTCTTTTCTGTGAGGTCTTATTCCTCATACCTGGAATCAGTGAACACAGCCTGCCTTTGAAAAGAAGCCCATTATTAGCACATTGTGGTGGTTTTAAAGCATGGTGTCAAAGTCTTTGACATTCCTCCCATCAAGAGCTGGGGTCCATCTCTCTTCCCCTTGATCTGTGCTGGCTTGTAAGTACTTTGATTAATAGGGTACAGTGGAAGTGATGCTCTGTGACTTCCAAGCCTAGGTTGTAAAAGGCCGTACATGTTCTGCCTCATTAACAAATACTTGCTCTTGAATCCCTGAACTGCCGTGTAAAATGTTTGTCTATTCTGAGGCTGCTATGCTGTGAGGAGGCCAAGCCATGGGAAGAGGTCGTGTATAGGCATTCCAATTGACAATCTCAACCAAGGTACCATGTATGTGAGTGAAGAATCTTCCAGGTCTTTCCAAGTCTCCAGCCATTCAAATATTCTCAGATGGGGTCCAATACTTCATGGAGCATGAAAAAGAGACTGGTCATTCCTGCTGAGCCAAGTCTGAATTCCTCACCCACAGAATCTATGACATAACAACACGGTTGTTTTTTTTGTGCCACTACTTGGAAGCTCATTGTTCGTTCAGTGCTCTAGTGGCTACAAGGGACAGAAGCCCCTCAAGATTACTCAAATAAGATGAAGTTTATAGTAAGAATCTTCTAATGAACTTGAAGGACAGTAGATTAACCATTAGAAACTGCAGTCACACTCCACCTCTCAGGGAGATCTTCCTGCTCTCATCTGCACACCTGCTCCTCTTCCCTCTCATGGCAGATAGGATTCCTTGGTGTACTTGTCAGTCATGTATGACCCCACGGCTTCCCCATCACGGCCCATCTACATCATCACTTTCCAGTCTTATGTCCCACTGCAAATTGATGGTCAATTTGATGTCTCAATTCAAATTCTCAAGTGAGAGAATCTAGAATAGTCTAGCTTATTTATTTGAACTTGGTCTTAGAGGGCAAGTGGAATTTATTAATTTTTCAGACAAAAGCAATAACTCAGGGCACAGAAGTAGCTGGCATAATGAGGAAATGGCAAGTACTTTCATGGGATTAGGTTGCCAGAGAGCTGGAGACATGAGGCCAGAAAGTTAAGATTACATACGTGGAATGCTCCTTTCCATTGTAATCCTATTCAGGGGAGGAGTAAACTTTGAGTCAATGGTCTCTTCTGATCTGACTGCATTGATGAGGGCATGTGAGCCAGAGAACGTGGTCAGCCCTGAGGATACAGGAATGTCACTTCCTGTTTTGCTCCATCACAAAAACATGTTTGTTCCTTCTTGGTACTCACTATATTTTGTAATTATTTAATTTTTTTGTTTGCTCATTTATTTCCTGGCTACATTACTTGATTATAAGCTCCACGAAGACTGGGATCAAGTGTGCCTTGCTTATTATTTTGTCCCCAGTCTTACTATGATTGAATAAATGAATGTATGATGAGACAGATACAGCCTTGCCCTCAAACTGCTCATTGTCTGGTAGATATGTGATTACATTACAACATAACAAGTGGTTTAATAGCTGAATATTGAACGAGCTGTAGGATACAGAAGAGAGAGAAAGTAATTCTGCCCCAGGGGAGTCAGAGAAGGTGTCACTGAGAAGAAGCTATTTTAGATGGTGGCTGCAGGATAAGTAGGAGTTTAGAAAGTAGACAGGAGTATTGTGGGCTGACATTCAAGACAGAAAACTTTGTATGGCTGTATGATAGAATGTGGCATGTGAGAGTAGTTGACATGATTGGGGCACAAGGGATAGGAGAAAGGTTAGCTTGAGATGAGGCTGGAAAAGGTTAGCTTGAGATGAGGTTAGCTTGAGATGAGGCTGGGACCAGAGTGTGAAGGGCCTGGGATGCCATGTCATGGGTTTGAACCTTGCTCACACTGACTGGGGGGGGGGGGCCGCTAGAGGCATAAGAGTAATGTCATTAGGTTGTAGAAATATGACCCTGGTGGTCAGTGGGAGGGGGGAAGGAGGTTTCTAACTGGTCTGGATTGCAGTCATCCAGGCAAGAAATGATGAGGTCCTGGACAAAACCAAAACCCTGGGAGTCAGAAGAAAGGAACAGATTTGGAAGATATTTAGAAATAAAAATCAATGGGGCCTGGTATGTGATAAAAAATGATGAATTTGTGTGAGGGCAGAGTGAGGATTTATTTTATATAAGTTATTATGTGCCACATAAGTAGTATTTGTAAATACTGTTCTAAGTACTTTATAGGCATTAATGCATTTAATCTTAGAAGCCTTGTTAGGTAGGTACTATTTTTAGTCCAATTTTACAGCTTCGGAAGTCTAGGTACAAAGATGTTAAGTAACTTGTGCACCATCACACAGTTATGAAGTGGTAGAGCCAAGATTTGAACCCGGAAATCCTGGCTCCATGTCCATGCCTCTGAACACTAAATGAGCAACCTCACAGTTGCCAAGGCTCTGAGGACAAGGTATCTGGGAGCAATGCAAAGCATATAAAAAGAGGAAGTTTGGTTCCTGGAAACCTTGAATGATTTTGTTTTTCTTTTGTCTTCCAAACACTAACCAAATACACCCCTCTTTCCAATATTAAGGATTTCAATGACTTTCTGAATGGAATCAACAGAGCTGAAAAGAGAGACCACTGGTTCTGAACAGATGCCAAAAGGCAGAGCTGGAGCCTGATTTCCAGAGCTCCATGGTGAATGGTGGTGGGTGGGTTCCACAGAGGGGACTCTGCCTCTAAGGGAAGACCCAGTCATGTTTGTGATTATGGGGCTTCTGATAGTGACCAGAGCTTGTAAATACCATCATCTTTGCTTGCTTGCCAGAAACCTACAAAGTATATACAGTGGGTTGCTGTTTTCCTGTAATTCTTAGGAAAAGCTTGTTATATGAAACACAATGTAGCTCATGCACTTTGATAAATCTAGAAGTTAAACCAAATGGACATGGAGCCAGCTTCCAAATCCACATGCTATTAGGAGCGAAAAGACCACTTTCTAGGGAATAACCTAAAAATGACTTTCCCAGTTTTTCATCTACATAATTCCTTTAAAATCTGGCCTAATTTCTTGAAACCAGGAATAGGGGATGTGGCCCTGGCCCACAGGATAGGAAGCAATGTTATCAGGAAGTACAACAGTTAAGGGAAATGGTTCTGAGACTTACTTCAGTGGTGGCAAGCAAGTAATTATTGGAGAAATATTTGAGTCCTTACTGTGTCATCAGTGTACTGTCCCACTGATAGACTCTGAATCTTAGTGCAACCTCTGTTCTGGGATGTGGGCAAAATATTAAAATATTTCTGTGAATAGAAGTTATCTACTGACACTTCCAGGAACTACTAAGAGGATCACTGCTTGTGTTGGGTGATTTTAAATGGAAATTCCTAGTTATACAAATATAAATGCGTTGGTTAAAAATTACAGTTTGTTAATGAGAGTAAAGCAACATTTGGCAAAGTGTTGTTGATATGCAGGTGAGAAGTTGAGCAGCAGCTACAATGTCCTCTCTGTAGCCTGGAGTCATTTTAGTCTCCGTTCTGTTGGAGAGGACTGACTTGACTTGTAAAACCTAAATTTACTGATATCATTGACAAAAGTATTTCACCCATATTTTTCTAATGCCTGCTAATTTTCATGCTTGATGTAATTGAGAAATGACTACATTTTTCCATGTAAAACTTGTTTTGTATAGTAAGCCCCTACATATGAGCAAGTTCTGTTCCAAGAGTGTGTTCATAAGTCCAATTTGTTCATAAGTCCAACAAAGTTAGCCTAGGTACCCAACAAACACAATCGGCTATATAGCACTGTACTGTAATAGGTTTATAATACTTTTCACACAAATAATATATAAAAGACAAACAAACAAAAAATAAAGAAAACATTTTTAATCTTACAGTACAATACCTTGAAAAGTGCAGTAGTACAGTACAACAGCTGGCATACAGGGGCTGGCATCGAGTGAACAGGCAAGAAGAGTTACTGACTGGAGGAGGGAGAGGAGATGGGAGATGGTAGAGCTGAAGGATAGTCAGCAATAGGAGACAGAGGGCAAGCTGCAATTTCACTCATGCCTGATGTTGATGGAATGCACATTTGCATATTTGAAAGTTCACAACTTGAAAGTTCGTGCGTAGGGGACTTAATTGTAATGGAGAGCTATTGCCTTAGTGTCAATTTTTTCCTATGTGGATGTCAAAAGCAATACATGAAGTTAAGAAAGGAAAAATAAATATTAATTTTAAAAATTGTGATAACATACACAGAATATAAAATTTGTTATTTGAACCATTTTAAATATACATCTTGGCTATATTAAGTACACTGACATTGTTGTGTCACCATGACCACCATCTTCTCCAGAACTTTAATTTTCCAACATATAAACAACAATAACCATGTCATATGTATTATTAGCCATTCATTATGTTCAAAGGGTCCTCAGGGAAGACTGTGAGTCACTCCCCAGTCTCCTTATGTTAGGAGACCTCACCATCCTGGAATTCTGGCACAGAGTAGGCAGGTTGTAAATTTGAATAAATGAAGAGATGAATAAATTTTTATCAACATCTCCATCCCGTCTCTTCTGGGAAAGTGTAGATGGTGCCTACTGTTCAATTCTATTTGGTCCTAATGAAGGGATCCTTGGTGTTCATAACTCATACTGCTCTGGTAGAATCCTCAGTTGTAGGTGACAAAATGTGTAGGACTCAGTCACCTACAAAGGATGTTCAACTTTAGGTCTTATGGTAACAATGGCCTTGAGCATTTGCTTATATATTCCCCTTGGTCTGTGGTCCATAGAAATAGAAATATCAGAAATATGGAGAGAGTGTATTTCTTCCTTGTCTGCCTGGGATTTTTGCTATTTTTATTAGATCTGGCCCAGCCTCATTTGTCAGTAACTCTGGGTTTAGAAATTGGCCTTCTGTATTCCTTTGGGCAGTTGCTCAGCCTACCCATCTCTATATGAGTAAAGACGTGAGAATTCAATGAGAATAATCATCATCATATCATATTTTGAACACTCATTGTGTGCCAGGCTTTGCAATATGTGTCTTACATGTGTTATTGCAAATAATCTCCCAAATCACCCTCTAAGATAAAGGTAAGTTTTCCATGTACAACTGCTGAGTGTCTGCCTGTGCTGTATATGCCATCTAACTTAATCCTTAAAGCCACTTTGTTATATACTTCATTTCACTAAAGAAGAGACTGGGGTTCAAAGAGGTTAGAAATCCTTGCTGGTTACTTAACTCTATTGTGATAAAGCTGGGATTCAAATTCAGGGCAGTCTGACTCCTAAGTCTATGTTATTTCTCTCAACCCTCTTTAGATTTCCCCTTTGAGTCATCTGACTTTGATTCCTGCTTGTACAGCTGATCTTTTGCAGGCTTGTTTTTTGTTTTTATACATCGTGGCTCTTTCTTGCCAATCATTAATCATGAAGATGGTGAATCAAATATTCAAAGTCCTGGGTCTTTAGGGAGGAGTTAAGACATAATTTGCTTCTGGGAGAAACAGTCTTGTCAAATCTTATGGCTATTTTAAAAACCTGTAATAACAAAAGGCTTTACATCAAGACTAAGTACTGGCCAAATGGACTCAAACATATGAATCGACCTTTATTAACACCATTTGAGATGAGATGGCGGATGTTGATAGTAAGGAAGGCTAATACCTCAAACTCTCCCTGATGTATTCATTCACCTTAAATGAACAAAAGGAGACAAGATATGACATAGCTGTAGTTCTTTCATCACATTAAAAAATCAATATTCATTTTTAGTAACTGGTTTTTGCAAGTCTTTATATTTGAGATTTTAATAGACTTTACCAAAATCATTCCATAGTCCTGTCCCTTTCCTGCCTTTCTCCCCTCATTACAAAAATAATGCATTTTCATTGTAGAAAAATTGTAAAACATAGAAGAGCAAATGAAGAAAATGAAAAATGCTCCTTGGTTGACCTCCTTTCTTTTTTTTTTTTTTTAACATCTTTATTGGAGTGTAATTGCTTTACAATGGTGTGTTACTTTCTGCTTTATAACAAAGTGAATCAGTTATGCATATAAATATGTTCCCATATCTCTTGCCTCTTGCATCTCCCTCCCTCCCACTCTCCCTATCCCACCCCTCTAGGTGGTGACAAAGCACCGAGCTGATCTCCCTGTGCTATGTGGCTACTTCCCACTATCTATCTATTTTATGTTTGGTAGTGTATATATGTCCATGCCACTCTCTCACTCTGTCACAACTTACCCTTCCCCCTCCCATATCCTCAAGTCCATTCTCTAGTAGGTCTGTGTCTTTATTCCCGTCTTTCCCATAGGTTCTTCATGAACTTTTTTTTTCTTAGATTCAGTATATATGTGTTAGCATACGGTGTCTGTTTTTTTCTTTCTGACTTACTTCACTCTGTATGACAGACTCTAGGTCCATCCACCTCACTACAAATAACTCAATTTCGTTTCTTTTTATGGCTCAGTAATACTCCATTGTATCTGTGCGCCACATCTTCTTTAGCCATTCATCTGTTGATGGACACTTAGGTTGTTTCCATATCCTGGCTATTGTAAATAGAGCTGGAATGAACATTTGGGTACATGACTCTTTTTGAATTATGGTTTTCTCAGGGTATATGCCCACTAGTGGGATTGCTGTGTGGTATGGTAGTTCTATTTTTAGTTGTTTAAAGAACTTCCATACTGTTCTCCATAGTGGCTATATCAATTTACATTCTCACCAACAGTGCAAGAGGGTTCACTTTTCTCCACACCCTCTCCAGCATTTATTGTGTGTAGATATTTTGATGATGGCCATTCTGACCGGTGTGAGATGATATCTCATTGTAGTTTTCATTTGCATTTCTCTAATGATTAATGATGTTGGGCATCCTTTCATGTGTTTGTTGGCAATCTGTATGTCTTCTTTGGAGAAATGTCTATTTAGGTCTTCTGCCCATTTTTGGATTGGGTTGTTTGTTTTTTTGTTATTGAGCTGCATGAGCTGCTTGTAAATTTTGGAGATTAATCCTTTGTCAGTTGCTTCATTTGCAAATATTTTCTCCCATTCTGAGGATTGTCTTATCATCTTGTTTATGGTTTCCTTTGCTGTACAAAAGCTTTGAAGTTTCATTAGGTCCCATTTGTTTATTTTTGTTTTTATTTCCATTTCTCTAGGAGCTGGGTCAAAAAGGATCTTGCTGTGATTTATGTCATAGAGTGTTCTGCCTATGTTTTCCTCTAAGAGTTTTATAGTGTCTGATGTTACATTTAGGTGTTTAATCCATTTTTAGTTTATTTTTGTGCATGGTGTTAGGGAGTGTTCTAATTTCATTCTTTTACATGGAGCTGTCCAGTTTTCCCAGCACCACTTATTGAAGAGGCTGTCTTTTCTCCACTGTATATTCTTGCCTCCTTTTTTCAAAGATAAGGTGACCATATGTGTGTGGGTTTATCTCTGGGCTTTCTATCCTGTTCCATTGATCTATATTTCTGTTTTTGTGCCAGAACCATACTTTCTTGATTACTGTAGCTTTGTAGTATAGTCTGAAGTCAGGGAGCCTGATTCCTCCAGCTCCATTGTTTTTCTCAAGATTGCTTTGGCTATTCGGGGTCTTTTGTGTTTCCAAACAAATTGTGAAATTTTTTGTTCTAGTTCTGTTAAAAATGCCAGTGGTAGTTTGATAGGGATTTCATTGAATCTGTAGATTGCTTTGGGTAGTAGAGTCATTTTCACAGTGTTGATTCTTCCAATCCAAGAACATGGTATATATCTCCATCTATTTGTATCATCTTTAATTTCTTTCATCAGTGTCTTATAATTTTCTGCATACAGGTCTTTTGTCTCCTTAGGTAGGTTTATTCCTAGATATTTTATTGTATTTGTTGCAATGGTAAATGGGAGTATTTTCTTAATTTCACTTTCAGATTTTTCGTCATTAGTGTATAGGAATGCAAGAATTTTCTGTGCATTAATTTTGTATCCTGGTGCTTTACCAAATTCATTGATTAGCTCTAGTAGTTTTCTGGTAGCATCTTTAGGATTCTCTATGTATAGTATCATGTCTTCTGCAAACAGTGACAGCTTTACTTCTTCTTTTCCGATTTGGATTCCTTTTATTTCTTTTTCTTCTCTGATTGCCATGGCTAAAACTTCCAAAGCTATGTTGAATAATAGTGGTGAGAGTGGGCAACCTTGTCTTGTTCCTGTTCTTAGTGGAAATGGTTTCAGTTTTTCACGATTGAGGACTATGTTGGCTGTTGGTTTTTCATATATGGCCTTTATTATGTTAAGGAAAGATCCCTCTATGCCTACTTTCTAGAGGGTTTTTATTATAAATGGGTGTTGAATGTTGTCGAACGATTTTTTTGCATCTATTGAGATGATCATATGGTTTTTATTCTTCAATTTGTTAATATGGTGTATCACATTGATTGATTTGCGTATATTGAAGAATCCTTGCATTCCTGGGATAAACCCCACTTGATCATGGTGTATGATCCTTTTAATGTGCTGTTGGATTCTGTTTGCTAGTATTTTGTTGAGGATTTTTGCATCTATGTTCATCAGTGATATTGGCCTGTAGTTTTCTTTCTTTGTGACATCTATGTCTGGTTTTGGTATTAGGGTGATGGTGGCCTCGTAGAATGAGTTTGGGAGTGTTCCTCCCTCTGCTATATTTTGGAAGAGTTTGAGAAGGATAGGTGTTAGCTCTTCTCTAAATGTTTGACAGAATTCACCTGTGAATCCATCTGGTCCTGGGCTTTTGTTTGTTGGAAGATTTTTAATCACAGTTTCACTTTCAGCGCTTGTGATTGGACTGTTCATATTTTCTATTTCTTCCTGGTTCAGTCTCGGAAGGTTGTGCATTTCTAAGAATTTGTCTATTTCTTCCAGTTTGTCCATTTTATTGGCATGGAGTTGCTTTTAGCAATCTCTCATGATCCTTTGTATTTCTGCAGTGTCAGTTGTTACTTCTTTTTCATTTCTAATTGTATTGATTTGTGTCTTCTCCCTTTTTTTCTTGATGAGTCTGGCTAATGGTTTATCAATTTTGTTTATCTTCTCAACGAACCAGTTTTTAGTTTTGTTGATCTTTGCTATTGTTTCCTTCATTTCTTTTTCATTTATTTCTGCTCTGATCTTTATGATTTCTTTCCTTCTGCTAACTTTGAGGTTTTTTGGTTCTTCTTTCTCTAATTGCTTTAGGTGCAAGGTTAGGTTGTTTATTCGAGATGTTTCCTGTTTCTTGAGGTAGGCTTGTATTGGTATAAACTTCCCTCTTAGAACTGCTTTTGCTGCATTCCATAGGTTTTGGGTCGTCGTGTTTTCATTGTCATTTGTTTCTAGGTATTTTTTGATTTCCCCTTTGATTTCTTTAGTGATCTCTTGGTTATTAAGTAGTGTATTGTTTAGCCTCCGTGTGTTAGTATTTTTTACAGGCTTTTTCCTGTAATTGATATGTAGTCTCATAGCGTTGTGGTTGGAAAAGATACTTGATATTTCAATTTTCTTAAGTTTACCAAAGCTTGATTTGTGACCCAAGATATGATCTATCCTGGAGGATGTTCCATGAGCACTTGAGAAGAATGTGTATTCTGTTGTTTTTGGATGGAATGTCCTAAAAATATCAATTAAGTCCATCTTCTTTAATGTATCATTTAAAGCTTGTGTTTCCTCATTTATTTTCATTTTGGATGATCTGTCCATTGGTGAAAGTGGGGTGTTGTGTAGGCTTCCTGGTTTAGGGGACTAGTGCCTGTTTTCTGGTGGATGAGCTTGGATGTTGCCTTTCTGGTGGGCAGGTCCATGTCTGGTGGTGTGTTTTGGGGTGTCTGTGGCCTTATGATTTTATGTAGCCTCTCTGCTAATGGATGTGGTTGTGTTCCTGTCTTGCTAGTTGTTTGGCATAGGGTGTCGTGCACTGTAGCTTGCTGGTCATTGAGTGTAGCTGGGTCTTGGCATTGAGATGGAGATCTCTGGGAGATTTTCACCATTTGATATTACGTGGAGCTGGGAGGTCTCTTCTGGACCAGTGTCCTTAACTTGGATCTCCCACCTCAGAGGCACAGCTCTGACGCCTGGCTGGAGCACCAAGAGCCTTTCATCCACACGGCTCAGAATAAAAAGGAGAAAAAATATAAAGAAAGAAAGAAAGAATATAAAATAAAATAAAATAAAATAAAATAAAATAAAATAAAATAAAATAAAAAGTAAAATAAAAAATAAAATTATTAAAATGAAAAATTATTATTAAGAAAAAAAATTTGAAAGTAATAAATACAAAAACAAAAAACGGACAGACAGAACCCTAGGACAAATGGTAACAGTAAAGCTATAAAGACAAAATCACACACAGAAGCATACAAATACACAGTCACAAAAACAGAAAAAGGGAAAAAATATATATATATATTTGCTCCCAAAGCCCACCTCCTCAATTTGGGATGATTCATTGTCTCTTCAGGTATTCCACAGATGCAGGGTACATCAAGTTGGTTGTGGAGATTTAATGCTCTACTCCTGTGGCTACTGGGAGAAATTTCCCTTTCTCTTCTTTCTTCACACAGCTCCCGGGGTTCAGCTTTGGATTTGGCCCCGCCTCTGTGTGTAGGTCGCCTGAGGGCATCTGTTCTTCGCTCAGACAGGAGAGGGTTAAAGGAGCAGCTGATTCCGGGGCTCTGGCTCACTCAGGCCCGGGGGAGGGATGGGTACGGATGTGGGGTGAGCCTGTAGCAGCAGAGGCCGGTGTGACGTTGCAACAGCCTGAGGCGTGCTGTGTGTTCTCCCGGGGAAGTTGTCCTTGGATCACGGGACCTTGGCAGTGGCGGGCTGCACAGGATCCTGGGAAGGGAGGTGTGGATAGTGACCTGTGCTTGCACACAGGTTTCTTGGTCAGCGTTAGTTTCCCATGCCCGTCTCTGGTGTCTGCGCTGATAGCCGCAGCTCGCTCCCTTCTCTGGAGCTCCTATAAGCGGCGCTCTGAATCCCCTCTCCTCACACACCAGGAAACAAAGAGGCAAGAAAAAGTCTCTTGCCTCTTCAGAAGCTCCAGACTTTTTCCTGGACTCCCTCCCGGCTAGCTGGGGTGCACTAGCCCCCTTCAGGCTGCGTTCACGGAGCCAACCCCAGTCCTCTCCCTGCGATCTGACTTCCGAAGCCCAAGCCTCAGCTCCCAGCCCCCGCCCGCCCTGGTGGGTGAGCAGATAAGCCTCCCGGGCTGGTGAGTGCTGGTCAGCACCAATCCTCTGTGCGGGAATCTCTCCGCTTTGCCCTCCGCACCCCTGTGGCTGCGCTCTCCACCGTGGCTCCGAAGCTTCCCCCCTCTGCCACCCGCAGTCTCCACCCGTGAAGGGGCTTCCAAGTGTGTGGGAACATTTCCTCCTTCACAGCTCCCTCCCACTGGTGCAGGTCCTGTCCCTATTTTTTGTCTCTGTTTTTTCTTTTTTCTTTTGCCCTACCCAGGTATGTGGGGAGTTTCTTGCCTTTTGGGAGGTCTGAGGTCTTCTGCCAGCGTTCAGTGGGTGTTCTGTAGGAGCTGTTCCACATATAGACGTATTTCTGATGTATTTGTGGAGAGGAAGGTGATCTCTGCTTCTTACTCTTCCGCCATCTTGAAGCTCCTCTCTGACCTCCTTTCTTGATGTCACAGGAGAAAAGACCCTTGAGTTGCCATTCCTGCCATTCCTTTATAAAATGTACTGCAGGTTAACTTTCTCTCTCTGTTTTTAGTGTAACATATAGATTTCCAAAAATTCAATCTAAGAATGAACTCATATAAAAGAATGAATATACTTGTTAATATATTTTTGTTACAAAATGTAAGACCTCTTGATAGTTTGCAACTAGCTTCTAGTTTGTTATTCTGTTTCTATTTTAAGGATAAATGATCACAGAAAAAAATCAGTAAGCCTCTAGTTGAAATTTTATTTGTGTTTGCAAAATACACCTTTACCTCCCTGATAGAATAGAGATACATCTATGGCATGTTTTCAATTATTTACAGCATTGAAAAAATGCATCTTTGGGAGAATGGGATGGATACATAAAGTGTCCAGCACAGAGTCTTGTATCTAGAAGGTTCTCATTGCATATCAAATGCTGATAATATGCACATCTTATTCAAATGTTGCTTATGCTGCTGGTGAACTTTCTCTTGTGTTGTCGTGGCTGAAAAGACTTAAGGAGGAATCACATCTCACTCCCTCTTCCTTTTCTTTAAACTTGTGCTGCCTTGCAGGGTTCCTGAGAGCAGAAATCACATGTATTTTTAACAATAGATTAAGAGACCTGTTAAGTTGTACGGATTGTTCAAGAAGTAAATTTACAAGAATAACTTCCAGTTTATTTGCTCATGTGGTTTTGTCTGCTTGAAGGCCATTGTGAATTTTTCAAGTGGCTCAGACAGGATATTTCATAGCACTGCAATCCCGACAGGTAAAAATAAACAAAAATGATCTCTGTTCATTGCTCTATCTCCAGAACTTAAAACAGGGCCTGGCAAGGTGGGCACACAATAATTTATCCTACTCCTCTTACCATTTTCTTTTTCTTTTAATGGACTCACCACCAAAGTCATCTTTGATTTCATCTTCTCCATACCTGTCTTAGGCTGTCTGAGGTGCTACAACAAAATACCATAGACTGGATGGCTTATAAGCAGCAGAAATTTATTTCTGACAATTCTGGATGCTGGGAAATCCAAGATTAAGGCACTGGCAGATTGATGTCTAGTGAGAGCCTGCTTCCTGTTTCAAAACAACCATCATTTCACTGGTGGATGGAAGGGGCAAGGGAACACTCTGGGGGTCTTTTATAAGAACACTAATCCCATTCATGAGTGTTCTACCCTCATGACCTAATCATTTTCCAAAGATCCCACCTCGAAATATTATCACATTGGGGATTACGTTTCAACATATTAATTTGGGGGGGACATTAATAATCTATAGCAACCCCCATATCCAATTTGTCACTACATCTATCAATTCTGCCTGTAATATGTCTGGAGAATCACCACCTGAGAATAAATATACTCATCTGGTTGACATATGTGGAATTCCATTTCAGTGTTGGAGGTGTAAGGACATCCAAGGAAAGAGTGGAAGTGATAAAAGACAGGAAGTCTCAAGAGCCAGAGCTCTTACTCACCGGAGTCTCCTTCATAAAGGAAAGAAGTCCATGGCTGCCAGAGATTTTGTGAAACCATCAAGGATACACTATCTTGATCACCTTTCCCCATGGTAAGTACCGTGGAACTCCAGTTCTGTGGGGTAGAGTAGGTATTTTTTTTTAAAAAAGCATGTGGTAAAATAAGTTTGGGAAATTTGTGCTTAGACAATATTAAACCAAAGATTTCATATTGTTTTCAATTTGCTTACATTGAATTGTGAAATAGTAAAGGGGAATGATGGTACACATATTTTCCAGAATTACTTGGCAATGCAGCCCTCTTTCCCTAGACTTGGATGAGAAAACATAGCAGGAAGAGAGCATGGCTTCTTCAAGGCACCAAAAAAAGCTCAGTACATCAGAATATAAATTACATAGATCAGCCTGAACAGAGAATTGGGACTGAGACAGAGGCTGGGTCAGATGGTAGGAGGTCTTGTAAAACATATTGTGAAATTGAGACTTAATCCTAATGTCAAGGAGAAACCACTGAAAAATCAGACTGAGCAACCCTCAAATTATACAATTATGTGTATGTATAACTGACTCACTTTGCTGTAAAGCAGAAACTAACACAACATTGTAAAGCAACTATACTCTAATAAAAAAGAAATAGAAAATCCCATTTTGGGGAGAAATAATGGAGACCACTGATGTTGCAAAAGTACATGACCAGACAATGGGAAACTAAAAACCCTACATTTTACTTCACCAGCAATGAAACTTGTTTAATTGATTATATTTCATAATCAATACCATTATATCATAACCAGTACTTTACTTGGGACTTCCCTGTGGTGCAGTGGTTAAGAATCCACCTGCCAGTGCAGGGGGCATGGGTTCGAGCCCTGGTCCTGGAAGACCCCACATGCCGCAGAGCAACTAAGCCCATGCGCTACAACTACTGAGTCTGCGCTCTAGAGCCTGCAAGCCACAACTACTGAGCCCACATGCCACAACTACTGAAGCCTATGTGCCTATAGCCCATGCTCCACAACAAGAGAAACCACTGTAATGAGAAGCCTGGCGCCACAACAGAGTAGCCCACTTGCTGCAACTAGAGAAAGCCCACACGCAGCAATGAAGACAAAACACAGCCAAAAATAAATTAATTAATTAATCAAAATATTTTATTCTGTGTATTAGGGTTCTCTATATATAGACTATATAGTTATATAGGCTATATCTATATGTCTATCTCTATCTATATAGAGATAAATAGAGGTTTATTATGAGGAATTGGTTCACGTGATTATGGAGGGTGAGAGGTTCATGATGCCATCTGAAAGCTGGGGACCCAGGGGAGCTGGTGGTATAATTCAGTCTCAGCCCAGAGGCCTGAGAACCAAGGGAGAGGGTGATGTAAATCCCAGTCCAGGGGCAGGAGACGATGAGATGCCCCAACTCTTCAGTGAGACAGGGAAAAAAGGACAAATTCCTCCTTCCTCTGCCTTTTGTTCCATTCAGGCCCTTAATGGATGGCATGGTGCCCACCCACATTGGGGAGGACAATCTGCTTTACCAGCTCCACCAATTCAAATGCTAATCTCATCTGGAAACACCCTCACAGACACACCAGAAACAATGTTTAATCTGGCCCCTGTGACCCACTCAAGCTGACATACAATTAGCCATGACACTCTACTAGGAATTTATGTAGAAAAGTGACAAGAAGATACTGTTTATATCCTTGTAACAATTATTTTGCATTGTAATAAGATCAATATCTTAAAAAGTCCTGTGAAATTACTTTTTGAACAACCCTGGTAGAGTATAAATATTTATATTTAGAATAAATATGTTACTAACCAACAATATTCTGCTTATAGTTTTTTCTAATGTGAGAGTCAGTGTTCTCCATTTTAAGAATACAAATTAAGAGATTTTAAATACATATATATATAATTTAAATATAAGTTAAGAAACTTCAAAAACATTTTTCACTTTACAGAAAAAAATTCCTGCAATCAAAGAATCCCTCATGCTTTCATGGTTAATTGATTTTGGAGAGGAGGGGAGCAGAGAAACTTTATGGGTCAACTGAAGATTAGTGAGAAATTAAGATAAAACATTGCTAAGTGCTGACAATGAGGGGAAATTGACTTTATCACTAATTTATTTTTTTAAATATGCACAGCTTTTCAGGAAAACATCTGTTCTATAAAAAGGAACATGTGTATTCTCTGAATGTTTATGAATGTTGTTTTGAATAAGCTGTCAATAATATTATTCTGGTTGAAATGTGGCCTCCTCACATGGTTTCCAATGGCAAGGATATTTAAATGCTTCCACTTATATTCCACCGTGGCATAAGATGTCCCTTTCTTGGTTTTGCTTGTCCTCTAAGATTGAATGACCTTCTCTTCCTTTCATGCTCTGCCCAAGGTGAATCAGTTCATGGGTCCCATGAACTTTAGAAGGGCTTTTTGCCCTTTGCAATTCATTTCACATGGTTGCCTTGCAACCTCACCTCTCTGATAGGCTCAGTGATAGGATTTTGCATGTTATCCAGTTTTTTCTCATTGTTAAGGTGGGAGTGCCACTTTCTGGCAGCTTTCTATATCCTAAGAGGAGGCAGAGTTTCTGTGGCTCATGTTAATACATTTTACATCACAATGAGTGCATAGTTCAATACATGTAACCAAGACAAGTTTCCAAAAACAATATTTACTCTGATTTTTCTATTATTTTCCCTTTATTTTCTATGAAATGCCATTGTATTTCATTAAAAATTGCTGATTGTGACCTACTAAATTGCTCCCACACTCCACTAATTGGGTCAGGAACTACAGTTTTAAAAACACTGCTCTGTTTGAGATGCCACTGTATAAATGTATTATTAATATAGAATGAGTTAATTTGTACTACAGAATATATACTTTACCTGTGTATAATACATAGTATATGAATAGGATTCTTATTTGAAAACAATGGAACCCAACTCTAACTTAAGCAGTAAAATCGTTTAACAGGTATCACTCAAATCACAGATTCAATAGGAAACTTAAAGAACCAGCTTCAAAAATGTGGAGGATCCAATAGAAGGCAGGTAGCTGAGAGCATGTCCAAGGTCACACCACAGGAACATGATGGCTTCAGTAGTTGCAGCACACCAGCTCAGTAGTTGTGGCTCATGTGCTCTAGAGCACAGGCTCAGTAGTTGTGGCTCTGGTCTTAGTTGCTCTGCAGCATGTGGGATCTTCCCAGACCAGGGCTCGAGCCCATGTCCCCTGCATTGGCAGGCAGATTCTCAACCACTAGGAAACCCCCTAGGAAATTTTAAAGCATTCATTTCACTGCATGATCCTACCCAGGGGCAAATTGCCAGTTCATTGCCCTCACAGGAGGTCAGTTCCAGAAGTGAGGTCAAATTTAAAGCAGTATAGGACAGTTGTAGTTAATGGCACACAGTCTCAAATGTCAAGAAGTTCCAGGTTTAAATCCAAGATCAGCTACTTCCTGGGCACACTTGGGCCTGTTCCTTAACCTCCAGGAGGCTTAGTTCTCTCATTTGTAAAAAAGACACAGTAACATCTATCTCCCAAGGTGGTTGTAAGATTTGAATGAACCTGAGGTACATTAAGCACTTAGCATTGTAAGGGGCACGAAGTAAATAAATAAATTCTAACTACTGAACAGAGTTTTGGGAAGATGGTGGAGGAGTAAGGTGTGGAGATCACCTTCCTCTCCACAAATACATCAAAAATACATCTACATGTGGAACAGCTCCTACAGAACACCTACTGAACGCTGGCAGAAGACCTCAGACTTCCCAAAAGACAAGAAACTCCCCACATACCGGGTAGGGCAAAAGAAAAAAGAAAAAATAGAGACAAAAGAATAGGGATGGGACCTGCGCATCTGGCAGGTAGCTGTGAAGAAGGAAAAGTTTCCACACACTAGTAAAGGAAGCCTCCTCACTGGCAGGGATGGGGGGAGCTTTGGAGCCACAGAGGAGAGTGCAACAATGGGGGTGTGGAGGGCAAAGTAGAGAGAATCCCACAAAGAGGGTTGGTGCTGACCAGCACTCCCCAGCCTGAGACACTTGTCTGCTCGTCCGCTGGGGTGAGTGGGGACTGGGTGCTGAGGCTCAAGCTTCAGAGGTCAGACCCCAGGGAGATGACTGGGGTTGGCTGCATGAAGACAGCCTGAGGGGGCTAGTGCACCACAGCTGAGGGTGTCTGGGAAGAAACCTGGGCCCATCAGAGAGGCAAGGGACCATTGTTGCAGGGTGCTCAAGGAGAGGGGTGGACCCGCCATAGGAGCTTCTTTCTCCATGCACTCACAGACAGCAGGCCACTGCCTACATGAGCTTTAGGGGTGGATGCAAGCTGTGACTGATATCTCAGTCCCCAGAGGCGGGCATGAGGGCTACTACTGCTGCTGCTGCCACCAACTGCCCTGTGAAAAAGCACAGATCACTGCCCACACCTTCCTGGGAGCCTGTGCAGCCTCCCATTGCTGAGGGTCCTGCGATCTGGGGCCAACTTCCCTGGGAGAGTGAACAGCATGCCTCAGGCTGTTGCAACTTCTCACGGGCCTCTGTCTCTGAAGGCACTCCATGCACATCCCAATTATAATTGTCATATCCCTCCCTCTCCCCGGTCTGAGTGAGCAAGTGAGCCCTAATCAGCAGCTGCTTTTGCCCCCTCTTGCCTGGGTGGGGAACAGATGCCTGAGGGTGGCCCACATGCAGAGGTGGGGCCAAAACCAAAGCTGAACCCCAGGGGTGGTGCAACCAAGGAAGAGAAAGGGAACTCTCTCCATGCAGCCACAGGATCAGTGGATTAAATCCCCATGATCGGCTTGGTAAACCCTGCATCTGTGGAATACTTGAATAGAAAATGAGTGTTCCCACAATTGAGCCTGTGGACTTTGGGGGCAAGCACACACAGGAGTTGGGCCAGGTCAGAGTCTGAGTTGGCCCCACAGTGACCACAGAAGGTTCAGAGACCTACCTAGAGTTTGCTTTCTGCTTTTGATTTGTTTTTGGTTTTTTGTTTTTGTTAGTCTAGTTTTTAGTGTTTCTTTTCATTGTTGGGTTCGTTTATTTGTTTGGTTGCTCTCTTCTTTTTTGTTTTCTCTGTCTCTTTTTTGGGAGTGTGTGTGTGTGTGATTCTTTGTGTGTTTTTGTCTGTTTGGTTTTGCTTTTACCATTTGTCTTGGGGTTTTGTTTATCTGCTCTTTTTGTTTTTGTTTTGTTTTGTTTTGTGTGTGCATGCGTGTACATGTGTGTGTTTCTTTGTATGTGTCTTTCTTTTTTTTTCTTTTCGTCCGTGCCATGTGGCTTGCAGGGTCTTGCAGCTCCAGACAGGGGTCAGGCCTGAGCCTGAGGTGGGAGAGCCGAATCCAGGACACTGGACCACCAAAGAACTCCCAGCCACAGGGGATATTAATTGGTGAGAGCTCTCCCAGAGGTCTCCATCTCAACACTAAGACCTGGTTCCACCCAACAGCCAGCAAGCTCCAGTGCTGGATGCCTCGTGCCAAACAACTAGCAAAACAGGAACACAAACCCACCCATTAACAGACAGGCTGCTTAAAGTCATAATAAGCTCACAGACACCACAAAACACATCACTGGACGTGGCTCTGCCCATCAGAGGGACAATTCCCAGCTCTACCCACCAGGAAGCCTACACAAACCACTGGACCAACCTTGCCCACTGTGGGGAGACACCAAAAAGAGCAGCAGGAATTACAAACTGGCAGCCTACACAAAGGAGACCCCAAACAAAGTTAAACAAAATGAGAAGACAGAGAAATATGCTGCAGATGAAGGAGCAAGGTAAAAACCCACAAGACCAAATAAATGAAGAGGAAATAGGCAGTCTACCTGAAAAATAATTCAGAGTAATGATAATAAAGATGATCTAAAATCTCGGAAATAGAATAGAGAAAATACAAGAAATGTTTATCAAGGACTAGAAGAACAAAACAAATAGTGATGAACTACACAATAACGGAAATTTACTCTAGAAGGAATCAATAGCAGAATAACTGAGGCAGAAGAACGGATAAGTGACCTGGAAGATAAAATAGTGGAAATAACTACTACAGAGCAGAATAAAGAATAAAGAATGAAAAGAAATGAGGACAGTTTCAGAGACCTCTGGAACAACATTAAATGCACCAACATTCGAATTATGGGGGTCCCAGAAGAAGAAGAGGAAAAAAAAAATCGACTGAGAAAATATTTGAAGAAATTAAAGTTGAAAACTTCCCTAACATGAGAAAGGAATTAGACAAAAGTCCAGGAAGCACAGAGAGTCCCATACAGGATAAATCCAAGGAGAAACATGCCAAGACACATATTAATCAAACTATCAAAAATTAAATATAAAGAAAAAATATTAAAAGCAGCAAGGGAAAAGCATCAAATAACATACAAGGGAATCCCCATAAGGCTCTCAGCTGATCTTTCAGCAGAAACTGCAGGCCAGAAGTGGGGGGCAGGATATATTCAAAGTGATAAAAGGGGAAAAACCTACAACCAAGATTACTCTACCCAGCAAGGATCTCATTCAGATTTGACAGAGAAATCAAAAGCTTTACAGATAAGCAAAAGTTAAGAGAATTCAGCACCACCAAACCAGCTTTACAACAAGTGCTAAAGGAACTTCTCTAAGCGGGAAACACAAGAGAAGAAAAAGACCTACAAAAAGAAACCCAAAACAATTAAGGAAATGGTAATAGGAACATACATACTGATAATTACACTAATGTGAATGGGTTAAATGCTCCAACCAAAAGACACAGACTGGCTGAATGGATACAAAAACAAGACCTGTATATATGCTGTCTATAAGAGATCCATTTCAGACCTAGGGACACATACAGACTGAAAGTGAGGGGCTGGAAAAAGATATTCCATGCAAATGAAAATCAAAAGCTGGAGTAACAATACTCATATCAGATAAAATAGACTTTAAAATAAAGACTGTTACAAGAGATAAGGAAAGACACTACATAATGACCAAGGGATCAATCCAAGAAGAAAATATAACAATTGTAAATATTTAAGCACCCAACATAAGAGCACCTCAATACATAAGACAAAGGCTAACAGCCATAAAAGGAGAAACCAACAGTAACATAATAATAGTGGGGGATTTTAACACCTCACTTAGACAAATGGACAGATCAACCAGATAGAAAATAAATAAGTAAACACAGCTTTAAATGACACAATAGACCAGATAAATTTAATTGCTATTTATAGGACATTCCACTCCAAAGTGGAAGAATACAGTTTCTCTCAAGTGCACGTGGAACATTCTCCAGGATAGATCACATCTTGGGTCACAAATCAAGCCTCAGTAAATTTAAGAAAATTGAAATCATATCAAGCATCTTTTCTGACCACAATGCTATGAGATTAGAAATCAATTACAGGGAAAAAAAAAACTAAAAAGCACAAACACATGGAGGCTAAACAATATGCTACTAAATAACCAAGAGATCACTGAAGAAATCAGAGGAAATAAAAAAAATACCTAGAGGCAAATGACAATGAAAACACAACAACCCAAATCCAATGGGATGCAGCAAAAGCAGTTCTAAGAGGGAAGTTTATAGCAATACAATCCTCCCTCAAGAAACATGAAAAATGTCAAATAAACAATCTAACCTGACACCTAAAGGAACTAGAGAAAAAAGAACAAAATAAAACCCTAAGTTAGCAGAAGGAAAGAAATCATAAAGATCAGATGAGAAATAAATGAAAAAGAAATGAAGGAAATGATAGCAAAGATCAATAAAACTAAAAGCTGGTTCTTTGAGAAGATAAGCAAAATTGATAAACCTTTAGCCAGACTCATCAAAAAAAAGAGGGAGAGGACTCAAATCAGTGAAATTAGAAATGAAAAAGAAGTTACAATGGGCACTGCAGAAATACAAAGGATCATAAGAGACTACTACAAGCAATAGATGCAGAAAAAGCTTTCGACAAAATTCAACACCCATTTATGATAAAAACTCTCCAGAAATTGGGCATAGAGGGAACCTACCTCAACATAATAAAGGCCATATACGACAAACCCACAGCAAACATCATTCTCAATGGTGAAAAACTGAAACCATTTCCTCTAAGGTCAGGAACAAGACAAGGGTGTCCACTCTCACCAGTATTATTCAACATAATGTTGGAAGTTTTAGCCACAGCAATCAGAGAAGAAAAAGAAATAAAAGGAATCCAAAATGGAAAACAAGAAGTAAAGCTGTCACTGTTTGCAGATGACATGATACTATACATAGAAAATTCGAAAGATGCCACCAGAAAACTACCAGAGCTAATCAATGAATTTGGTAAAGTTACAGGATACAAAGTTAATGCAGAAAAATCTCTTGCACTCCTATGCACTATCAATGAAAGATCAGAAAGAGAAATTAAGGAAACAATCCCATTCACCACTGCAGCAAAAAGAATGAAATACCTAGGAATAAACCTACCTAAGGAGGCAAAAGACTTGTATTCAGAAAACTATAAGATGCTGATGAAAGAAATCAAACATGACACGAACAGATGAAGAAATATACCATGTTTGTGGATTGGAAGAATCAATATTGTGAAAATGACTATACTACTGGAGGCAATCTACAGATTCAATGCAATCCTTTTCAAATAACCAATGGCATTTTTCACAGAACTAGAACAAAAAATCTTAAAATTTGTATGCAGACACAAAAGACCCCAAATAGCCAAAGCAATCATGAGAAAAAAACCAAAAAAAGCACAAAACAAAAAAAAATGAGCTGGAGGAATCTGGCTCCCTGACCTCAGACTATACTACAAAGCTACAGTAATCAGGATAGTATGGTACTGGCACAAAAACAGAAATAGAGATCAATGGAACAGGATAGAAAGCCCAGAGATAAACCCATGCACCTATGGTCACCTAATCTATGACAAAGGAGGCAAGAATATACAATGGAGAAAAGACAGTCTCTTCATTAAGTGGTGCTGGGAAAACTGGACAATTACATGTAAAAGAATGAAATTAGAACACTCCGTAACACCATACACAAAAATAAACTTAAAATGGATTAAAGACCTAAATTTAAGACCGGACACAATAAAACTCTTAGAGGACAACATAGGCAGAACACTCTTTTACATAAATCACAGCAAGATCTTTTCTGACCCACCTTCTAAAGTAATGGAAATAAAAACAAAAGTAAACAAATGGGACCTAATTAAACTTAAAGCTTCTGCACAGCAAGGGCAACCATAAACAAGATGAAAAGACAACCCTCGGAATGGGAGAAAATAATTGCAAATGAATCAAGGGATAAAGGATTAATCTCCAAAATATACAAGCCACTCATGCAGCTCAATATCAAAAAAACAAACAACCCAATCAAAAAATGGGCAGAAGACCTAAATAGACATTTCTCCAAAGAAGACAGACAGATGGCCAAAAAGTACATGAAAAGATGCTCAACATCATTAATTATTAGAGAAATGCAAATCAAAGCTACAATGAGGTATTACCTCACACCAGTGAGAATGGGCATCATTAGAAAATCTACAAACAAATGCCAGAGAGGGTATGGAGAAAAGGGAACCCTCTTGCACTATTGGTGGGAATGTAAATTGATACAGCCACTATGGACAACAGTATGGAGGTTCTTTAAAAATATAAAAATAGAATTACCGTATGACCCAGCAATCCCACTACTGGGCATATACCCTGAGAAAACCATAACTCAAAAAGACACATGCACCCCAATGTTCATCGCAGCACTATTTACAATAACCAGGTCATGGAATCAATCTAAGTGTCCATTGACAGATAAATGGATAAAGAAGATGTGGTACATATATACAATGGAATATTACTCCACCATAAAAGGAATGAAATTGGGTCATTTGTAGAGATGTGGATGGACCTAGAGACTGTTACACAGATTGAAGTAAGTCAGAGAAAAACAAATATTGTATATTAACTTATATATGCAGAATCTAGAAAAATGGTACAGATGAATGTGTTTGCAAGGCAGAAATAGAGACACAGACGTAGAGAACAAATGTATGGACACCAAGGGGGGAAAAGGAGGGTGGGCTGAAGTGAGAGATTGGGATTGACATGCATACACTAACATGTATAAAATAGATAATTAATGAGAACCTGCTCTATAGCACAGGGAACTCCACTTTGCTGTACAGTAGAAACTAACACAACATTGTAAAACAACTATACCTCAATTAAAAAGTATATATAAAGACAACAAATAATTTTTTCAGTAAAAAATTCTAACTATTAAAGCAGAAACACATCAATGTAATCATTGTTCCATCTAGAAATAAAGAGATATCTTTTATTGGGTAGTGAATTAGAAACGGTAGCCAAGTCTTCCACTAGTATATCTCTTTAAAGAAATCTTTTTATCCTTAGAATAATGTAAGGGTCAAGTAACTTTTTCTCAGCCTTCATTATCATTTACAAACATCTTTATGAAGAAACCCTGTGGAGGGGGGATGGGGAGAGTGTACAGAGAAGAAGAGGTAAAGAGTTACAGAACCTGTTTTCAGCTGAAAAACAACGTGCTTGGTGAAATGGAACCGAAACTGTTAGGAGTGTATTGTCACCCACACAATTTCTTATCCAGTCAAAGATGAAGCTGGGAACCACACTTCATGAAAGATAAATACCTCTGAACTATTTGATTTGTTGAGCTCAATGGAGAAAATTTTCCACGTGCTTGCATGGTTTTCATTGGTTTTTTTCCCTCTTGTTATGTAGAATGCTGTCTGCCCTTATCCAAGCTGCTGATTGTTTATTAAAGGCATAAGGTGGAACAGATCTCTCCATGTGAGACACAACAACCTAACCCTCAGAGGGTTCTCATCAGTACTGGGAGAAAGATGCTCCACGACAATGCGTTGCCCTGACATTTGGTTGAAAGACATTCGTGGTTCTGTACAACACCCAAGGGCACTATTGTGCTGCACAGAGTTGAGGCTGAGTGGTTTTCTTCAGACAAAGAGAGAAGAGGGGATTTCAGGCAAAGTTTAGGCTTTGGTACAAACTAATTAAAAAGTAACCATAAGGAAGAGAGGGTGAAATCCTAATCAGTATGACTATAACGGAATTCACTCTTTTTAATTGTGTCCCAATGTGGCTGGTTTTCTAGAACAAATCATTTTTCATAGTTTAAATATCATGAAATTTTATCAAATACTCATGTGCATTTTTATGGGTGAAGAAAGTCATTTTAATAGTACATTTTAATGATGGAATTAAATAATGGCTCTGACTCCAAAATTCAGTAGCGTTAGGTTATCATAAGAAAGATGATAAAATATTCATTTCTTTGTAATTAGTCTGAGTTAGAGGTAAAATGAGAAAAAGGTCTGTAGCCTTTTTCTGGTTTAAGAAGGGTGCTTTCTACAAAAGTGGAAGAGTAAATGCCCTGTGTTTAATAAAGAACACAAGGTCATAAAACATAGCTACTTCGCTAATCTGCTGTCCAAGTGTCAACTTGTCTGCAAGCAAATATCACCAGTTAGGGCCCACACAGTTTCATCGCAAATTTTATTACTATCCCATGTTTATTTTAGTTTTCACATAGCCTGCAGTTCAAAAGCAGAAATTCTTTGAAACCTAATCTATTCTCCCACCCTCTGCCATAATTATGGGGAATTTGAGATTATGGCTTTGTTGTTGACTTTTTATCCACTATGAAGTTAAAGTTCTTTGTGTTTTCTGTGTCATAAACCCCTTAGAGAATTTGAAAAAGACATAGATGTCTTCTCTAGAAAGAAACCTCCACACATTTGCAGACTGACACTAAATTTGCATATATTATCCAGGGGCTCATGGGCTCCTCAGAGTGCATCTTTGGACTCCAGCATGAGAGCAATCAATTCAAAAAGTAGATGGTTATTTCCAACTTGGAGTGGATTCGGGGAGTTGAGTGTAGATTCAAGATGAGGGAGACATCAAAAGACTTCTTAGTTTTTCTGGATTTAAATATTTACAGATTGGTTTTAAAATGAAGTTCTAGGATACTAAACATACCCATACCCAAATATAATTTTAAAGTGATGATTTCTTGGTACTATGTCTCTAAAGGGCAAATTGGTGATATGTATCAACAGCCTTAACAATGTTCATAGATTTTGATGCAGTAATTCCAATTTCAGAAATCTATCCTGAGGAAATATTCAGAGATGGAGACAAAGGTCTATGTTCAAGGAAGTTTATGACAGTATTATTTATGAAAATAAGAATTTGGAAACAGATGTTTAGGGGGAAAAAGTGATGGGCAATTAAATTAATTGCACCTATGCAATAAATTATTTGCAGCTATCAAAATTTATGTTTTACAAACAAACAAACTCATAGAAAAAGAGATTTGATTTGTGGTCACCAGAGTCAGGGGATTGAGGGGTGGGGGTGTTGGGGGAATTGGATGAAGGCAAAAAAAATTGAGAAAGGAAAAAAGCTATGTAAAAAATGAAACTTTGCAATCTCTGTTTATAGACATACTATTATTTTTGAAAAATAAAACTATTGAAAATAAACAAAAATTTACATTTTAATAAGAATATTTAGTGGCATGGGCAACTACTTAATATCTAAAGTCTGGTTAAAATGGATAAAAATTATGTACATTATCTAAATTACAGAATTAAAAATTGATGGGAGTGGGTTTTAAAAGCTGTACATGGACCTAATGAAACTTAAAAGCTTTTGCACAGCAAAGGAAACCATAAACAAGATGAAAAGACAACCTTCAGAATAGGAGAAAATTTTTGCAAATGAAGCAACTGACAAAGGATTAATCTCCAAAATTTACAAGCAGCTCATGCAGCTCAATAACAAAAAAACAAACAACCCAATCCAAAAATGGGCAGAAGACCTAAATAGACATTTCTTCAAAGAGGATATACAGATTGCCAACAAACACATGAAAGGGTGCTCAACATCACTAATCAACAGAGAAATTCAAATCAAAACTACAATGAGGCATCACCTCACACCAGTCAGAATGGCCATCATCAAAAAATCTAGAAACAATAAATGCTGGAGAGGGTGTGGAGAAAAGGGAACCCTCTTGCACTGTTGGTGGGGATGTAAATTGATACAGCCACTATGGAGAACAGTATGGAGGTTCCTTAAAAAACTAAAAATAGAACTACCATATGACCCAGTAATCCCACTACTGGGCATATACCCTGAGAAAACCATAATTCAAAAAGAGTCATGTACCACAATGTTCATTGCAGCTCTATTTACAATAGCCAGGACATGGAAGCAACCTAAGTGTCCATTGACAGATGAATGGATAAAGAAGATGTGGCACATATATATAATGAAATATTACTCAGCCATAAAAAGAAACAAAACTGAGTTATTTGTAGTGAGGTGGATGGACTTAGAATCTGTCGTACAGAGTGAAGTAAGTCAGAAAGAGAAAAACAAATACCGTATGCTAACATATATATATGGAATCTAAAAAAAAAAAAAAAAAAAAAAGGTTCTGAAGAACCTAGGGGTAGGACAGGAATAAAGACGCAGATGTAGAGAATGGGCTTGAGGACACAGGGAGGGAGAAGGTAAGCTGGGATGAAGTGAGAGAGTGGCATGGACTTACATATACTCCCAAATATAAAATAGATAGTTAGTGGGAAGCAGCCACATAGCACAGGGAGATCAGCTTGGTGCTTTGTGACCACCTAGAGGGGTGGGATAGGGAGGGTGGAAGGGAGATACAAGAGGGAGGAGATATGGAGATATATGTATATGTATAGCTGATTCACTTTGCTATAAAGCAGAAACTAACACACAACTGTAAAGCAGTTATACTCCAATAAAGATATTAAAAAAAAAAAAAGCTGTACATGTGTAAATGGTGGGATTGCACATTATTTAAAATTTTTTCATCTCTATATTTCTGTATTTTTCATGTGGTTTTACAATGAATTGTTTTATTTCATTAATTGAATAAACCAATATTCATTGTATGCCTATTATGTGCTAGGTACTATGCTATGCATATATCTAAGTAATGTTAGCACTGTTAGGAAAAAATAAAACAAATGAAACCTGCATGTTTCATCTAAAACCTCCATCAGACACCTGAAATTTCTCTTGTACTGATTCCTGTGTATGTTTTACTTACCCATTATGATGTAACTTCTTGTAGGGTAGAGGATTGCATTTAACCCACATTTATTGGGTATTTTTTTGTTTTGGGCACTGTTCTAGGCACTGAACTTGTTCAGCACTTTTTAAAGTTCTCAGCACTACTCAAAGTCCTGTAGAGTACTTTGTAAATTCCTGTTGAATTATATTCTAATGGCAAAGAGAAATACATTTGGACTTTGGTATCAACTGAATAAGATCAATCCTAGTTCTTCCTCTTAATAATTTTGAGATAGTGATATCTTACCTCAGTAAGAGTGTTTCTTCTTTTTAAAAATGGAGCTAGTATTACCTACCTCAAAGTGCTGCTGGGGAAATTAAATGAAATAATGCACATAAAATATCCATTATAGTATCAAGCAAGTAGCTGACCTTAATAAGGGTTTCTTTCCCATTCCTTATCTACAGGTTGAACCATATGTACCTAGTGCTAGTCAACCATTTTTAATCTACAAAAATGGCAGTTTCATATAGTTCAATCTAATAATAACTGATAGATATGCTATATAGTAGGGCCCTTGATGAATTATATAGAGAAGGTATAACTACAGATTGGAACAGAGAGGAAGAGCTTGATATAACTCTGATGAAATAATTCAATGAAATTCTGAGAACTCAAGATGTTGCCTAATTTTAATCTGGGGATAGCATTCATACCAGCCATGTTTTAAAAACAAAAAGAGCAGTGATCCAGGAAACCATGTGCACTACTGAGGGGTGGGGAATGTCTTCTTAACTAAGACTGGAAACCTGTAAGAAAAGTCATACCTATTTGACCACATAAAACTTTAAAAAATCATATTAAAATACTATGAATAATATTGATTGATTGTGTTTCATCCCTAGAATGTGAGGTTCTAGAGGGAAGGGATTTTTGTCTATTTTGTTCACTGTTAAATCCTCAGTAAATAGAATAATGAATGTCTGACACATAGTAGGTATCATTACCAACAAAATACTATAAGCAAAGTCAACAAGTAAATAATAGATGTGGAACAAATATTTACAATGAGAGAACAAAGGATTAATATTTCAAATGCAAAAGAATTCTGAAAAATTAACAAGACGGGGACATGAAACATAGGAAAATAGGAGGTTCAAATATCCAAGGAGTATATGAAAATATTCTCAAACTAATACATAGCATTACCACTTCAGACTGGCAAAAATTAAAAAGATTGACAACTTGTATTGTTCATAGGAATGTGGGGGCAAGTGTACTACCATACAGGGCTAGTGAGAAGATGAATTGCCTCAGCTACTGTTGGGATGCAATCTGATGAATTCTGTTAAAATTTAAAATGCATATGCATTTTGATCCACAAATGTTTCTTCTGGGCATCTGTTCCATAGCAATGAAAGCAAAAATACCATTATAACTTACATACAGAGATGTTTATTGCAGCATTATTTTAGAGGCACAAAAGAAAAAAGTAGAAACAAAGAGATTGCCTGCCCATCAATAATGGAATATTTGAATAAATTATGACACATTACAATATAAAATTCTATGCAGCCATTAGAAAGAAAGTCATTGTCGAGAAAATGCAAGATTCAAAAATACGGGTTCCAATTTTTGTAAAATAATGACAAACCTCTCTATGTGTATGTGTATTTCTATATATTATGAATATGTATGTAGTTATTTATTTATGAATACATGAGCATAAAGGGTAATCTGAAAGCATATACAGTAGGTTGTTAACATGGGTAACTTCATGTCTATGAGGAGATAATGTAGATTGAGAGAGGGGTACATGGGAAAGGAAAAGCTAAAGCAAAATAAAAACTGCATTAAAAAAACAGGATGTGGGCTTCCCTGGTGGCGCAGTGGTTAGGAGTCCGCCTGCCAATGCAGGGGACATGGGTTCGTGCCCCGGTCCGGGAGGATCCCACATGCCGCGGAGCGGCTAGGCCCGTGAGCCACAACTACTGAGCCTGCGCGTCTGGAGCCTGTGCTCTGCAACGAGAGAGGCTGCGACAGTGAGAGGCCCGCGCACCGTGATGAAGAGTGGCCCCCGCTTGCTGCAACTGGAGAAAGACCCACAGAAACGAAGACCCAACACAGCCAAAATAAATTATTTAATTAATTAATTTAAAAAAAAACAGGATGTATGATATGATCACAGTCTATGAGTCTATGTAAAATTATATGTGACTGTTTACATGTACAAATAGGTTAAAAGAAAAAGTAACAAACAGAGCAAGGGAAGTGAGTTTCACTGAGCCTCTGGCCATTTCAGCGCAGGCTACATGTCTTGGTACGGCCATAAAGAGCACTGTAATTCTACATTGACATGGAAAATAACACAAGGCAGCACTGCCAAGCCCACTGTGAGGGGTGGAGAGGGATGCAGTTCCATCATGAGATGAATCAAAATGAGTTAAGGAAGCCCAAAGAACGAGCTTCTGCAGACCATAGAAAAAGTCAACTAGCAGAAAAAAACCAAAATAGAAGATAATAGAGACCTCTGCTGTGAAGCACATTTGTTAGAGGCGGATGCTAGACTCTAGTTAAACTCCATGACAGAGAGAGGCCCTGAAGAGAAGCGGAAGACTTGAACTATGTCACCCACTGGCTGATTCCTAAGGTATATTCAAGCTTGAAAAGTCAGTGATTGCAGAATTGCAATGGGAATGCTCTAATATTTAGGATACATACATAGAATTTTGGAGCTGGATGGGCTTTGGAAGATTGTCTAGTAGTAGGTCCAAAAGGTTCTTTAATTTAAATTTTTTTATTGTTGTGAAATATATCTAACATAAAATTTACCATTTTAACCATTTTTAAGTGTATGTTTGAGTGGTGTTAAGTACATTCACAGTGTTGTGTCAAATGTCTCATTTCAATGGGCCCACTGGGGGACACTGGGTGAGGGTATACAAGACCTTCCTGTGTTTTCTTTGCAACTTCGCATAAATTTATAATTACTTCAAGTTTTAAAATTTTTTTTTAATGGAGTGCTTGTGTGTGCTTCAGGAGCTTCCTTGCTGGTACAGGAGAGGCAGCACGAGGAAGATTCCAGGCATAACCTCTACTGCCCAGCTTCACTCGGAGCGACTCTGCTTCATCTCCTTCACATGCTGTGGTGCTACATGAGATTTCTGAAGTTTCATGTTAAAAAACAGTTCCATTATAAAAAATAGTTTTGAAAACTGCTGACTCTATTATTTTACTAGTAAAGAAAGATTAATTTAGTTTTCCAATGTTGCTAAGCTAATAAATGACAGCTAGGAAGCAATTTCAGGTCTGCTGACTCCTGGTCTGGTCCTCCCTACACTATACAATTGCCTCCATTGAAAAATGAAGATTTTTTTCCCTTCCCAGCTCTGCCACCATTTATTACAAGCTAAAGTGAACATCTTCAGATAGCAACACAGGTAATGTGTGTATTATAGACATGGAGGAAACTGTAGTTGAGAACAAATCTAGAGGCTCAGAAACCTAGGATATCAGATACCAGTATCTCCAAGTTTGTAACCTCAATCAGGCATGCCTTAGTCCTGAAAGTATATGCAGTGAAAGATAATATATCTGACCCAGGTCTCAGAGGAATTTAAGAGAAAAATAAATGAATGCCTGTTTTTCAATTCAATTAGCAAATATTTAGTAAGTGTCCACTAAGTGCCAGGGACCATGACAGACACTTGGGATGCAATGGTAAGAAAACAAGACACGGCCTTTTCTCTCATGAGCTAACTGCCCACGAGGATGGAATACACAGTTATTAATCCAGTAATCAAACTAATGAATAGATATTTCAACTGAGTTAGAGGAGAAAAAGGGATGAAACCTAGTACAATTAACATGTGTAGACAGAAAATGACCTAAAAACGTCAGAGCAAGCTTCCCTGAAGTGGTTTGAACTGAATCCACAAGATAAGTGAGCGTTAACAGGATGTGTTTGTGAAAAGCTACTTGTAAATAAAATTATAGCTTAATTGTTCATTAGGGAGGCTTTATTTTTTTATTTTTATTTTTTTAAACATCTTCATTGGAGTATAATTTCTTTACAATGATGTGTTAGTTTCTGCTGTATAACAAAGTGAATCAGCTATACATATACATATATCCCCATATCTCCTCCCTCTTGCATCTCCCTCCCACCCTCCCTATCCCAGGGAGGCTTTATTGAAAAGATAACTTTTGTAGAGAAGACAGTATTGTTTAGGTTCAGCAAATATACTACCTTCCTACTGTCATGCTTCCTATCACTCAACCAATCAAATTCAGCATTCTTTTCTGATAAATCCTGATACACCATCTTGATAGAGGTTTCAGACAGCCCTTGCCAAGCAATCAGATTTGGCACTCAAAATGAAATGTATTTGCCATCTTAGGTATAGTGAAAAAATATCTCTGGCCTCAAATTTGGAAGTTCTGATTTGTAGCTGCATGGCTTCAACTAATGATATAAGGGGACCAGCCAACATACAGGCCATTCACCTCAGTTCCTGTGGGGGTTAATTTTATGTGTCAACTTATTTGAGCTAAGGGATGCCCAGATAGCTGGTAAAATATTATGTGTCTGTGTCTGTGAGGGTGCCTCCAGAAGAGATTAGTATTTGAATCAGTAGATTGAGCAAAGAGGATAACCTTCACCAAGGTGGATCGGCATTATCCAATCCACCTAAAGCAAAAAGATGGAGAAAGGGTGAACTTGCTCTGTCTGCTTGAGTTGAAGCATACATCTTCTCTTGCCCTCAAACATCAGCGCTTCTGGCTCTTGCACTCAGACTGGGACTTAGACCATCAGCCCCCCAATTCTCAGGTGCTTGGATTTGAATTCAATTACATCACCAGCTTTCCCAGTTCTCCAGCTTGCAGACAGCAGCTTGTGGGACTTCGTGGTCTCTAAAACCATGTGAACCAATTTCTATAATGAATACACATATCTTATTGGTTCTATTTCTTTGAAGAACCCTGACAAATACAGTCCCCAAAGAAACAACAAATACTGCTACCCAATCTTATAAACTGCATGAGGGAGTCTATGGGGTGATCCCTCTTTGAATTCCACCTTCAATTTATGGGTGGGAGGGCTAGCCCAGAAAATGTGTCCTTGGGCAGTACCATTTGTGAATTTGCCTGGGGAATTTCAGAAGTATTTTGCTGAGACTTGCAAAACTAAAACTAAGAAGACTGCAAGTATCAAAGGCGTTAAATTTCAAGACAGAAGGTCTGATATTAAAACTTTACAGAGATGTTGATGGCACATAACTTAAAATTTGTGGGTACTCCCTCCTCTTCAGAGCACAGCGTCGTGGCAACGTTCTCGGAACAGTAAAGAACCGATTATACCTCAAACTCTGGCTGATTTGGAACATGGCTGCTTTCAAGAACTTCTGTTTATTTTGGGCTTGAAAATGAATATTAACACCATTTTTATAGTTTTTCTCCTAACCCCTACTATCTGTAAGAATGTGTGCTTGCCAACTGAAGTTTTGCCAATCATGATACTCCAGCAGCTGGCAGAGGAATACTGGATTTCAAAAAAATTTTTCCTTTTTAAAATTTTTATCTCAACACATGGTAATATCTTTAACACTGGCTGTTTACCATTGAATAAGATGTTTTTCATATCCCATGTCTTTAGAGCCACCCTGGTACCCTTTCATCTTAATACCTTTGTTACCATCAGCAGAGCCCTAGTAAGATGGTCCATGGGCTCCAGAGTGAACTTGTCCTCAGTCTGTCTAGCTGAAGAGACAGATGCTTGATTCAGGATGAAATTTTTGTGCTTTTCACTTCTATAATCTTATGATAGATAATTGTCATTATGCTAATAATAATAATTGTCATTAGCATTTGATTACGTACCTTACCCAGCTACACATTCATCAACTGCAGTCTTTCATATCAGTGCCAAATTGTATGAGAGTACAGAGGGGATTTCAATTTAATAGGTGTAAAGGATGTTAATAGTAATTTCACTAAGTAAGTTTGTTGGCAAATGAGTCAAAATGACACAAGTAACTCTGGATGTTGGCACAATTTCATTTACTCCAAAGAAAAATGAAGGTTGTATCTTCTGTTTATCTATTGTTGTTTTTATCTTCCTCTCCTCCCTCAAGCTCTGTTTGAGGGGTGTACAGGGGTGGAAAGGAAAAAGTTAGATAGTGGTGCTCATCATCTTTTAGGATGTGAATATAGTATTGCTTTGGGTGCGTATATCAAGAGTGTCAATGCACAGAGGCAGAGCAGAGCTACTCCTGTGGCCTACACACTTAGGAAGCTGCGTTTGCATATCTGAGTGTGTGTGTGTGTGAGTGTGGTGGGTGTGTGTGTGGTGGGTATGTATGAGTGTGTGTGTGTGTGTGTGTGGTGGGTATGTGTATGTATGCGGTGTGTGTGTGTGTGTGTGTGGTGGGTATGTGTGTGTGGTGAGTATGTGTGAGTGTGTGTGTGTGAGTGTGTGTGTGGTATGTGTGAGTGTGTGTGTGGTGTGTATGTGTGTGTGTGTGGTGGGTATGTGTGTGTGGTGAGTATGTGTGAGTGTGTGTGTGAGTGTGTGTGTGGTTGGTATGCGTATGTGTGTGTGATGAGTATGTGTATGTGGTGAGTGTGTGTGCATGGCGGCTGGGTGGTGCTCATTGATCTGATCACTCCTGCTTGCTGATCCACCTATCGGTGTTTGCTGCTTTGTTGTCACTTCCCTACAGAGTTGTCTCTTCTTTTTTGTCCATTGCTGCTCCCATCAGCTGACTACTGATCAAACCTTAGGGAAACAAAAACATGTGCTCAGCTCCCTGTGGTAAAATGTTGAAATGCAAGACTCACACAATTGAAACCCCAGACAGCTCTGTACCTGTGAGAGGCAGCCCCCCAGAGTTCCCACAGGTGTCTTTTTTATAAACTATTCCACTTCCCTTCCATTTCAAGTTTGGAAGGTATAAAGGTCCTTGGGAAGGAGCAGCCACTGGTGATAGCACCCTGGCTCTACAGGAAGCTGTTCTGCCCCCTGTTGGGAGTACCTGGTATCTCTGTGAGAGTTTCTTTGGGTGATTGGTAGGATTTGCATTTTTGAAAATCAGTGGTTTTAGAAAGCACAACTTTAACCAAGACACAAAATAGTTTTAGTTTTTGAGTAATTTAGATAATATGTAACTATGATATTTTGTCAACCTCTTGCTTCCAGGGCTATATATAAAGCCAGCTGTGTGACTTGGGGATGCCCACTTCCCTCTCTGGACATCAGACTCTACTATAAAATGAAGGACTTTAACCACATCAGTGGTTTTCACTCAAGGGCCACCTTGGAGGTCAAAGAAAGGTTCCAGTACTCCACCATCCACCTGAACATCTCAGCTTCTGCTTGGTTTGTGTTTTGAGATTCCTCATAAGATTTAAATTGAGAGAGAAAGAAGAAGAAGAAGAAGAAGAAGAAGAAGGAGAAGGAGAAGGAGAAGGAGAAGGAGAAGGAGAAGGAGGAGAAGAAGGAGAAGAAGGAGAAGAAGGAGAAGAAGGAGAAGAAGAAGAAGAAGAAGTAGAAGAAGAAGAAGAAGAAGAAGAAGAAGAAGAAGAAGAAGAAGAAGAAGAAGAAGAAGAAGAAGAAGAAGAAGAAGAAGAAGAAGAAGAAGAAGAAGAAGAAGAAGAAGAGGAAGAAGAAGAAGGAGAAGGAGGAGGACGAGGAAGAGGACAAGGAGGAGGGAAGAGAAGAAAGAAGAAGGAAAAGGAGAAAAAAGAAGAGGAGGAGGAGGAAGAGGAAGAAGAAGAAGAAAAAGCATTATGTGGCTTAAGGTTGTTTGAGAAAACAACTGAACTACATAATTGTAAATATTTTTCCAGCTCATTTTTTGACTCAAAGAATCTAGATTCATCCATGAGACGTAAGGGGACTTGCAGTACTTGATTATTCACGTATTTTAGCAGAGTTATGACAAAAGGGGGGATGTAGCTTCTAAAGGGTGTCTCTCTTATAACTTGATAGAAACTTGTAGGAGGTGTGAGGGGTGTTGTCACTCAGTTACTAATATCCTGTCTTCTAGGGTCTACTCTATATCCTCTGACCTTGTGATTGCTTTCTTCTCTGTTGTTTTCCTGACCTTCACGCAAAGATTTCAAAGGAAATTGAAGGAACTCCAGCCTCATGGGGTCCCACATGAGCAGGTGGAGGCACAAGGATGAAGACTAAAACAGTATTGTCCCGCAGCCTGGTAGCCAGCCTCCAAGAGGTGGGTTAGCTGAGAATCACTTGAAAGGGTGGAATCCCTCGAAGATCCTTCCTCCGAGCCTCTCTCCCAAAGTCTCCTTGCAGTCTGCCAAGGCCACTCTGAATCCCCTCACCCCGCCCTGTGGCACATGCTGAACGTGACACTCCAGCCCTTACCCCTAGTCACTGAATATATCCTAAATTTTTCATAGAAATCTAGGTCTATCCTTGTGATTAAAAATAAGAAAATTATAAAAAGGAATATAGCGTTAGGAAAGATAGTGAACTTGCAGTTAACTTCAAAATAACTCTCATTTTATTGCATATAATTTTTTTTCAGCTCTTAAAAATGTCAGAAATTGGGTGGGTAATAAAACAAAATGCACAAAATACTGATAATTATTGAAGGTAGGTGGTATGTATATGGGAGTTCACTGTACTATTTTCTCTACTTTTGTGTATGTTTGAAGTTTTCTATAATATAACGTTTTTTGAAAGTGTTATGGAACCTGATGGAAGGAGCATTGGGCCAGGAGTCAGGGCACCTGCTTTTGTCCATACATTTAGATCCTACTGGCAGGGGAGCTGCTGGGCTTGTCAGAGGAGGAGCTGGATGAAAGCAGGGTGTGACGGTTCATTGGAATCTCCTTATGGTAGGGCTTCAGGAACCAGGAGGTAACCTTCCATGGATGGAGGCACCCAAGGAGAGACCTGTAAGGGCTGAGTAGACAGAATTGTGACCCTCTGAGACTAGGTTGCCAGGGTTGGGGAGTAAAAAGAGGAGTAGGAGAAGGGGCCAGACTCTTTTTGATGTTTCTTCTCCTTGTGTCCCCTTTCTCCCCTCCTCCTCCTCCCTAGAACCTTCTGACAGGTGAACTTCGAACCTCTTCCCAGTCCTGGGGCTCAGTTTCTATGCCCAGCTTCTGGCCTGCCTGTCCTCACTTTCTTGACACCCACTTCCCCTTCCTCATCTCTGATTCCTGGGTTCTCCTTCTGCGGATCTGGGCAGGCAGGTCTGGGTGTAAACCAGACAGATGCAAGGCTGCTGAATGCTGCTTGGTTATACACAGGATAAATACTTTGAGATTTCACAGGAGAGCATTGTTGCTTTATAAAATTTAAATAAGAGGAAGCTTGGGACTTCCCTGACAGTCCAGTGGTTAAGACTTCACCTTCCCCTTCGCCCACAGGGGGTGTGGGTTCGATCCCTGTTTGGGGGGCTAAGATCCCACATGCCTCATGGCCAAAAAACCAAAACATAAAACAGAAGCAATAGTGTAACAAAATTCAATAAAGACTTTAAAAATGATCCACATCAAAAAAATCTTTTAAAAAATTTGGAAAAAATTTTTTAAAATAATAAATAAATAAGAGGAAGCTAAGTCTATAAACTAATAAGAAAAAAAAATTCCCTCAACTGGTTAGCATACTGAGTTATAGGAATCTCTCCATTCTATTAATCAAAAATATTGTATTTAAAACTGCATGTCGCCACACCATTAATACTTTGTGAAATCAGTTAGTAAGTCCAACCAGCAATTTTGCAATATAATAAAATAGGATCAAATAGAAAATTTCAGGTTCATCACATGTAGTAAGAAAAAGTATTGTTGCATGAAAAGTTTGATTCACTTAAATGTATACGAAGGTATGAGTATTCAGACAAGGATGCAAAGTATTTCTTACTGTGGGTGTGGGCAAAATGCTTGAAATTTACTGAATTCTAACAATTGCTCCTGGAAGTCAACTTGGGACCATGTACAGGCCTCCATTGGTCCTGGGAAGGTATCTGAAATGTCCGGGTAAATGTTCTCTCCTGATAGAACTCACTGCTGCCCTGGGGCCAAGGTAAGTCTTTGGGCTCATGAATGAAGTCCTCTGCCTCCTGCGGTAAAATACTCACCTATGACTTTGGATATATCTACAAGTCAATTTGGAACTGGACAGAGGCCTCTCCCTCATAGGTAAATGGAGTAATCAGAGAAATAGCCAACTACCTTTGAAGATGGATGGACCCAACTGTACCATCTTCCACTCCTGTGAAGGCAGCTGTGGCTGTGACTGTGGCTTCTCCTGGTCTCAGGAGGGTCATCTGCTATCCATCTGTCTCTAACCTGGACCACGTTACAGCTTCACTGAAAGATAATGGCCTCAAGAAGCTGCCTCTCACATATGCTGATGGCTGGTGAAGTTAAATTCGGTGAAAAAAAACCCCAAACACCCAGAAATATCTGTCATGTTTTCACCATGAGAGATGTTCCACCATTTCATGGCTAGTTTGTACCGTCTCTTCAACCACCAGTCCTACACTTTCTTTTGCCCCTTCATCCTTCTCTGCTTTATAGCCAGCTGTAAATATATACTTCCTGAGAATCATACATATAACTTCTGAACTTGGATATATATACATGTCTCCCTAGGCCCACAGTTGACCCATCCCAGGTCCAACACAGTCCACTGCCAAGACCCTAATGGCATTCAGGCTCTAAAGATGACTTCCCATTGCCACACCAGGAAGACTGCAGAATTCTCTACTAGCTCCATACAGCGAATATTTAGAACATTTTATATGCTCCAAAATCTAACATAAGTTTTAATTTGACTATCAGGCTTATTGATTTTCAGAACTTTGCTGTTCAAGCTGCTCTGGTATTAAACCTTTTGGAGCTAAACCATTGGAAGATATGTATTAAGAATAGATTGGTGTTTGCCATAAATGGAAGCCCACTTTTAAGCCATAGACTTCTGCAGTTTTGGCATGAAAGTCAAAGATTCCTGCCTACTTTAGTTTTTGTTAATGTGTCTCAATAGATGAAATGGCCAGTGAAATGGAAGCCAGCAAACTCAGACTTATGTGAGGCCAAACCATCCACCGAGCCAGGCTACCAACATGAGTGTTTTGGTTAATTGCCGTTGGTGCTAAGACCTGGTTTGTAGGTTTTTTCAGACAGCACCTACAAAGGCCAGGATATATTTTAGGTGCTTAGTAACTGTGAGTTGTTGGTATTTTTATTCCCTTTTGTAACTTTCATCACCCCTGAAAAGGTCTACTTCAGATGTATGGTTTTCGTCATGATAGGGAATTATGAGCATGGATGGTTTAGTACAAAATCTCACCCATTTAAGAACTAAATAGCTCAATCTGTATTTTCTACTACTGGGTCATCAATGCCATTATTCAAAATTTTACAGTGTATTACCTCAAAAAGAAGAAATGGTATTGTAAATGGGGATAGATATTTAATCCCTCCCAGGTCCACCTCTGCCCCCCCAAATCCTGAGTGACTTGGATTCTCTGAGGAACATTCAGCAAATTTACTGTTTCAGAGCATAAGTATTTCAGCATCTTCCCCTGGAGCCAAGTTTTCTCATAATATTTCCATCAAACAGTCCAGCAATAATCTTATTTTTTTCTCTCTTCCCACATTCTAAGACTTCTTGAAAGAAAGCTTTCTACATTCACAAGTTCCTCACCTCCTGTGTTAGTTAGGGCACAGGCTAAGTAAGCTTCTGTGACAAAGAGATCCAAAAATACAGTAGCTTATATAATTTAGAACTCCTTTCTTGTCATGTAACATTCTGGCAGTAGGTGGTCCAGCCTGTAAGGCAGCTCTAGTCCATTCAGGAGCAGAGGTTCCTTTTATCCTGTGGCTCCACCATGCTCTGGAGCCTTGTCTTCATCTGAGTGATGAGGACAAAGATGATGCCAAGGATTTGACCTGAACAACAGGGAGAATGGCATTGCCATTAGCTGAAATGGAAGATGGCTTAGGAGGCAGACATGAGGAGCTCACTTAGGCATGTTATGTTGTGCTTCCAAGTGAAAATATAAGTATGTAGTTGGATAAACTGTGTGGGAATTCAGAGGAGAGGTCCATGCTATAGACATGACTTGCGGAGGCATTGGTCATGGACCTTGATGAAATCAACAAGGGACTGAGTGTGTATAAAGAAGAGAAAAGGATTAAATATTAAACCCTGGGTCACTCAAAAATGTGGAGGTTGGAAACATGAAGAAGAATCAGCCAGTGAATGAAAAGGAGCAAATGGTCAGAGAGAGGGAAATCAAGAGAGTGTGGGGCTTCCCCGGTGGCACAGTGGTTGAGAGGCTGCCTGCCAATGCAGGGGACACGGGTTCGAGCCCTGGTCTGGGAAGATCCCACATGCCGCGGAGCAACTAGGCCCGTGAGCCACAACTACTGAGCCTGCGCGTCTGGAGCTTGTGCTCCGCAACAAGAGAGGCCGCGATAGTGAGAGGCCCGCGCACCGCGATGAAGAGTGGCCCCCGCTTGCCACAACTAGAGAAAGCCCTTGCACAGAAACAAAGACCCAACACAGCCAAAAAAATAAATAAATAAATAAATAAATAATAAAAATAAAGGAATTCCTTAAAAAAAAAAGAGAGTGTGGTGTCCTCAAAGCCGAGAGAGGAGCATGTGTCAAGGAGGAGCGGACAGTCACTTGTCAAATGCTACTTATGGGTCAAGTAAGGTGAGGACTGTGATATGACCATTAGATTTAGCTTCAAGTGGCAGTAAACACATCTGCAGAGCAGAGGTGAAACTAAGTGGAAGAAGGACTCCTGTTTTATTGAGTCATTTTTTTAAATTTATTGAGTCAAGAAAAATTGAATACCTACAATGCTCCTACATTCATGACATATGCCTTCAGGTAGATATTCAAAAAGACTGTTCATAAGTTGGGTCAGGTGTCTTAGATTCAATTCTATAAGTAGTGCTGTTTCTCTCCAAAGGTCCCCTCCACTCTCTCCTTCACAATCAGCTCCCTCCTTTTACTGGACACACCAGCTGCCTCGGTGACCAGCCTGTGGCAAAAATGGTCACCCTGCAAGAGGAAGACCCTAAAGATAAACCACAAAATACAATAATCAGAGAAGACACAAACCAGTACAGAAATCTGACTGAGTGTTCAAAAGGGAAAATGCACAAAACTCTGGGAGCAACTAGGCTGCAGTTAAAGTCCTCTCCAGTTTCATGGGTCAGAGACCACAAGAGGATGTCATCGCAATGAGTGAGCACAAGCCTTCACTCCTGATGATTGCTGTAATGAAGTGGAACAATGGCATATATGAGCCAAATCAGCTTTGAAATCACTACATGTGCTTATGTTTGTATTAAGATGAGCTCGCTTATCTGAGCACATATCCCCACGGAGGGAGGGCCTGTGGTCAGGAGGGTGCCAGGGGGATGATAATGCAGGGCAATGTAGGACATTAAAATCCACCAGAGAAAATCCACAGGACAAAAGATAAAGAAGGGGGTGTAATCATCTAGCTGGCAGTAGAAAGACTGCTCTGAAGCAAACAGGTCACTGACTAAGGGGACAGAAGCCTCTGGTTCTGGTAAAAGCTATCACTATTTCTGGACCTTCTGCAGTAAACTGAGGGAGTTAGACAAGATGGCCTTTGAGATTTCTTGTACCTCTTACATTTCAAAACCAAAGTCTCCCAAATGTGTGACAAGATTCACTTCATTGATAATTAGGAAGTGCCTTTCCAGTTTCACTGTGAGTTTTGACCTGGATGCATGCATTAGTAGAGTTGTTAATGATTTTATCCTTGGAAGAAGCCACATGTGTACACACTTTACAGATCTGGAGGCCTAACAATGTGGGGAGGGGGCATTTGCTGCCTCTAACCTACATGCTCAGAAGGATTTGTCTCCTATATAATGGGCCAGAGCAAGACAATGGGCTGGCTGTTGCTAGGAAGTGAAACATTGTTACTTAGCACACACACACACACAAAAAGATGAGAGCAGATGTTCGGGATCAGCCCTGTGGCAGAGCTCTGACAGGGTGACACTCCTAACGTATGCAGACAAACAGTTTCCTTCTTCCCTCTGTGATTTCTTGCTAAACCTTCCAAATTCATTCTTGGTGTGCTTTGTGGATGAATGTGTTGTTCTGTGCTGGGCTCCATGTCTACTGCCTGAATTGCATACAACTATGGAATTGTTGTTTGTTAATCAAGTCTATTAGTAGAATTTACACAAAGCCATCCCAGCACATCATTCTATTGTGGAAACTGAGTGAGCCTAGGGAAGATGTAGTCTTGAAAAGTAAATGAGGAGATATATATTTATATATCCTTCCTAGATGACAGTCACAGCCTGTTAGTTTATCTCATGTCCAAATGGGGCGGAGAAATAATCACATGATGGCATGGATCTCAAGCCCCTTGCAGGGGATTTTCCCCCACATTCTCAAAGAAAGGGATTGACTCCGCCAAATTCACACATTGACAAGCGGTAAAATTGGAATTTGAAATCAGATTTATTAACTTTAACTCTCTCATACATCCCAAACCACAATTATAAAACACAATGGCCCAATTTTTAGGCAACTAGCATTGGCACCATTTGAACTTTGGATGTAACCAGGCCCAAGGTGAGTTCAACCTTTGGATTCTCCAGTTAAATGAGCTGATAAATTGCCTTTTTGCTTAAGCTACTTGGACATTGGTTTCTGTCACTTGTCGATAAGTTTTCATAATGATATATGAACTTTCCCATTCTGGAAACAAGTCTGTGTGCCTATAAAGGAAAGATAATTGCATGTGCTGATGGTGACCTATGTGCCCAATGCTGTGCTGAAGGTTTTGCATGTGTATTCATTTACCCTCAAAACAGTGAGATAGATTTTTTTTAACATCTTTATTGGAGTATAATTGCTTTACAATGGTGTGCTAGTTTCTGCTTTATAACAAAGTGAATCAGTTATACATATACATATGTCCCCATATCTCTTCCCTCTTGCATCTCCCTCCCTCCCACCCTCCCTATCCCACCCCTCTAGGTGGTCACAAAACACAGAGCTGATCTCCCTGTGCTATGCGGTTGCTTCCCACTAGCTATCTATTTTACGTTTGGTAGTGTATATATGTCCATGCCACTCTCTCATTTCGTCACATCTTACCCTTCCCCCTCCCCATATCCTCAAGTCCATTCTCTAGTAGGTCTGTGTCTTTATTCCCATCTTGCCACTAGGTTCTTCATGACCTTTTTTTTCCCCCTTAGATTCCATATATATGTGTTAGCATACTGTATTTGTTTTTCTCTTTCTGACTTACTTCATTCTGTATGACAGACTCTAACTCCATCCACCTCACTACAAATGACTCCATTTCGTTTCTTTTTATGGTTGAGTAATATTCCATTGTATATATGTGCCACATCTTCTTTATCCAGTCATCCAATGATGGACATTTAGGTTGCTTCCATGTCCTGGCTATTGTAAATAGAGCTGCAATGAACATTTTGGTACATGACTCTTTTTGAATTATGGTTTTCTCAGGGTATATGCCCAGTAGTGGGATTGCTGGGTCGTATGGTAGTTCTATTTGTAGTTTTTTAAGGAACCTCCATACTGTTCTCCATAGTGGCTGTATCAATTTACATTCCCACCAACAGTGCAAGAGGGTTCCCTTTTCTCCACACCCTCTCCAGCATTTATTGTTTGTAGATTGTTTGATGATGGCCATTCTAACCGGTGTGAGATGATATCTCATTGTAGTTTTGATTTGCATTTCTCTAATGATTAATGATGTTGAGCATTCTTTCATGTGTTTGTTGGCAATCTGTATATCTTCTTTGGAGAAATGTCTATTTAGGTCTTCTGCCCATTTTTGGATTGGGTTGTTTGTTTTTTTGTTATTGAGCTGCATGAGCCATTTTCCAGGTAAAGAAACTGAGACACAAAGGGGTTAAGTATATTTCCCAGGGCCATGTATCTAGTAAGATTCAGAATCAAGATTTAAACATTGGTAGTCAGATGTCACAGTCTCCACTCAAAACCGTGTTGCCATACAACCCCTGTATGTGTGTATACACGTGTGATTAACTGTGGTGTGAAGAGGTAGGCTAAGGGGGAAGAAGTGATGCTTCCAGCTTGTTAGTCATTTTCTGCAGAGCAGACTCTGACCTCAGGATGCCCAGCCACACAGCATGCTTAGAACAACTTCTAGGGAGAAGTCAGAAAGTTGGGACTAAGCCACTGGACAGTGGATCACAGCAAGGGTGTGGGGGATGCTTTTGGAAAGTGGTGACTCATAGCATGTGGTCATTGAACAGGAAGTTTGAGTGAAGTGAAAGGACTTCTGGAAGCAGAATCTAGCTCAGGGAAGGCAAAAAGGATTGAACTGACAGAAGGGTCAGTCGGGCCCCCTTGTCCACACCCCACCCTCCATGTGCACCTAAAACTTAAGCAATATTTATTCTTATACCTTTTAATCTTTGAAAATATAAGGTATAAAAACATATTACTAAAAAAATATATATTACTATCTGATTTTAATTTGCTTTTTTTTCCCTCATGAGATTGTTCCCATGGTTGGCAATTGGGCCACCTGCCATTTTAAATTTTTTCTCCTGTGAATTCTTCAGCAGCAAATATATTAGGCCATATTATTTGATGGTAAATGACAGAAACCCAACAAACTTGAGGACTTATTAGATCTTATACCTGGGAAACGTGGATGTGCAGCTACTTTTAGGCAAGTCTAGATCCAGGGCCTCAGACCACATAATCATGAAATTATCTCTCTCTCCCTCTCTCTTCCACTGTCCCTCCCTAATGGTCTGTCTTCTTAGCCAGTCTCTCCCCAATTGCAGCAAAGATGGCTCTAAGTTTACATTTGTCCTCAAGGTAGTGATTCCAGAAGGAAAAAAAGGAGAGGTTCCTTTTATTTTATAGCATATGCAACAGCTTATAGCACCTGCAAAAGACTGACTCATTAGGAACATGCCAACCCCTGGACTAATCAGTGTGTCTGAGGGGTGAGGTAGTCTGATCAGTCACATGCCAATTCTTGAGGTAGGGAAGGTAGAGACATGCTCTTGACAGTTTCATGAGATAGTAAAGGGCATTTTCCCAAAGCAGAATTATGCAAAGTAGAGGGAAAGGCTATAGGTTGGCAAAACAAAAGATCACTAAAATACTCTTTTCTATTTAAAAATGAGGTATTCAACTTTTTATTGATTTGAAAGAGCTCTGTATATATTGAGAATGCTAATGTTTGGTTTGTACTATACAAACTGTGTATGTTTTTTCACAGTTTGTCACTTGTCTTTTCACTTTGTTTATGGTGTATTTTTTCCTCTTATAGTAATTTAAGATTTTTTTGTAAGCCCCCACAGTTTAGTGAGCTTCTCAGAAATGCCACTTGAAAAGGTCCTCACCCATGTCTCATTATCACTCACCATCTTACCCTACAGCCCTGAACAGTTAATATGCTAAAGTTCTAGTTTCCTACCTTCCTCAAAGAGATATTCAGGCATCAAATAGTTTCCCTATCTGTAAAATGGGAAACAATAGTACCAGAAGGATATACAATTATGTAGCAGAATGTCCTTATTTTTTGGAATTGCATGCTAAATTGTCAGGATGTCAATGGTTTAATTTGAAGTGGTTCACCTAAAAAAATAAAGAATGAGAGAGAGGTGGGTGGGGCAAATAATATAATCTGTTAACAGTGTTGCATCTAAATGGTGGCTAAATGGATGTTCATTGTATATTATTTCTACTTTTCTTTATTTGAATTTTTTTCTAATTAAAAAGTTACTAAAAAGAGTGAGAAGAAGGAGTGTGGAACCTGTGGGTTATTTATTATACACATCCTCCACTCCACTGATGGTGTATCCCAGCAGCCAGCTGGGGGTTTGGGTTCCAAGTACAGCACTATGGAGTTCATACTGCAGTTATTGCTCTGGTACAGCCATTGCTGTGGATGTGGATTTGCAGGAAGGGGGATTTGTGCCACACAGGGGTGGTGAACCTCTGAGAAGCCTTACTTCCAGCTAATCTTCGGAAAGCTGTGCAAGGCGCTGGCCATGCTGCCTGATGACCTGGTCTAGACTTTGACTTGTCTAAGCTTCTTATGGGAGCTAGAGTCACATTTTTCACAGGTCTCATATTTTGTTCAGCATATTTAGATCAAATAAAAGCCAGTTTTTATTAAAAAGGAAAAAATTTGCCCCAGAGCATGCTAACATTGATTCAGAAAACATGTGACCTCCTTGACAGCTCAGCTCTGTTCAAAAGGAATATGAAAAGCTGGAGTCATCTTTGAAGACTACTAGCCTGGAGAAAAGGTCATCAGAAATCTGGAGCCTAGAGGAAACTGAAAAGTTTAAGAATGAAATAACTTCCTGAGAATAAGACTTGAATGAAGAAAGCCCTACATGCACAGAACAAGAGAAGTTGGTGACTGAAATTATAAGGATGATCCATTCAAGAGAAAATGAGTTGAGACATCACATCACAAGCAGCTTTTCCAACAGAACAGAGGCCAAGAGCCAGTCCCCGCTTGGTCCCTCAACAACAGCTGGGCCTTCGTGTTGAAAACAGAACTTTCCTCTCCCCTCCACTCGGTTCTCACCTTTGCTACTGGACTATGATCACCCATCTCTTCCTCCAATCTGAATTCATTATTGCCAGTGGATCCAAGGGGACAATTTCTGCAAAAAGGACCTTTTCTCCTTCTTCTCTTTCTCTGCTTCCTCCTCTTGATCCCCACCCCTCCACCATCTTCACATCCTGAAAATTAAAGAGGATTCATTCTAGATTAATTCAACCTTCAAACAAATCAAATATTTCAGAACTGTGCTGATAACTTCCAGAACCATACTGAAAAATTTGGGCCCCCCCTTTTGTCTCTTTTTAAAGAAATACTTTGGAATTATATATCTTTCACTATTGGTTTAAGAACCTGCTGTTACTTAGGAGACTAAACTTTTGCTTAAATTGAATCTTGATGGGACTCTGGTTCTCAATGTTTTGAAAATAACATTTACATGCCAACTTATGAGTAATATTTCTGTTTATTTTATCCTTTACTTAGTATAAAAGCTGGTATTTTAATTTTTAATTACCATCACTATAACCCCAACAGTAATAGGAGTAATATATGTGTAGCTCAGATATTGGAGTTGTTTTAAACTGCAAATACAGTTTTTTTTGCCCAGAGGTGTTTTGACTACAGTTATAAAGCAAATGTAAAAGTTTATATTTACCTAAATAAACAGTGGTTAGTGATTGGTCTTGAAGAGATAACTGCACTCCTATGTTCATTGCATCATTATTCACAATAACCAACATATGGAATAACCTAAATGTCAATCAACCAATGAATGGATAAACCAAATGTGGAATACACAGAATGAATAAAGAATATGTGGTATAATATATACATTGGGCCAACCCAATAACATACATCACTTCTGCCCACATTCCACTGGTCAGGATTCAGTCCATGGACACAGCAAACTGCAAAAGAATCTGTGAGTTTAAGATGTGGTAACAGGAGGGAAAGAAAACAGGCTTTGGAGAGCACAGAGAAGTCTCTGCTGCAATTTTGTACAATTTTGTTGTAAGATGAGAAGTAAAGACACTTATCATTTGAAAATTTGGGGTCACTTTTAATAAATCATCCCCCACTTCCTCCATTATCTTCATCTTCAATTTGTTTTAGCTGACAGCTTTACCTTTCACCCAGATCTTTGATTGTTTTCGGATTTTTGTATTGCTTTGTTTTCTTTTTCTTGTAGTGTGAAGTATGAATCCAACTTCACTTTTCTCTATATGGTGAACTCAGTTTTCCCAGTACCATCTATCTAAATAATATAAATGTCATAATTTTAAAAATTCATTTAAGAATTGAGATGCCAACATATATCAAATTCCCACATATACAAGGCCTCTCTATGCTCTTCTAGTGGCCTATTTGTCTGGGTTTTTGTTCATTACCGTACTGTTTTTATTGCAATAACTCTTGTTACTGTAATAACATGTCCTGCAGGCCCAGGTCTGGGGAAAGCTGCTAGCAGCCTAGGTTGCTTCATCATTGTCTCTGGATTACAAAATCTCTAAATTGGGTCTTAAATTATGACATCATTGCATTAATAGAGGGAGCATCAAGGCAGGTGAGATCTAACCACGAGGTCTGTAGGGCTATATGGTGAGTATATGGCCTCTAAGGCAACAGATGGGTGTCCTTGTTAAGTCAAGACCATGACAGCCAGGATGAGGGTTTGCTTATGCCAATGGGACAGGATAACATCTCTCTTATCAATTAACAGAATCCAGAATTCTCAGTAAAATTTCCTTCGCAATCTATCTCCAACCGACTATTCTAGTCTCACTGCTAGAGATAGTATTGTGTTTATTTTATCCAGTTCCTTCTTTTACCCTTGTGAAAGCCAAAACACTTTAAATCATTTACTCCAGATTACTCAGCAAGTTTTGTGAAAAGCCAGGACCAGAATTCAAATCTCCCTACAAGTCTACTGTGCTTCTCACCACCATCAACATGGATCCTGCAGGGGAAGCTGTCTCCATACACCTCATCCCTCTTCCTGAACACTTGAGAAATACTGTATCAGCTGATCAGAGATGCTGAGACCAGGGAGCAGGGCCTATTTTTTTTCTCCTTCTTCCCTCTGAATGATTCTTGCTTCTAGGAAAGAGGTGGATGAACATACTGCAACATTCCTCATCCCTACTTCCTTCACTAGGTTGTGGAGGTGAGGTTGAAGGCCAGCTGAATGTAAAAGTCTAACTGTGAAATCTGCAAGTCTTTACACCAAAAATACAAGGGGGGGGTCTCATTATCACACCATCACATCAGTGAATATCAGGTGCTTAGCCCCTTTATTCCTGTCTCTTATCACCATTCTTCTGTGTATGGTTTGGGAAGGTGGGTACCGAGGTGGAATGTATTATTCTCAGGACCCACATGAATCATATTTCAGTTGAGAACATGGTGTCCTCTATGGAACAGCATTTGTGCATAACCATGAGTGGTCCGGAACTCCCAGGGATGAATTAGACTAGGGTGGAAAGTTTATATGACGCCTCCATTCTCTTGCCTCTTAGAAGTTTTTTGTTTCTGTTTTTTTAATTAATTAATTAATTTATTTATTTATTTATTTATTTTTGCTGTGTTGGGTCTTCGTTTCTGTGCGAGGGCTTTCTCCAGTTGCGGCGAGCGGGGGCCACTCTTCATCGTGGTGCGCAGGCTTCTCACTGTCGCGGCCTCTCCCGTTGCAGAGCACAGACTCCAGACGCGCAGGCTCAGTCGTTGTGGCTCACGGGCTTAGTTGCTCCGCGGCATGTGGGATCTTCCCAGACCAGGGCTCGAACCCGTGTCCCCTGCATTAGCAGGCAGACTCCCAACCCCTGAGCCACCAGGGAAGCCCTCTTAGAAGTCTTTTAAAAGTCCCTGTCTAATCATTTGAAAAAGGAGATACGCATTGAGATCCAAGAAATATATTGTCCACTTATATTCTCTCTGAGAATCTCAAGTAGAACTAGATAAAAATTAAATCTCACCCCAGGTGTTAGATGGGTAAGGATAAGAACTTAGTCATGAGAAATGGAAGCAGAGAGGCAGTGACATGTCCAAAGCCAGATAAAAGTGGAATTCCTGAGTCCTTTTTCACTCTGGTACAATTTTCATTAAAGCCAGAAGCTTCATGTCTTTATGTCTTGTTTCCAAAAAGTAAGATCTGTTTGGAGGGAAATGTACTCAGGATGGAGAGTTCCCACACTCCTCCTAACACCAGCATATATTTCTTGAGACATTATTTAACCTTCTCAGGTGAGAAGGAAAATGATTTGGAACCAGTAACAGTTTCCGAGATTCAAGTGCTCTTCTTTGCAGACTTACATTAAGCATCTTTCAACTAAGGGGTCTTAAAACTCCTTCCAGCCAGCAATCTGCTGGATTATGGTCTACGAAAGCTTTGGCCTGTCTGAGGAGGATGCTGAGGAGAAATGACACAGAGGCACATGTGGGTCAGCAATCTGGGGCTTTACATAGGTATGAGTTACCAGCATCTGACACTATTTTAGGAATTTCAGGCTTCTAACTATTCCTCCACATATGATAGCCATTTCTGTGTGTCTGTGCATATTCCTCTGATGTGAATTAACTGTCTAAAATGAAATCCATCTCCTTTTGTACTCACTGCTCTTCTGATTCTGCCACTGCTGGTGAAAAAAAAGAAGAAGAAGAAGAAGAAGAAATGTTACACAGATTAATTTTTAATAATTCCCTTAAAAGGGAGGCCAAGGGAGCTTTCCTGGGCAGTTCCTTGAGAGTTGTCTGGGGGACTACTTTATCTTTCTCAGATGATGCCAGGAATGTTGAGGCTGCTCTGTCAAGTTTTGTGGCATGAATGATTGTCCCCAATTCAGAATATCTGTAATAGGAATAGAGTCCCAATCTATCAAACGTGGTTTGGATGCCATTCAACAGAAAGACCACTTAACTCAAGGGTCAGACACCCCACCTTTTTTTTTCTTCTATACCAACAAGCACCTTCCTGTAATTCTGAGAAATGTCATGGAATAATAGTGAGATCATGAACTTTTAAGTCAGAAAATTGGAGTTTGAATCTTGATATTGCCATGCATTATCTGTGGGAGCTTAGAAGAATTAATTTTTCTGAACTTCCCTTTTTCATCATAAAATGGAGATGCTGAGAGAATGAAGTAACCGAATGTACAATGTGTAGATGGTATGGTTTTATAAATTATATTTCCTCCCTATTCTTCAGCCCAAATTTAAGAAGTGCCAAATAATGATGTCAGAGGTGGAGGTCAATGTAAGCAGTGGAACAAACAAAACTCAGCTGATATAATTTACACATTAATTCATTTAATTATTCAGTCAGTCAGTACACATTGATTGTGTGCTGTCTTGGTATTGTCCTGAGAGATGGGAATTAGACATGAGTGGAGAGAGACTTTTACCCTGATACCCCATCCCCAGCCCCAGCCCTGGAGCAAGTGAGCAGCAGGGGCAGGTGCTTCTCAGCAGTATCAAGCTCAGAGGTGTAAGTGCTGAGCAGATTCAAAGCTAAAATAGAGCTGATGTCCTGAGGCCATTCGTGCTGGTCAGCATCCTCAAAGCCCGCCCTGTCCAGGCTCCTCTGTCTCCTGGTGATGACATAGCACCACTGTTTTGCTGACTGACGCACATAGGGTTCCTAAGATGAAAGTGGCTTAATACTGCCCTGGTTTATTGAGTGGACTGTGGAAATTGCTGAGACTTTCTTTTCTTTTGCACTTCTCATTTCAAAAGCTTTAGAGGGCAGATAAGATGACCTCAGACTAAAGCTGGAAGACCTGCTGGGTCTACATGAAATATGTTTGTCTTCTTTGGCAGGCTGGGAGTCGGTGGGGCAGGCTGTGTGCAGCGTATGCTTTTGCCTGTGACATGGCAAATGTTTACTTTGAGTGAACTCACAGGAAAAAAACAAGTTTCCCCTTTGACTCTGGAATCTGTAATTTATAGCATTCTTTAAGCTGTCTGTTTTTAGAGTCATAATTTTTGTTTCAGACCAATTAAAATGTACATGAAGTAAATAGCATCATGAATTGTTTATAAAAGAAAAGCTTTCATCATAATGATAGCAGCAATTTTTGAATGCTAACTTATCTTGTTTCACTGTTTACCTTGATCCACAATACAAGTGTACGAGGTAGGTATGACAATCTTTATTTTGCATGTAAGTTAAACTTGGATTTGAGAGGTAAGTACTTTGTTCAAGGTCACACAACTAGTAAATGGCAAACCCAGGTCTGACTCGGAAGCTCACAACCTACAGAGTGCTTTCTGCCATGGCACTGGCTCTGTATAATGTGAGTAAAATATGTGTGTAATACATGTGATATGATTTACAAAATGAGTATGTACAAAGTGCCACAGAAACCCCGCCATAGGAACAAGTTATTCTCCTAGGAAGGGCAAAAATGCTTCACAAGACAATCATCTCATTTTAGAGGCAAGAAAATGAAGCAATGAAACTCAGAGAGGTTGTGATTTGCCCACAGTGGCAAAGTGGCAAAGTTAAAACAGAACCAAATGCTTAAGCAGTGCTTTCCTACAAACAAGAACATGCTATCTCACTGTGCCCAAAGTGTTGGGGCCCCATAGCAGCTAAAATAATTTATAAGGTAACTAAGAAGTAAAAAGGCAGAAGTTTAGATGTGCTGGGAGGAAACTGGTCCCCAAGCTATCTGGTTTACCCAAGACTGGGTGTTCCCAAATGACAGTTCCTCCCTGCCTTGGATCAGCTGTCCAGTTAGAAGTTAAATGTGGCTGTGACTGGGAGATGTTCAAAGAAGAGTTCATCTGTTTCCAGCTCCAAGACCAGGGTGAGAAAGTTTGAGGAGCAGGTGGAATGGCATGGTGGGTGGTGGAGAGGGGCTAGACTAGTTGCTCTGTGCTAATACAGATGCTTTCTGCATCGTCTGACGTGTCTGGCTGTTCTAGTTATCTATTGATGCATGACCAAAATACTCCAAAACTTAGTGGTATAAAAACCATTTCTTATGATCATGGATTCTGTGGATCAAGAATTCAGACAAAGCACAGCAGGGATGGTTCATCTCTGTTCCTTGATGTAGGAAGCCTCAGCCAGGATAATTCAAAAGGCTATTTCCTGGCTGGATACCTCTTTCTCCACATGACCTCTCCATATGGCTAGCTTGGGCTTCCCCATAGCCTGGCATTCTCAGGTAGTGGAACTTCTTATATGGCAGCTCAGGACTCCAAAAGACCAGGCAGAAGCTGCCAGTCCTTTTAAAATCTAGTCCCAGATCACATTTGCTATAATATATTTGTCACACTGTCATGGGTCAGCCCAGATTCAAGGGGAGGGTAGATAGACCCCAGCCTTCAATGGAAGGAGTGTCAAATAATTTAGGCCTATCTTTAGTCTATTACATTATCTCAGGAGAAGGGAACATGAAGAAGACTGTCTCCGCCTCATTCACTGCTCTGGTAAAAACCTAGACTTGGCCAATCCAGCAAGAGAAAATAATACCAATTCTTCACTTAGGATAAGACATTCAGTGAATTTCTTCTAAGTGAAGAAATTCAGGAAAGCCCAAGGCAATTAAGAGGTGAAAAAGGAAATAAGACAAGTTGTGTCTTTGAGGCAATATATTGGATAATATAGCAGAGAGAAGACTGGTTTGAAAGTTGAGACAGCTACTAATTATGATGTGATTGGGGGCAGGTCTTCTCAAAGCCAGAGTTTCCATGTTTGTGGAAAGGGGGCTGTCCTCCCTGTCTTGGGGGAGTGGTTGTGAAGGTTAAGTAAGATGGTGTCTTAGATTGGGCCCCCGCAACAAACCTTGAAATTAGAATGCATGTGAAAATTATTTACTAGGAATTATTATTAGTAAAAACTAGTAGAGAAGTGGGAAATTGAGACAGGTAGGGGAAGGGGGCCACATAAGAGTGAGTTATCAAGTCATGTATCACAGAGAGTAATTTTGGCTCAATCCCACAGTTTCTTTACAGGAGAACATAGGAGGCGGGAGGGAGAGGGGAATTTATACCCCTTCGGCTATACACTCCCATACCTGTGCCATTAGATAAAGGCTGCCCGGCGGTGGGGGGAATGTAAATTCCCAAGCACTTCCAGTTCCCACTGTGGCCAGAAAAGTGGGCTATAGCAACCTGAGGGCAGCCCTCCAACAAAAGGATGCAGTTTTAGGGGGCAAAAGCTATACCAAAAGCCAGTGTGCAAGAAAACAATAATGGAATTGGCAGGGATATGGGCAAAAAACTGCAGCAAAGCTATAGGTCAGCGGTCCCCAACCTTTTTTGGCACCAGGGACCGGTTTCGTGGAAGATGACTTTTCCACGGGGGAGGGGGGATGGTTCAGGCAGTAATGCGAGCCATGGGGAGCGATGGGGAGCGGCAGATGAAGCTTCGCTTGCTCTCCCACCGCTCACCTCCTGCTGTGCGGCCCTGTTCCTAACTGGCTGTGGACTGGTACCTGTCCTCAGCCCGGGTGTTGGGGACCCCTGTTATAGGTGGTCTAGATAAACTGCCCCTCAATAAGTAGTAACAATTCTTGTTTCTTCTGATGCTGTTATTGGTAGACAATGTAAAATGCTTTGTATTCCCCTAAATTCTGGAGGAAAGGACACTGGTAGATAAGGTAGAATACAGTTTTCCTCAATCCAGGCCTCCTTTGCTGAAGTCCCACAGGCCCTATTATCTCTTCCTGAATCATCCGCTCACATCACTGTTTTGGTGGAAGGGAAAGCTATCTTTCACAATTCGAAGCCAGGGGTGAAAGAACAGCTTTTCATTTATTTATCTCTTCTACCAGCCACCTCTGCTTGTCAGTGGATTGTGTGGGCTACTGGGTCCAAACTGTTTCTAAAGTTTAATCATCACCCTTCAGACATGGAGAGGGGGAATTGGCTCCAAAATCTGATCTCTTTGGAATCACTGAGATCACACCCACATTTATGTTTGTCATCAAAATTTCAATAACATAAAGCGAGTGTGTTCCAACACTCCCAGTCCGTTTTTCTTTTAGAATATCTTCAGCGCCTTGGCCCAGGCTTACCTGGCAGAGAAATTCCCTCTGCATGGCTGTTGTGTGTGCCTCTAAGCCTCACCCAGGATAAGTCTCTAAGTTTTCCTCCCATAAGTTTCATAAAGGTTGGTGCTATGGGTTGAATTGTGAATCTCCTCCCCAAAAATGTATGTTGAAGCCCTAACTCCTTCTACTGTGACCTTATTTGGAAATAGAGCCTTTACAGAAGTAATCAAGGTAAAGTGAGGTCATTAGTGTGTGCCTTAATCCAAAATAATTGATGTCCTTATGAAAAGGGGAAATTTGGACACAGAGTTAGACATGAACAGAGGGAAGACGATGTGCAGACACACAGGGAGGATGCCAAGTTGACGATGAGGCAGAGGTTGGAGTGAAGGATCTACAAGCCAAGGAACTCCAGGAGGATTGGTGAGAACCACCAGAAGCTAGGAAGAGGCCAGAAAGAATTCTCCCTCAGAGCAGTTGGAGAGAGCATGGGTCTGCTGAAACTCCGCCTCCAGAAGTGTGAGAGAATAAATTGCTGTTGCCACTAAGTCTGTGGAATTTGTTAGAGCAGCCCTGGCAAAATTAAGATCTCTGAGAATTCTGAGAACTGACTGAAGCCACTTCCCAAGTTCTCTAGACCTCAGCATCCTCATCCAAAAAATGTGGAGAATGAATTTAACAGCTGTGGCAGATTGTGTTTTCCCAAAACATCTGCAACCATGCTTCTCATTCCATATGCTTTTCTACAATTGATCATATTGACACTCATTCTGATGAGGTCCACATCCTCTCCCCTTGAATATATGGGTGAGCTTATGACTCAATTATAACCAATAGATTGAGACAGAAGCCATACTGCATTACTTCTTTTTTTTAATTTTTAATTTTTATACAATTTTAATGGTTACTTTCAATTTACTGTTACTACAAAATATTGGCTATAGTCCCCATGTTGTACAGTATATCCTTGAGCCTTTCTTACACCCAATAGTTTGTACCTCCCACTTTCCAACCCCTACATTGCCCTTCCCCACCCCTCCTCACTGGTAACCACTAGTTTGTTCTCTATATCTGTGCGTTTATTTCTTTTTTGTTATGTTCACTAGTTTTTTTTATATTTTTTAGATTCCACATATAAGTGATATCATACAGTATTTTTCTTTCTCTGACTTATTTCACTTAGCATAATGCCCTCCAAGTCCATCCATGTTGCTGCAAACAGCAAAATTTCATTCTTTTTTATGGCTGAGTAGTATTCCATTGTATATATGCCACAGCTTCTTTTTCCATTCTTCTGTTGATGGACACTTAGGTCGTTTCTATGTCTTGGTAATTGTAAATAACACTGCTATGTACATTGGGGTGCATGTATCTTTTTGAATTGGTGTTTTTGTTTTTTTGAATATATACCCAGGAGTGGAATTGCTGGGTCATATGGTAGCTCTAGTTTTAGTTTTTTGAGGAACTTCCATATTGTTTTCCACAGTGGCTGCACCAATTTACATTCCCACCAACAGTGCACAGACGTTCCCTTTTCTCCACATCCTGAGGCTAAGACATGAAAGTTTCCACTTTATCTCCTGGGACACTTGCTTTAGACCCCTGAACCACCATGGAATAAGCCTGACTATCCTGAGGCTGCCATGCAGGGAGGAGGCCCTGGTGACATGGGGAGGCCACAGGTACTCCAGTCAACGTCAGCAGGCAGTCAGCATCAATCCCCAGACATGTAAGTGAGGGTCCTCAGATTACAGGCATATCTCATTTTGTTGTGGTTCACAGATACTGCATTTTTTATGAATTGTAATTTTGTGGCAACCCTGTGTTGTCAGATGATGGTTAACACTTTTTAGCAATAAAGCATTTTCAAATTAAGGTATGTACATTTTTAAGACAAAATGGTTATACATTTAGACTACAGTATACTGTAAACATAACAATGGGAAACCAAAAAATTCATGTGACTCACTTTATTACAATATTTGCTTTATTGTAGTGGTCTGGATGGAACCTGCAATATCTCCCAGGTATGCCTACAGTCTAGCTCTCACCCATCGAGTCTCCCCCAGCCATAGATTCTTCTTAGCTGAGACTCCAGACATCCACAAGCAAAGACAAGCCATTTCTGCTGTGTTCTTTCTGAATTCCTGACACACAGAACCCATGAACATGATAAAATGGTTGTTATTTTATGCCACTAAGTCTGGAGATAATTGGTTGAGCAGAAATAGTAACTGGGACACTAACTCTTCAAGGTTTCTGTCAGATCTTACTGCTTAGAGTCTAAGAACCGGCCCACAGTATTCTGAGTAGAGCAGGAAGAGACTCTGGGGAGACCAGGCTACCTGTAAAGAGTGTGAGGGCCCTGGGACAGGCCCTGTTCTCCTGCTCTTCACCTCTCTATTGCCAGAGATGAGGAGCCAATATCAAAATAATTGCAGGTTTTCAGGACACCTCCAGTTAAGTCTTAAAGCATCTACACAAAGTTGGTGTGAGTCTGCTTTTCACCAGCCTTTACAAGTATCTCAGCCCAAATTCCATTCAATGCACAAATCTGCAGTGACTTTCATGATGGTTGGGCTTCCTCTGTGCTCATTTCCTGCTACTTTCCAACCACTGCCCTTTTACTCATTCGGGATAAAATTCATTCATTTGACAAAATTATTGTATGTCAACTATGTATAACCATTGTGCTAGGCTTTGGGGGGCATCAGGAAGGTATACAGAGATGAATCAGCCACTGATCTAGCTCTTAAAGGACTTTATATTAATATTAGAATCAGAGTTCAGGAACATCCAAAGAACTCCCACTTAAGGTAGAGGTGGTATGATGGCATACAAGAAAGCAGGCAAAGTGCTGAGAGTGCCGTGCAGAGAGAGGTCACTCCCTGGGGCACAGGTTGTTTAAGTTACTGCCTCTCAGTTCCAAACCTGCCCTTCCATACTCTGCTTTCTTACACTGAGGTTGGGACTCTGCAAACTGTCAATACATACATTTCTGCTTTTCCACCCACTCTCTGTTAGGCTCTGACAATAGGGGGCGCGAGAGGAAGATTGCAGGGCTGGAGAAGGAAAAAGGGACTCACTTCACCTGTTTGCTTTCTGTTCCGGAGAGCACCACCCCAGCAATGCTTCTTCACCCTGTCAGCAGTACTTTGGCAATGGCAGTGAGTTCCTGTAGCAGCAGCTGAATCCAGTTCGCGGTCTCTCCAACATCACTGAACCAGCCTCACTGTCACCTCTCAGAGGTACCAGAACCAGACATCTTGTGACCACTTCTCAGGGGTCTCGATCCCAGCCCCACAGGAGCCTCCTCTAAGTCTTTAAATTTTAATAATTTCTACCTCTTCCCTTCGTACCCTCAGCCTGAAGAATGTTAGCAGCCGCCTGCATTGTTACTTCCTTAAAACATTAGTACTTCCTTTTTATCCTTTCAGTTACCTAGTAAAAGATTTTTTATATTAAATTCTCTCTGTTCAAAAAGCCTGGTGTGAGGCTGGTGAGGATGTGAAACTGGACCCCTTGTGCACTGCTGGTGAGAATGTAAAATGGTGCACAAACTAGGGAAAAAGGTATGGAGGTTCCTCTATATATATATATATATATATATATATATATATATATATATATATATATATATATATATATATATATATATATATATATGTATATAAAATAGAACTACCATATGACCCAGCAATTTCACTTCTGTTTATATATTTGAAGGAATCAAAAGCATACATGTACATATGTATATATATGTATATATATATATATATATATATATATATATATAGAAATGTTATTTAGCCTTAAAAAAAAAAGAAATTCTGACACAGTCTACAATATGGATGAACCTTAATGACATTATGCTACAAAATAAGTCAATCACAAGAAGACAAATACTGTATGATTCCATTTACATGAGCTATCTAGAATAGTCAAACTCATAGAAACAGAAAGCAGAATGGTAGTTTCCAGGGGCTGGGAGAGAGGAAAATGGGAGTTGTTTAATGGATATAGATTTCAGTTTTGTAAGATGAAAAAATTCTGGAAATTGGTTGCACAACAAAGTGAACATACTTAACACTACCAAACTGTACATTTAAAAATGGTTAAGATGATAAATTTTATGAGTATTTTACCATAATTTTAAAAAAATGGTATGCTTTCTGTCTCCTGAGCAGACCCTGAATCATGTGGCAATTAAAGAAACTTTTGTATTACTTATTGAGCAAGTGCAGGGAGTAAGTGAATAATTGAAGGAACAAACAATTTAGATCCCAGTGGTTTCACACAATAAAAGTTAGTTGATTCTCTCAGGGTTCAGTGGGGCCAACAGGGTGGTTCTGCTCCATGGGGTCATTCAGAACTCAGTCTCCTTCCATCAAGTGAGCTCACCATCTTGAGCACATGGTCTCTAAGACCACCACAGAAGGTAGGAGGATATGTAGAGAATGTCCCAGAGGGTTTATGGCCAGGGTGGTCATGCAGATATCACATTTGCCAGATCTCTCATTGGCCAGAATTTAGTCACATGACTTGAATTTAACTATAAGGGAAGCTGGGAAGTTAGTTTTCCAGAGAACACAGAAGGAAAATGAAACGAATTGGGTGAATACGCAGCAAGTTGGTAGTTTGCTCCCATGGCTCAGTGATAGAGGATGAGCCAAGAATCATGACCCCAAACTGGAACATAGTCTGGCAGATGATCCTGAGTCCACACACTGCTCCTCAATCAGTGTGAACCCTTGGTCCCTCCCAGTTTCCAACACAAGTACTGAGTATGTGGAGAGTAAATCATGCCTATCTTGAGGCATGCCTAGCTTGTCTCATTGAGCCTGTGGCTTCCACGGGCTTGCCCATATATGAAGATATTTATTCTTTTATTTTTATTTTTTTTTGGCTTGTTTGAGGAGATATTAATAAAAATAAAGCCAGTAAAAGCAAAAAGATCATAATTAATGGTAATAAAGGGAAGAACCAGATTGTTGAGTGCATCTGTTCAATCTGGCTTTTCGAGTAGTTGGCAGGGATTTTATTATTGTTAAGTGGGAGGTAGTGAATTCAGGGCCATTACCCATTCCTGATATGCCTACACACAGATAATGATGGCACAGTTTCTGTCCCCAGACCTTGGACAGCTGCCCAGTATGTTTTGTGTAACAATGTGATTGAATATAATCTGGGTGAAGAGATTATTCTTGATGTTCTGTAATGCAAGTACCCCTATGTGGAGTCTGTGTTTTGGCTATCTACCACTATGTAACAAACTTGCTAAACATAGTGACTTAGCAGTTCATTGTGCTCATAGATTCTTTGGGTTAGGAACTCAGAAGGGCACAGTGGACATGCTTATCTCCTCTCTATGACATCTGAGGCCTCAGCTGGGAAGGCTTAAATGATTTAGGGGAATCATCAGGAAGCTTATTCTCCCTGGTGCCTGGGCTGGGCTCACTTGAAGGCTGGGCTCAGCTGGGATGGTCACCTGGGCATCTACACCTTAGCCTCTCTATTTGCTTGGACTTCTTACAGCATGAAAGCTGGGGTCCAAGAAGGAGGCAGGCATTCCAAAAGACCAAGGAGAAAAATGAATGGCCTATATGACCTAGCCTCAGAGGTCACCAAACATCACCACTACTCTATTGATCAAATAGTCACAAGCCCATGTGGATTCAAGGAGAGGAGATATAGACCCTCAAGATGGATGGAGTATCAAAGGATTTTCAGCTGTTTTTTTTTTTTTTATACCACCACACAGATTCATTCTTCTTTGTGGTAACCAAATTCTCTTGGTCTGAACTTTAAAACATATCTTAAATCCAACCACTTCTCACTACCTCCATTGTCATCACACTGGTCCCAAAATTCTTCCCCTAATATTATTACCATAGCCTGTTAAGAATCCTCACCCCCATCTTACCTGCCTAAAGACTATTTTTAACAGAGCTACCAGAGTGATCTTATTAGTCATTAGTCATATCATAGCATTCCTTGGCCCAAACCCTCAATGGATCCCCATTGCTCTCAGAGTAGAATTAAGTTCTTATGGTGGCACCTATGGCTCCCTGTTACCTCTCCTCCCTCATCTCCTATTACTCACCCTTGTGCTTCTTCTGCTCTAGCGGCACTGGCTTCTTGCTGCTCCTTGAACATACTAAACACAATCCCAGCTCAGGGCCTTTGCACTTGCTGTTTTCTCTGCCTAGAGTGATTTTCCCCCAGATGTCTGCATGGTTTACTCCTTCACCACCTTTAAGAGTTGACTTATATGTCACCTCAGTGAAAACTTTGCTCACCTATCTCAGAAGAACATCTCACCTCACCTCATCCTCTGCTTTTCCATAATGCCCATCACCATCTAACATATAACATATTTTCTTTTTAAAATTTACTTATTTATTTATTTTAAATTTTACACTTTATTTATTTATTTTTGGCTGTGTTGGGTCTTTGTTTCTGTGCGTGGGCTTTCTCTAGTTGCGGCGAGTGGGGGCCACTCTTCATCGTGGTGCGCGGGCCTCTCACTTTCGCGGCCTCTCTTGTTGCGGAGCACAGGCTCCAGACGCGCAGGCTCAGTAGTTGTGGCTCACGGGCCTAGTTGCTCCGCGGCATGTGGGATCTTCCCAGACCAGGGCTCGAACCCGTGTCCCCTGCATTGGCAGGCAGATTCTCAACCACTGCGCCACCAGGGAAGCCCAACATATTTTCTTATTTGTCTTATTTCCTGACCGCCTCCCCTATTAGAATGTGACCTCCATGAGGACGGATTTTCTCTTTTTTATTCACTGTTGTATCTCTAGAATATAAGCACAATACTTGGTATATATTAGATATTCAATATATATATATTTGTTAAGTGAACAAGGGAATGAATGAAAGAATGAATGAGAGAAAAATGTAAGCTCTGTCAGATTGTGCTCAAAAATTGTTCTGATATAATAAAATGTTTCAAAGAGGCTAATAAAGGAAAAAGGTTTAACTCCATGGAGAAAGTATGGGTGGTCTGCTTTCCTTTTATAGGGAAAATGTGTCAGCTTAACATAATTAGTTGGGTTTTCTCCTCATCCTTAGATATATGTGTTGGAAGGGCAGTGTGGAGGCATTGCTGTGTAGCAGAAAGAGATATAGACATGAATTTCTATTAATTAGTTGTATAGTCAAAGATAACCCACTTAGTCTCCCTGGGCCATAGTTTCCTCTTCTAGAAATTGAGAGAAATTGTGTTTGAACAAGATGGTCCATCTTTAATATGCTCTAGCCCTGACATTTACTTCTTTGTCTTTGCTCACCAGATCATTCTCCATTGAATTCTAGAGGAAATCTAAGGGCAGCATCTCGTGCCCTGGGAATAAAGAGGAGGAATCAGGAAGAGAGAAGTAGTAAGCCAAGGGATCAGAGTAACCCTGAGCAAAATAAAATACACGCTGCACTGGAATGTTTCATGAAGGGAACAATATGGGGCACCAAATTCTAACATTTGATGGAATCAAAATATTGATCACCTTGTGGAAGGGGGGTTGAGTAATGGAGAGGAGGGGTTATGAGGGAGGCTTCTAGGGTACTAGAAATACTACTTGTTGATTTCAGTTGTGGTTTATATGGTGTGTTCTGTAAAATTCCATCCATCTCTTACTTATGACTTGTACATGTTTCTATATATATGTTACACTTCAGTTTAAAAGTTCACCAAAAACTTCCCACCCAGAGAAGGATTTATATATATGTCTAAAGCCTTTTATATATCTATACACCTAAATATAGATATATATATAGAGAAAAAGCCTAAGGAAAATTTGGACATTTTACCTGACTAATGACCTGGATAAAAATGAGAGAAAGAAAGATAGTGTAAGTGGTAGGAATTGGCAGTGGGAGTTCACTTCATGCCTTGGAAAAAAATTAGGATGATGAACCTCAAAGTGGTAGAAATTTGATGCTCTTACATATGGATTCTTCTCTTCTCATTTTTCCTAGACCTCCCTCTGAACTCTCTGGTCTATGCAGAGGGGTGAATCTGGAATGCTTCTGGAATTCTCAATTAGCTACTGGACTCATTCTTGTTCTAATTACTCATAGCATCATTTCCAATCTACTCTGGGAGGTGCTTTCATACAATCTATTTCTGTGAATTTTTTGATCAGTCAAAAGCCTTCAGGACTCTAAAAGCCCATTTGAAAAAGCAAAGGAGGACCATTTACAGATGGTAAAGGGAGAGAGGCTGCATGCCTTTCAGAAGAAGTCCCACAAGTTGAAAATCACAGCTAGTCTTTTGAAACGATTGTCCAGGCAGGATTTGGTGAGTAAGAGCTAGGTGTTTGAAGAAGATGGTTTGATTTCCCACTGTGAGGCACTCTGAACAAAATAAAGACATTTTAAGCTCAAGGCTGACATTCTACACCTCACTTATTATACAGAGCAGAGATAAATCCCTTTCACAAAGTTCCCAGGTACAGAAGCTAATTGCAGTAGTTCCCCCACACTTCCTTTTATTATGGAAACTTGGGACAGTACACTGTGCTGATTATATTGACAATCACAGGGTAGTTGGTCTGCTTTGTGAATGGAAGATCTATTCTTTCATACTCAAACTCATTCATGTTATTCGGTAAGATGCCTCACCCTAATTCTCACAGCTCACCTTTGGTGCTGTTGACTTTAAGATTTATATTAGTTAGACATTGTATCAGTTATCTATTGCTATGTAAAAAGCTACCCCAAACAAACATTTATTTTGATCATGAATCTGAAATTTGGACAGAGCTTGGCAGGGATGACTCATCAGCTGGGGCAACTTGACTGAAAGCTGGATGATACATGGTCAAGCTGACCCACTCACATGACAGACAAGTTGATGCTGGTTGTTGGGTGGGAATTCAGCCAAGAGTATAGGTCAAAGGACTCTGTTCCTCTCCACATGGCCTCTCCACAAGCTGCTTGGGTCTTGATCTTGGGTGTCCAAGAGAAACTGTCCCCAAAGAATAAGATAGAAGTACATGACATTTTTATTATCTAGCTTTGGAAGTAAGAGTGTCACTTCTGCCATACCCTACCCATTAGGGCAGTCAAAAACCCACCCAGATTCAAGAGGAGGAGACATAGACCACTTTCCCTTCATGAAGGAATGCCAAGGTTCTAAAAGAGCATGTGGGAAGGGAGATATTATTTTGGCCATCTTTGGTAAATAGAGTGTGCCACAGATGTTGAAATAGTAGCTAACCCAGAGTAGTGACAAGATGCTCATGAAACATATGTGTGTGTATAGGCGTGTGTGAGATGTGAATGTGGAAGAGAACCTTTGGTCCCCCTTCCACATATATTTATGAAAGATTGTCTAGGCCAATCATCAGGAAGAGGTAGTATCAAAGGACTACCTATGACCTCTCACTCTCCTCTCCTCTATCCTTTCCTCCCCAAGGAACAAAGTATGGCTAATTTCTAGGGCCATTTCACTGAAACTCAGACAGGGCTGAGTTTTTCTTCCTTTAAAGAAAGACTGAGGCAAAATATGTACAATAGACAGTTGGAGCTTGTGCTTTTTGTCTTCGTGGGAAAAAAAATCAAGTAGAGTTTAACTTGTGGCTCAAAATTAGTCACTCATTTAAAGGCAATAGAGTTTGGAATAGGCTGCAAGGCAAAGATTGGACTGCTTGAGTTGGTGTTGAAGAGGCGGGAGGGCATGTTAGGAAAAGGATGACAGGGTTTGTCTGGAGACCTGGAGGAAATCGGTCAGTTTAAGCCTTTCTCTTAGCCCTGTCCCATCTTTTGGCAGGAGACTCCAGGCACCTGCAGGCTTGCTGCCACCCATTCTCAGGAGCCTCTACGGGTTGCCTGAACTTGATGTCCAGAGTACTAACCCCACCTCTTCTCCTGCTCCACAGTCCAGGATTGACGTACCCAGGGAATTCAGCCTGCTTCTTTGGCTCCCTTTTTCCTGGAACATTTTGGCATCAAAGATTTTTCCAACTTCACTTGCTGAGGTTATGGCTCTTGGGGGAAGCCTACTCTATACCCAATGCGCATCTAGCCAGTCATCATTATTCATTGAATTCCACTGTGCCAGGAATGGTGCTGGACACTGGCTATAGGTTATGAACAAAACAGACCTAGTCCTTGGCTTCATAGAGTTTAAAAACCTAGTGGAGGAAGCAGACAATAAACCATAAATAGAGAAAAAAATCCCAAATAATATGTAATTACAAATTGTGACAAGTGCTTTGAAAGAACTAAACAGGGTGCACAGAAATAAGATCGAGCAGGTGAAGCATCAAACTGAACAGGCCCAGCATCTTGTCTTATTCTTGCTAACATTTTTTTGTGGGGTTACATCCATATTTTGCCCTATACTAAATAATAATATCAGTGGTAGTATTGTAATAATAACCATACTTAACACTTGTATATCACTATGTCCCAGGCACTTTTGTAAGTGACTTACATGTGTTGACTCATTTAACATATTGGCTAATGGCTTGACTTGCACCAGAACTTAAGGTCTATTACCCATATCTCTCAAATTCCATGCATTATTGTCTTGCTCCTCTCACCCCATCTCACACACACAGGCTCCCCCTCTTCCCCATCAGCTTCTCCTTGCAACTGAGACCTGTGTGAATGAAGAATGGAGAGCGTATCTGTTTGGTCTGTGGTTGTGATGGCTGATCTCTTCTTGGGGCACTGCTTCTGTCCCTGTATGTGTCCTGAACAATTTTCCCACTCCCTGTTGCCTTCTCCTTACTTGGTGTTCCCAAAAATTGCACAGTTGCAGCAATAATCAACCCTTTCAGGGAGCCAATCCTATCAATATCCAGCTGGAAAGAAAGATGACTACTGCAGAGATATGGGAAACAAAGTTGGGTCTGGAGATTTCAAAATCACACAGAGAGATAAACTTGGGCATACTAGTTTTCTAACATATTTTTAGCAGCTGGATTCCTTTTCAAATGAAATATTATTTGTAAATTCCAATACATAAGACAGTTAAAGAGTGAGTGGGAGACCCATGGTCTAGGTCTACCCTTTCTCATCCTTAGGGGACACAAGTCAACTACATGGAACTCGATGGCTCTGTAGAACTCAGTTTTAAAACATTGCACCTAGCAATTACAAGGGGCAATTATGAGTAATTGAGTAGAGGATTACATTTTTTAAAGTGAAGTTTTAGGAAATTAGTTGGCAGTAATATACAGAAATAATTGAGTGAGGAAAGATGGAGTTGAAGAGACTCTAACAGATTGTTGCTGATCTCCTGATTTGAGGTGATATTAATAATGCCTTGTCTCTGTATAGTACGTTCTGATAATTAGAAACTTATCATGCACATTATCTTACTTGCTCCCACAACACTGCCATGTGATATGCAAAAGGGCTGTCATTATCTCCATTTATAGTTGAGGAAGACTCATTCATAAAGACAATATGGAAATATTGTCTGAGAAATGTAGTTCTCAGTTTGTTAAATAAGATTTTTCTTTTGTTTCCAAGGCGGTAACTTCACAGTGTGGACGTGAAGAAATGGAACACAGGACAGATATATTTTAATTGGGAAGGGAGAAGAATTGACCCAAAGCAGTATTTTCCAAGATGTGTTCTTGGGATGTTTATAGGTATATTCATGGGTGTTATTTGGAGAAACTGAATCTATCTTCAAATGAGGTTGGGTAATACCAGGTTCAACTTACGTTTTCAAGCCATAGTACTGCTCAGAGATTTAATAAGCTGAAAGTGTGTTAGCTCCCTCTAAGTGGGGCATATAATATAAAGAATCTCCCACACTTTTTTGGCACAGAACTCTGTCTTTAGGGGCATTTCATAGAGTTTGATACGGTTCTATGAAGTGAATTTTGGGAAACAGTGGTCCAGACCAGGGGTTTGACAAACACTTTATGTAAAGAGCTTGATAGTAAACATTTTAGACTCTGCAGGCCCTATAGTCAGTCTATGCTGCAACTACTCAGCTCTGCCACTGTAGCAGGAAAGTAGCCACCAACAATAGGCAAACAAATGGGCATGGCTGTGTTCCTTTAGAGATACTGAAATTTGAATTCCATATAATTTTCGTGTGTCATGAAATATTCTTCTTCTTTTGATTGTTTCCAACTGTTTAAAAGTGTAAAGTCGGGACTTCCCTGGTGGTCCAGTGGGTAAGACTCTGCACTCCCAATGCAGGGGTCCCAGGCTCAATCCCTGGTCAGAGAACTAGATCCCACACGCATGCCACAACTAAGAGTTCACATGCTGCAGCTAAGAAGTCTGCATGCCGCAACTAAGAAGCCCACATGCTGCAACGGAGATCCTGTGTACCACAACTAAGACCCTGTGCAGCCAAAATAAATAAATAAATACTGTTTTTTTTTTAAGTGTAAAGTCCATTCTTAGCTCTTGGGCTGTGAAAAAGCAGCCAGCAGGCTGGATTCTAAAACTTAGGGCACTACATGGGAAGGACTGGCTGCTGGGTGGAAGAATTCATGCAGAGACAGACGTGAGGTTGAGACATTTGTGGTGTAGGAAAGAGCGGGGATGGTGGTGAGAGCTGACCTTAATGCCCTCAGAATTCTGCTTAGGGCTTGGCACTGTTGTAAAGTGTAACTTTGTGAGAACTTCAGTTCATCTCAGCTTCTTGTTTAGCCTGGGCCATTTACCCATAGCAACAACATTTGGGGTAAACTCACCACATATGTCTCAGTCAATATCAATGACCAAAGCAACAGTAGCAAGACAGCTCATTGACTCTCTTATCTGAAGAAATTTTGTTAACCTTGTTTGCCATCTTGCTCCTTGGTGAGCCCTAATTTCTGCTATCAAATCCCTTCCTCAATGGCAGGCAATTGTATTTTGGCCCTCTCTTGGGATTATCACACTGTAAATACCACTCATTTATCTCAAGGCAATGTTTGAAATGAAGTTATTCTTTTGTTAGCTGTACTTTTCATTCCTTCTGTCAACTGAAAAAAAAGAAAAAAAGAAAAAGCATAACATGAGAGTGGTGAGTTAAGTTTTATTTGCGGCAAAATGAGGACTATAGCCTGGGAGACAGCTCTAAGATAGCTCTGAGGAAGTGCTCTGAAGAGGTAAGAGGAGAGGTCAGTATATGTGTGATTTTGTTGAAGGGGGATACATGCAATCAAACACACATTTGGTAGAAGCTTGCTCTGGTCATGAGGAGCAGATGAATCCGTTAATGATTTTAGTGCTTTTCCAGATATGAGAAGATGCAAGAAATTGGCTCAAAAAATCTTCTGAAAATATCTAACTTTCTGAAGGCCTGTTCTGCCAGTTTTTCCAAGACCACAGAGTGCCTCATTCCTGATCTTTGCCCTGAATTCCTTTCAGGGTGTGTTGAAGATCAGCAACTGCAGTGGCTAGTGACCTATTTCTTGTAGAGGCATATGGCAAGTGACAAGTTTTAGTTGGTGGGGTCCCCTCATGGTCATAAATTCGACCATGGTTTGGGAAGCACTTCATGACCATTTCATCTCATGGTGCTAGGAATGCTCATTCCTAGATCAGGCGAGGATTTCTTTGATAGGCCATTCAATGTGCTATTACTGGACTAAGCCTTATTAACAGTAGCCAAAAGTCTCTGGACCACCTGTATTACTAGTCTGTTTTGGTACAGGAAAAGATTCCCTCTTGTTTCTTCCCATATCTAGAGTTACACTATTACAATCATTATCTCATATAGAACTATATATCTGGTCAACTGCTTCAAGTCACCTAGTCATCATTTTATTGAAGTCTCAGTCACATAACTGGTAATGAAAGAAACAATAATTTTGTAAAACAGGCAAAATAGCTAGTAGTATTAATAAGGTCATAAGTAAGAATTTTAGCCAAGAACTTCTATTAGGTGCAGCTCAGTATATCCCCAGGTTGTCTGACTTTGTCTGTTCTGTACCGATCCTTATATTTAAGGGAAATTATATATTGGCATTGTTAATAAGGCACCCAGCCCAATTTCATAGTGTTATTAGACTGATTATCTTTAGTATGGTTTAATTGTTCCCAACATAAAGAAGCCTTTAAACTTAAATAACCATAGCCTGGTGTTAACCACATAAATCCATCCCATAATTGTGAGAGGTTTCCTTCTAATAAATAGGAGATTATGGTTTTTGACTGAGATTCAGCTCATTGTTCTGACTGAGCTTAAGTGATCCTAAAAGTAAATTCATATTTATGGCCAGGGTCAGAGCAGATACTATTAATTGGCCAGCAAAGGGGATCCCACCTAGTAATATCAATAGTGACCTGAACAGGACTATAATTTCTTTCTTCTAAAATAAATTTTCTAAGGGCAATCCAATCAGAGCCTTGGAGTGGAGAAATCTATTGAGGTAACCCAGAAGTACTGGCTCTGTGTAATTGACCATAAACCTAACAACTGGATTAACTTTAACTCTGCATAAGATTGTGAAATGCATTTTGTTCATACGCGAAGGTGTGAGCAATTATCAAAGTAATTGTTATACAGACTTGGTTCAGCATCTTGGGTCTACTTCAGATGTCTTCCTCTCATCCTGGTCTGGTAGCTTCTCCTCTGTTTGAGCATTGTTTTAAGGTTATTTTAAGGTCAGCAATCCTCTCTATAGGCTAATCCAGTGCAGGGGCCCTTTCTAAGTGGAAACATTAATCCAAGAGTCAGTTCCCTTCAGTTTCACTGTGCATGAGCTAATTAAGAGTACCATATAAGTTTCCTTTCATCTAGGTGGGAGATAATCCTTTTTTAAAAATTGAAATAGAGTTGATTTATAATGTTGTGCCAATCTCTGCTGTACAGCAAAGTGACTCAGTTATACACACATATACATTCTTTTTTAAAAATATTATTTTCCATTATTGTTTATCTCAGGGGATTGGATAGAGTTCCCTGTGCTACACAGTAAGACCTTGTTGTTTATCCATTCTAAATGTAATAGTTTGCATCTACCAATCCCAAATTCCCAGTCCATCCCCCTCCCTCCCCTCCTCCCCCTTGGCAACCACAAGTCTGTTCTCTATGTCTGTGAGTCTGTTTCTGTTTTATAGATAGGTTCATTTGTGCCATATTTTAGATTCCACATATAAGTGATATCATATGGTATTTGCCTTTCTCTTTCTGACTTACTTCACTTAGTATGATAATATCTATTTGCATCCATGTTGCTGCAATTGGCATTATTTTGTTCTTTTTTAAGGCTGAGTAGTATTCCACCATATATATGTACCACATCCTCTTCATCCATTCATGTGTTGATGGATATTTAAGTTGTTTCCATGTTTTGGCTATTGTGAATAGTGCTGCTATGATTATGGGGGGGGAATGTATCTTTTTGAATTATAGTTTTGTCCAGATATATGCCCAGGAGTGGGATTGCTGGATCATATGGTAATTCTGTTTTTAGTTTTCTGAGGAACCTCCATACTGTTTTCCATAGTGGCTTCACCAACTTATATTCCCACCAACAGTGTAGAAGGGTTCCCTTTTCTCCACACCCTCTCTAGCATTTGTTATTTGTAGACTTCTTGATGATGGCCATTCTGACCAGTGTGAGGTGGTACCTCATTGTAGTTTTGATTTGCATTTCTCTAATAATGGAGATAACCCTTTAATTGATGTATTTTCCAATATGCACAATCCCCTGGTTGCAGGTCATGGGGCATCTAATCTTTATCCAAAGATAGATTACTGAGATAAGCTTCAGAAATAAGCTTAGAGTGTCCTTTTAATAGCTCAACTGAACTTATAATAATATAACGTAATAGCAAGGAACTATCTAGGAAGTGAATCTTATAGACCTCAATTAACAAAACTATAATCTAATACCTCTGGAAACATAATCTTTTTCTCTCTAAAATTACTCTCATTTCTGCCAAATATAGCCAAACTAAGACTCATTTGTTTGCAAAATAAGTCTGGTTTCAATAAAACTGGCCTGATGTTTTATATAAGTGTAATTGATCATACAAACTCTTTGAAAATTGGTTTTGCTGGAACTTTTTATAAGGAATCTCAGATTGAATTTTAAAAAGGCTTCTGAGGGGAATCACCTGGTGGTCCAGTGGTTGGGACTCTGTGCTTCTACTGCAGGGGGCATGGGTTCAATCCCTAGTTGGAGAACTAAGATCCCACATGTTGTACAGTGTGGCCAAAAATAAAAATAAAAAATAATAAGTAAGTAAATAAATAAATAGGCCTCTGAGGCCAGTAAAGCCACACCAAGGGCTTGTCACAGATTTCACCTGTGATATCTACAGATTTGGGTGAATTTCTCCCTTTTCAAAGGTCCTACAAATACCTTGAGATTCCTGCACCTGTTAGGAGGTGGCCTTCCTAATTCACCTGATAAATCTGTTGGGAACCTAAGAGTTTCCAATCTCTGGAGGGATCAGGTAGAGAGAAAAGATAAATGTTTCAACTCTGCTTACAAAGGTATAATTTACCAAATTGCTATAAGTAATAATTAGCTTGAGGGGAAGGGTCTCCTTATATCTGGAAAACACAGATTAAAAGCCAGTAATGTTTCAGACAAAGCCCATAAAATTGTAACCATATTCACTAGTCTTTTATAACTAATCCTTTTTGTTAACAGTTTTATGAAGCCATCAGGTTTTCCATTAGAATTCTTTAATTTCTTACCCAGTTCAGCAGTATGATCTGAAAGTTACCAGAAACCTGTACTTGCTATGAATCTTCTTGAAGAGGAAGCATTTTTGCAAAGTCATCAGAGTAAAACAATAACTGTCAGTGACAAAAGACTTAAGAAGGCGTGGTTAAAGACCTGATTACAATGCAATTGATAAAGAAATTTGGTTACTGCTGCAACATAAAACATTTTAAGATAATAGAATTATGACTGGTAACATTTTACCAGGCCATATCAGATTTTTAGAATTCCATATATTTTCTAGAATATCTATATTAATAACATTTACCCATAAAATAACCTAAGAAGATTTATTACTCTTTTGACAATGTTTCCCATGTAATTTAACATACTAAATGAACATAATTAGTTTAAAATCTCTCTTTGGGATGTTTCAGGGGCCCTTTGAAGCATCCCAAAGTTAGCCAGAGGTCAAAAGAAATTCATTAGAATTTGATTTGGGAAGTTTGTCAAAAAATATCAAAAAGGTTTAAAATACTTGGTCAAAGAGGATCATAGGTCACTGTGAAACAATATTTATTCACTTAACCAAATTGACGATAAAAGATTTCAAAGGCAAATACAGAAATTTATAACAGATTACCAGTTAAAGGTAAAAGAAACTTTATTATCTGTTATCAAATGCAGATCAACATTTTAAGAAAACTTTGTCCTCTTAAGAGAGAGAGAAACCAAATTTAGGTTTTGCACCAGCTTATTTTAAAATTCATTTATTCAACTAAATTTATTCTAAACTTAGCCAGTCCTGACCATGCACAAAACTCTTTTCTCAGGGTTCATTTTCTACAAACCTTCCGTAACTTTCTGTATCCATATTAGTTTTTCCTTATTTTTTCTATCCAGAAACAACCAGCTCTAGGACAAAATTACTTTCTTTTCCCTTAACAAAATGCAATTCCATTCTTCCATATCTTCTTTTATCTTTTATTCCATATCTTCTTTTACTGAAAACACACAACCTATTTTCCTGACATACTGAAATGTTTCCCTTATTATTTCTAGTAGCTTTAAATACACATCTAAACTAGAATCCTCAACTCTTAAAAACCTTAATTTCTAGTGAATTCTAAGAAGTAAGAAGTAAGCAATTATGAACTGTCTTTTACATTAACATTCTAGAGATTGGCAAACATAAATACCAATAATAATTTCTAAAAACATGTGCTATATTATAGAAAATATCTCAGTATGGCACCAAACATATTTATTAATAGTCCTAAATACATTTAGTTTCTCTGTGACAGGAAGACAATGTTCAGTAATTAATATTTCAGCAACTTATTTTACTTGGAAATGACCTAGCTATTTAATAAACTTCCATCATTTAACTTAATTTAGCACAATTCTAAAATTTCAAGTTACCAAATATCCAGAGAGATTATTTTTAAGTAGACACTCCTAAAACAATTATTCCTAAACAGTTCACCCAAAAGATCTCATCTCATTTATATTTAATTTACTTGTAAAAACTTTCATCATACCAAGTTTTTTTTCTTGCTGACAAATTTGCAACAGATATAATAAGATCTTATTTGATTTCTATTAAACCTGGGTAAAATAAAGGCATTATACTTAATATTGATGACCCTTAAGACATGTCTATGTTAATTAAATCAACAAACTTAAATACCAGGTATTAATCTAATATTGAATATTTTCCAGTGCACATGGCCCTGAAATTCATTCTGGCTAGTTTCCTTTTATATTACTGAGCATTTATATAAGTGTTTAATTTCCTTTAAGCCAATTAAATAGAGTTCATTTACAATTAATTTGGATAATACCATACACATAGATATATATACAGACACAACCAGAGATCTCATAGCTTCATTTTAAAACTTAGTCATGAATCAGGTATTACAATATAAAACTTACTAGTTTATAAATAACAGTTGGAATAAGTTAAATTTAATAGGCTTCTTTCCCCCTTTTTTTCCTCCTCATTCTCAGGAATTAGAGGTGGTCTAGATAAGTGTTCCTGAGAGCCCTGGTCTCAAGGCACAGGGAGAGAAAAGCAAGTTCTCCTAGAAGGACTTGTTCTCTCAGGGTCAGAATTCTGAAAAGATGTTTTTTTTTTTAAACCTCTTTATTGGAGTATAATTGCTTTACAATGGTGTGTTAGTTTCTGCTTTATAACAAAGTGAATCAGTTATACATATAAATATGTTCCCATATCTCTTCCCTCTTGCGTCTCCCTCCCTCCAACCCTCCCTATCCCACCCCACTAGGTGGTCACAAAGCACAGAGCTGATCTCCCTGTGCTATGCGGTTGCTTCCCGCTGGCTATCTATTTTACATTTGGTAGTGTATATATGTCCATGCCACTCTCTCACCCTGTCACATCTTACCCCTCCCCCTCCCCATATCCTCAAGTCCATTTTCTAGTAGGTCTGTGTCTTTATTCCTGTCTTTCCACTAGGTTCTTCATGACCTTTTTTTTTTCCCTTAGATTCCATATATATGTGTTAGCATACTATATTTATTTTTCTCTTTCTGACTTAATTCACTCTGTATGACACACTCTAACTCCATCCGCCTCACTACAAATACCTCCATTTCATTTCTTTTTATGGATGAGTAATATTCCATTGTATCTATGTGCCACATCGTCTTTATCCATTCACCTGTCGATGGACACTTAGGTTGCTTCCATGTCCTGGCTATTGTAAATAGAGCTGGAATGAACATTGTGGTACATGACTCTTTTTGAATTATGGTTTTCTCAGGGTATATGCCCAGTAGTGGGATCGCTGAGTCGTATGGTAGTTCTATTTGTAGTTTTTTAAGGAACCTCCATACTGTTCTCCATAGTGGCTGTATCAATTTACATTCCCACCAACAGTGCAAGAGTGTTCCCTTTTCTCCACACCCTCTCCAGCATTTATTGTTTGTAGATTTTTTGATGATGGCCATTCTGACTGGTGTGAGATGATATCTCATTGTAGTTTTGATTTGCATTTCTCTAATGATTAATGATGTTGAGCATTCTTTCATGTGTTTGTTGGCAATCTGTATATCCTCTTTGAAGAAATGTCTATTTAGGTCTTCTGCCCATTTTTGGATTGGATTGTTCGTTTTTTTGTTATTGAGCTGCATGAGCTGCTTGTAAATCTTGGAGATTAATCCTTTCTCAGTTGCTTCATTTGCAAATATTTTCTCCCATTCTGAGGGTTGTCTTTTCGTCTTGTTTATGGTTTCCTTTGCTGTTTAAAAGCTTTTAAGTTTCATTAGGTCCCATTTGTTTATTTTTGTTTTTGTTTCCATTTCTCTAGGAGTTGGGTCAAAAAGGATCTTGCTGTGATATATGTCATAGAGTGTTCTGCCTATGTTTTCCTCTAAGAGTTTGATAGTGTCTGGTGTTAAATTTAGGTCTTTAATCCATTTTGAGTTTATTTTTGTGCATGGTGTCAGGGAGTGTTCTAATTTCATACTTTTACAAGTACCTGTCCAGTTTTCCCAGCACCACTTATTGAAGAGGCTGTCTTTTCTCCACTGTATATGCTTGCCTCCTTTATCAAAGATAAGGTGACCATATGTGCGTGGGTTTATCTCTCGGCTTTCTATCTTGTTCCATTGATCTATGTTTCTGTTTTTGTGCTAGTACCAAACTGTCTTGATTACTGTAGCTTTGTAATATAGTCTGAAGTCAGGGAGCCTGATTCCTCCAGCTCCATTTTTCGTTCTCAAGATTGCTTTCGCTATTCGGGGTCTTTTGTGTTTCCATACAAATTGTGAACTTTTTTGTTCTAGTTCTGTGAAAAATGCCAGTGGTAGTTTGATAGGGATTGCATTGAATCTGTAGATTGCTTTGGGTAGCACAGTCATTTTCACAATGTTGATTCTTCCAATCCAGGAACATGGTATATCTCTCCATCTATTTGTATCATCTTTAATTTCTTTCATCAGTGTCTTATAATTTTCTGCATACAGGTCTTTTGTCTCCTTAGGTAGGTTTATTCCTAGATATTTTATTCTTTTTGTTGCAATGGTAAATGGGAGTGTTTTCTTAATTTCACTTTCAGATTTTTCGTCATTAGTGTATAGAAATGCAAGAGATTTCTGTGCATTAATTTTGTATCCTGCTACTTTACCAAATTCATTGATTAGCTCTAGGAGTTTTCTGGTAGCATCTTTGGGATTCTCTATGTATAGTATCATTTCATCTGAAACAGTGACAGCTTTACTTGTTATTTTTCGATTTGGATTCCTTTTATTTCTTTTTCTTCTATGATTGCTATGGCTAAAACTTCCAAAACTATGTTGAATAATAGTGGTGAGAGTGGGCAACCTTGTCTTGTTCCTGATCTTAGTGGAAATGGTTTCAGTTTTTCACCATTGACGACTATGTTGGCTGTGGGTTTGTCATATATGGCCTTTATTATGTTGAGGAAAATTCCCTCTATGTCTACTTTCTGCAGGGCTTTTATCATAAATGGGTGTTGAATTTTGTTGAAAGCTTTCTCTGCATCTATTGAGATCATCATATGGTTTTTCTCCTTCATTTTGTTAACATGGTGTATCACGTTGATTGATTTGCGTATATTGAAGAATCCTTGCATTCCTGGGATAAACCCCACTTGATCATGGTGTATGATCCTTTTAATGTGCTGTTGGATTCTGTTTGCTAGTATTTTGTTGAGGAGTTTTGCATCTATGTTCATCAGTGATATTGGCCTGTAGTTTTCTTTCTTTGTGACATCTTTGTCTGGTTTTGGTATCAGGGTGATGGTGGCCTCATAGAAGGGGTTTGGGAGTGTTCCTCCCTCTGTTATAGTTTGGAAGAGTTTGAGAAGGATAGGTTTTAGCTCTTCTCTAAATGTTTGATAGAATTCGCCTGTGAAGCCATCTGGTCCTGGGCTTTTGTTTGTTGGAAGGTTTTTAATCACAGTTTCAATTTCAGTGCTTGTGATTGGTCTGTTCATATTTTCTATTTATTCCTGGTTCAGTCTCTGCTGGTTGTGCATTTCTAAGAATTTGTCCATTTCTTCCAGGTTGCCCATTTTATTGGCATAGAATTGCTTGTAGTAATCTCTCATGATCCTTTGTATTTCTGCAGTGTCAGTGGTTACTTCTCCTTTTTCATTTCTAATTCTATTGATTTGAGTCCTCTCCCTCTTTTTCTTGATGAGTCTGGCTAACGGTTTATCAATTTTGTTTATCTTCTCAACGAACCAGCTTTTAGTTTTATTGATCTTTGTTATTGTTTCCTTCATTTCTTTTTCATTTATTTCTGATCTGATCTTTATGATTTCTTTCTTCCTCCTAGCTTTGGGGTTTTTTTGTTCTTCTTTCTCTAATTGCTTTAGGTGCAAGGTTAGGTTGTTTATTTGAGATGTTTCCTGTTTCTTGATGTAGGCTTGCATTGCTATAAACTTCCCTCTTAGAACTGCTTTTGCTGCATCCCATAGGTTTTGGGTCGTCGTGTCTCCATTGTCATTGTCTCTAGGTATTTTTTGACTTCCCCTTTGATTTCTTCAGTGATCACTTCGTTATTAAGTAGTGTATTGTGTAGCCTCCATGTGTTTGTATTTTTTACAGATCTTTTCCTGTAATTGATATCTAGTGTCATAGCGCTGTGGTCGGAAAAGATACTTGATATGATTTCAATTTTCTTAAATTTACCAAGGCTGGATTTGTGACCCAAGATATGATCTATCCTGGAGAATGTTCCATGAGCACTTGAGAAAAATGTATATTCTGTTGTTTTGGGGTGGAATGTCCTACAAATATCAATTAAATCCATCTTGTTTAATGTATCATTTAAAGCTTGTGTTTCCTTATTTATTTTCATTTTGGATGATCTGTCCATTGGTGAAAGTGGGGTGTTAAAGTCCCCTACTATGATTGTGTTGCTGTCGATATCCCCTTTTATGGCTGTTAGTATTTGCCTTATGTATTGAGGTGCTCCTATGTTGGGTGCATAAATATTTACAATTGTTATACCTTCCTCTTGGATCGATCCCTTGATCATTATATAGTGTCCTTCTTTGTCTCTTGTAATAGTCTTTATTTTAAAGTCTATTTTGTCTGATATGAGAATTGCTACTCCAGCTTTCTTTTTATTTCCATTTGCATGGAATATCTTTTTCCATCCCCTCACTTTCAGTCTGTATGTGTCTCTAGGTCTGAAGTGGGTCTCTTGTAGACAGCATATATATAGGTCTTGTTTTTGTATCCATTCAGCCAGTCTGTGTCTTTTGGTGGGAGCATTTAATCCATTTACATTTAAGGTAATTATCGATATGTATGTTCCTATTGCCATTTTCTTAAATGTTTTGGGTTTGTTATTGTAGGTGTTTTCCTTCTCCTGTGTTTCTTGCCTAGAAAAGTTCCTTTAGCATTTGTTGGAAAGCTGGTTTGGTGCTGCTGAACTCTCTCAGCTTTTGCTTGTCTGTAAGGGTTTTAATTTCTCCATCAAATCTGAATGAGATCCTTGCTGGGTAGAGTAGCTTTGGTTGTAGGTTTTTCTCCTTCATCACTTTAAGTATATCCTGCCACTCCCTTCTGGCTTGCAGAGTTTCTGCTGAAAGATCAGCGGTTAACCTTATGGGGATTCCCTTGTGTTTTACTTGTTGTTTTTCCCTTGCTGCTTTTAATATGTATTCTTTATATTTAATTTTTGATAGTTTGATTAATATGTGTCTTGGCATGTTTCTCCTTGGATTTATCCTGCATGAGACTCTCTGTGCATCCAGGACTTGATTAATTATTTCCTTTCCCATATTGGGGAAGTTTTCAACTATAATCTCTTCATATATTTTCTCAGTCCCTTTATTTTTCTCTTCTTCTTCTGGGACCCCTATAATTCGAATGTTGTTGACTTTAATGTTGTCCCAGAGGTCTCTGAGACTGTCCTCAGTTCTTTTCATTCTTTTTTCTTTATTCTGCTCTGCAGTAGTTATTTCCACTATTTTATCTTCCAGGTCACTTATCCGTTCTTCTGCCTCAGTTATTCTGCTACTGATCCTGTCTAGAGTATTTTTAATTTCATTTATTGTGTTGTTCATCATTGGTTCCTCTTTAGTTCTTCTACGTCCTTGTTAAATGTTTCTTGCATTTTGTCTATTCTATTTCCAAGATTTTGGATCATCCTTACTATCATTATTCTGAATTCTTTTTCAGGTAGACTGTCTATTTCCTCTTCATTTGTTAGGTCTGGTGTGTTTTGACCCTGCTCCTTCATCTGCTGTGTGTTTTTCTGTCTTCTCATTTTGCTTATCTTACTGTGTTTGGGGTCTCCTTTTCACAAGCTGCAGGTTCGTAGTTCCCGTTGTTTTTGGTATCTGTCCCCAGTGGCTAAGGTTGGTTCAGTGGGTTGTGTAGGCTTCCTGGTGGAGGGGACTAGTGCCTGTGTTCTGGTGGATGAGGCTGGATCTTATCTTTCTGGTGGGCACGTCCATGTCTGGTGGTGTGTTTTGGGGTGTCTGTGGCCTTATTATGATTTTAGGCAGCCTCTCTGCTAATGGATGGGGCTGTGTTCCTGTCTTGCTAGTTGTTTGGCATAGGGTGTCCAGCACTGTAGCTTGCTGGTCGTTGAGCAAAGCTGGGTCTTGATGTTGAGATGGAGCTCTCTGAGAGATTTTTGCCATTTGGTATTACGTGGAGCTAGGGGGTCTCTTGTGGACCAGTGTCCTGAAGTTGGCTCTCCCACCTCAGAGGCACAGCCCTGATGCCTGGCTGGAGCACCAAGAGCCTTTCATCCACACAGCTCAAAATAAAAGAGAGAAAAAATAGAAAGAAAGAAAGAGGATAAAATAAAATAAAATAAAGCTATTATAATAAAAAATAAGAAAAAAAATTATTTAAAAACTGTATTACAAAAAAAATTTTTTTTAATTTTTAAAAATAAATTTATTAATTTTTTATAATAAAAAAGAAAAAAGTTATTTAAAAATAGTATTAAGAAAAAAATTTTTAATTTTTTAAAAAAAGTATGAAAAAACTTATTAAGAAAACATTTTTTTAATTTTTAAAAATAGAAAATAAGGAAATAATTATTAAGAAAACATTTATTAAGAAAAAAAAAATTTTTTAAGTAAAAAAAAAAAAACAAAAAAAACCCAGATGGACCGAACCCTAGGTCAAATGGTGAAAGCAAAGCTATACAGACAAAATCTCACCCAGAAGCATAAACACATACACTCACAAAAAAAGGAAAAGGGGAAAAATTAATATATCCTGCTCCCAAAGTCCACCTCCTGAATTTGGGATGATTCGTTGTCTATTCAGGTATTCAACAGATGCAGGTACATCAAGTTATTTGTGGAGCTTTAATCCGCTGCTTCTGAGGCTGCTGGGAGAAATTTCCCTTTCTCTTCTTTGTTCATACACCTCCCAGGGTTCAGCTTTGGATTTGGACCCGCCTCTGCCTGTAGGTCGCCTGAGGGCGTCTGTTCTTCGCTCACACAGGACGGGGTTAAAGGAGCAGCTGCTCTGGGGGCTCTGGCTCACTCAGGCCGGGGGCAGGGAGGGGTACGGATGCGGGGCGAGCCTGCAGCGGCAGAGGCCGACGTGACGTTGCAGCAGCCTGAGGCGCCGTGTGTTCTCCCAGGGAAGTTGTCCCCAGATCTCGGCAGCCTGGTCGTGGCGGGCTGCACAGGCTCCCGGGAGGGGCGGTGTGGAGAGTGACCTGTGCTCGCACACAGGCTTCTTGGTGGCAGCAGCAGCAGCCTTAATGTCTCATGCCCGTCTCTGGGGTCCGCGCTGAGAGCTGCGGCTCGCACCCGTCTCTGGAGCTCGTTTAGGCAGCGCTCTGAATCCCCTCTCCTTGCGCACCGCAAAACAAAGAGGCAAGAAAAAGTCTCTTGCCTCTTCGGCAGCTGCAGACTTTTTCCCGGACTCCCTCCTGGCTAGCTGTGGTGTGCTAACCCCTTCAGGCTGTGTTCACGCCGCCAACCCCAGTCCTCACCCTGCGATCCGACCAAAGCCCGAGCCTCAGCTCCCGACCCACGCCCGCCCCGGCGGGTGAGCAGACAAGCCTCTTGGGCTGGTGAGTGCTGCTCGGCGCTGATCCTCTGTGCGGGAGTCTCTCCGCTTTGCCCTCCGCACCCCTGTGGCTGCGCTCTCCTCTGTGGCTCCGAAGCTTCCCCCCTCTGCCACCCACAGTCTCCGCCCGTGAAGGGGCTTCCTAGTGTGTGGAAACATTTCCTCCTTCACATCTCCCTCTCACTGGTGCAGGTCCCATCCCTATTCTTTTGTCTCTGTTATTTCTTTTTTCTTTTGCCCTACCCAAGTACGTGGGGAGTTTCTTGCCTTTTGGGAGGTCTGACGTCTTCTGCCAGCGTTCAGTGGGTGTTCTGTAGGAGCAGTTCCACGTGTAGATGTATTTCTAATGTATCTGTGGGAAGGAAGGTGATCTCCGTGTCTTACTCTTCCGCCATCTTGCCCCCTCAAGCCAAAGAAAGCATCTGAAAAGATGTTTTATCAAGCCAGGTTTCTCTAACAACTGTGTATGCAATAAAAGAGCCCATTTTGGCCATTTTCAGGCCAAGATTTTCTTTTAATCCCCAATTAAGTAAGTACTTGTATGTGTAAGTTTTTTACATACATAAAACTGGCTGAAGTTGTTAGTTGGAGGTCGGCTTTCTGAGGCCCCTCGTTTTTCTATTTGAGAGGCTGTATTTCCCATTTTAAAGTTGAATTTGTCAGGGATAAAATTTACTAATGAAATTATATGGTGGCCAGTGTGCTGCTTGTGAGCTTAACTCCTCTAGGCATCACCCTAGAGTCATTTCGGGCCTCTTACATGTCTTGTTACTCCCTTTGGTGGTCTAAGACCACTGTGAGTGCTTGGCTCACTGAATGGCCAATTCTCTTTTTTTATTTTTTAACATCTTTATTGGAGTATAATTGCTTTACAATGCTGTGTTAGTTTCTGCTATGTAACAAAGTGAATCAGCTATATATGTACATATATCCGCATATCTCCTCCCTCTTGCGTCTCCCTCCCACCCTCCCTATCTCACCCCTCTAGGTGGTCACAAAGCACCAAGCTGATCTCCCTGTGTTATGCGGCTGCTTCCCACTAGCTAGCTATTTTATGTTTGGTAGTGTATATATGTCAATGCAACTGTCTCACTTCGTCCCAGCTTACCCTTCCCTGCCCCCGTGTCCTCAAGTCCATTCTCTACATCTGTGTCTTTATTCCTGTCCTAACCCTAGGTTCATCAGAACCTTTTTTTTTTTCAGATTCCATATATATGTGTTAGCATACGGTATTTGTTTTTCTCTTTCTGACTTACTTCACTCGTATGACAGACTCTAGGTCCATCCACCTCACTACAAATAACTCCATTTCGTTTCCTTTTATGGCTGAGTAATATTCCATTGTATCTATGTGCCACATCGTCTTTATCCATTCACCTGTCGATGGACACTTAGGTTACTTCCATGTCCTGGCTATTGTAAATAGAGCTGCAATGAACATTGTGGTACATGACTCTTTTTGAATTATGGTTTTCTCAGGGTATATGCCCAGTAGTGGGATTGCTGGGTCGTATGGTAGTTCTATTTGTAGTTTTTTAAGGAACCTGCATACCTGTTTACCATAGTGGCTGTCCCAATTACATTCCCACCAACAGTGCAAGAGTGTTCCCTTTTCTCCACACCCTCTCCAGCATTTATTGTTTGTAGATTTTTTTGATGATGGCCATTCTGACCAGTGTGAGGTGATACCTCATTGAAGTTTTGATTTGTATTTCTCTAATGATTAATGATGTTGAGCATCCTTTCATGTGTTTGTTGGCAATCTGTATATCTTCTTCGGAGAAATGTCTGTTTAGGTCTTCTGCCCATTTTTGGATTGTATTGTTTGGTTTTTTGATATTGAGCTGCATGAGCTGCTTGTATATTTTGGAGATTAGTCCTTTGTCAGCTGCTTCATTTGCAAATATTTTCTCTCATTCTGAGGGTTGTCTCTTCATCTTGTTTATGGTTTCCTTTGCTATGCAAAAAGTTTCATTAGGTCTGAATGAACACTTCTTATTTTTTCTTTTCAAAGGTATTTTTTTCAATTTGTTTATTTTATTTACTATTTTTATTTTTGGCTGTGCTGGGTCTTTGTTGCTGTGCGCGGGCTTTCTCTAGTTGAGGTGAGCGGGCGCTACTCTTCATTGTGGTGCGCGGGCTTCTCATTGCAGTGGCTTCTCTTGTTGCAGAGCACGGGCTCTAGGCGCCCGGGCTTCAGGAGCTGTGGCTCGCGGGCTCTGGAGTGCAGGCTCAGTAGTTGTGGCACATGGGCTTAGTTGCTCCACAGCATGTGACATCTTTCGAGACCAGGGCTCGAACCTGTGTCCCCTGCATTCGCAGATGGATTCTTAACTACTGCACCACCAGAGAAGCCCCTGAATGGCTAATTCTTATACATCATCCCCAGATGAGCAAGTCTTTTAAATAATGAGTGGGTCTATGGAACCACTGTACAGTATGAGGACTCTGCCTCCACCACTCCAGGAAATTTCTCAGTCTCCTGCGAAAGCCATAACCAACCGGGAGGAATCTTGTCCCTCTTCTTTGGAGTAAAGCTCTCATGTAATATCTTTACTTTTATCCCAACAAATTCTATTAAGTCAGCTGAATTGAGGAAAGGCCTCAGATCATCCTCTCACCCAATCACTCAGTCAAGACCACTCATTGTCATTCAACTGAGCAAACCCCAGTGTCTTCCAACCAGCACCCCCGCAGTATCCTTCAACTAAATGGGTACTTTCCCAGTATCTTTCATCTGCCCCCTCCAGTAGCTTTCAACGAGGTGGGGTACCGCCCCTCTCCCAGTATCTTTCAACTGCAGGACCAGGTACCTGATATATACCGCCAGATAAAACTCAAGATCATCAACCAATATGAGAAATCTGAGAACCAGAAGAGATTCATCCAAATTTGTCTGGATTCTCTGAGGAGGTGGATGGGCACAAGAGGCCTCTGCTGGTACCAAGGCTCTGATTCCTTGTAGTGTTCAGGTGAAGGAGAGAAGTCTGCTCTGAGTCCCTTTGTTGATCACCAAAACAGTCAACTGATAAAAATGTGAGATTTGTGAGTTAAGTTTTATTTGGGGAAAAATGAGGACTATGGCCCAGAAGACAGCATTTCAAATAGCTCTGAGGAACTTCTCTGAAGAGGTAGTGGGGAGGTCAGTATATGTGTGATTTTGGTGAAGGGGGATACATGCAATCAAGCACACATTTGGCAGAAGGTTGCTGCTGGTCATGGGGAGCAGATGTCTCTGTTAATGATTTCAGTGTTTTTCCCGATATGAGAAGATGCAAGAAATTGGGCCCATAAAATATTTTCCTAAAAATGTCTAACTCTCTGAAGGCCTGTTCTGTCAGTTTTTTCCAGAGCACAGAGTGCCCCATTCCTGTTCTTCACCCTGAACTCCTTTCAGGGGGTGTAGAAGATCACGACTGCAGTGGCTAGTGACCTAATCCTTGTAGAGGCAGATGGTAAGTGACAATTATTAGTTGGCACTTTCAGTGTAACAGGGGCAAAACTCAGAAATACTTGAATCAACAACTTTTACTCTCTCATCATTTTCCCACTTATGCCTCATTTGCCAAGGTACAGGCTGAACAGGTTTGAGGATGGGAAAGAAAGAGAAACATTTTACCCTTTTACCTCTCCCAAACTCACTTCCACCGCTACCCAAACACTTTAAATGTTATTCTCTCCCAAAATTCAGTAGGCATTTTCCTTTTAGACATATTTTTTCTTATTATAAAAGCAACAAATGTTTATGTCAAAGACTTTTAAAAAGACAGAAAAGAAAAAGGGAGAGGAGAAAGTAAAGAAAAGCCACTTTAACCCACTACCCAGAGATAACAGCAGCTGGATGTTTTCCTGTATCTTCAAAGTTTTTAAATGCACATTTAATAGAAAGTGAGTACATTCTGTATATACTACTTCAAATTAGAAATTTTATTCACTAATGATAGCAATTTTCCAATGACGGGTTACATTCATTTTAACCTAAATGAGTACTTCTCAAAATTTCTTCCACAACACTATTTCTGTGGGCAGTTAATATACAGTTAGAAAAAAAAAATGGGAGGAAGGTTATGATCAAATACATTTGGGAACTGGGAAATGCTGCATTAAGTGTAGTTAAACAGGCTTCTTTAACTCAGGGCTTCCAAGTGTCTTTAATATGCTGGTGGGTGTTATAAATCTTCAGGATGAGGGCTAGAGTATGGATTATTTCTCAATTTGTTGAACTCTTTTCTCCTCTAAGAATTGCATAAAACTTTTATTCCAGCACACATTCTGGGAAATGCTGGCTAAAATTACTAGGAGCAGAAATCAAACCCTCTCATTTCTCATGGACATTTAAGGCACAATTTTCCCATTCCTAAAGAACTTCATAAAAATTTGTTGCAAATAAATTACTTGGAAAAATTCTAACTGAACTTCCCTGTAGTTACTCTTAATATTATTTTGCCTTACTAAGTATAATTCAATGGACAACATTTAATTTTAAGGAAAACAGTGGTGATATATTATTGGTTGTGAATAGGTGCTCTATTGGGGAAAAATAACCAACGTGAACATTCTTTATTAGAATAAGGGTTTGTTTTTTTTTTTGCTTTATTTGTTTTCTATAAAGAATTTATTTTTTCAAGTGCAGTTTTAGGTTCACAGCAAAACAGAGAGAAAGGCACAGAGATTTCCCATATACCGCCTGCATCTACACATGCATAGCCTCTCATTACCAGAGTGATACATTTGTTACCGCTGATGAACCTGTACTGATGTGTTATAATCACAAGAGTAAGGTTTTAAAAACTTTTGGTAAAGCTTGCTTACATTGTTCTTCTCAGCACAAGTCTATTCTGTGTAGCACTAATGTCCACAGGCATCATAGTCAGAATGTTCTATCCATATGAAAAATTCTAATCTCAAACTTACTCATTGACTCATTGCTGGTATATAGTAGCCCATGGTGCAAAATTTTATTTTCATCTTGTCCTAACTTCACAGTATACCTGGAGTTATATACTTGGTGTTATTTTTATATCGTGTCATGAGATCCTTGGGAAAAATGGTGGGCAGGACAAACTTCAGAAGGCTGACCATTCCCAGCCCCCTTCTGAGACACTTCTTCTAAGTCAAAGGTGGCCAAAGCCAATTAGCTCAGAGGAGAGAATCTAATCCTAAGAGACTCCCACTAGAGGACAGTGATCACCTGAAGCAATCCCATTTGGAGAGCTGGTCAGTGAGCTGATGATACCAGTGGGCCCACAGGGCAAAATGGAGGTAGAGGGAGTAGCAGAATCACACAAGCAGGTGCAAAACTGAGGTAAAAGATACAGGAAGCCATTTTTGGAGACTTCTGGGGCCTAAATGACCTCTAGGGCCCATGAGTCCTCATTACCATGTCACCTGAGGTTTGGCTGTGCAGTTTTCCCTGAATGAGGCTGGCTAGAGGGTTGAGATTCTTGTTTTGCTACTTTCCTCAGGTATTTTCACAATGAATTCACCTTGAGCAATAATGAGTAAGACTGTTCCTTTTGATGAGAAGAGCCCAGATCAACACAGCTGGAAAACACAGCAGGAAAAAATGGTGACTCCTCTTTCTTCTTACAACTGCCTTAATGAAACACCTGTCCCAACTGCCAGGAGGGAAAGGGGATGCCTCCCGATGTCTGCATCTTATCCACTGGAAGTACTCTAGAGTTTCAGATCTTTAGCTTAAGGGTTGCAATAGGTGGACGGGCTTTAGCATGTCTGTGAATCCCCTGATAGTGTATGTAATTTTTTGCCTATGTACAAATAGGGGTGAGGTACCATTCATAACTTTCTTTAGACTCTCAAAGGTGTCCCTAATGCAAAAATGGTTATAGATAGAAAAATCTAAGCCTGCTTGTTTTGGATCCATGGGATTTTTCTATAGATCAAATATCTTGACTCTCTGTATTAAAATATTATGGTTTCTTGTAATTTCTCTGAATCCATTCTGCATAATTAAGTTTTATTTTCCTTGGATCTCTCCCAGCTTGACATTAATACTTTCATCTTAAAAGAAATGGAGAAGTGTCTCTATCTGATGCATAAATAAATAGCATTGAAAAAAGTGTACAAAGAGTCAAAAATATCATTTTAAGTTGTAAAGTGACATCTTTTTCTGGTTTCATAATGTCTCATGCCAAGGCTTTCAAGCTGAAACTACATCGACCTATAAAACTGTCAGCTGTGCTCGTTCTGTCTCCTTTCTTCTTGCTCAGGTATATACTCTCTTTCTCTCTCACCCACCAAATGTAATTCAAAATTCCAGGGGCTGCAGGAAGAAAAGGGGAGAGCTCGTGAAGTCACACTGATAATGAATAAAAGAATGAAAGTCTTCGAAAATGCCAAAAAACCCAGCTGAAGCCAAACAAAATTATTTCATCATAGTGTTGAAATCTACCCATAAGGAGAAAGGAGAGAGCCAGTGAAGTCAGTTTCTTTAGATGAATACAAGAATAAAAATCATTGAAAATGCCAAAAACACAAAAGCTAAAAAATAAAACACTCTCTCATGAATGTGTTAAAATCTACCCATAAAAGAAGACATTTTTAATTGAAATTAATTATTTTGGCCTTGAGATAATGATTCCATATACTGAGACAGCAAAGCAGACTAAGGTTATGACCTCAACTTAATGGAGAGAAAAGGGAAACATGGAATCAGTATAGCCCATGGATGCTCAGTGAGGTGGTAGCTCTGCTGGGCCTGGGACTCAGAGTGTCCCTTTCCCAGGACCATGATTGGATCAATGACCCACATACTCTCCATGCTTGGTGCCCATGAGAGGAAGGTCAGATAGATAGTAGTGGAGTAGGTGATTTGAAATAAATGGTTAAGTAAAAAAGGGCACACACAAGAGCTCATGGTCTCACAGATTGGTCCCTGTTGAATAGTCTAGAAATGTAAATCCTTGGAAAGCTCCAGTGATGGCTTCCAAACACTACTTTTACTTCTTTCCCTTTGGATCAAGGACAGGGCTAGTCTTCATTTTTTTAAAGATGTTTATGTTTTAATCCTGGCCTATTAACTTTTGTTTGGAAAATGTAATCACTTTGCTTAGAGAACAGGAGTAAATAGAAATTTTCAGTGAGAATTTTAAAAGTGGGTAATGTTTCAATTTAAAAAATACACACACATATAAATACAACAATGGGTTTATTGTTGAATTCTCTTGACAATGTGCAGGACAAAAATAATCTTGTCAAGAAACCTAAAACATATTATTCCCATTTTTCTTTCTTTTAAAACATTTTAAAATGTAACAAGCATACTGAAATGTGCCTAAAACGTCATTGTTGAGTGGTATTCCATTGTGAGACTATACCACAGGTTGTTTATCCGTTTTCCTGTTAATGGACATTGGGTTGTTTCCACAAGGCTATTATAAGGAATGCTACTTGCTATGAACATTCTCATATGTTTTTGGTGCAAATGTCATGTGTTTTTGTGGGGTATATACCTAGGGATGGATTGCTGGGTCATTAAAGTATGTGTATCTTTAGCTTTATTAAATACTGCCAAACTTTTTCCAAAGTAGTTATACCATGCTTCGACAATTCTAATTTTAATTATTATAATGGTGTGCCCAAGTCATGTGGTTAAGGACTGCACCTGGTTTTCCTGGCAAGAATAAGTTGGTAAATCGGTTTGGGAACAATTCTGTTTGCCAGCTCTTGTTTTCCTTGATTAAATTTCCCCCATTGATACACTATTTCAGACATTATTTTTCTTGACTTTGCCATGATAATACAGTCATTTTTAAATCACCCTTTGACCTGTATCAATATAGCTATGTAAGATGAGATTAGGGGACCCAGAAGAAAGCCAATACCAGGGAAACAATTTGCATAGGACATAATTTCCCTTAGGCTTAAAGCATCTATATTAAATCTTCTGTGATGTGCAGTACAATCTATTTTTTAATTCTTTTTTTAAGTCTATTTAAGTGATGCCAAAGTAACAGAATGATTTAACACAGTTAAATGCCAAACTGGGATTTTAAATACCAATGTTTTCTTCTTTAAAGTTGGATCCCTCCAGGATATTATGAGGATGCAAGCGTCTTCACGGCAGTCTGTCACCTTGTGGCTCCAGAAATTGAAAGTTCATCATGTTCATGGATCAGTACCAGTTTTACTTATTAATACTTTTAGTGTCTGCCTATAAATCAGACACAAAGTAAAGGGCTTTTAAAAATAGCCTACTCAGTCTTCTCAGGTTTGATATACTCTGCTAAAAAGAATTGTTGATATCAGCATCTCCCTCCTTTCCCTTGCTGGCTTCTCTCTGAATATGGGATGCACCTGTGCTGGATCCAGGTCCATCAAGATCTCCAAAGATTTACCATCACTGGTCTTTGTTTCTGCAAAACTCTTGTAAAAATCATTTTATTCTTTCATCCAAGGATGGGCTCCAATAATTCAAAATTGGGAGCCAGAGTTTGGCTTGTGGCTAAGTTTTGTTTCATTTTACCTAAGCACTGAGCAATAAAGAGATCTCACATTAAGTGAAGTAAATCATTTGCATGCTCAAAGTGAAGTCAAAGATAGTTTGGTTTGTGACAATTGTGACAATTATACAGTATTAAGGGTTTGGGGGAACACATGGGCACCAATATATTTTATGAATTTGTCATTTTATATAAAATAAATGATACAATCCCTGACCTTAGGGAGATTGAAATATAATTCAGGAGATTATACATATATAATGGAAGTAACTGAAGAGCAAGTGTTTGGATGTACAACACAGTAAAACAGGACTTTAGGAATTCAGTCAAGGACTAACTCCACAAAGTCAGGTACTGAAGAAAGGACCAGAAGAGAGTTTGAAGAAAGTTAGTCAGGGAAAGAGCAGGGTGAGGAAAAGCACCCATGAGACATGATGATGGCATGTGAAGATGGCAGAGAGGCTGGATTAATATGGCCAGATCATGGCTGGGAGCTCTGAGAAATGTGCTGGCTACCTAGGTGTGGAGACCCATCCACAGGGAGTTTTATGGGCCAGGTGGAGAAGTGGCAAAGAGGTGCCACTGAATATTCTTAAACATGACAGAATAGTGATGGGAGTGACTTCTGGAAAGATGGACCCATCATGATTAATATCAGGGCATGGACAGGCAAGGGGAAATATTCTGGCCTCACTGAAAGAGAACTGGTTAAAGACGTTCGTTGCCACACGCAGTTGAGCAGATGGTGATCATGATATAAATGGCACCCAGCAGAGCTATGTGTGTATAACCTGAAAGATGTTTTGTTTGGGGACAGTGAAGTCTGGGAGAGTAAAAAGCCATCTCATATTCCGTGGAAATCATAGTATTAGAGTCTTATAAAGTGCCCCCCCCAATCAACAGAACTATATATGCGCATTAGAGCTTGATATATACACTAACATTAACAAGTATATTATTTGATTTCCATACAAACGTTAGTCCCAGAATGTTCACAAAAGCATTACCCACAGTAGTCCAAGACTGGAAACAACTGCAAAGCCCATCAGGTAAATGGGAAAGAAACTGGAGCACATCTACCAGTGCTGTAGCACTCTGCAATAAAGGGGAATGAGTGAGTGATACACGCACAACCGGATATGTTTCACAGACATTATGCTGAGTAAAAAGAAGCCACACAAAAGCAGTATGCACTGTATGATTTCATTCATACAAAAAGAAAATGCATACTGATCTATAGAGACAGAAAGCAGATCAGAAGCGACCTGCAGGCCAGGGACTGCAAAGGTGCATAAGGAAACTTTTGAGAGTGAGGGAGAAGTTCTTTATCATTATTGTGGTGGTTTCAGGAGTGTATCTGTTACAAAGTCATTGAATTATACACTTTAAATATGTGCAGTTTACTGTACATAAATCATAACACAATAAGTTCAATTAAAGAGAGAAGCTAAAGTTCCAAATATTTTCTTTCAAAAATTATAATTTTAGAGTTAAGTTATTAGTTAGAGGTGACTTCTTAGTTTTTAATCCTTCAAAGTATTTTTAAAAGATTTCTATGTTCTAATTCTTGCCTATTTACAAATTTGTTTGAAAATGTAATCTAGCTCCTTTGGAGAATGAGAGAAAACAGATATTAGTATGAGTCAGGAAATCAAAAGCAATTGAATTATGAGAATTAAAAAATTATTTTCCCACTCACATTACCTGATTTTGCATTTTAAAATGCAAATACATTTAGAAATCTTGTAAAAAAGTTATTGTTGTTACTTCTCCTGATCTTTTCCTGATGTCATAGATAATTCAAGTTGACTCAATAAACTGGATCATTTCCCAACTAGTTTTTCTCCTATTAGGTATTTGTTGAGTCGGCAGAAAAATCCATCCTGGTTTAGCTCCAGCAAATGAAAAGACAGCTTGTGACACACTTGTCACAGGAACCAGGGAAGTTGAAGGGTGACAGGCAAACTTTAAAGGGCCTCCTTTACATGGGGTGGCAGTGGCTTTCTTTCTTTATGATAATCTTTTCTTTTTCTCCATGGAGGATGAGCCAATTACAGTCATAGCTCAACAGGAAGCGGTTCTTACACCTTTGATCATAACGATATTAATCACCATCCTGCTAGTGATTCTCTGTGACTTGGTCACATCAATTATTAATTTGTAGTGTGAGTTTGTCTTTTCTTACTGAAATGCTGGCCAGACAGATTGGTATACAGTGGAATGGAGGCTGAGCAAGGGGGCTGTCACTTCACCATTATGAATATCAGACCCTTGTTTGGAAAAAAAAATTACAGCTTGGAAAATGTTTTGCTTTTATACATTCAGCTGATACCATCCAGGACTTGAGTCTTAAACATTTTAAACATACTATTGGTAGGGTCTATCATAATGCATTTAGAGCAGTGGTTCTCAACCTTGGTCGCATTTGTGAATCACCTGAGGAGCTTTTTAAAAATGTCAAAGCTGGGCCCCACTCCCAGAGATTCTGACTTAATTGTTCTGGGATGAGGCCCAGGAAAAGGTATTTTTAAAAAGCACCCCAGGTGTTTCAAACGTGCAGTCAAGACGGCGGTGCACTACTGATTTAGAGGTGGGACAGTGCTTTTTAAATGTTCTTAACAAATGAAATACATATAAGTTTTTATAGTCCACGTTAATTCAAAAAGGCTTTAAAATGGGTTCCAGAAATATATTCATCCAAAGATTTTTTAAATTCTGAAAATTATAATTAAATAAATGGAAATTAAAACAAGAATGAGGTACCATAGTTCCCTTTTGGTAAAGATTTTAACAATTGATGATATCCAGTGATGTTGGGAATACATGGAAATGGTAATGCTGATACAATATATAGGCATGTTAATTGGTGCCAGTTTCCTGGAGGGCAATTTAGCAACATCTATCAAATTTTACAAGTTTGTACCAACTGGTCTCTCAATTTCACTCCTAGGAATTTACTTGCAAAATTTCACCCAGATATAGGTTTAGGAACATTCATTGCAAAATTTTTTATAATAGTGAAAGCCTGGAGAAGACCACTGTCCATCATTCAGGGGACCAGTTAAGTAAATTTTGATACATTAACAAGATAGAATATTATGGAGACATTTAAAAAGAAGTACTCCCTCTATATATGCTGATACCAAAAGATCTCCCAGATATATTATTAGGTGAAAAAGAGGGTGCAGAAAATTATGTACAGTATGATCTCTTTTGTGTAAATTTAAATAAATGTAATTTAAAATAAATGCTCACAGGGACTTCCCTGGTGGTCCAGTGGCTAAGACTCTGCTCTACCAATGCGGGGGGCCTGGGTTCGATCCCTGGTCAGGGAACTAGATCCCACATGCCGCAACTAAGTGTTCGCATGCTGCGACCAAAGATCCTGCATACCACAACAAAGATCCAGCACAGGGCAACAAAGATCTCGGGTGCCGCAACTAAGACCTGGCACAGCTAAATAAATAAATAAATATTTTTTAAAAAAGCTTCACTAAAATCATAAATAAATAAATAAACAAATAAATAAATAAATGCTCACAGGTACACTTTCTTTTTTCCTTGAAGCAAACGTGGTTATCTTTGGGAAAATGGACTTTAGTAGAAGTGAGAAGCTTTTATTTTTATTTTGTACCTTTCTGTACAGTTTGAATTTTCTAACCAATTACATATAGAGTAATTTTATATATATATATATATATATATATACACACACAGGTATACATATGTGTATACATATATACATATATATATAAATATATATATATATAGAGAGAGAGAGAGACCACAGAGATATTGTGGATTTGGTTCTAGACCACCTCAATAAAACAAATATTGCAATAAAGTGAGTCACACAAATATTTTGGTTTCCCAGTGCATGTAAAAGTTATGTTTACGTAACTATATATACTGTACTCTATTAAGTGTTCAATAGCATTATGTCTCAAAAAACAATGTACATGTCTTAAGTTAAAAATTCTTTATTGCTAAAAATGCTGGCCATCATCTGAGCCTTCAGCAAGTCATAGTAGTAACATCAAAGAGCACTAATCACAGATCACCATAACAAATGTAATAATAATGAAAATGCTTGAAAGATTGTGCGAATTACCAAAATGTGACACAGAGACACAAAGTGAGCAAATGCTGATGGAAAAATGGCACCAATAGATTTGTTTTGATGCAGGGTTTTCACAAACCTTCAATTTGTGAAAAATGCAATATCTGCAAAGTGCAATAAAAAAAAGGTGTGCCTGTATAAATATGACATATAACTGAGTTTTCTGGGAAGTTAGATAATGTTCCATTTTTTCTTTATAATATAAACTTTTAAAAGTGAGGAAACCAGGAATAAGGATTTTTTAAAAGTTTAAAAAGAAGATAAAAGTATGAGTAATTTGGAATACAAAATACATGTCTTAAGGTCTCTGTGACTGCTGACTGCCACACATTTGGCTCTGATATAACAGCCTATAAAATAAAGGAAACACCATCAAATCAATTACATGACTCATGATGTCTAAAGGATAAAAATGCATTGTAGGGGAAGCCCAGCAATTCATAAAACTTAAGTGAAATTTTTTTTAGGTGGATCTTCAAAAAGAGAATACTGTATGCAATTACAGGGAAACATCCTCAACAGTTACTCACAAAAAGGTCAGAAATATTTATCTATTTTGCAGAAGAGAAAGCAGTTAACAGGGGCTCAGTTATTGGCCCTTTCTACTGAAATAGTGTTCTTAGTTGCAACAAATGGCCTCTTCAACCAATGTTGCTGCTGATCACAGACACGATAGATAGCATTGGCCATGCTGAGCACTGGTGCCAGACTGCCACCTTACTGCCCCCAGAAGCCAAACACCTTCACTGCCACCCTCCCCAGAAAACAGATCCCCTTTGTTCTTTTACAAACCAAAGTATCCTGCGTGACGTTTGATTGGTGGACCTGAAGTCATGTGACTTGTCATAGCTGCAATGAGAGTTGGGAAAGTGGGACAGGTCTCATAATACGGTGTTTCCCTCAGTGTGAGGGAAGGATATGCACATTCACAAGATGCAAGTTGGTCAGGAAAAGGACAAACGCTCACCTAGATTCCAAAGCAGATCCAGGATTAGGGTCAAACAGCTCTCCGTATCTATGATCATGCTTTGCATTTTGCCTCTTGCTTTGCTATCAGGAAGTTCTACTTGCACTTCGTCTTAACTCTAATGTCTTTACCAGTTCCAACACAGATCATACAAACATGTAAACTAATATGAGCTAAAGGTTTGAACATGTCTTCTTTCTATAGCCCCAGATGCTGATGGATGTTTAAACAAATAAAAACTGAAATTAAAATTCAATGCATAATGAAATCTGGAACAGCCCAAATACCTTTCAGCTGGGAAATGGATAAGCAAACTGTGGTACAATATACACTGGTACACAGGAATGAGCTACTGATATATGCATCAACATAGAAGAACCTCAAAAAGCATTATGCTAAGTGAAACAGCCACAATCAAAAGTCTACATGCTGTATGATTCCGTTTATGACATTCTTGCACAGGCAAACCTGGAAGGACAGAAAGTAGATGGGGTGGTTGCTGGGGGTACTGTGGCCGGGGGAAGGGCTTAACTACAAAGGGGCATGGGGGAATTTGGAGGATAACAGACCTGTTCTATATCTTGGTTGTTGCGGTGGTTACATGACTGTACATGCTTGTCAAATCTCTTGGAACTGTACACTAAAAGGGTGAATTTTACAGCATATAAATTATACCTTAATTTTTTAAGTGGGGGAAAAAGTCAATGAAAAATACCTGCATTCACTTTTTCACAAATATTTACTGAGCACCTACTATGTACCAGACACTCTTAAATGACCGTATATTTAAGCAAACTAATTTCAATGTCTGTAATACATTGGAAATGATCTAAATTACTCTCCCAATTCCTTAAACTTGATCTACAGCCAAAAACAATGCATGAAGAACTTTAGCAGTGATGGGAAACCGTGGCAAGTAGTTTCTTTAATCCATAACTGACAAACTATTGAAGTCTGGTGTGAAGACATATTGCAGCCAATGGATCTGACGCCCCCCGAGTACCAATTTAGAAAATCATTTTAGGTGATAATTGGCTCTGCTAAACTCACATTTTTGGTGCAAGGAGGCTTGGAATTTCTGTTGGAAAGAACTAGGGAAGGAAAATGGTGAGGGAGTTAGCGCAGCCTGAAGTAGTGAGGTGGAGGAAGCAGAGCAGGCCTAGGAGGTCTGGAGATCTCACTAGTCCTACTCCTGACTTGTGAAGATCACTTTGTCTTTCTGAACTCAGTTTCCTTAGCCATAAAATGAATGAATTGAAAAAGTGGGAAATACTGATTGCACAATGCAGAGCTCTTCCAGCAACAGCTTGTGACCATGGACAAGTCAGTTGTAGCTTCTTACTATATCAAATGAGAGATTTAATGGTGGCACAAGAATGTCAATACCACTAAACTGTACACTTTAAAATGGTTAAAATGGTAAATTTTATGTTATATATATTTTACTACAATAAAAAAATGTTTAATTGAAAATGCTTTAGATAAAATGACCTTTGGGGTGATGTAGTTTGATCTTTCCTCTTTCTCCTGGGATTAAGTCCAAATTCCTTAACAAAGCCGCTCATAGGGTGTGCAGACCCTGGGCAAATATTTGAGTCACCCAAAATCAGTTTGTCGGCACCATTCTGGTGACCCAAGCTCACATGATCTCACACAAGAAATACTGCACTTCCTAGCAGGAAAAATATGCTTGCCAGACTGACATTCTGGAACCATCACTTGGCTCTTGGGCCCCAGGACAATCCCATAGTATGAGTCCTGGGGCATCTGGTCAACCCCACAAAGGGGGTAGAAGATTAAGAGCCCTCTGAAGGAGAGAAACAGAGAGTCTGTGCAGGTCCCAGTCTGGGCTCTGGGCACGCCACCCAAATGGCACTGTCATACCCAACTGGTTCAAAACACTAGAGAGGGACTTAGAAAATTTTGAAGAAGGCCCTCCAAAGCACAGGCCCCCCCGCACAGGTCATGGGTCAAGGCTGGGAGCAGAGGGATAAGGGTAGAGTAGGGGTGCTTAAGGAATTTTCCCATGTCTAAGTGTGGAACTTCTTAATTTGGCTTATAAACCCTGTCTGTTCTGTCTCAAATGTGCCAAGGAGGCTCTCACCCTTGGACTATACACCTACATAGGGTTTCTCTATCAGAACACAGATTTCTCCTTCTGCCCCAACACTTATTAACCCATTTACTTAATTAATCTTATTCATCTGGGAGGTGTTAGAAAATATTTCCTCCTAGAAATCTTTTCTGATCCCTGGTTAGTTACTCTGACGGGCTATGTTTTCAGGTGGACCTAGGATCTTGGAATCTGTCTTCTCTTTTTCTTTCCCAAATCAATTCACCAGAATATTCAAAATAAAAGGTAAGAAAATCCCTCAGGAGTAGAATACAAATTTTAAATATGCTTCCTTCTTTCCAGACGCTGGAGAGGAATGGAGTAATTCTGCATTGAGTCCTCAGGGGAGAAGCCTGCATTCAGAAGAAGGAGATTGATATTAGCCCCTCCCCAGGCTATCTGAAGCCTGTTCCTTGTGGTCTAATACAGCTTTCATTCATTCATTAATTTATGTATCTATCCATCCTTCATTCATAAGTCAACAAGCATTTTATGGCTCCCTACTCTATTTATGTTACTAAGCTAGACCTGGGGCTGGGTGGGGGGGTGGGGTGGGGGAGAAACAAATAAGATATGGTTCCTTCAAGGTGTTCATAGTATATTGGACATAACCCACTCTGGGATGTAGTTAATGGTGTTGTGCCAGGGTTGCTTGGAGAATCCTGCCGATGGGTCTGGGGGCTTTCCAGACAATTTGCCATGGTACAGGGAGTATGTAATTTATGAGCACATGAATTCAGAAAACTGTTGTTAAGAGAGCATAAAGCTTCAAGGGTTAGACCATGCCATTGCCCTGGGAACTAAAGGGAGCACGAAGCATGGGATATTCTGCTTTTTCACATTAGACCCCAAGGCTGTTTGTATGCTTGCTACTTTGTAGCATTTCCTATAAGAAAACAGAAGCCCAAATGAGAAGCAAAGAATTATAATAGGAGGTCTTCACTGTCAAGCACCCTGAATGGATAAGACACTGAAGAGAAAGAAGTAATGACAAAGTCATATCTACAGGACTTGACCACAAGCAAACCCCTTAATTTGCCCCTCCAAAGACTAGGGGTCAAGGAGGGAGTGTGGTGGCCCCTAATAACTACTCTATCCTTTGGAACAGCTGGACAGTTAAAAGAGAGAAACCTCTCCCACAGAGGTGCTGAGAAACCCATGTGGGTGATTTCTGAGATTAAGAGGCTTTGCTGAAAAACCTTTCTGACTAAGGTCTAACTCTGTAATTGATTTTGGACTGGTAAAGAAATGGAAATTTCTATTTGCCCCAAATTTCCTTAAAAAGAAATGTTCTAAAGCATTTGTTCCATGACTGATATTTCTACTTCTGTCTCCAAATAGAATAACCAGGAAAGATTAACAGGCTGCCTGGTGTTTCCTCAGTGCCCTCTGCTTGGGATGAACTACTTTGAGTCTATAATTCCTTTAGAGTGGGATGAAAGCTATGGGCCTCCTCCCCAGAAAAATGCATATAAGCCTATACACAAAATTTTCCATATAATTTCAGTGGATTCAGAGACCCACTTGAAAAATATCCATGTACCCTAGGGAATCTGTACTCCGGAAAATATTAAAAATGTTATTTGTTGCAAAATAGAGCTTCAACTTTAGCTGCATTAATTAATGAGTCTCCAGAAATATTGGACAGTGGTTCTCAGGTTAGAGGTTTGTGTGGAAGTTCCAAGGGAGGAGCGAAGTCAGTAGCTATGGAAATGGGCAAAATGACAGAATCTAACCATGTGACAGTGACACTACTCCTCCTAGTTAGGGTGGCCAGATAAAATACAGGATCCCCAGTTAAATTTGAATTTCAGATAAACAACAAATAAATTTTTAGTATGTCACACACATATTTGGGATACTGTCTTAGTTTGTGCTTCTATAACAGAATATCATAGACTAGGTGGCTTAAACAACAGACACTTATTTCTCACAATTCTGGAGACTGCAAAGTCCAAGATCAAGACACTGGCAGAATCAGTGACTAGTGAGGGCCCACTTCCTGGTTCAGAGATGAACATCTTCTCACTGTAACCTCACTTGGCAGAAGGGGCAAGGAAGCTCTCTGGGGTCCCTTTTATAAGGACACTAATCCCATTCATGAGGAGAGCTCTACCCTCATGACTTAATCACCTCCAAAGGCCCCACCTCTAAATACCATTACATTGGTTATTAGGATTTAACATATACATTTCAGGGGGACACAAACATTTAGTGCATTGTTTATACTAAAAATAATTCACTGTTTATCTGAAATTCAAATTTAATTGGGTATCCTCTGTTTTGACTTGCTAAATCTGGCAACCCTAGTCCTGGTCAATTCTATTTTGGCTGGTTTCCCCGTCTTGGACTTGTTATACCTCTGTTCTCTGTGTGTTCCTTTTGACAAGGTCTTTCTTCTCCCTTATCTCGAGATGTACCTTAGTTTGATGCAGCACTGACAAGAAACTAAGGATGATTGATTGTTATCATTTCTCTCAACAACACAGGAATAGTGAAACTGTGTGTGCCTGTGTATATACGTGTGTAAGAGAGAGAAAGGGCAAAACAGAAAAGTGATGGATCATTCAGAAAGAAGTTTAAGAATTCGTATTTTGGGCTTCCCTGGTGGCGCCGTGGTTGAGAATCTGCCTGCCAATGCAGGGGACACGGGTTTGAGCCCTGGTCTGGGAGGATCCCACGTCCCGCGGAGCAACTGGTCACGTGAGCCACAATTACTGAGCCTGCGCGTCTGGAGCCTGTGCTCCGCAACAGGAGAGGCCGCGTTAGTGAGAGGCCTGCGCGTCGCGATGAAGAGTGGCCCCAGCTTGCCGCAGCTAGAGAAAGTCCTCGCACAGAAACGAAGACCCAACACAGTCATAAATAAATAAATAAATAAATAAATAATACTTAAAAAAAAAAAAAGAATTCGTATTTTGAGATAAACATGACTATTAGAAAATGAAGTCTAACCTCCAGTGACTATAGAAGGAGGTAGTAGTATAACTAGTACACAATTAAGATAGAGAAGTGACTTCTTACAACAAAATATGAAAAAATCCTTGAGCCTTATAGAGAGTCACCAACTGCTTGCCAATGGGAGTAAACTTTTCTTCAAAATCAGGTAGTTTGGGAGAACTGCTAGTTGCTAATGCCAATATCCATTCTCTTCTTTTCCTTAAAAAAACCCTGATCTCTGATTTTGGTCAAGGTAGTAATGTGTCTGGCTAAAATGCATTTTTCATCATTGTTTGCAGCTAGAATAGTCATATGACAACCTTAGCCAATGAGACATAATAGAAGATTGTTGGACATTCTTGGGAAATAGTTGCTTTTCTGATATAGGTGCTACATTTTCTTCCTTGTTGCTTCCTTCTTGCTCCTGCCCAGAGAACAGAAATAAGGCTGGGTGTGGAATAGCCATCTTGAGATCATGAAGCAATCATGAGCTTGAAAGCCACGTGCTTAGAATGGCAGATCAGAAAGGAAAAAGGAGTCTGGGCCACTGACAACTGTGCTGGGCATTGTGCTATAACAGCCTAACCCCCCCTTCAGGACTGAAGTCTTTGATCCCCACTGCTGAGGCTCTTGATAGCAGGTGTCCCTCACCTGTCAGACCTCTTTGGGAATTGTCCTCAGCTGAAGACAGACACCCCACCACACCCCACATCATGCTCCCTTCCTGATGGGTAGCCTGCATCCAATGATTGGTTGATGAGAGGGTATAAAGCCCTGCTCCCTTAACCCAATACAGAAAAACTCTGAGGGGCCAGCTTCAGAGGTTTCCATATGATTGTCTGAGGTCTGTTGTGACCACACCACAGCCCAGCTTCTTCCTTTTACCTAATCCTGCTGCCTTTCCTTACCCAACAGGTGTTAATCCCAAGAGCACTCCTCAGTAAACATCCTGCCTGCAGTCTCCATTGCAGAGTTTGCTTTCCAGAAGACCCTGACCTACTGCTGGCTACTACGTCAGCCTACCTCTGAACTTCTGGTGGCATGAGAAGATTTTTACAAAATATTGGATAAGCCACAGCAGCTGTATTTCTCATATATCCAGCCCAAAGCAATGCCTTTGCAAAATGGAGGGGTATTTTATATCTTGAACTGTGGGCTTTAAAGTCTGAAGAAAGGATTGATTCACAAGATTTAGCTTGTGTTGCTGAAGGCAAATGCAATGTAAGTGAAACTTCTGGATTGACAAGGAAAAAATAATTCCCATCTGATTCCTGCTTTGGATTATGGAGATGAGGAAAAACCATTCCCAAAAGCTGCAGGAAAAGGCAGGGCCTTGACATTTCTTACTGGAAGGCTAATGAAGGATGAACTCCAAAGAGACTTGGCTAGATTGAAACACAAATATTGGCTCTACAAAAGCTGGGAGCCCTCTTTGACAAAAATAGATGAAGGCACAGGAAGGCACAGGTCACCACGGCCCAGAGAAAACAATTTCAGCACTAAGGATTTAATGTTCAAATGTGGATTTGTGTTGCTCTTGACAAACTCCTCAGACATCATTAGTGCTAGAAAATCTTGATAAATAGAGATGTAAGACTTCATCATAGGTACCAAAAAGAAAAAAAAGCCCCACAAAATTAAAAAGTAAACAAAAAAATCTAGAAAGGAGTGAAAAATAAAAATGGAAGCAAATGATTTCTCTTTCTTCTCAGTGAATGGAATATTGGAATATAAGGTTAAGTACACATTTGATCATCATAAAATTTGAATAAAATGAATTCTAGGTGAAACCAACAGTGAATCCAAGATCTCTTGAGACTACAGAAAACCTGAAATTGGTATTCTTCCTAGTGTCTCAATTAGATGCATTGTGATTATGTTGTTTAAGATGAAGGCAGAAAATCTAAAATCAGAAAAAAGTAAGGCAGTCCTGAGGGCTTAATCAATTCTCACCCAAGGCCATTGCATCATTACTAATAGATCACTGCCTTTTCTTTCTGGGTTTTAAAATTAGCACAATAGACTCTTCAAATAAGATAGTCATTGACATGAAAATGAGAAATGTGTACTTGGTCCATACAGGTTTTGACTGCAAAGATATTTCCCAAAGTAATTTAAATCTAATGACTTCTCAGACATTTGCTTGCCTAGAAACTGGGGCAATGACAGAGAAGTACATCTGTCATATCTTGAAAGGCCCAGCAAAAAGCAGGGATTCAAGTTTTAATTTATGTGCCTGAAATTTTTAGCATAACTTTTCTTTCCTATTTCTCTGCTTTACACAACCTGTACTATATTGAAAATGGTCACATTTGGCACAATAATTGCAGTCCTTTAATTTAATGTAGTTCTATAATGAAACAGTACAAGTCACTTTATACTCAGGCTAATGGATTGCTCTAGAGACCTCCAAGGATCATTCAAGAGCTGGGAGAAAGGAGAGTTGAATGTCTGTGGAATTCTCTTAGACCTAGTGTTCTAAAGCATGGGGCATATTTCCTCCTTAGGATATGTGGCCTCCTTTCTTTTTTAGTAGTGGTATCCAGATTTTATCCATGGCAACAATGTACCCTGCTAAAAAACCACACTTCCCAGCTTCCTTTGCACCTCACAGTGATCACATGACACAGTTCTGAGAAGGGGTTTGGGAAATTTCTCAATGGGAATTGACCATGTTAGCCAAGGGATATGTCTGTTGCCCATATCTGATTTATAGATGTGTTTTGCTTGGCCCATAGAGATTTATTTTTTTTAAAACTGGATAAATTTTCATTAAAAACTCAGATTTCTAGATTATTCAAAATGTATGAGATGTGATCCATCTTGCATTCCCATGTTGCAGTAATGGGCTGTGACTCAGTAACCACACAGCCCCTACTTTTTTCTATTGCCTTATTGTCTGTGATACTCCTTTCTTCACCTGCCTCACTCTGTGAGCATTTGTTTTGTAAACCTTGCCTTAAACCATAAGCTGTCTCTCTCATTATTTTTACTTTCTGCGTCTTATGCCATGTTTTATCTGTCTGTGCCTTAACCCTGGATGACAGATATGTCCTAAAACTCACGTAGTGATCATGCCCAGGGAGGGCTTTCTCAAAGCTGCAGCATGTATGTGTGAATAAATGGGATTATTATTCACTCACTTTAATATTTTAGTTACTGGTCCTGAGCTTGGATCACAGGACATATTTCAAGGTGAAGTGGACCACATGAAGTCTTAAGGTCCTAGATTGCTCATTTGGCCTTAAGGATTAGAACTGTATTATAAGACAAACCTCAAGGAGTTTTTACTATATTCTTTTACCAAAGACAGCACCAGAGGACATGTGATAGGGGGGTAAGTGGTCTTCCCTTCTGTGAGCTATGAAAAACTAACAATTGATGGTTTTATCATTCATCAACTTGACAAAATACATTTTGATTACCTTTATTTTCCTTATTCACATCATTCTCAGGGGTTGTGGGTACCACAGATTATACCCATTGAATGAAGTAGTACTTTTTTCATAAAATTCCCCAAGTTCAAGTTTCACAGGACCTTCTGCATTCCAGATTTCAGAATTGAGTGATCAACCTATCTGTACTGCTCTTGATATTAGAGGTTATTATTGTCCCACTTCCTAGCTTTTACCACTCTGAATTGAAAAATTCTCTCCCTTTCTTTCATTTGGCCTTATAAGGCAGCCTTCTATCTGGTGGAACTCTTGTTTTCAATCAGCGTAGCTGCCCTTTCCTGACACTTTTTCCAGGACAATTGTAACCTTCTCGAATTTCAGTAACCAAAGATATACAGTTTTATTGGAAAGAAAAAATATCTTTCTTTTGAATGATATTCAACAACTGACTGGTCATTTGAGCTGTAGTGCCACATTGAATTGACATCCTGGAATGATGTTACTCCTTTGGTCATAACCAATCATAGAGAGTAATTCCTTTTGTATATAGATTTTGGATTATTTATTAATTACTTTTTCTTATATTGTTTTTGAGTTTGTCATTTAATGGCACAGTACAATGATTCTAAATTGTGGTCCTTGGGCAAAAGCATCAGCATTCCTTAGGAACTTGTTAAAAATGTACATTCCCAGCCCTCACCCCAGACCTACTGAATCAGACGCTCTAGGGGTAAGGCCTGACAATTTTGTTGTACAAGCCCTCAAGGTGACTTTAATGCACACTCAAATTGGAGACCTACTGACATAGTGTTCTGTAAGTGAATGTGACATAGTGATAGAATAATTAATAGGAAAGGAAATTTTTACTTAGAATTAGAAAAACTGGAATGTAAACAAGTGGAATATCAAAAGTATCTTGTTGTAATGGGTTTTTTGCTTGTTAGGATTTATGGCTATTAAAACAATCACTGGCAATATGTATGAGGTGTCAATGGGTCATATCTGAAGTAGTACTATCTAGGTTTGATGATCTTACTATAATTAGCAGGGGGAAAGGAAGAAATATGAGAATGGAGAAAAGAATTTAACCTGAGAGGAGTTTAAATATTTATGCATGCAAATATTAGCAGAGAGAACACAGAGCCCAGAAAGGAAACAAAACATAAAGGAATGTAAATAATAAACCCTGCTAATAGGTAATGGCAATCGCCCAGTTCAAAGCAGAATCGTCAGAGATGCTCATAGAAGTAGAGGGAGGATTCTGAGAATGAGAGCTTCCATTCATTTCACAAATGATTATTGAGTATCTACTCTATACCAGGCATTGTTCTGGGGCAATTGTTCTTGTCTTGTCCAATGAGGGACAATATAGAAATTGTAAGTTCTGCCCTCCCAGAACTTAGTCTAGTGGAGGTCATGAAACACTGAATGGCCAATTTTAATACCATGTGACAGAAGCCATGTTAGGAGACGTGCCAGGTAGCTGTGGGAGCTCAGAGGGGAGGCGCTGAACTCAGACTCCGGAGACAATGGGGGTCTCGGTCATGGCCACTGTTTAGAGCAGAGGCATATTGTAGGAGCAAACTGAAGGAGATTAGTAAAGTAATTTTCTGCAGCTCATTTCTAATTATCTCTCTGAGGTGGGAAGCATTAGTCCCGGTTTGAGGTTTTAATAGAAAATGTGTGTGTTATAAGGACATGTGACGGAGGGGAGAAATCTTGGACCATGGAAGCCAAAATTCTTGGCAGAAACACAGGACTGGGCCCAGAGTCCTCTTTGAAACCATTTCTAGCCTTGGGAAGCACAGGTAATTGTAACATTGGGGAGAGGGCTCTAGCCAAGAGAAGATGAATCTGTTAAAAAAAATCTTTGAAAACAGAAGACCTGAATATTCTCCCTGATAGGTTGCTATTCTGAGCTCCTCTTAGGAGGAATTAGAGCCATAGGAGCTCTTGAGCATAAATAGTTTTAAGAATATATGAGGGCCATGTTTTGGGGCCCCTTGTTAGTAGTAACTTCTGTCAGAGGACTGTTGCTGATGGAGCAGGAGATGGCTGATGGAATTCCCAGGGAAGCCCAGTATAAAAAAGAAAGAAAATAAAGTGGGGAGAGCAAACAGCCTGTGACTTATTTTATTTCAATTTTTTTGGTTTTTATGTTTTTATTTACTGAAAAAAATTAATTTTAAAGAAGGTAACACTTATTGAATGTTTATTATGTGAAAGGCTTTCAGTTTGTTTTAAACCTGTAACTTTAAGTGTAACTGGCCAAGAAATTCGTCAGTGGTAGTTAATGTCAAGAGAGATAAGAAACAATAGGAAGAACAGGGTTACATATAATTCTTACCAGATCCAGTCAAATAGCCATTTCATTAAGTTACTTTAAGTCATGGAGACTATAATTGAGGTTAAAAATCATTGAATATTTAAGCAAAAGTAATATTTGGGGTTATCTTTTCTCAGGTCTCTTCTGAACCTTTTTATGAGAATGGGCAACAGCTACACATTTGTATATACAAGTCACCTCTTTGAGTGAGCAGATTCTCTATCTTTCAGTCCTGATGGTTTACCCACATTGATTTTGTTCAGCTTTGCAAAGTATTCTGAATACATGATTACTTTTACAGTAAAATAATTCTAACTTGCCCATCTTTGTGTATAGCCTAGTAAAGGGAGTCTCTATATAATTCTTTCAGTATGTTAATTTGCAGCAAATAATTCAGCCTGTGAAATATGCTCCTTTCCATTCTTGAGCAAATCCTTTATCCCACCAAGATCAAAGGATCCCACTTATTCTTTGAGTGACTTCCTCCCTTTGACATGTTAAAATAATCTCCTTTTATTGGTTTCAGAGACCTTGCAAGGTGTTCTTCAAAGTATTTTTGTTGTAGTTATTATTCTCCTCATTTATAATTGATTGGTTTCTTTTATACTCCCTTACCAATTTGGGGGAAATGCCCTCTTTTTTCTCTGATAATTTATATGGCTCTAAAAGTTCTCTTTTTAGCTCCTACCTCTAATGATTATTTTTGTTCCTTGGTATATGCTTTTCATGGAAAGCAAACAGCAAAGAGAAAGTACATAGGCTTTCTTATGGGTTATTGACTTTTTAAAGTTCTTCCTTTCAATTGTCTCCTAAATAGGGCCTATATTTATCACATTCCCTTTTTAAAAATCTGGAGTGTATGGGATGGGTTTCTTGGTTTTCCCCTGTCCCACGAGGATGTGGAATTTAGTTATGTTATTAATTTTTGCCTAGTGCCTCACCCACAACAATCTCTAGGGTCCATTTCTGATCCTGTTTAGGATGAAAGTTCCCTCCATTTCCCCTCCTTGTGGGATTTGGAAAGCAGTCCTCAATTTATTAACATCCAGCCCCCTACCCCTACTCCCATCTCCCATCCTGATTGAGCAGTTGGTTACTTTGTGTTTGGATAATTAAAGCCTCCTATTATTATCTGGATAAAATTATCAGCTTCCCCAATTCTATTTAACATTTTATGTCTCATCATTTCTCTTGAGTAATCTATTATATACATTTTTTTCAATATGGAGAAGTTTTAACGTGAATTCTTTTTACAATCGAAAGTTTTTATATGAAATGTTACAACACGAGTCTATCCTGTGAAGTTTATTCAAATAATACTTTTTGAGTGTCTAGACACTGAGGATAAGCAGAGACTGAAATCAAAATCCATGCGCTTATATTCTACTGAGGGGTGAGGTAGGGAGACAACAAAGAAATAATTCATCAGATGTTGATAAGAGCTAAAAAGAAAAAAAAATATGTAGGATGATAGTTTAGAGCAGCCCTTTTCTACCAGTTCTAGCAGAAAATTAAGCTCTGATGCCCAAAGACACCCTTTATATACAATGAATTAACTTCTCTCCTATGCACCTAGAATGACACCAGCAGTGTACAATGCTTGGGAGATGGGAGAAAACAGTCACTGAAGTCATTTTCTGTAGGGTTTAATACACTTATGGAACCCTGGCAGAGAAAGTCAGAGTGACAGTTGTAGTAGGTAGCACTGCTTTGGATCAGCTGACCAAGGAAGGCCTCTCTGACAAGAAGTCTTTTGAGCATAGACCTAAATTTAGTGAGGAAGGAGGGCCCTGCAGATGCAAGGTGAGGGTGAGGGGTAGAGGGCGGTGGCCAAGTATTCCAGACAGCGACAAGGGTGGGCTTGGTATATTTGAGGAAGAGTTAAGAAGGCCAATGTGGCTGGAGCTGAGTTATCAAGGGACAGAAAGGTAAGGATAAGATCAGAGAAGTGGCTGGTGAGGGGTGGAGCTGGGGTGATGAGGCACGCCAGAGGCATTTCAGTTCAAGTCAGTTCAACAGAGGTTCACTGAGCTCCAACTGTGTGTCATGACCTGGGGGTTTCAGAGATGAATGAACCATGGTCTCTGTCATCTTGCAACTGACAATATAGATTATATCACTTGACTCACACTAAGTAAAATAGTGTGATAAATGCTACACCTTAACAATAAGCAGACAGGTGGCTGTAGATTGAGTCCTCCCAGAAGCAGCTCCTGAGCCAAGCATTCAGGTGTTAGTGATTTATAAAGGAAGTGCCCACAAGGAGGAGGAATTCATAAGAGCCAAGTAAGGGTGGGATTTCAAGCAACAGACTCAGCCTGATCTATGGGGAGCTCTGTAGTGTAAATTACACTGCAGAGTTTGTCACATTTTAAAGCAAAAGAGCTGTTAGTCATAGTCTATCGGCTGCCCAACAGGGTGGTGTCGCTGTCAGGCATTTTTGGTTCCATATAAGTGAGGTGGCTCCAGTGTCAAAGGTAATCCTCTGAAGATTATCACAAAGGGAGTGGAGGGTGGAGGATGGTGTGAACAAAGAGCTGGTGAAAGGGATTCAAGAGCATCTTGGGGCACCAACAGTCTCCATCCTAGGGCTAACAAATAGAGAACCCCAGGGGTGTTTCTGAGTGGGAATGAATACATGCATGAATGACATTCCAGGCCCAGGAATTAGTCTTGAAAATTTTTAAGTATCATTTGGTGGAAACCACATGCCCCAATATTACATTTTCATAGAGGACGCTAAGCTCTTCTGCATAGGAATGGCAAGGTGGTAGAAATATAGTTCAAAAATCTGGGAGATATAGTCATAAAAATGTCATATACACTTGAGTGTGAGTAAGTGAGAAGTGATGCATCTACGGAACAAAAAGTCCAAACTACTTAGAGTATGATGTGTTTTATTAAAAATTACACAGAAGGACTTCCCTGGTGGCACAGTGGCTAAAAATCTGCCTGCCAATGCAGGGGACACGGGTTTGAGCCCTGGTCTGGGAAGATCTCACATGTCACAGAGCAACTAAGCCTGTGCGCCACAACTACTGAGCCTGTGCTCCAGAGCCCGCGAGCCACAACTACTGAAGCCCGCACACCTAGAGCCCATGCTCCACAACAAGAGAAGCCACCGCAATGAGAAGCCTGCGCACCACAATGAAGAGTAGCCCCCACTCGCCACAACTAGAGAAAGCCCGTGCACAGCAATGAAGACCCAGTGCAGCCAAAATAAATAAATAAATAAATAAATTTATTAAAAAAAAAATTACAAAGAAAAAAATTGGTGAAGACAGTCTCTAAATTTTCAAGAAAATATGTAGGTCTGTCAGCAGCTAGTTTTTTGTGTGACTTGGTGTTGGACTGAGAGGGTCTTTTTATCACAGAGAACTTGCTTAAATGTAGATAAGAATCAGTATACGTGAGTGGCACTAGGATGTAGAGCTTGAAATCAGAGTTGTGTCAGGCACCAGGGAGGGCTGAAAGGTTCCCCCTGGGTGCCAATTCTGATTGGTTGAAGTGGGAGGTCACTAACACTGGGTTGAGAAGGAGTCTGAGGACATATCCAAGTTTAGAAGAATACTACTAATAATAGCTAACATTTATTTAGCACTTCCTACATGACAAACACTGCTTAAGCACTTTATATTGTTTAATTAGCTCATTAACAGATGAAAGAGACAAGTACTTGTATTGCCATTATATTTCCCTTTTGCAGATGAGAAAACTGTGCAATCATTATATCTTCCAAGGGCCAAACTGTCCAGGTTTATACAGCTGGTAAGTGGAGGAGTTGGGATTTGGTCCTAGATTCTACTCATAATCACCAGAATAGAGTTGAATGTCATGACTGATTAGAAAAGGGAGGAAGGACATATTTGCCATCCTTGCATTCTGGTCTTTTCCCCACCTTTCAATCACCGTCCATCCCCTTTAACAGCCAGTCAAATTAAACTACATTCTCTTCCTCAATGTTCCATCCTCTTGTGCTTTTGTATGGGCCGTTGCCAGCCCTGAAACACCCTTCTGCTAGTCCTTTCCTGGCTAACTCTTACTAGTTCTTTGGAATTCAGTTCAGGTATCACTTTTTGCAGAAAGCCTTCTCTGATATCAATAAGAATTGGTGTTCCTTCTTTGTTTTTTCTTATAGTGTATGAGCCTCACTTGTAACATAACACTTTTTATTTTGAATTGTGATGACTTAAACTTAACTTAAAATGAGCTAAAAGACAGGGTTCGTGTAGTGTTTTTATTGAATGAATGAGACTTGATTGCTCTCCTTATCTCTGTTCCACAGTACTTATGTAGTCTTCTAAAATTTACCTGCACAGGAGTTGGACCACATGGAATTTCCAGCTTTGTTATCCTTTTCTTATATCAGTTCGGAACTTCCAAACATTTTATTCAGTAAGAATTTTGCTCACTTACATTTATGTTTTCTACTATATGCATACAATATGGTGTTTTCTTCCATGAACCATTCTCTCTCCTTTGTGGCTAAGCTTGCTAAGTGTGGTATCTCCATCTAAAAAATCAACTTGTTGGAAGGGGTACATGGGGGTTTTGACTTTATTAATAATGTTTTATTTCTTAATTTGGGGGAGGTATAGAGGGGCATATCATATGTTTTAAGTATGAAATATTTTATAAAAAATATTACAAAAGAATATATATCTTTATAGATAATATAAAGAATATAAAGAACATAAACTTATCTTAAAACGTCCAGTGTGTTAGGCTAAATCTGTAGACATTTACACTACTAAATGGAAAAAAAGGTACCAGTTATTAAAATACAGATACATAGACATAAAATGGTTATCCTGGCAAGATGGAAACTAGAATCTTGGGTAATCTGTGGGTCTTCATGAGTGAGAAAAATTAAGTTTAAAGAAGATATTTATTGCTAGAGAGATAAAAACATAATTAGCAATCATAAAGCAGTCTGTGGGGGTTCTGATCATCATGGAGCAATGGGTGCATTTCTGGAGACTTGGCTGTTTATGTCTTATCTCTTTCTTTTCTTTTCAAATATTCCTAAATCTCTTACTAAGCAATTTCTGGGGGGGGGGGAAGGGAGGGAGGGGGGCTTGCATAAGCTAACTCCTGATTTATATCAGACACTAACCTATCCATTTCCTGAGATAGGACAGCCAGGTTATACTTGTGAGGCAAGCAGACTGAGAAACAGAAAATGAATGACAGTCTGGATGTTCTTTTTTCAAATTCTTATCCTCAAGCAAGAATTTCTTTGTTTCTTGATGCCTCTTTTTGTAATGATGACACTCACAAAGAGAAAATAAATTCTTGTTTCTAGTTAAAAATTTAAATTACTGATGCTGGTTAAATATCAGTGAAAAATGTGCTTATTTTACCCAGTAGATAAAGCTAGAAGTTTACAAGGTGGGAAAAAATTCCCCCCATTTGAATGCTGTGAAATACATTTTTAAAAGTGTGAGAGCAGAGGGAAGTTAGATTGCAGGCTTACACATCAGGCTTCCATATTTCTGATGTGGCAAATAAAGTCACTTTTTTTTTTTTTCTAGATAAGTTTTTGTGATGTCTTTTTTTTTTTTAAACATCTTTATTAGAGTATAATTGCTTTACAATGGTGTGTTAGTTTCTGCTTTATAACAAAGTGAATCAGTTATACATATACATATGTCCCCATATCTCTTCCCTCTTGCATCTCCCTCCCTCCCACCCTCTCTATTCCACCCCTCTAGGTGGTCACAAAGCACCTAGTTGATCTCCCTGTGCTATGCGGCTGCTTCCCACTAGCTATCTATTTTACGTTTGGTAGTGTATATATGTCCATGCCACTCTCTCACTTGGTCCCAGCTTACCCTTCCCCCTCCCCATATCCTCAAGTCCATTCTCTAGTAGGTCTGTGTCTTTACTCCCGTCTTGCCCCTAGGTTCTTCATGACCGTTTTTTTTTTCTTTTCTTTTCTTTTTTTAGATTCCATATATATGTGTTAGCATATGGTATTTGTTTTTCTCTTTCTGACTTACTTCACTCTGTATGACAGACTCTAGGTCCATCCGCCTCACTACAAATAACTCCATTTCGTTTCTTTTTATGGCTGAGTAATATTCCATTGTATATATGTGCCACATCTTCTTTATCCAGTCATCTGTTGATGGACACTTAGGTTGCTTCCATATCCTGCCTATTGTAAATAGAGCTGCAATGAACATTCTGGTACATGCCTCTTTTTGAATTATGGTTTTCTCAGGGTATATGCCCAGTAGTGGGACTGCTGGGTCGTATGGTAGTTCTATTTTTAGTTTTTTAAGGAACCTCCATACTGTTCTCCATAGTGGCTGTATCAATTTACATTCCCACCAACAGTGCAAGAGGGTTCCCTTTTCTCCACACCCTCTCCAGCATTTATTGTTTCTAGATTGTTTGATAATGGCCATTCTGACCAGTGTGAGATGATATCTCATTGTAGTTTTGATTTGCATTTCTCTAATGATTAATGATGTTGAGCATTCTTTCATGTGTTTGTTGGCAATCTGTATATCTTCTTTGGAGAAATGTCTATTTAGGTCTTCTGCCCATTTTTAGGTTGGGTTGTTTGTTTTTTTGATATTGAGTTGCATGAGCTGCTTGTAAATTTTGGAGATTAATCCTTTGTCAGTTGCTTCATTTGCAAATATTTTCTCCCATTCTGAGGGTTGTCTTTTCGTCTTGTTTATGGTTTCCTTTGCTGTGCAAAAGCTTTGAAGTTTCATTAGGTCCCATTTATTTATTTTTGTTTTTATTTCCATTTCTCTAGGAGGTGGATCAAAAAGGATCTTGCTGTGATTTATGTCATAGAGTGTTCTGCCTATGTTTTCCTCTAAGAGTTTGATAGTGTCTGGCCTTACATTCAGGTCTTTAATCCATTTTGAGTTTATTTTTGTGTATGGTGTTAGGGAGTGTTCTAATTTCATTCTTTTACATGTAGCTGTCCAGTTTTCCCAGCACCACTTTTTTCACAGAACTAGAACAAAAAACTTCACAATTTGTATGGAAACACAAAAGACTCCGAATAGCCAAAGCAATCTTGAGAAAGAACAATGGAGCTGGAGGAATCAGGCTCCCTGACTTCAGACTATACTACAAAGCTACAGTAATCAAGACAATATGGTACTGGCACAAAAACAGAAATATGGATCAATGGAAGAGGATAGAAAGCCCAGAGATAAACCCATGCACCTATGGTCAACTAATCTATGACAAAGGAGGCAAGGATATACAATGGAGAAAAGACAGTCTCTTCAATAAAGTCACTTTTGAGCAAAATGGCTGTTGTTGGCAGAGTGTTCTGAGGGGACCTCACTAATTCAGTTAAAAACTAGGTCATACTCTGCTACAGCAAATATTACTCCACAGAAAAACTCTGTGCAACAATAGCTTTCCAAGATCCTAGCACTAATCACTTTTTGTCACAAAATATAAGAATTTGGTAAAATCCCAGTAAAGAGAATTGAGACTCTCCTGGAATACTTTAAAATAGGCTCACCTCCTTCATTTAGCTATCATGGCAAACTAATAGCACAGCTTGAGAGTTTGCCTATATGTAGATGTTCTGTATCAGGAGGTACAACTTGGACTCAAGTTTAACTAGTGGTGGCTTCAGAATTGTTACAGGAGAGAGGCTAGAGGAGGTTTGGTGTGGGGGGCCTGGGAATCTGCATTTTAACCAGGGCTCCAGGTGATTCTGTTGCACACTTTGGGAAAAGCCTCAGAGAAAAACTCTTAATAATGCAAATAGAAATTTGCTTTTAGTTAAGAAGGACATAAAACAAGTCAAGATATCACCAGAGAGTTCATCAGTTTGGTATGGTTAACAAAAGGTAATAGGTTCTTTTTGCAATATTTACTAAATCAACTGGAATTAAACCTAGTTGTGAACCTGGCTTTTAAATTTAGTCTACTGAATAGTCTTCAGAGTATTTATTCCCTATGAATTATTTTTGGCCTTTAAAAAAATCTATTCTCACAAATTATGTGGAAGCTTTGCTTGTGTTTCCAATCTTTTTTTTTTTTTAACATCTTTATTGGAGTATAATTGCTTTACAATGGTGTGTTAGTTTCTGCTTTATAACAAAGTGAATCAGTTATACATATACATATGTCCCCATATCTCTTCCCTCTTGCATCTCCCTCCCTCCCACCCTCTCTATCCCACCCCTCTAGGTGGTCACAAAGCACAGAGCTGATCTCCCCGTGCTATGCGGTTGCTTCCCACTAGCTATCTATTTTACGTTTGGTAGTGTATATATGTCCATGCCACTCTCTCACCCTGTCACATCTTACCCTTCCCCCTCCCCATATCCTCAAGTCCATTCTCTAGTAGGTCTGTGTCTTTATTCCCGTCGTGCCACTAGGTTCTTCATGACCTTTTTTTTTCCTTAGATTCCATATATATGTTTTAGCATACTGTATTTGTTCTTCTCTTTCTGACTTACTTCACTCTGTATGACAGACTCTAACTCCATCCACCTCACTACAAATACCTCCATTTCGTTTCTTTTTATGGCTGAGTAATATTCCATCGTATATATGTGCCACATCTTCTTTATCCATTCATCCAATGATGGACACTTAGGTTGTTTCCATGTCCTGGCTATTGTAAATAGAGCTGCAATGAACATTGTGGTACATGACTCTTTTTGAATTATGGTTTTCTCAGGGTATATGTCCAGTAGTGGGAGTGCTGGGTCGTATGGTAGTTCTATTTTTAGTTTTTTAAGGAACCTCCATACTGTTCTCCATAGTGGCTGTATCAATTTACATTCCCACCAACAGTGCAAGAGGGTTCCCTTTTCTCCACACCCTCTCCAGCATTTATTGTTTCTAGATTTTTTGATGATGGCCATTCTGACCGGTGTGAGATGATATCTCATTGTAGCTTTGATTTTCATTTCTCTAATGATTAGTGATGTTGATCATCCTTTCATGTGTTTGTTGGCAATCTGTATATCTTCTTTGGAGAAATGTCTATTTAGGTCTTCTGCCCATTTTTGGATTGGGTTGTTTGTTTTTTTGTTATTGAGCTGCATGAGCTGCTTGTAAATCTTGGAGATTAATTCTTTGTCAGTTGCTTCATTTGCAAATATTTTCTCCCATTCTGAGGGTTGTCTTTTCGTCTTGTTTATAGTTTCCTTTGCTGTGCAAAAGCTTTTACGTTTCATTAGGTCCCATTTGTTTATTTGTGTTTTTATTTCCATTTCTCTAGGAGCTGGGTCAAAAAGGATCTTGCTGTGATTTATGTCATAGAGTGTTCTGCCTATGCTTTCCTCTAAGAGTTTGATAGTGTCTGGCCTTACATTTAGGTCTTTGTTTCCAATCTTTATGTCATTAGTGATTTGTGTTGCTGAGTTGATTTCCCTTGTTAAACAATGAGTTCCTCAATCTAGCAGCTTATATAGGTATTCTCAAGCATGGCTGGATACAAATCACCTGTGGAACTTTTTAAACCTATAGTTGCCCAGGCTCCACTCTTCACTCCAATCGGAATCTCTAGGCACAGGACCCCCAAAACCTATTTCCCTAAAAGCGTTAACGTACACCCAAGCTTGAGGACCAGTGGTTTAAAGACAGCACAATAAACTTTCTCTGAGACTTTCAAACATATTTTTCTTGGTTAGACGTTTCATTACTCCAGCTGCATCCAGAACCATTGTTGTGCTAGATTCAGTGTATTCCCTGCAACTCTGAGCTTTGTGCTATGCTATCTCTGATAGAGACACTCATGAACAATGTCTGAGATTGCTAAGCAGGTTTCACTTGTAGGGCTGATAAGTCAGAGGCCCAAGACACACTGACAAGGGTGAAGTTTTCTCTAAGTGACAGCTTGATCACCTTGAGGAATAGTGAGAGAAAACTTCTGGAAGCAGTGTCACACCACCTGGTCTGAAGTAGGAAGCACGTTTTGGAGAATGCAGCACTTAGACCTTTGAATCACTTTGGTGCAGTCTTGAGTAATAAGAGCTTGACTGTGCTGAACAACAAATATTCTAGCAGCCAGTCTGAAAATACTTAGATTTAGGTCAAGTTTTAGAGATGACAGAGGCATTGGGCTTCCTGAATTCCAGACTCCAGAATTACTGACAGAAGGTTATCTCGACAATTTCAAAGATCCCTAAGATAGGATATTACAACCTCTCTGGCTTATTTTGGATAGTTCTGGCCTGAATTGTCCAAGATGCTGCAACAATTAGCTCCCTCCATGTTATTCCTATATGTTTCTTCCTGAGTTTGCCTGTGTAGTTCTGTGACAGACTGCAAGTTTCCAGAAAGCAGAAACCACTCATGTTGCTTCTCTGGCCAAGAGTATAGCACAGTGACACACATGCCCAATACTTTAAGATGACCTAGTTCTCAATAAGGAGCGTCCACCAAATTGGCACAGGTTTGTGTCCCATGGGCCAAGGATGGGTGATGTTGAAATTAAACATACCTTCCCTCAGCCTGTGCCCAAACTACGAGCGTCACCAGAACACCCCTTGTTTAGTCAGTCCCTGGAATGCTTTCCATCACTTGAGGAAGTAAAAGGTCTTGAAACTTTTAGATAACATGGAGCGGGGGTTACAACCATCATTTTCTGACAAGTGTCCTCAAAATATTGCTACCCAAAGCGTGGTCCTCAGAACAGAAACATCACCATCACCGCCTAGAGCTTGTTAGAAAGGCAGAGTCTCAAGCCCCCATCTCAGACTTAGTGGATCAGAATCCGCCTTTTAACAAGATGCCCAGGTCATTCTTATTCATATTTAGAATTTGAGATATCGATTGATCTAGTAATTGATCAATCTAGCGCCAATCAACCCCCCAAACAGACACTCAGCCCTTTGTGCACACCTCGCACCCGCTCCACTCGGTAGCAACCGAACCCCCAGAGACATCGGAGAGGGTGCTGCCGAGGGCAATTTGGTGATTGGCTGGCACTATCACGTGACCGGGGCTGGTCCTCCCGTGCTACTGGATTGGCTCTCGCGGACGCTGACGGACAGGGCCGGGGCGGGCCAAAGCCGGGTCGGAGAGGCGCGCGCGGGGGCGCGAAGGCGCGAGAACGCGAGTGCGCGTGCGCAAGCGGCGGGGTTTTTTTTTTTTTTTTTTTTCCCCCCGAGCCGTCGGAGGGAGTCGGAGCGCTTCTCCCGAGGTAAGAACCGCCGCGGGGCGGCCTCCCTGTCCTTCCGCTGCCGGGTGCGGGCGAGCGGGGCGGGGGGAGGTCTGGGGTTCGCCCGCCCGGGGAGCCTCGCTTGGGAGAGGATGCAGACCCGGGCTCAGCCATCACCCTCGGTGCCTCGGTTTCCCTTTTTCTGCCCTCTAATGCATCTCCCCATCCTCCTCACCGCGGTGACGGGTCCGCCTGAGGGGAGTTGCCCACCTGGCAGCCTCGCCTCAGCCTTTGTTTCCCGCCCGGGGGGATTCTGGTATCGACCCCCTCCCGAGGTAAAGGGTGAAAGGTAGTGGGGCGGGGGCCGGGGAGAAGATGGCTTTAATGCAGTGGGACCTGTCACATGTGAAAACGAAGAAAAAAATGTGGTGTCACTTTGGCCAAGCCGCGGGACTCGAAGTAATCCGGCGGCGGCGAGCAAAGCCGAATTCCTGGCGCAGCCGTGCGGGCTGGGGTGGGGGCAAGGACCGGTGGGCCAGCCCAGGTGCACCGGTGCAAGGCTTCTCCGGACCTGCCCGCCAGCTCTCAGTCCCGGAGCTGCACCGAAATTGAGCACTTTCAGCCTGTCGAAGGAATACAGAGATCCGTAAGGAGACGGAAAATGATGATTTTAAAAGCAGCTGGGCATTGGCGGAGCAGGTCTAAATGAGAGGCTACCATAAGAAATTACAGCGAAACTGATGACTGGTAATTGTGAGGAGGGAGATGCCTGCAGTGAACTGCAGACCAGACCATCACACTGATATTCTCTTTCAAGAAAACCTTTTTCTGAGGGGCGGGGGGGGGGGGCGGGGGGGTGGTGGGGAGGGGAGGGAAGGGCGTTTATCTCTGTAAACTGGTTATCTCTGTAAACTGAGGTTTTTCTGGGCTGTCGAAGCAAGTAATGACTTATTTCCAGCATGTTAATGGGCTGTAGGGAGAAGGGTCTAAATTACACCCATTTAGATCTCCTTAATTCTTTGAAAAGTGCGTGTTTAAAGAAGACCATTGGATGCCAAACCTGCTTATGCATGGGGGTGGGGGGGAATGTCTCCTTTAAGTCATAGTTTAAAAACGGAGGCATCCCCTGCCTCTTTCCTTCTGCATTTTCCCACACCTGCAATAGCAAGGGCACACTGTACATCTTATAACGAAGTATAGAAAGTCCCTTCAGTTTTCCACTGGTTAATTTGTTAGATGTACCTGGTAGTCTGCTTGGTAAGAAGTGGTTCAACTAACTGTTATTAGGAAGATTTTACTCTATACTGGAGTTTCACTGTAATTCATTTAGAGATTATTCTGGTAGGAAATGGACAAGAATCTCTCAGGTTCCTGGTAGATACCGCTTCAAAGGCTTTTTATTACTCTTACCTTCCCCATACAAAGTTTTGTGTTTTTTTTAGGAAACAATGTGATTTTTTTCAAGCATCTAAGACACACTCCATGCCTGTGAAATGCCTACACTTGCTAAGAAATCAATTTACTTGGCAAGTTCAAGCTAATTGAAGAGGGAACACTTAAATTTGTTAGGGGGAATCAGAATTAACATCAACTGTAACAAATCAACTTTTGGTGGTTCTCTGGGGTGAGCAAAAGTAAAAGAGAAGGTGCTGCAAAGCTTGTTGGGAATATAACAAATGACTCTCGTAAAGTAAAATATAGATTGTCACCTGACAGCTTGGAATAGTAAGAATAATTTTAAAATTTGTCAGTGATTTGTTTTTAGCTGGTGTGCAGTGGGGAGAGGAAGGAATTCCGAGGCTGGGGTAGGTGGTGTAGTTTGAAAAGGTATATGCTTATGTTTAGAGAGAAAAATGTCACTTTTGTTATATAAATACACAAAGGGCATGCAGTGTTTATCTTTAGCCTGTGGAAGGGAGGCAGGGGTTTTGGAAAGGTTGAGAAACACTTATTAGGTTACACAAGGGAACACAGAAAGATTGGCAGGCTTAGTTCATCTTGAGGGAAGCAACGTACCTCGGTGACCTACAGGACAAGGTTTATTCTCTGAGTCAATAAAAGCCCACTAGTGTAGCTTTCAAAGCAACAACAAAATCATTTCTTTTCTGTTGTTTCTGTCCCCTGGGTCAGGGACGGGAGGGATGGAGAGTGAATGAGAGAGATTAGAGTCTGACCTGCATGCCTAAGCAGTAGCGTCCTTTGAGCAGGATCTGTGTCACATTGTGTAAATCTAAGAGCCTTCACGTTGAGAGGGGTCTGAGCACCTTCCCTGGGACGCTTGCTGTAAGATAGAGCGGGATAACATTGCCACAGGTGGGGGCACGGGTGAGATCATCTGATACAGAAGCATGGGGGTAAAGGAGAGCTAGAAAGTGTTTAATTCAGCAAGGCTCAGCCTTGAGGAGCCTTGAGGAGGCATTTCTAGGCAGAGCCTCCTCACTATTGGCTAGACTGGTTGGGCTTTTTGTGGCTTACAGAAGACCTGCCCTTCACGATGGGGGCTCCTGTGGAGTTCTGTGTGTCAGATTGTAAGCATCAGTTATGCTTGTAATGTGCTCTAGAAAAGAAAGGCTCACAAAGACACAAATCTAGGCTGCCATTCTTTCAGATCCTTGACATGTCACCCACTGGCTTCCAGAAAACAAGTTGTGCCCTCCCTACCAGTAGATGGCACTGCTGTCTCTGGGAATTCCTGGAAGAGATGAAATATAGAGGTGGCAAACCAGCAGTGTGTAGCCTCTAGTATAGATTTTGAAAGGCTGTATCGGTTCTCAAAGAAAATCTAAAAGAAAAAAAAAGTTCTGAAAGCCAGAAATGTTGCTCTAAAGTAGGGATGGTGATTGTGGGTGGGAATGGTGCCATTACTCTGCTGGTTGTGTGTGGGAGGTGGAGAGGGTAAACTGACAATTAAGCCTCATAGCACAGGTTTTGAAAGTACTTGGCATACATGTTGGCTAATTGAAAATGAGATTGAAATCATGATTCAATCAAAATTCCCAACAACTTCATAGTTTCTACTTCTTTGCTTATAAAACTAGTCTCTACACGTGGACGGGACTATGGAAATACATGTCTAACTTTTAAACCTGATCCAATAATTACAAGCCCTGAAGATAGTGGTGAGGGTATTAGTTAAAATAATGCTCGTAGCTACTGTACTTCAGCGCTGTCCACAAAGGTAGGTCAAAGTTATTTTGAATCCTAAAACTTAAAAATTCCTAACAAGTATTTTAAGATTTTAAGATTGTATTAACAATTCAAATCTTGAACTCTGGTTTCATTGACCTTTTTAGCCAGGGTTCGTTCATCTATTCCCCTGTTTTGAAATACCTTTTTTGTTTTTGTTGTTGTTTTTCATTTTTTGTAATTGACTGTTCTTTGAGATGAATTTTGTAGCCATGATATTTGAGGGAGGTAGTACTGTTGCTAGTGAGGTTGCTGTGCATACGAGCTTTGACCCTACTGGAGGCATAGAACACTGCTGCTGGGAGTCATTACTCCAGTCACCTGCTTCCTCGTGCCATCCCCATTCTATGGCTCAGCTTATTTGAAGTTTATTTCTGTCTCTCTTCAAGTGAACTCATGAGCTAGGTTCTACTACCAGTGCCAAATCCTAAAATCCTGCTGATGCTAGATGGCAGTAGTCAGAACAGTCCACTAACACTGCCTCATCATGTGACCTCAAATACATTTCTTTGCTTTTCAGAACCTCAGTTTTCTCACCTGGTCACTGGGATTGGTGAGATGTGGTGCATGTCTCTTAAAATCCCTTCTAAGTCTAAAATTCTATGGCCAGGTGAGTCTTATAAGGTATTTCTGAAACCTCTGAAAAATTCTCATCTAGAAGGTATTTTCATGCAGTGAACCTAGGGCAAAAAGAAATCTCACTAATATTTCTTCTCAGAGAAATGATTGTGCATTGTCTTAGAATCCTAATAATTCAGAGTTGTAAGAAACCTAGGGATGGTTTAGCTCAACCTTCTCATTTTACAGGCAAGGAGTTTCACCTCAGAGCTGAGTGACTTGACCAAGCTAACAGAGCTAGTTAGAGAACTAGGACCCAAGCTCGGGCTTATGTCAGTCTTGCCTTCTCCAGTGCTGTGTTTCTTCACCTGCCATCAGTACACAGAAGATGCTGTGTCTACAGGGCTGGAGCCAAAAAAATTCTGAGTAATTCCTTAATGTAGGGTTTTAAAGCCACAGCATGACTAGTGTTGTGTTTGGGCAGAAATTCAAGGTCAGGCTTCTTTTTGCACCTCATTCTTTTCTTCTCTGACTGCTCTTGAGCAGCACTGTTACTATACATCCTTGTATTTTTAAAACTTTTCTGCATAACCTTTCCTGTAAGAAAAAGCTTTCATCACCCTAGAAGAGTCATTCCCCAATCAGATGTTTTTAAATTGGGTCCATGGACTCTTGAGGGCTATGTGGATAGAAGAGTATTTCCATATAATTGGCTTCCTTTGTAATCTTATATATTTTCTCTATGCATTTAACAGATTATTCTAAGAAGGAGCTCCTTAGGCTTCAATAGATTGCCAAAAGGAGGGGAGGGTCCATGGCACAAAAATAGGGTAAAAATTCTAGGGTCTAGAATAGGTTCTGGGAAATGGCCAGGATGTGAGAATTTTTGAGGTGCTAGAGACACTATGGTGGAAGAGAGTTGGGGGTGGAGTACAGAAGTAAACCTATAGAAGTTCTTAGAACATTTTACCTTTATTAGAATGCTTGAAATTACTCACTAAATGAAGATGCTGATAATAACATTTTACCCATCTTAATGATGGATATGCAAGTATGGATTTCCATTTATCATTCCTTGCTCAGTAAGTACACCCTCCTAATTTCACCAAAACACTTTCAAATTTATATGGCTTTATTGGAGACATGCATACTAAGAGGCTTCCTTCTTCCCCAATCTGATTTGATTTCCAGGTAAGTCAATGCCTTTCTGACTTGGGACTTGGAGTTTGGACTCCTGTCTCTCACTGCTGAGGCCCTATGTTTTACTTTCTGCTGTTAACTCCTAGGACTCACCGTGATCTCAGAGATGGAAAATAATTTAGGTGTCGGGGATAAAAAATCTTGAGGTTCCTTTATTTGTCTCCAGGGTTGACTACAGAAACCACTGCTCCTCCTCAGCTAATTATTTCCTTTCCCTTTTTTATTTGCAATCTCAAATTCTCATTTTCTAATTGTCCCCTAATAGGAGTGACTCAGTGTGTATATATGGAAACTAAAAATTCTTGTTTTTGCCAGAAGGTTTACAGAAGTTAATTTGTGTTCAAGTCACATTTTGGACACATGAGATATAACTTTGATGGAAATCACTATGTTCTGAAGAACGTCTGCTTGAAAATCTCAATATCTGTCCTGTAACCCCCTCACTTACATTTGGTACGATGGTGACCCATGCTGGTGAATGCTACCTTCTGGTACCTTTTTAGATTTGGGCCAGGGTAGCATTTATTCTCGCTTTAGCAGAAGAATAAAACTACCTTTTCTTCTTCAGAAGGAAAAGAAGAATTGAATATATGTAATAAGAGAAGAAATAGTCAAATTTCTGGATTCTAATTCCAGCACACTAAGTTGTTCTGAGATTTCGGGGACATCGTTGACTTCTCTGAGTTTGTTTCCTTGTCTGGAAAATAAGAGGGGAGAGCAGTGACCACTTAAATCCTTTCCAGTTCCAAAATCCTGTGACTCTATGAAATTTTACCTGGTACCCAGGCTAAACATATCCTGAAAATGCTGGCTAGTTGGGAATTCATGTATAATCAAAGTTGGTGCCAAGATAATAATTCTTTATATCTGCAAATCACTTTGTGGTATACAAAAATATTCTCTAATTTTAAAAATCTCTTTTCTACTTAAAGTGTGGTCAGAGAACAGCAGCATTGGTGTCATCTGGGAGTTTGCAATCTGCATTTTATCAAGATGCCCAGGTGCCATGCATGTACTTTAAAGTCTCAGAAATGCTGTTTTGTCTCATTTTGAATCTCACGTTGACACACCGGTCAAGGAAGGAAGCAGGGTATTTCACAGATGAGGAAACCAGATCTCAGAGTTGTTAAGTAACTAAGTCAAGTTCACTGTGCTAGTGTCTCACCCAGAACTCCATACTCTAAAACTAACATTGTCTTCTTTGTTGGGCTGGAGTCAGGCTTGTATGAGACTGATTACTAGCTACCCAGCAACCCATGGGCTTAGGTGTGGCTGTGTAACTAAGTGGAAGCAGAAAAGGGTTGTGGTCCACTTCTAGGAAGAAAACACAAAAAGAGAACACCCATGTGAGTTCCTCCATGTTGTTTTACACTCCTCGTAGGCTGGACTGGAAAGGACCCCTGGGGGATCTTGGAAGCTGTGTCTAAGGATGGCAGGACTTTTGTCAGCCTGGGTGCCTGGATCACTGATCAAGGAGGGCCCCTCCACTGTTCACTTGTCCAGTATGTATACAAGGACCAGAAACAGACTTTTACTGAACTAGAGCTAGTATATGTGTTTGGGTCTATGTGTTAAGTAAGTACTTAGCCTACACTAGCAAATTCACTTGAGCAGTAGCTTGGGACTTGAAGTTACGGATCTTCTGGCCTAACGCATTCATTCATTTTTCGTCTTTGGTAGTTGGTGATTGATCGGTTGTGGTCCACCATGCAGAAGTGAGTGGTGAAAGGCAGCAGAGCTGATGGGTCGCAAGGATGTAAGTGCGTTTGAAGGCTCTCACACCCTCTACTCCAGGGTAAGTCAAAAGCATTGTTGCCATTGTTGCTCTGGTTTTACCCTTGTCTTAACAGCCTCTTGGAGTCAGTGCAATGGGGTGCCCTGTTTGTGAAAGGTTCCCAAAGCCTTTAGTGATTCAGCTCATAAACACCATTAAGATCAGCACTTACAAAGCTAAAACCATTGTCAGGGTGATGGGATGGAATCTCTGCATGGGAATATCTCAGCACAAGAAGTTTTAGTGAGTTTGTGTGGGATTTGATTTACGTGGGTGGTGAGGGTGTTGCTGGGCCTTCCTGAGATACACTGTAGAGGAGGGAACTAGGCCTGAGTGCCGCTTTCCTGTAGCCGTATCATATTGTTAGCTCTGCTGGCTCAAATTCCCCTCTCTCAGCATCCTCCCCCTCCGTGGATTACTTTGCTTAACTTTTCCTGCATTAATCACTTTTCTTTTTGGGATGGGAGGCGGAAACAGCTTACCAGAGAGTTGATGATTCCCAGTTTGGTGGATAATAGCAGTAGCAAAGCACGTGGTTTTGCCCATTCCATTTTATTTTATCCAGTGTTACTGGAAGTCACATGTCCATCCCCTCCTCATCTGTTCGCAGTCCCTAGTGCAACGGATGTAGGCACTGGGAGCATTATAACCAAAGCTGGCTTTGGATTTTCATTTGTCCTGAAGATTTTTGAGACCAAAAGGAGAAGAAGTTCACTGTTTGGTGTGCTCTTCTCAGAGACCAGTGGAAGTCTGGGAGGGAGGGGTGGAAAGGACATCTAGTCCTTTCTGAACTCTCTGGCTTCTAGAGCTTAAACTAAAATCAGACTCACTGAAGAGAAAATTATAGTTAATACAAATCTAAACAGAGCTAAGGATGGTTAGGAAAGAGGGGGACAGGAAGTTATATAAAAAAAATAAAAGTAATCAGCTGAAAAACTGGATGGAGGGTTGTTTTTAAGCATCTTATTTCAATACTGTGGAGCCCTTGCTGATAACGTCCCATTACCCAGGCTCAGACAGAGGGCACCCAGAAAGGCTGATGTCCTTCTGTGCCTCACGTGGCTCAGTAATGAGTACAATTTACTGAACAAAATAGACAATTAGAGGCTGTAGAGCTCTGGAGATTCCCATAAGCATACATCATTACTGCTCTGGAGTGATGTGCATGCTTAGAGATAAGCAAAGCAGAGAAAAGGCAGCTGCAGAGCACATCAACACCTGAAGAGTCCAAGTGAGTAGCCAGACACAGACCCCAGCTCAGTGCCTGGGGGTCGCTAAGGAAAGGACCTGGTATTGGCTAAGCTTTCTCATTAGAGGAAAGGAGCCACACTTTGCCAGCTTTCCTCATTTTCCTCTGTGGCTCCCATATATTTTCCATTTTAAAAGTAACTAAAAAGTATAGCATGCCAGAAATAACACTGAACTGGCATGTTTCTTGTGTAAATATTGTACAAGGATCAAATTACAGAGGGAGCCATTCTTTATTGACTAGGGGCCAAAGAAAGTAGTGCTGGAGATGCCAGAGGATCAGGGGTTCTCATCCTCGGCACCACTGACATGCTGAGCCTGGCGATTCTTTGTTGTGGGCTGTCCTGTGCATTGTAGCATGTTCAGCAGCATCCTTGGCCTCTACCCACTAGAGGCCGGTAGTTCCCCCACTCCACCCCACCGCAATCGTGACAATCAAAAATGTCTCCAGACACTGCCAAATGTCCCCTGGGGGGGGAAAACTGCCCCTGGTTGAGAACCACTGCTGGAGGTGTACAGTGACTTAATCTTGCTCTGAGTTTCTCTGGGACTGTATTTTAATCATTTAGCCTCATTTTGCTCCAGTTTCCCTACCTGTAAAATGGACACAGCATTTATAACTCAGCACCCTAAAGAAGGGATGTACATAGTGCTGTGTGATTACTTGGGAGCTCTATAAATGCTAAGAAATATCTGTCTCCCCAAATTTCCGGGACTCAAGGATCACTCTTAATCCTTGTGAAGGCAGTAGCTGAGGAGCAGGGGAGTTTGAAGGGTGAAGGGTTAGTGGTGTGGGAAATGATGAACAGTACTGGATTCTGATTTTACTTGAGAGCTTCATATTCAGCTCATTTCAACAATATACTCGTGAATAAAGGCTTTTTTTTGGAAAGTTAAAAAATGGGAGAGTGGAGGAGGGAGAAGGAGGCTGTTCAGAAGAGCAGTCAAGGAAATTGCTTTTGACCGGGGGTTGGGGGGGTTGTGGTAATCTCTTAATGCTAAAGTGACTCATGTATAATCAGATCAAAGGACATAAAGAAGTAACCCCCCCAAAGAAAAATATCCTCCCAAATGACTACTGATCCTAGAACAGATTTTGCAGGTAATACAACAAAGACCAGAGAATGTTTGGAGAAATCCGTTTTTATTCTAGCACTTTTACATTTCTGTTTCTTCTCCCCTTTGGAATTATGGAAAAGGGTTTATCTTCAACTCATGCTCTTTGAATGATACATAAAATGTTTTAATATCACAGGTGTTCTGATAATCTTCTAGAACTCTGTGTTGGAATGGTGAAAAAGGCCATCACCCTGACTTAGGCCTGAAGCAATCACATTATTTTACTAGAAAGCCTCAGTTTAACTCTAAGGAAGGGCAAGTGCAGGGATTAGATGTAAACTGTCCTGGCAGATTTGTGTTCAGCCTTGCTGTGTTTCTGGTCCCTGCAATTATTAGGTACACTCACAAAACTTACAACAAACGCTACCATATTGACACAGGTACAGTGCGGACAGAGAGCATTGCCATCATCAGAGGGAATTCTGTTGGATAGCACTGCTTCAGTCTGGAAGGACCCTATTTGTCAGAAATGCACACTTGTAGTGACAGCAAGTGTGCTTGTTATAACAAGACCTCACCTCATTTAAAACAGGATTGCATTTTGGACTTCTCCATTCTTGGGCACTTTTCAATCTGTGAGTGGCTCTTGCTGAACTTTTTACCTTGCTGCAGCATCTGTCTGTTACAGAAAGTGCCATGGGCCTGTCTCTCTGACATAACTGAGCGCACTGCCTCAAAAATATTTGTGCTTTAATCCAAGGCTGCTGAGCTGTCTCTTTCCATCTGGTCTCTCCATGCCCTGACCCTTGGTGGTGAAGCTAGTTTGTGCAGGATGTCTCTTTTGATACTGCCTAGAGCATAACGAAGAGTCTGGGAGAAGTGGCGAGAGAGTTTTCACCTTCCCTTCTTCCAAGCCCCAGTGTGGCTCAAAAAAGTGTTTCATAAGAAGGTATTAATTCACAAATTTAATCTCTCAAGTTTAATCTCTGAGGAGTTATCCCCTAAAGAATTAGTCTCTAGATTTTCCAACAGACATATTATAGTACAAATTTAGTAATTAAGCCCTTTAGCAACATGGAAGAATTTTCAGGTGATATTATCTATTAGTAGCACCAACATTAGTTGCTTAGAAACTACCATAATTAGAACAAAGGAAAAGATGTGGAAATAAAGACACACATTTTAAAAGATGTAATTTAAATCTGAGCCCAAGACTGTTTTGCGTGGTAGCAGGAGAGAACAAGGAGTTTGTGTGCTGTGAGTAGTGTTCCTGGAGGCGAGGGGAAGGAGGTAGCCAGGGCGAGGTGATCCCCGGACAGTCTTCACTCGACTGCTTCACTTCTGATGGTGCAGTGCTGGTCCTCTTACTGCCCTCCTCTCTTCACTTTGCCTTTCTGTCCTGCTTTGGTCTGCTGGGAATGTTGGAGGGGGCTCAGTGTTTCTCAAGGGAGGTGCTGTTAACATTTTGATACAATGATTCATCATCGTGTGGAACTTTGCTGTCCATTATAGGACATTTAGCATCCCTGGTTACTAAATACCAGTATTACTCTAACCAAGTCATTGAGTCAACCAGCATGGCCCCTCACATTTCTAAATACTGCCTGTGATTGAGAATCACTGGTTGCTAGAGAGTTGAGTGGGGTGTTTTGTTAGGAGGGAGGAGTAATTAGAGTTGCAGAAGGTGCAGTGCTCCGAGGGGCTGGCTAATTAATTTCTGATATGACCTGACCTTTTCCCAGTGCTGGAACTGCTTTGGGAGCCAATCTTATTTTTTAGGGACCAGAAGAATCAGGTTTTGCCAGTGGAAAACTTGGTCCCTGAACCTTGAAATCAACCAAGAAGTCACAGGGGGGATTCTGTCAGTGCCACAGAGGCTGGAGAGACTACTAAGGCTCCCATAGGATGCTGGGTTTTTATTCTTGACTTAACTGTGGCTGAACCTTCTAGATCTACTGAAAGTAAATGGTGGTCTACATGTGGCAGGGATCGACTGGGAGAAAAAATGCAGCAAGGGCAATTTAAAGACAGTCCAGGGGAAAGGGGCTTTGCCAGCCATTTCTTTTCTTTCTCTGTGATTACAAAAACTGGCAAAGTAGCCCTAAATTTGTGAGGTTATGTGTAGACTGTCAGATGGGAGATCTGAGATTGTTTTATAGTTAGTAAAGAGAAAAGGAACACTTTCAGACATCTTGCTGTGGGGCCCCTATAAATGTCTTTGATTACGAGAACAGAAACTCATTCAAGTTACCTTAAGAAATGGAAGGCTTAAGTAAGGATGCATGAGAAAATAAAACAAATGTCAGACATGTAGCAAGTTGGGAGGAATCCCAGAGGCCTTTCAGGATGAGAAAGAGCTGTAGTCTGGCCAGACCTCATGGAGACAGGACCTAACTCAGGACCAGGAAGATTGTCCCCTGATCTGTTGCAACTCCAGCATGTATCTGCACTAACAGTACTTGATCAGTCCACATTCTACTTCTTGACCATTAACATGGCTCAGCATTTCCGTTTTGGCTTCTCTACTCAGGTCTTCCTGTCGCCACAACCTAACTGATGGTCTGTGTACGGACCAAGAAGGAAAGGAATATGATAATTCTGTAGTAACTACCATCTGTCTGGTCAAAGCTCTTCTACCAGGCAGTCTTAGGGGTACTCTCTTGTTCCACACAGCTGTGGCCTAGGTCTTCTTGCCTCAACAAGGACTGTGGTTTCTCTGGAAGGAAGCAATGGTGGGGTAGACTGATAGAACATGAGACCTCTCTGGTGTAAGGACCCTGAATTCTTAATTCTTGGAATCAATATAAACAGTGTTTGTGGGTCATGTGTATAATAAAGAATTGGAAGATTACTTTCAAAGCCTACACATTGAGTAGCAATTGTGAAAAAGCCTGTATCCTTTTTTTTTTTTTTTTTTGAGGCGACTGGCTGCATCCCTGTGCAGAATGGTAGGGAAATTGCTGGGCTAGATGGTTGGGAAATGAGGAGTTGTATTTTCCATATGGGTATCTTATTTTTTGCATCTGTCAAATGTGATTCTCTCAACCACCCATGTATCCCACAGGAATAATGGCTAGGTGGCTGTCTAAATGTTGAAAGACGTTTTGACATCTCTGACAAGTGTTGTTCAGTAGCTGGGTTTGTAAGATTCCAGTTCTGACAAAGGAAAATAACTTGGCTTATTACTCCAAAGATAAATTCCATATAGATGTTGTCATTTTGGGGATTACTGCCTTACAAAGCAGACTTTAAAATGTTTTGTGTTGTAGTGTGTTTTGTTCATTTACCCCTAATCTTGGAGAGTTAGTTTCATTTGAACCAGTGATTGAATATGACTTTACAAGGGAGTGCATTCTCATATTGCAGAAGGCTCTGTCCCTATTTATGATTCTGTGGCAGGATAAGAATGATGGTTCCAGCTCCATGGGCCTGCACAGCTGTGAAGGGTGTGCCCTGTGGTAGCACAAACAGTGAGCACTTTGGCTCACTGAATCTACTGAAGGCTCTTACTCTTCTCAAGTAGCTGCAGCACGGTGGTGCCACATACAGAGAGTCAGTATTTCCTTGGATGCAGCTTCTTTTGAAAGAGGCAGAAGAGAAGTGCAGTGGGGCTTCTACAACTGCTGGTTGAGGAAAGAATGTACTCTGTTATTGAAGGATCAGCTTTCTCACCCAGCTGCTGCCTACTAAGGGGAAAGGAGCAGAGATGAATCTTTTGCTTCAGTTTCTCTTCTTACTCTGTGAAGATCCCTATCCCCTCTATTGAATTTTTTTAATGAGAAGGGAAAAAGAGAGCATTGTATCGAATTAGTTTTAACGTATATATTCGTGTTTCTTCTGAGCAGGAAGATTTGTATACAGATAACCACATATTTCCAGATTAAAATCTTCAATTTTTATTTTAAACAAGTGCTAATCTTACTTTATCTTTAGTTTATACTGTAAGTCAAATTTGTGCATATCTAATTTATTTTTTACAAAAATAAAACAAAATTATGTTTTTTCTCATAGAATCAGGAATTAATTTGCAGCCCCTGCATGAAGATTCTGTAGCAACAGTAAAGGCATCTGCTCTCTCTAGGGTGTAAAGAGATTCTGAAAGATGGCTGAGGCCCCAGATCCTGAATCCTGGGATTTTGTCCTGCTGTAGTCCATTCCTTGTGAGGTTGTTGGGGGATAAATGTGCTCGAGAGGCAAGGACTGAGGACACAGATGCTTGAGGGGAGGGCTGAAACCTCCAGCTTTAGTGAACTGTCCTGTTCTTCCCATGAGCCACAGGAAGGGGTGATAGATCCTACTCAGGCCTTTTCCCTCCTGAGCACATCGTTGAATCTTGGCCGTCAACTTTCCAAGAAACACAGCTGTGGCTAGAGTATTGGGTTGGCCAAAAGGTTCATTTGGTTTTTTCTGCAAGATGGCTCTAGTAGCATTTAGTTGTCTTTAACGTCATTGAAACAATTTTGTTAGATTGTATTGTGACAGCTGTCATATCAGTGTGCATTTTAAAAAAAATTCAAAATTGTTGAATTTTTGTGTAGCCATTTTAATATTGAAGATGGAAGAAAAAAAGCAACATTTTCGGCATATTATGCTTTGTTATTTCAAGAAAGGTAAAAACAAAACTGAAATGCACAAAAGGATTTGTGCAGTGTATAGAGAAGGCGCTGTGACTGGTTGAACATGTCAAAAGTAGTTTGCAAAGTTTCGTGCTGGAGATTTCTCGCTGGACGATGCTCCACGGTCAGGTAGACCAGTTGAAGTTGATAGCAATCAAATTGAGACATTAATTGAGAACAATCAATGTTATACCACGCTGGAGATCGCCGACATACTCAAAATATCCAAGTCAAGCGTTGATAATCATTATTTTGTTTGCTTTATTATGTTCATCGCTTTGATGTTTGGGTTCCACATAAGTTAAGTGAAAAAAACCTTCTTCACCGTATTTCCACGTGCAATTCTCTACTTAAACATAACAAAAATGTTCCGTTTTTAAAACAAATTGTGATGGGCAATGAAAAAGTGGATACGGTACAATAATGTGGAACGGAAGAGATGGTGGGGCAAGCAAAATGAACCACCACCAACCACACCAAAGGCCCGTCTTCATCCAAAGAAGGTGATATTGTGTATATGGTGGGATTGGAAGGGAGTCCTCTATTATGAGCTTCTTCCGGAAAAACCAAGCAATTAATTCCAACAAGTACTGCTCCCAATTAGACCAACTGAAAGCAGCACTCGACGAAAAGCGTCCAGACTTAGTCAACAGAAAACACATAATCTTCCATCAGGATAACGCAAGACTGTGTGTTTCTTTAATGACCAGGCAAAAATTGTTATAGCTTGGCTGGGAAGTTCTGATTCATCCGCTGTATTCACCAGACATTGCACCTTTGGATGTCCGTTTACTTTGGTCTTTACAAAATTCTCTTAATGGAAAAAATTTCAATTCCCTGGAAGACTATAAAAGGCACCTGGAACAGTTCTTTGCTCAAAAAGATAAAAAGTTTTGGGAAGATGGAATTATGAAGTTGCCTGAAAAATGGCAGAAGGCAGTGGAACAAAAGGGTGAATATGTTGTTCAATAAAGTTCTTGGTGAAAATGAAAAATGTGTCTTTTATTTGTACTTAAAAACCAAAGGAACCTTTTGGCCAACCCAATAATATCTTCAAACATGACTTCTTATCAGCACGTCCCCCTTAAAAGAAGTTTCCTGCATGAGGAAGAAGGCAGACCAGGTGCATGCTTCCCTTAGCTGTCAAAAGCTGTCCCCTTTCTATTGGAAAGAACACTTATTAGATCACTTCTGAAATTCTTAATTATTGGCATTAGTAAAATATTTGCCAAACATTAAACAATAGGACATTATTAGTAACCCCCAATTAGTGTCTTTTACTTTGAGAGCCCCAAATCCTGTGTCAGTATGGTACTGGACTTTAACTTCTTGTTCCTTCTGGTGTTTCTCTAAATGCCTTTCCATCTTTTCCCTTCTCTCACTAACCCTGTTACCTGGTGTAGATCCTTTGGTCTCTTTGCTCCCTTTCTTACATCTTTTTTGATTTTCAAAGTTCTGTGATTCCCAGCAGCCTGCAAGACAGTGTGTTTCTTAACTAGACATAAAGGCAGTCCACAGTCTGACTCCAACTTACTTTCTGACTTTGTACTTTTTCTATGCACAAACTGCTCCTTACTCAGACTGGTCTTTGGTCCCATTGTCTACTCTCAGCATAGAATGCCCTTTCTTTTCAGTGACCATTTGGTTTGGTAGCATTGAAAGACCTTTATCCTGTTAGCCAGATCAGCATTTCCATCTGGTCTCTATCAGATTTTAGAAAGGTGACTTTGGGCAAAATATTTAATATCTCTCAGCCTCAATTTTCTTATTTGTAGGATGGGATTCATAATAACACCCTTATAGGCTGCTTGTGAGCATGGTACCTGGGTTACTCCCTCGCCCGTGTCCTCTTTTTTTCCTGCCCAGCACAGAGCTCTGTGTGTAAGCTCATCATGTGTGCTTGCTGATGAAGTTACTGAACATCAGAATTGCCCAGCTGATCTGAATCACATTTCTTGATTAGCCATCCTCTGCCTGCCACTGCCACACCTCTAACCACATGTTTCTTAGATAAGACCCCAGCCCCCCAACTCTATCAGTAAGTACCTAAAGATATGCTCTCCTAGGGTATGGAGAAAGGAGACTCTTGTACACTGTTGGTGGGAATGTAAATTGGTGCAGCCACTATGTAAAACAGCATGGAGGTTCCTTAAACTAAAAATAGAGTTACCATATGATCCAGCAATCTTACTCCTGGGCATATATCCAGAAAAGATGAAAACTCTGATTCGAAAGATACATGCACCTCAATGTTCATAGCAGCACTATTTACAATAGCCAAGGCATGGCAGCAGTCTAAAAGTCCATCGACAGATGAATGGATAAAGAAGATGCAGTATATATGTACAATGGAATATTACTCAGCCATGAAAAAGAATGAAATAATGCCATTTGCAGCAACGTGGATGGACCTAGAGATTGTCATACTGAATGAAGTAAGTCAGAAAAGACAAATATCATATGATATCACTTATATGTGGAATCTAAAAAAATGATACAAATGAACCAATTTACAAAACAGAAATAGACTCACAGACATAGAAAACAAACTTACGGTTACCAAAGAGAAAACGGGGAGGAGGGAGGGATAAATTAGGAGATTGGGATTAACATACACACTACGATATATAAAATAGATAAACAACAAGGATTTACTGTGTAGCACAGGGAACTATGTTCAATATCTTGTAATAACCTATAATGGAGAAGAATCTAAAAATAATATATATGTATGTATAACTGAATCATTTTGCTGAACACCTGAAACACTGTAAATCAACTGTATGTCAATAAAAATAAATAAATAAAAATGAAAAAAAAAGATTGAAAGAACTTGGTTCTTTGAGAAAAAAAGAAGATACTGTCCTCCTTCCACCTGTGATGGTGAAAATTATCCTGGACCCTCATAATGTCCTGGTGTATCTGCCCACATCAGAAATTGAAGGCAGTTTCAGGGTCACTCCATACAACGCTGAGCACTGATTCATTGTCTTCGCAGTTGTTTCCTCTCATGTATAGTGAGATTTATCATGAAGATCAAATGCTATGATTACAGCTGTCATCATAAGGTATACCTCTTTAAAACAAACTTTTCCAGCGCCCAACCAACAGGCTTTTTATTCCAAACATCATTTAATAAAATGCAACATGACATTAACAGGATTGCTTGTACAAACCCTTGGAATTCATTTAAGCAGACTGTGCCCCATATTGATTCTCAGTTATAGCACATTTAACATGAATAAACCTGCCATTGTTCTCAAACAATGGTGTTGCTGTCCTGGCAGCTCTGCCCTTCTCACTGTAGAGCTGAAAGCATATCTGTGTTTCTTTTGTTCACTCTATTTAAATTATGGTTTTACACCTCTTGCTCAAATGATTTTAAGCCATATGTTAGGCTTATAAATTGTAGTTTTTAAAACCTAACTCCTTCTGGCCCATCTCACTCTTTCTTCCTCTTTTTTCTCCATTTTCCTTATTGTATCATGCACAAAATAAGGCTTTAAAATTTTTTTCTACTCAAGGTGAGAATAACTTAAATATTGCTTTTCTGGTTTGATTTTTTTTTTTTTTTTAGTTTTTAGCATGGGCTGCAATTTCATATGTATGTGTGGGTCTCATTGCATTAATTTTGTCTCTTTTTTTGCTTCTTTTTTAAAAAATTTGTATTGGAGTATAGTTGATTAACAATGTGTTAGTTTCAGGTATACAACAGAGTGATTCAGTTATACATATACATATCCATTCTTTTCAGATTCTTTTCCCATATAGGTTATTGCAGAATATTGAGTAGAGTTTCCTGTGCTATACAGCAGGTCCTTGTTAGTTATCTATTTTATATATAGTAGTGTGTATATGTTAATCCCAATCTCCTAATTTATCACTTCCCCCCACGTTTCCCCTTTGGTAACCATAAATTTGATTTTGAGATCTGTGAGCCTGTTTCTGTTTTGTAAATAAGTTCATTGGTATCATTTTTTTAGATCCCGCATATAAGCGATATCATATGATATTTGCCTTTCTCTGTCTGACTGACTTCACTTAATATGGTAATCTCCAGGTCCATCCATGTTGCTGCAAATGGCATTTTTTCATTCTTTTTAATGGCTGAGTAATATTCCATTGTATATATGTATCACATCTTCTTTATCCATTCCTCTGTCGATGGACATTTAGGTTGCTTCCATGTCTTGGCTATTGTAAACAGCTCTGCAATGAACATTGGGGTGCCTGTATCCTTCTGAACCATGTTTTTCTCCAGATATATGCCCAGGGGTGGGATTGCTGGGTCATATGTTAGCTCTAGTTTTAGTTTCTTAAGGAACTTCCATGCTGTTCTCCATAGTGGCTGTACCAATTTATATTCCCAGCCAGTGTAGGAGGGTTCCCTTTTCTCCACACTCTCTCCAGCATTTATTGTTTGTAGATATTTTGATGATGGCCATTCTGACCAGTGTGAGGTGATACCTCATTGCAGTTTTGATTTGCATTGCTCTAATAATTAGTAATGTTGAGCATCTTTTCATGTACTTTTTGGCCATCTGTCTGTCTTCTTTGGAGAAATGTCTATTTAGATCTTCTGCCCATTTTTCTGTTGGGTTGTTTGTTTTTTTGATATTAATATACATGAGCCATATGAGAGAAAATATTTGCTTGAGTTTATTGATGAGAGGCATAAGTACAACTGTGTGGGTTTTTCTATGGAAAAAAAAAATCCAGAAAGTTCCAAAAAGCACAACTTGAATTTGCTGCACACTGACAACTATTTACATAGCATTTACATTGTATTTACAACAATTTACATAGCATTTACATTGTATTAGGTAATACAGAGGTATTAGGTAATCTAGAGATTACTTAAAGTATACGAGAGGATGTGCGTAGGTTATATGCAAACACTGTTATTTTATATAAGGGACTAGAGGGTCTGTGACTTTTGGTATCCCAGCAGATACCTAGGGACGACTGAATTGTTCTTTCCAGATCCTTTTTTTTGGAGAAGAGTTATGATAGAGTTTTTTGTTTGTTTGGGGTTTTTCTGGGCTAGTAATCAGAAAGATTATCTAGTGTAATTTCTTTGAATGGAGAGATTTTATAGGCAGGCAACAGGAGCTCCCAACCACTTCTCTCCATGAGCACTGATGGAGGGAGTGCCTGTGTGTGAGTGTGTTTTAGGGTGGAAAAAAGGGAGGGTGCTAACGATAAACTGGGACACTGGGTTGCACGAAGTTGTTTGTTAATCCTTTTGAAGGGGAGACACCAGAGCTCAGCCATGTGTCCTTCCTCACAGAGTTATTCATAGTTGGAGGAGGCAAGAAATATACAGCCTCTGATCAAGTTGGATATTTTTTAAACTTGATTTTGCGTTTTTTATATTACGGGCACCAGGATGAGGACAGCAACGGGAAGGAGAGGTACAACAGCTGACATGTAGCCCCTTTGTGACTTGTGTTAGGTGGGGTATCCTACTCCTTCTTCAATTTTAAATAACCCTCTCAATTTCCTGCCCTGTGGGCTGAGAACTTTTCTCCTGCCGGAAGCTCTCCCCTGTTCCCTCAGAATTTAGGAAGAAGAGAAGATGGGGTCAGACTTACCTGAGAACGATTGATAGCCCCTCTGTGGGTTTGTTCCTGAGGAAGGAAAAAGAACTTGCATCTTACTTTACTTCATGTCACACCCTGCTTGGCCCTCAAATCGCTGCTCTCAGATGTGCTCTCTCCGCCACATCCTGTCTGTCTGGGTTTCCCTCCCTCTCTTTTGTTTTGCTGCTGGGCAGGCCACTAAATGTTGTGGCTAATCCCTTGTGCCTACAATCCTTCTTCCCAGGGTGAAAAAGATGGGAGAGGGATGCTCCTGAGAGGTGAGAGGCCCAACAAGAAGAGACCTAGAGGTGCCAAGGGCAAAGCCCTATTTCCCAGTTCAGCGCCAGGCCTCCCTGCCTACCTGCTTCTTTGGGCATCACAGTTTAAGGCGACATTTTGGAGCTAGGAGACTTTGTTACTTATTGGAATTTTTTCCCCTCAATTACATATTTGTCTCCACAGTTAGACACTGAGTCTCCACAGGCGTGGACCCTGCCATGAACTTCTCTTGTATTCTTTGCATGGCCTACACTGTAGGAGGCACATGGCAGGGCCTCAGAATATGGGGGTTTCATTGCATTAATAGTTTGTAGCCTATCTTACTCATTCTCTTACCTTCACTTAATTGCCATTTTTATCTGTTTCTTCAATGACCAGCACTTGCTTGGTTCTCCCTGGAGAAGCATTTATTCTTCCAGGTGGGTCAAACTCTGCATGCCTCCAAAGCTGTCTGCAGTAAGATTGGTTTGGCCATATCTGACTTTATCTGTTGAGCTGAATCTTACCTTTTCCTCTCTTGTAATCCTGTGAAGAGCCTGCAATCTCAGGAACATGAGCCTCACTTTTTACTTAAGGAGCTTCCTTAACTACCAGGAGATGGAAGGACCTGAGTTCTTTTTCATCAGGTCTCACTTAAATTGGCTGTGTGGTTAGAGAGTGTCCTTTCACCTCTGTGTAGTGTACTTTAATAATTGAGAGTCACCCCAGCTCCCTTAATCATATCACTTACTCTGTTACTTTTGCTTTCATTAAAGTCGTCCTATTCCTTTGTCATAGTTGTTTAATGCAGTTTTTTTTTCCCTAGCCAGACTCATTTCTTTGAAGGGCAGGGACAAGACCTAATCCTCATTTATCCTTGGCTACCCTTTTTCTCCCTATAGACCAAGTGTAAGACTCCATTCAAATTAGGTGATCCATAAGTGTTTTAACCTAATTAAACCCAAGCATTTATTGAGTTCAACAGCAAGAAATGCCTTTAATACATTATCTTCTAAACACACCTTAGAGGTCATCAGGTCTACCTCTTTTTATGATCAATTTATTGATTCAGTTACTTCTTCATTCATCCCTCCCTCCTTCCCTCTATTTTGTACCAGGCACTGTGTAAGGAGCAAGGGATCTGAGGTGAATATAGACGTGGCGCTTACTATCAAATGGAGAAGATAGACAATGAACAAATAATTAAGTCTGAAAGCTGTACGTACTGGGAGCTACAGAAGCCCACCACGGGGAGCTGTCTTAGGGTCCAAGGAGGCTTTTGTGAGAATGTAAGGTTTAAACTGGGGATTATCAACCCAGAGAAGGGAAGTGACTTGCCCAAGGCCAGTCAGTAGCTCCTGTGTAGCAGAGCTTGGCCTGTAACCCAGATTTCTACCCTGCCCTGGGTTTATTCCCCTGAATTTCGTGAGAATGCTGTGAAAACTCTCATTGTTAAAGTACTTTGATCTTCTGAATTTCATTGTGTACACACCTCTTAGCTATTACATGACTAGCTTACATTTTGATGAGAAAACCTTATATATTTTTTCCTTCCTTGCCACCTGTGAAGCAATGTGCAATGCTTTAGTATCTTCCCTCCTTCTGGAGTAGTTATTGGCTCGCCTTCTATTAACCTTCTCTCAATCCTGTGATAGTTTATGTTCTTCATAAGTTTTAAGTCTTATTTAATTTCCCCTAACTTATTAGGAGATTTAAAATTTTGTCCTACAGGGTGGTAAAAATTAAGGACTCAGGAACTATAGAAATTGAGAGTGGCCAAAAGATAAGTGATGATAAATAAGAACTTTAATAAAAATTTTAAATTTTCAGAATAAACTTCAGGGGTTCTCTGAGATGAGCCTCAAGAGTAGAGACTGGAAAGGGATCTTTTTGCCAATTTTTCCTAACTCTTCAAACCTTTTTACATAAGAAGGCTTGGCTAGAGATGCCAACTGGCAAAAACTAAGAGAAATCCTCATGTATCTATGCACAAATTTTTCACGTAGTATGCATGGGAGGAAGAGCAAGGCAGTGGGGATGGAGTCCTTGGAAGGAAGATGTTAGAAAGGGGCCCTCTTAACCTATAGATAGAGTGGGTATTCTGCATTGGACCTGTACAGATAGTCCTATGATAGAAACATTTTATCATTCTGTATTAGTTTGCAGAGAAATACAGAAAATATGATTTGTGCAAGATCACACATCTGGTTAATGAAGTCTTGAACTGTGTGGAATTGTCTGCAAAATGTTTACATTTAAGGGCATTTTTTTCTGGGTGGGTCTGTTTTCATAAGATTCTCAAACAGGGTTCTCATCACAGAAAGGTTAAGAATAATGGTACTAGCAGAAAATACTGATTTTAAAAAGTTTGGAGTGATAGAATCTTTCCATATGTGTCATGAAAATCAGAAATTGTTTAAAAATTGCTCTTTTATAGTATAATAAAAGCTTACACATGACAAAAATCACAAGATTTAAAGATGTGACTAACTGCAAAATATTTAGAACATGTTTATTGTTAATATCTCTAACATGCAAGTAGAAACACATCGGCAGTGTGTTTCAACAACATGATGGTGTTGGCAAGAGTGAAGACCTCTGGAAGGCTATGGTTGGTTGGGTCTATGTTGTTATAACCTTTCTGGAGGGCAGTGTAGCCGCATACATAACTATGTAAGATGTGCATACACTTTGGTTGAGCAATTCAACTTCTAGAATTTGTATAGAGAAGGCAATTGTACAGCTACTGAAAGATGCACGCACAGAGATACCCATGGCAGGTTTGTGTTTGATAAGAAAAAGCTAGAAATAACCTAAGTATCCATTAGTTGGAGACTTGTTTCTAAATAATGGTACATGTCTACGATGGAATACTTGGTAGCCATTAATAATGATAAAGTTCTTCTGAACAGAGAGCCCGGAAATGAACCTACACTTATATGGTCACTTAATGTATGACAAAGGAGGCAAGGGTATATAATGTGGAAAAGACAGCCTCTTCAAAAAACAATGTTGGGAAAACTGGACAGCTACATGCAGAAGAATCAAACTGGACTTTTTTCTCATACCATGTACAAAAATAAACTCAAAATGGGTTAAAGACTTAAATATGAGACCTGAAACCATAAAACTCCTAGAAGAAAACATAGGCAGTACGCTCTATGACACTGGTCTTACCAATATTTTTTTGGATCTGTCTCCTCGGGCAAGGGAAACAAAAGCAACAATAAACAAATGGGACTATATCAAACTAAAAAGCTTTTCTCTGTGAAGGAAACTATTAACAAAATGAAAAGGCAGACTACTGAATGGGAGAAGATGTTTGCAAATGACATATCCTATAAGGGGGTTAATATCTAAAATATACAAAGAACTCATACAACTCAACATAAAAAACATAAACTCTATTAAAAAATGAACAGATCTGAATAGATATTTGTCCAAAAAAGACATACAGATGGCCAAGAGAAACATGAAAAAATGCTCAACATCACTAATCATCAGGAAAATGCAAATCAAAAACCACAAAACCTTACACCTGTCAGAATGGCTATCATCAAAAAGGCAACAGATAACAAATATTGGCCAGGATGTGGAGATAAGGGAACCCTTGTGCACTGTTGGTGGGAATATAAATTGGTGCAGCCACTATGGAAAACAGTATGGAGGTTCCTCAAAAAACTAAAAATAGATCTATCATATGATCCAGCAATCCCACTCCTGGGTATATATCTGAAGAAAATGAAAATAGTAATTCAAAAAGATACATGTACCCCGATGTTCATAGCAGCATTATTTACAATAGCCAAGACATGGAAACAACTGAAACATCCATTAATAGATGAATGGATAAAGAAGACACACACACACACACACACACACACACACACACACACACACACACACACATCCATAGACATACACAGACTGGAATATTAGCCATAAAAATGAAATCTTGTGGGCTTCCCTGGTGGTGCAGTGGTTGAGAGTCTGCCTGCCAATGCAGGGGACACGGGTTCGAGCCCTGGTCTGGGAGGATCCCACATGCCACGGAGCAACTGGGCCCGTGAGCCACAATTACTGAGCCTGCGCGTCTGGAGCCTGTGCTCCGCAACAGGAGAGGCCGCGATGGTGAGAGGCCCGCGCACCGCGGTGAAGAGTGGCCCCCGCTTGCCGCAACTAGAGAAAGCCCTCGCACAGAAGCGAAGACCCAGCACAGTCATGAATAAATAAATAAATAAATAAAGGACCGTGAATTTCTAAAAAAAAAAAAAAAATGAAATCTTGTCATTTGTGATGAGATGGATGGACCTAGAGGGTATTATGCTAAGTGAAATATGTCAGGGAAAAACAAATACCATATGATTTCACTTATATGTAGAATCTAAGAAAAAAAACAAATGAACAAACATTACAGAAACAGAGTCATGGATACAGAGAATAAACGGTCTGGTTGCCAGATTTGCGGGGGGTTGGGGGACGGTGGGGGACGGTGGGTGAAATAGGTGAGGGAGATTAAGAGATACAAACTTCCAATTATAAAATGAGTCACAGGGATGAAACGTACAGCATGGGGAATATAGTCAATAAAATTGTAATAACTTTGGGTAACTAGTCTTATTGTGGAGATCATTTTGTAATGTATAGAAATATCAAATCACAATGTTCTAACATAACTAACATAGTATAGTATGTAAATTATACTTCAATTAAAAAAAGGTACTTTATTTTTATGGAAAGATATCTCTGATAAATTAGTAAGTTAAAATAATTGTGATCACAGAAAATCTTAAATAATGTGAATCCATATATATAAAATTGTTTTTAAATATGTATGTGGGCAGAAGGAATATTGAATAACATCTTAGCAGTGGTTTTTTCAAGTGATTTTTATTTTTGTTTTGGTATTTTGCTGTGTAATTTAAATGCTTGTACAATGAGCATGCCTCATTAAAATTCCTAACAATACTTAAAACCTGCTTGGTCCTACTGATCAAGTGTTTGTATCACCATCTAAACGAGGTAGCATGTTAAGTGGGTGGAAAGGACTGGACATTGTTTTTATAGAACATCTATTAAGTTCAACTTGATATACACTGTGACATTAGGTGATAGGGATACAGATAAGTGTCTTTGTTGCCTAGGAGCTTAAAGTCTAGAATAATTCCAAAGTGATATGTTATCAAGTAGGTCTGCAGTTCTGTGGCATGGAGTATGTAAGTACCTGCCAAGCTTTTATGATGGCATGTGTATTCAAATTTGTCATTTTACCTTGAGTGTTTACCCACATGTGAATGGAAAATCTGTGAGTGCTTCACTTTGAAGGAGATATTTTGGCACAATTTTATGGGCCTCCAGAATCATTTAACTGAGTGTTGCTAACAGTTTTGGCACTTATTTTTAAAAGGAGCTAGCAATTTCTTTCATTGGCAATTCATTAGGTATCCTAACCACCTGCAATTTAAATCTGGTAGCATGGACCCTGAGTCTTCTCCATGGCAATGCTGGAAAGTTGGGATGCCTTTTCTAGAAGAAAAAGTCATTTATTAGCTTCGCAAATAAAATGAGTGCTTAGTCATTCCTTCACCCAGTTTTTCTTTATCTGACGTGGATGTTTCCCTATAGCATCATCATATTGTTGTTGTTGTTTTTAATAGATCTTTATTGGAGTATAATTGCTTCACAATACTGTGTTAGTTCTGTTGTACAACAAAGTGAATTAGCCATATGCATACATATATCCCCATATCCCCTCCCTCTTGAGCCTCCCTCCCATCCTCCCTATCCCACCTCTCTAGGTCATCGCAAAGCACCGAGCTGATGTCCCTGTGCTATGCTGCTGCTTCCCACTAGCTATCTGTTTTACATTTGGTAGTGTATATATGTTGATGCTACTGTCACTTCACCCCAGCTTCCCCTCCCCACACCGTGTCCTCAAGTCCATTCTCTATGGCTGTGTCTTTATTCCTGCCCTCTCACTAGGTTCATCAGTACCATTTTTTTTTTTTTTTTAGATTCCATATATATGTGTTAGCATACGGTATTTATTTTTCCCTTTCTGACTTACTTCGCTCTATATTGACAGACTCTAGGTCCATCCACCTCACTACAAATAACTCAATTTCGTTTCTTTTTTTTTTTTAATTAATTAATTAATTAATTAATTAATTTACTTATTTATGGCTGTGTTGGGTCTTCCTTTCTGTGTGAGGGCTTTCTCCAGTTGTGGCAAGCGGGGGCCACTCTTCATCGCGGTGCACGGGCCTCTCACTATTGCGTTCTCTCTGCACAGGCTCCAGACGCGCAGGCTCAGTAATTGTGGCTCACGGGCCCTGCTGCTCTGCGGCATGTGGGATCCTCCCAGACCAGGGCTCGAACCCGTGTCCCCTGCATTAGCAGGCAGACTCTCAACCACTGCGCCACCAGGGAAGCCCTCGTTTCTTTTTATGGCTGAGTAATATTCCATTGTATATATGTGCCACATCTTCTTTATCCATTCATCTCTCGATGGACATTTAGGTTGCTTCCATGTCCTGGCTATTTTAAATAGTGCTGCAATGAACATTGTGCTACATGTCTCTTTTTGAATTATGTTTTTCTAAGGGTATATGCCCAGTAGTGGGATTGCTGGGTCATATGTTAGTTCTATTTTTAGTTTTTTAAGGCACCCCCATACTGTTCTTCATAGTAGCTGTATCAATTTACATTCCCACCGACAGTGCAGGAGGGTTCCCTTTTCACCACAACCTTTCCAGCATTTGTTGTTTGTAGATTTTTTGATACTGGCCATTCTGACTGGTGTGAGGTGATACCTCATTGTAGTTTTGATTTGCATTTCTCTAATAATTAGTGATGTTGAGCATCTTTTCATGTGCCTCTTGGCTATCTGTATGTCTTCTTTGGTGAAATGTCTAGGTCTTCTGCCCAGTTTTTAATTAAATTGTTTGTTTTTTGATATTGAGCTCCATGAGCTGTTTGTATATTTTGGAGATTAATCCTTTGTCCATTGTTTCATTTGCAAATATTTTCTCCCATTCTGAGCATTGTCATTTCGTCATCTTTATGGTTTCCTTTGCTGTGCAAAAGCTTTTAAGTTTAATTAGGTCCCATTTGTTTATTTTTGTTTTTATTTCCATTACTCTAGGAGGTGGGTCAGAAAAGATCTTGCTGTGTTTTATGTCAGAGTGTTTTTCCTGTGATTTCCTCTAAGAGTTTTGTAGTGTCTGGTCTTACATTTAGGTCTTTAATCCAATTGGAGTTTATTTTTGTGTATGGCATTAGGTAGTGTTCTAATTTCATTCTTTTACATGTAGCTGTCTAGTTTTCCCAGCACCACTTATTGAAGAGGCTGTCTTTTCTCCATTATATGTTCTTCCCTCCTTTGTCATAAATTAGGTGACCATATGTATGTGGGTTTATCTCTGGGCTTCCTATCCTGTAGCATTGATCTATATTTCTGTTTTTGTGCCAGTACCATACTGTCTTGATTACTGTAGCTTTGTAGTATAGTTTGAAGTTGGGGAGGCTGATTCCTCCAGATTTGTTTTTCTTTCTCAAGATTGCTTTGGCTATTTGGCATCTTTTGTGTTTGCATACGAATTGTAAAATTTTTTGTTTTAATTCTGTGAAGAATGCTGCTGGTAGTTTGATAAGGATTGCATTGAATCTGTAGATTGCTTTAGGTAGTATAGTCATTTTCACAACATTGGTCCTTCCAATCCAGGAACATGGTATATTTCTCCATCTGTTTATGTCATCTTTGATTTCTTTCATCAGTGTTTTATAGTTTTCTGAGTACAAGTCTTTCACCTCTTTAGGTAGGCTTATTCCTAGGTATTTTATTCTTTTTGTTGTGATGGTAAATAGGATTGTTTCCTTAATTTCTCTTTCTGATTTTTCATTATTAGTGTATAGGAATCCCAGAGATTTCTGTGCATTAATTTTGTATCCTGCAACCTTACCAAATTCATTGATTAGTTCTACTAGTTTTCTTGTGGCATCTTTAGGATTTTCATGTCATCTGCAAGCAGTGACAGTTTTACTTCTTCTTTTCCAATTTGTATTCCTTTTATTTCTTTTTCTTCTCTGATTGACGTGTCTAGGACTTCCAAAACTATGTTAAATAAGAGTGATGATAGTGGACATCCTTGTCTTGTTCCTGATCTTAGTGGAAATGCTTTCAGTTTTTCACCACTGAGTATGTTTGCTGTGGGTTTGTCATCTATGGCCTTTATTATGTTGAGGTAGCTTCCCTCTATGCCCATTTTCTGGAGAGTTTTTATCATAAATGGGTGTTGAATTTTGTCAAGCTTTTTCTGCATCTATTGTGATGATCTTATGGTTTTTATTGCTTAATTTGTTAATCTGGTGTATCACATTGATTGATTTGCGTATATTGAAGAATCCTTGCATCCCTGGGATAAATCCCACTTGATCATGGTGTACGATCCTTTTAATATGTTGTTGGATTCTGTTTGCTAGTATTTTGTTCAGGATTTTTGCATCTATGCTCGTCAGTGATATTGGTTTATAGTTTTCTTTTTTGTGATATCTTTGTCTGATTTTGGTATCAGGTTGATGGTGGCTTTGTAGAATGAATTTGGGAGTGTTCCTCCCAATGCAGTTTTTTGGAAGAGTTTGAGAAGGATCAGTGTTAGCTCTTCTCTCAATGTTTGATAGAAATCGCCTGTGAAGCCATCTGATCCTGGACTTTTATTTGTTGGAAGAGTTTTAATTACAGTTTCATTTTCATTACTTGTTATAAATGTGCTTATATTTTCTGATTCTTCCTGGTTCAGTCTTGGAAAATTGTACCTTTCCAAGAATTTGTCCATTTCTTCATGGTTGTCCATTTTATCAGCATATAGTTGTTTGTAGTGTCTCTTATAATCCTTTGTATTTCTGCGGTGTCAGGTATAATTTATCCCTTTTCATTTCTAATTTTATTGATTTGCGTCCTCTCCTGTTTTTTCTGTATGAGTCTGGCTAAGGGTTGATCAATTTTGTTTATCTTCTCAAAGAACCAGCTTTTAGTTTCATTGATCTTTGCTATTGTTTTCTTTGTTTCTACTTCATTTATTTCTGCTCTGATCTTTATGATTTCTTTCCTTCTACTGACTTTAGGTTTTCTTTGTTCTTCTTTCTCTAGGTGCTTTAGGTGTTGTGTTAGATCGTTTATTTGAGATTTTTCTTGTTTCTTGAGGTGAGATTGAATTGGTATAAACTTCCCTCTTAAGTGCTTTTGCTGCATCCCACAGGTTTTGGATCGTGTTTTTGTTGTCATTTGTTTCTATGTATTTTTTACTTTCTTTGATTTCTTCAGTGATCTCTTGGTTACTTAGTAGCACACTGTTTAGCCTCCATGTATCTGTGGTTTTTTCCTGTAATTTCCTGTAATTGATTTCCAATCTCATAGTGCTGTGGTCAGAAAAGCTGCTTGATACAATTTCAACTTACTTAAATTTTCTGAGGCTTGGTTTGTGACCCAAGATGTGATCTATCCTGGAGAATGTTCTGTGTGCACTTGAGAAGAAAGTGTATTCTGCCACTTTCAGGTGGAATGTTCTATAAATATGAATTAAATCTGTCTGGTCTAATGTGTCAGTTAAAGCTTGTGTTTCCTTATTTATTTTCTGTTTGGATGATTTGTCCGTTTGTGTAAGTGGGGTGTTAAAGTCCCCTACAATTATTGTGTTATTGTTGATTCCCCTTACATGGTTGTTAGCATTTGCCTTATGTATTGAGGTGCTCCTACGTTGGGTGCATAAACATTTATAATTGTTATATCTTCTTCCTGGATTGGTCCCTTGATCATTACATAGTGTCCTTCCTTATCTCTTATAACAGTCTTTATTTTAAAGTCTATTTTATCTAATATGAGTGTCGCTGCTCCAGCTTTCTTTTGATTTCCATTTGCATGGAATATTCTCTTCCATCCCTTCACTTTCAGTCTGTATGTGTCCCTAGGTCTGAAGTGGGTCTCTTGTAGACAGCCTGTATATGGGTCTTGTTTTTGTGTCCATTCAGGCAGTCTGTGTCTTTTGGTTGGGGTATTTAATCCATTTACATTAAGGTTATTATCAATATGTATGTTCCTATTACCATTTTCTTAATTGTTTTGGGTTTGTTTTTGCGGGTCTTTTTCTTCTGTTGTGTTTCCTGCCTAGAGAAGTTTCTTTAGCATTTGTTGTAAAGCTGGTTTGTTGGTGCTGAATTCTTTTAGCTTTTGCTTGTCTGAAAACCTTTTGATTTCTCTGTCGAATCTGAATGAGATCCTTGCTGGGTAGAGTAATCTTGGTTGTAGGTTTTTCTCTTTCATCACTTTAAGTATATCCTGCCACTCTCTTCTGGCCTGCAGAGTTTCTGCTGAAAAATCAGCTGGTAACCTTATGGGGATCCCTTTGTATGTTATTTTTTGTTTTTTCCCTTGCTGCTTTTAATATTTTTTCTTTGAATTTAATTTTTGTTAGTTTGATTAATATGTGTCTTGGTGTGTTTCTCCTAGCGTTTATCCTATATGGGACTCTCTGTGCTTTCTGGGCTTGGGTGACTATTTCCTTTCCCACGTTAGGGATGTTTTCCACTATAATCTCTTCAAATATTTTCTCAGTCCCTTTCTTTTTCTCTTCTTCTTCTGGGACCCCTATAGTTCGAATGTTGGTGTGTTTAGTGTTGTCCCAGAGGTCTCTGAGATTGTCTTCAATTTTTCTCATTCTTATTTCTTGATTCTGCTCCTCGGCAGTTATTTCCACCATTTTGTCTTCCAGCTCACTTATTCGTTCTTCTGCCTCAGTTATTCTGTTAGTGATTCCTTCTAGTGTATTTTTCATTTCAGTTATTGTGTTGTTCATCTCTGTTTGTTTGTTTTTTAGTTCTTCTAGATCTTTGTTAAACATTTCTTGAATTTTCTCAATCTGTGCCTCCAGTCTATTTCTGAGATTCTGGATCATCTTTACTGTCATTACTCTGAATTCTTTTTCAGGTAGGTTGTCTATCTCCTCTTCATTTATTTATTCTTGTAGGTTTTTACCTGGCTCCTTCATCTGTGATATATTTTTTTGCTGTCTCATTTTTTCCCCCCTTTTTTTAATGAGTGAGATTGTGTTCTTGTCTTACTGGTTGTTTGGCCTGAGGCTTCCAACACTGGAGTTTGTAGGCTGTTGGGTAGAGCTGGGTCTTGGTGCTGAGATGAGGACCTCCAGGAGACCTCACTCTGATGAATATTCCTTGGGGTCTGAGGTTCTCTGTTAGTCCAGTGGTTTGGACTCGGAGCTCCCACCGCAGAAGCTTTGGCACAACCCCTGGCTCATGAACCACGTTCCCACAAACTACATGGGGCAGCCAAAAAACAAAAACAAAAAACGGAGAACAATAACAAAGTAAAAAATAAATAAAATTCGACTAGGAAACTAACAGCTATCTTAGAAAAAATATAAAAATAAAAATATAGATGAAACAACAACTGGAAGGTAAAATAGAACCACGATAGTAAAAAAGAGGAGGAGGAAAAAAAAAAGGTGGAAAAGGCCTTGGCTGTGGAGGGTGGGGCCTAAGCAGGGGTGAGGTTTGGGCGGTAGGCAGGGCCTATGCTTCGGACCCACAGGGCTGGAAAAGGCCCTGGGAGGTGTGGGGGTTGGGGCTTAGGCTCAACCGAACAGAAGGGGCCCAGGGTGCCTCCTGCCTGTGGTCTCAGAGGGCGGGGGACCCCACCTGGGAACGCAGCAGGTTTCCTGGGCTCAAGTTGGGGGCAGGGGCCAAACGCCCTCCACTCCTCCTCCTGCTCCTCTGGTCTTGGAGGGCCCCTCCCACTTGACCTTCTTGTTCTCTCCTACGTCCTCCTCCCTCCTATGCCCCCAAGACCAACCTGGCCCAGAGGGGACCTCTGAGGGCGTAGGACCCAGCCCAAGAACCGGGCACACTCCCCTGGCTGATTGGGGAGGGGAAATGCTGGGCACGCTCCCCCCAGATCTGTACCTCTGAGGGTACCTCCAGGTGTGGGAACCCCTCCCCACTTTCAGCCACCCTTCAGGGGCGCTGGTCCTGTCCGGCCTCCACTTTTCCTCCCCCTTCAGTACCCTTACGTCCTACCGGTTCACTTGGGTTTTCATCCTGTCTCCTTGGGTGTCAGGATCCCCCACCAGCATCCTGCAGGTGCCCTAGTTGTGGGGAGACGTGAACTCTGCGTCTTCCCACACCACCATCTTGACTCTGCTGCCTCCATATTGTTTTTTGACATTGGAAAATCATAACCTCTTGAGTGAAGGCAAAATAATATCCATGAAACCTTTTTAGAGTTCTTGATAATTTTATTAATTCTCCATTAACATCTCATTATTTAAAACTGTTTTAATTTTCTGTGAGCTTAGAAAGTAAAAACGTCTATCTGCAGCTAATGGACATTCTTTTGGGCCAAAGGCTAGGAGCCCATGATCTAAAGAATCTCTTTTAAAGGAAGTTAGTTAATGGCTTCTGCCATCCAATCTCCTCTTTTACTTTTATGAGAATTTGTGCTAAGGGGAATCTTTGGGAGCATATTCCAACTCAGGACATGTATACTGCCTTAGAAACTTGAAGCAAGTCTTAAATGAAACTTACTTTCACAGAATTAAATTTGTTTCATTCTGAAATCTGGTGATATTATTTAATGCCAGTTCATTTCTACAAAGATTTATCAAGCCCCTGTGGATTCAGGGAGAAGAAAGATGGGAGACAACGCTTTTGAGGACTGTAGCCAGTCCCCTGGGGCATGCTGAGGGCTCACTGGTGATCTTGGGTTTAGAGTGAGAGCATTCAACAGAATTCTGTGTCTTTCCTCTCTCTGGGCGTATGTGTGAAGGAGTGGAGAGAGGAAGTCAGTCACGGTGTGGCTTTGCCAAGTGAGCGGGTCCCTGTGAGAGTGGGAGGGATTTTCACTCAGGGAGGGAGTGGTTATGACAATTGAACATGGAATTTAAACTGGTGAAGGAGGTGAGGCCAGACAGGAGGAGGCTGAGGGAAAGTGAGAAGTGGGAGGATCAGCAGGTCTCACTGGGGTCACTGGAGTGGGGGTACCAGAGGTGGGAAACTGAGAGGATGGTGGTGGTTGGAGAGGAATATGGAGGAATTTCAGTTAAGAATTGGTGTGTGTTCTTGGAGTTAGGGTGGAGGACAGGGACTGAGAAGTGGGGGATTGGAAGGACCATCTACGTGGACACCGAATTCACCGAGAATTGTGGCCACCATAGTGATGGAGAGTGACAGGGAGCCAGGAAACCAGATCTTCCTAGAATGCGGGGAAATGGGTGGTACGGTCTGATTTTTTGTGATTCAGAACTCAGAGTTTTTCGGAAGAGGAAAGGGACAGTGGTCCAGATGTGGTGAAGAGAAGCAATAAGAACTTCCACCCTACTTCTAAGCCCTGTGGTTTGAGAATGTGGGGAGAAAATAGACACCACTTGAGAAGGCTGGGAGTGGGAGAGCAGTGTCCTCAGGGAACAGCCAAGTAGGAAGATAGAGGGAGCATTCAGAGAGGAAGGGGATCTTCCTGACGGCTGCCTGTGAGTTCCAGAGAGCACAGGAAAAGGGGCTTCAGACACTGGGAGGGAGAGGGTGAGAAGTAAGGTCAAGAAAAAACTATGAAAGAGGCTGTTTGGGCATAAAAGTTGGAGGAATGAGAAGTGACCTGGGCTTCTCATTGTGTCTATTGTCAACAGGAATAAAAGGTATAATGAAATTAGTCCTGATATTCCCAAGGCTGAGTATAGGGAATGGGATGGGAGGCAGGCAGTGTGGATATTGGAGCACCCAGGGTTCTGGGTCTTCAAACAGACTCCTGCATGAGGGGTAGTCTAACCCCAGCTAGAGGAGGGGCTATCTTAATTCTGAGCACTCAGCTCATCCTTACCCCTGCCCAGGGAAGGGTAAAGAGCAGGAAAGGGTCATGGAAGGCTCTTCTGCTTTATTCAACTTTGTGAATCACTTCACATATTTCACACATTGGCAGCATCACTTTGACTGTGACATATTCTGCTAATTACTTTGTGCCTGATAAAGAGCCCTCCTTCTTTTCTTTTTTCTTTCCTTCCCATTTACCCGTTTGTACTGCTTGTGTCTGGACAGATGAAGACCGTAATGTGTGCTAGTGTGAGGGCAGAGCATTGCAATATGCCCTATAGGGCTCTGCTTAGTTAGATACTATCTGCAAGAAAGCATTTGATTTAAAACCAGGGATCACTTCTGCCAACCTTAGGGACATCAGTTCTATCTTCTGGGCAATCCAAACAGGATTCCGTAGTACAAGCCAAAAGAAACTAAACAACTAAATGTATGAACTGACCTTTCAGTGACCTATTTTGGGTGAATTAATTTGTGTTTAACTCTTTGTGAGCACTGGATTTAAAATTCAAAATAAACTCCTTGATAAATCCTGACTGCCTCCCTGTGGACAGATGCTAGTTTCTTAATTCTCACAAGAAGAGATCCAAGAGAGATTTGTCAAAAGGACCTAATTTTAATTTTAACTCCTCTTTCTGGAATCCTGCTACCTTTACAAGGATATCACACAGAAATGACATTTCATGAAACATTTGAGTTGTTTTAACATTTCACTTCTAAAGGTCTACTTTGTGTGTGAGGGGAATTCTCAGAAATGAATCATAATTTTCAAAACAAAGGGAGGGAACAAATGTGAATATAAAGGTTGGTTAGAGAAGGAAACACATTTTTCTTGTGGAAAATTACAGCATGTGGTAGAGGTTTCAGAGGTGGACTGAAGCAGGGGAAGATGGCACTGATGAAACCATGATTTTAAAGGTACCCCTTCCTTCCTTACAAAGAAATCTATCCTACAGATCACTTACATAGTACATAAATAATAAACACAACCAAGTTTTACTGGCATTTTTTTCCAACTTTGCATTGACACTTCCTCATATCTGCAGTATAGTCATGGTCATAGTTTGGTCCCTGCAAGATTCTGAAAGTCCTGAGATAGCAAAGTTAAATCACATCCCTGCCAGGCTGTAAACTTTTAGAAAGCAGGACAAGACATTTTATGTCTTAAACGATGACTTTGGGGAAATGATCTCACCCTTTGGGATGTCCTAGATGCCAAAGTCACAATGACATGATACTTAAATGAATGTAAATATATTCAATGTATATTTGTTGAATAAATTAAATTGTGGCCAGTGTATTATTTAGTACTGTATATTCTTTTCTAATTCTGTGGCTGCTAGCAATTCAAATGCTTGTGTGTAAGGAAATGTACAAATATACACATGTACAGGTACACACACAGAGACATATACTGATACAGGACATACCTGGATATACAGAGAGACACCCTGACTCTTTGCTAACATAATTTTCAGTTAGCCAGAATGCTGCATTTCCCAACTAGGTATGTATAAGTTTACTGTAAACGTAGTTGTATTTGTCAGTTTTTTAATCTTTTGCCTCATAGGGGAAACAACCATGTTTAGGAAACTATGTGTTCGGAAATAAAAATCAGCTCAGGAAGGGGAATGTGGCATCTCTTGGTAGCTTAAACCTAACCTCTCCACTGCTGACCTAGTTTTGACATTTTTAAGCTCTATTTTGTGCAGAAGAAACACAATTTTATTCATGCTCTATAAACAAGTTATTCTTACGGAAAAAGTGAAGGGGCCTCAACATAGGTTCATATTCCTTAGTTAAGAGCTTCTATGATGAGAGAGAAGATGAAGGTGGTGGGATAGGATGTGGAATTCACCTCCCCTGACAAACACATAAAAAATACATCCTCATATGGAACAGTTCTTTTTTTTTAATATAAATTTATTTATTTATTTATTTATTTTTGGGTGTGTTGGGTCTTCGTTTCTGTGCGAGGGCTCTCTCTAGTTGCGGCGAGCGGGGGCCTCTCACTGTCGTGGCCTCTCTTGTTGTGGAGCACAGGCTCCAGACGCGCAGGCTCAGTAGTTGTGGCTCACGGGCCTAGTTGCTCTGCGGCATGTGGGATCTTCCCAGACCAGGGCTCGAACCCATGTCCCCTGCACTGGCAGGCAGATTCTCAACCACTGTGCCACCATGGAAGCCCCTAGTTTTTTTTTTTCTTAACGTTTTTATTGGAGTATAATTGCTTTACAATGGTGTGTTAGTTTCTGCTTTATAACGAAGTGAATCAGTTATCCATATGCATATATCCCCATATCTCTTCCCTCTTGCATCTCCCTCCCTCCCACCCTCCCTATCCCACCCTTCTAGCTGGTCACAAAACACTGAGCTGATCTCCCTGTGCTATGTGCCTGCTTCCCACTAGCTATCTTTTTTACATTTGGTAGTGTATATATGTCCACATATACACTACCACTCTCTCACTTTGTCCCAGCTTACCCTTCCCTCTCCCTGTGTCCTCAACTCCATTTCCTAGTAGGTCTGCATCTTTATTCCCGTCTTGCCCCTAGGTTCTTCATGACCATCATTTTTTTTAGATTCTATATATATGTGTTAGCATACGGTATTTGCTTTTCTCTTTCTGACTTACTTCACTCTCTAAGACAGACTCTAGGTCCATCCACCTCACTACAAATAACTCAATTTCGTTCCTTTTTCTGGCTTAGTAATATTCCATTGTATATATGTGCCACATCTTCTTTATCCATTCATCTTTTGATGGACACTTAGGTTGCTTCCATGTCCTGGCTATTGTAAATAGGGCTGCAATGAACATTGTGGTACATGACTCTTTTTGAGTTATGGTTTTCTCAGGGTATTTGCCCAGTAATGGGATTGCTGGGTCATGTGGTAGTTCTATTTTTAGTTTTTTAAGGAACCTCCATACTGTTCTCCATAGTGGCTGTATCAATTTACATTCCCACCAACAGTGCAAGAGGGTTCCCTTTTCTCCACACCCTCTCCAGTATTTATTGTTTGTAGATTTTTTGATACTGGCCATTCTGACCGGTGTGAGATGATATCGCATTGTAGTTTTGATTTACATTTCTCTAATGATTAATGATGTTGAGCATTCTTTCATGTGTTTGTTGGCAATCTGTATATCTTCTTTGGAGAAATGTCTATGTAGGTCTTCTGCCCATTTTTGGATTGGGTTGTTTGTTTTTTTGTTATTGAGCTGCATGAGCTGCTTGTAAATTTTAGAGATTAATCCTTTGTCAGTTGCTTCATCTGCAAATATTTTCTCCCATTCTGAGGGTTGTCTTTTTGTCTTGCTTATGGTTTCCTTTGATGTGCAAAAGCTTTTAAGTTTCATTAGGTCCCATTAGTTTATTTTTGTTTTTATTTCCATTTCTCTAGGAGGTGGGTCAAAAAGGACCTTGCTGTGATTTATGTCATAGAGTGTTCTTCCTATGTTTTCCTCTAAGAGTTTTATAGTGTCTGGTCTTACATTTAGGTCTTTAATCCATTTTGAGTTTATTTTTGTGTGTGGTGTTAGGGAGTGTTCTAATTTCATTCTTTTACATGTAGCTGTCCAGTTTTCCCAGCACCACTTATTGAAGAGGCTGTCTTTTCTCCATTGTGTACTCTTGCCTCCTTTATCAAAGATAAGGTGACCATATGTGCATGGGTTTATCTCTGGGCTTTCTATCCTGTGGAACAGTTCTTACTGAAAACTAACTGGATCCTGGCAGAAAGATTCCTGTACAAGCAAGGTTGTGAGAAAGATCCACGTGGAATTGGGTAAGGCACGAAGAGAAGTGTGCCCCAGGGAGGAGACTCAGAGGAAAAGGAAGATTTTAAGGTCAGAGATCCTCCTTGGGGAGTAAATGGTTTGAACTACATATTGGGCACCCTAGTCCTGGGGTCCAACACAGAGAAGATAAGCTCCCTTGATTGTTTGGAGGACCAGTGTGACCAACAGGAGGGCTGTTGGAAGCCTGGCCTCCACTTCTGTGGAGCACACACCCACTTGCTTGCTCCCAAGGCAGGGCAGGGATGGAGGATTGAAACTGCATGGGTGGCTGCTGGTTTCCTGTGACCGTCTAGGTGCATGCCCCAGCCTGAGCTGAACAAACACTCCAGCACCACTTATTATATGATGTCACAGCTTCACACCAGAGTGATGGCTACTATTGCCAAGGAAAGAGTTTGGCTGTTAGTCACTGAGGTGGCCCAGACCCAAAGCAACATCTGAGCAGGGCAGGGACAGCCATCACTGGCACTTGCACAGGCAGTGTATCCAAAGAGCCCCAAACTCTGTGGCTGGACCTCCACAACCTGCACCCCATCACATGCCAAGAACTGTCACATGCTGAGAGCCTGCTTGGGCACTTCTTGCTCCGTCACTACTCCCCTCTGGTGCAAGGATGCTGTTGCTGGGATGTGGGAGAGCTCACACTTAAAGGGAACAGAGCCAACTCAAACCTGACCCTCAGGGCTTCTACTCCAGTAACTTTGGACCCGACCCCCTCCACTAGGGCAGTGATGGCCACTGAGCAGAGGGGAAGCCCTGGCTCACACCTGGTTCAAGCCCTAGCCCCTCCTTCTCCAGCTTTACCTCCTACCTAGGTGACAGCTGCCAGCACACCCTGAGGAAAGACGTGACTTCTCTTCACATCAGATCCAGCTCTCCCATCAAAGCCATCAGGCACATGCTTTGTGCCCACAAAAAGGGGCATGTCCCACATAAGGACACCCCTTCAGGACCTCAATAGGTAACTGTTTCACCTAACTTCATAGAGACAGAGAAAGTTAAGCAAAATGAGAAAACAGAGGAATTGGTCTCAATTGAAAGAGTAAGAGAAAACTCCTGAAAAAACAAATAATAAAACAGAAATAAACAATTTACCAGATAAAGAATTCAAAGCATTAGTAATAAGAATGCTAACTGAATTAGGGAAAAGAATAGATGAAGGTGGTGAGAATTTTAACTAGAAAGGAACTAGAAAGTATAAAGAAGAACCAGTCAGAACTGAAGAATACAATAACTGAAATGAAAAACACATAAGAGGATCAATAGCAGAACAGGTGATACAGAATAATGCATAAGTAATATGGAAGATAGAATGATGGAAATCGCCCAATCAAAACAGCAAGAAGAAAAACAAATTTAAAAAAATGAGAACAGTTTAAGACTTCTCGGGGATAAATGAGGCATACCAACATTTGCATTATAGGAGTCCCAGAAGGAGGAGGAGACAGAGAAGGGGGTTGAAAATGTATTTGATGAAATTATGGATGAAAACTTCCCAAACCTGAAGAAGGATACAGATGTACAGGTACAGGAAGCATAGAGGATCCCAAACAAGATGAACCCAAACAGACCCACACCAAAACATATCAAAATGACAAAAGTTAAAGAGAGAATTCCAAAGGAATCAAGAGAAAAAGTCATATACAAGGGAACCCCCTTAAGACTATCAGCTGATTTTTTTTTGCAGAAACTTTGGAGGCCAGAAGGGACTGGCATGATATATTCAAAGGGAAAAACCTGCAACCTAGGATACTCTACCCAGCAAGATTATCATTTAAATTGAAGGAGAGATAAAGAACTTCTCAGATAAGCAAAAATGAAAAAAAGTTAATCAATAATAAACCTACCCTAAAAGATGTGTTAAAGGGTCTTCTCTAAGTGGAAAAGAAAAGGCTATAACAAGAAGTAAAGATCTATAGGAAAGGAAAAAATCCTACTAGAAAAGGCAAATATATAGTAAAGACTGAGGATCAACCACATGAATAATCTAGTGCAAAGGTTAAAAGACAAAAAAAATGTGAAAAAAAATGTGAAAGCAACTATAACTGTAATAAACAGTGAAGAGATAAACATGAAAATGTGAAATATGAAATCAAAAACACAAAATGTTGGGGAAGGGAGTAAAAAATGTATATCTTTTAGAATGTGTTTGAACTTAAATGACTACCACTTTAAAACAAGTAAATATAGTTTTAGGTCAACATATATGAACTCCATGCTAACCACAAATCAAAAACCTACAATAGATACACAAAAACTAGAGAGAAGGGAAAATAAGCATACCATTGATGAAAACCATCAAACCACAAGGGAAGAAACTAAAAGAAGAAGAAAACACAGAAGAACTGGAAAACAAGTAATAAAATGGCAACAAGTACATAGTTATCAATAATTACTTTAAATGTCAATGAACTAATACTCCAAACAAAAGAAATAGGGTGGCTGATTGGATAAAAAAACAAGACCTGTCTATATGCCACTTACAAGAGACTCACTCAGAGCTAAGACACACACAGACTGAAAGTGAGGGTTGGAAAAAGATATTTCATGCTAAAGGAAGTGACAGGAAAGTGGAGGTAGCCATACTCATATCAGACAAAAACATACTTTAAAACAAAGGCTATAACAAAAGACAAAGAAAGGCATTATATAATGATAAAGAAATAAATACAAGAAGAGGACATTACGCTCATTAATATATATGCACCCAATACAGGCACCCCTAAATATATAAAGCAAATATTAACGAACATAAATGGAGCAATTGACAATAATACAATAACAGTAGGAGACTTTAACATCCCACTGACATCAATGGACAGATCATTCATACAGGAAATCAACAAGGCAACAGAGGTCGTAACGACACATTAGACCAGTTGGAGTTAATAGATATCTATCAAACATTCCATCCAAAAAAGCAGAATACACATTCTTCTTAAGTACACATGGAATGATCTGCAGGGTAGATCACATGCTAGGCCACAAAACAAGTCTCAGCAAATTTAAGACTATAGAAATTATATCAAGAATTTTTTTTCAATCGCAACAGTATGAAAGTAGAAATAAATTAAAGAAAAATGGAAAAGCACAAACACGTGGATACGAAACAACATGATACTAAAAAGCCAATAGATTAATGAAGAAATCAAAGAGGCAATCATAAAATACCTCAAGACAAATTAAAATGGACACACAACACTTCAAAGTCTATGGGATGCAGCAAAAACAAGTCTAAGAGGAAACATTATAGCAATGAAGGTCTACCTCAAGAAACAAGAAGGATCTCAAATAAGCAACCTAACCTACCATCTAAAGAAAGTAGAAAAAGAAGAACAAACAAAGCCCAAAATCAGGAGAATGAAGGAGATAAAGATCAGAGAGGAATAAATAAAATAGAGAGCAAAAAACAATAGAAAAGAGCAATGAAATCAAGATCTGGTTTTTTGGAAAAACAAAGGTGATGAAACTTTAGCCAGGATCATCACGAAGAAAAAAGAGAGGACCCAAATAAAATAAGAAATGAAAGAAGGGAAATAACAACTGAACCGCAGAGACACAAGAAATCATAAGAGAATACTATGAACAATTATATGCCAGCAAATTGGACAACCTAGGAGAAAAGGACAAATTTCTAGAAACATACAACCTGCCAAAACTGAATCAGGAAGAAATAGACAATCAACAGACCTATTGCTAGTATTGAAATTGAATCAGTAATCAAAAACTTCCCAGGGAACAAAAGTCCAGGATTGGATGGCTTCACAGGGGGATTTTACCAAACATATAAAGAAGAGCTAATACCTGTCCTTCCCAAAACTATTGCAAAAAATTGAAGAAGACAGAACAATCCCAAATTCTTTCTACCTCACCATTACCTTGATACCAAAACCAGAAAAAAGATACTACAAAAAAATTACAGGCTAATATCTCTGCTGAAATATATGCAAAAATGCTCAATAAAATGTTAGCAAACTAAATCCAGTAATATGTAAAAAAAGGATCATACACCATGATCAAGTGGCAGTTATTCCAGGGATACAAGGATGCTTCAATATCCAAAAATTGATCGATATGATACACTGCTTTAACAAAAGGAAGGATAAAAATCACATGGTCATCTCAATAGATGCAGAAAAAGCATTTGACAAAATTCAACATGAATTCATGATAAAAATCCTCATCAAAGTGGGTATAGAGGGAACATCTCTCAACATAATAAATGCCATTTATGACAAACCCGTAGCTAACATATTCAGTGGTGAAAAGCTGAAAGCCATTCCTTTAAAATCAGTAACAAGACAAAGATGCCCACTCTTGCAACTTCTCTTTAATGTAGTATTGGAAGTCCTTGCCACAGCAATCATACAAGAAAAAGAAAGAACGTTCATCCAGGTTGCAAGGGAGGACGTAAAACTGTCACTGTTTGCAGATTACGTGATACTGTATATAGAGAACCATAAAGTCTTCACATAAATATTATTAGAACTAATAAGTGAATTCAGTAAGGTAGCAGGATATAAGATTAATACATAGAAATCACTTATGTTTCTTTACACTAGTAATGAAATATCAGAAAGAGAAATTTTTTCAAAAATCCACTTTAAAATTGCATCAAAAGAATAAAATACTTAAGAATAAATTTAACCAAGGAGGTGAAAGACCTATACTCTGAAAACTGTAAAACATTGAATAAGGAATTTGAAAATGATTCAAAGAAATGGAAAGAAATACTGTGTTCTTGGAAGAATTAAGAGTGTAAAACGTCAAGACTATCAAAAGCAATCTACAAATTCAATGCAATCCGTATCAAAACACCCATGACATTTTTTGCAAAACTAGAACAAATAATCCTAAAATTTATATGGAACAAAAAAAGACCATGAATTGCCAAAGCAGTTTCGAGAAAAAGAGAACAAAGCTGGAGGTATATAACTCTACCTGATCTCAGACTATACTACAAAGCTACAGTAATCAAAATATCATGATACTGGCACAAAAATAGACAAGAGACACACAGATCAATGGAACAGAATAGAGAGCAAAGAAATAAACCCACATGCTTATGGTCAATTACTTTATGACAAAGGAGGCAAGAATATACGATGGAGAAAAGGCAGTCTGTTCAATAAGTGGTGCTGGGAAAACTGGATAGCTACATGTAAAAGAATGAGATTAGAACATTTCCTCACACCGTATACAAAAATAAACTCAAAATGGATTAAAGACCTCAGTTTAAGACCTGAACCCGAGAAGCAAGAAGAACTACAGTCCTGCAGCCTGTGGAACAAGAACCACATTCACAGAAAGATAGACAAGATGAAAAGGCAGAGGGCTATATACCAGATGAAGGAACAAGATAAAACCGCAGAAAAACAACTAAATGAAGTGGAGATAGGCAACCTTCCAGAAAAAGAATTCAGAATAATGATAGTGAAGATGATCCAGGACCTCGGAAAAAGAATGGAGGCAAAGATCAAGAAGATGCAAGAGATGTTTAACAAAGATCTAGAAGAATTAAAGAACAAACAAATAGAGATGAACAATACAATAACTGGAATGAAAAATACACTAGAAGGAATCAATAGGAGAATAACTGAGGCAGAAGAACGGATAAGTGACCTGGAAGACAGAATGGTGGAATTCACTGCTGCAGAACAGAATAAAGAGAAAAGAATGAACAGAAATGAAGACAGCCTAAGAGACCTCTGGGACAGCATTAAATGCAACAACATTTGCATTATAGGGGTCCCAGAAGGAGAAGAGAGAGAGAAAGGACCCGAGAAAATATTTGAAGAGATGATAGTCGAAAACTTCCCTAACATGGGAAAGGAAACAGCCACCCAAGTCCAGGAAGCACAGAGAGTCCCATACAGGATAAACTCAGGGAGAAACACGCCGAGACACATAGTAATCAAATTGGCAAAAATTAAAGACAAAGAAAAATTATTGAAAGCAGCAAGGGAAAAACGACAAATAACATACAGGGGAACTCGCATAAGGTTAACAGCTGATTTCTCAGCAGAAACTGTACAGGGCAGAAGGGAGTGACATGATATACTTAAAGTGATGAAACGGAAGAACCTACAACCAACATTACTCTACCCAGCAAGGATCTCATTTAGATTCGATGGAGAAATCAAAAGCTTTACAGACAAGCAAAAGCTAAGAGAATTCAGCACCACCAAACCAGCTCTACAACAAATGCTAAAGGACCTTGTCTAAGTGGGAAACATGAGAAGAAAAGGACCTACAAAAACAACCCCAAAACAATTAAGAAAATGGTCATAGGAACATGCATATCTATAATTACCTTAAACGTGAATGGATTAAATGCTGCAACCAAAAGACACAGGCTTGCTGAATGGATACAAAAGGAAGACCCAAATATATGCTGTCTACAAAAGACCCACTTCAGACCTAGGGACACATACAGACTAAAAGTGAGGGAATGGAAAAAGATATTCCATGCAAATGGAAATCAAAAGAAAGGTGAAGTAGCAATACTCATATCAGATAAAATAGACCTTAATGTAAAGAATGTTACAGGAGACAAGGAAGGGACACTACATAATGATCAAGGGATCAATCCAAGAAGAAGATATAACAATTATAAATATATATGCACCCAACATAGGAGCACCTCAATACATAAGGCAACTGCTAACTGCTATAAAAGAGGAAATTGACAGTAACACAATAATAGTGGGGGACTTTAACACCTCACTTACACCAATGGACAGATCATCCGAACAGAAAATTAATAAGGAAACAGAAGCTTTAAATGACACAATAGATCAGATAGATTTAATTGATATTTATAGGACATTCCATCCAAAAAAGCAGATTACACTTTCTTCTCAAGTGAGCACGGAACATTCTCCAGGATAGATCACATCTTGAGTCACAAATCAAGTCTCAGTAAATTTAAGAAAATTGAAATCATATCAAGCATCTTTTCTGACCACAACGCTATGAGATTAGAAATCAATTACAGGGAAAAAAACGTATAAAACACAAACACATGGAGGCTAAACAATACATTACTAAATAACCAAGATATCACTGAGGAAATCAAAGAGGAAATCAAAAAACATGTAGAAACAAATGACAATGAAAACACGACAATCCAAAACCTATGGGATGCAGCAAAAGCAGTTCTAAGAGGGAAGTTTATAGCTATACAATCCTACCTCAAAAACAAGAAAAATCTCAAATAAACAATCTAACCTTACACCTAAAGGAACTAGAGAAAGAAGAACAAACAAAACCCAAAGTTAGCAGAAGGAAAGAAATCATAAAGATCAGAGCAGAAATAAATGAAATAGAAACAAAGAAAACAATAGCAAAGATCAATAAAACTAAAAGCTGGTTCTTTGAGAAGATAAACAAAATTGATAAACCATTAGCCAGACTCATCAAGAAAAAGGGGGAGAGGACTAAACTCAATAAAATTAGAAATGAAAAAGGAGAAGTTACAAGAGACACCGCAGAAATACAAAGCATCCTAAGAGACTACTACAAGCAACTCTATGCCAATAAAATGGACAACGTGGAAGAAATGGACAAATTATTAGAAAGGTATAGCCTTCCAAGACTGAACCAGGAAGAAATAGAAAATATGAACAGAGCAATCACAAGTAATGAAATTGAAACTGTGATTAAAAATCTTCCAACAAACAAAAGTCCAGGACCAGATGGCTTCACAGGTGAATTCTATCAAACATTTAGAGAAGAGCTAACACCCATCCTTCTCAAACTCTTCCAAAAAATTGCAGAGGAAGGAACACTCCCAAACTCATTCTATGAGGCCACGATCACCCTGATACCAAAACCAGACAAAAATACTACAAAAAAAATTACAGACCAATATCACTGATGAATATAGATGCAAAAATCCTCAACAAAATACTAGCAAACAGAATCCAACAGCGCATTATAAAGGATCATACACCATGATCAAGTGGGATTTATCCCAGAGATGCAGGTTTCTTCAATATACTCAATCAATGTGATACACCATATTAATAAATTGAAAAAGGAAGACCATATGAACATCTCAGAAGATGCTGATAAACTGCTTTTGAGAAAGTTAAACACCCATTTATGATAAAAACTCTCTGGAAAGTGGGCATAGAGCAAAACTACTTCAACATAATAAAGGCCATATAAGACAAACCCATAGCAAACATCATTCTCAATGGTGAAAAACTGAAAGGATTTCCTCTAAGATCAGGAACAAGACAAGATGTCCACTCTCACCACTATTATTCAACATAGTTTTGGAAGTCCTAGCCATGGCAATCAGAGAAGAAAAAGAAATAAAAGGAATACAAATTGGAAAAGAAGAAGTAAAACTGTCATTGTTCGCAGATCACATGATACTATACATAGAGAATCCTAAAGATGCCCCCAGAAAACTACTAGAGTTAATCAATGAATTTGGTAAAGTAACAGGATACAAAATTAATGCACAGAAATCTCTTTCATTCCTATACACTAATGATGAAAAATCTGAAAGAGATATTAAGGAAACACTCCCATTTACCACTGAAAAAAAAGAATAAAATACCTAGGAATAAACCTACCTAGGGAGACAAAAGACTTGTATGCAGAAAACTATAAGACACTGATGAAAAAAATTAAAGATGATACGAACAGATGGAGAGATATACCATGTTCTTGGATTGGAAGAATGAATATTGTGAAAATGACTATACTACCCAAAGCAATCTACAGATTCAATGCAATCCCTATCAAATTACCAATGGCATTTTTTACAGAACTACAACAAAAAGTCTTAAACTTTGTGTGGAGACACAAAAGACCCCGAATAGCCAAAGCAGTCTTGAGGGAAAAAAACAGAGTTGGAGGAATCAGGCTCCCTGACTTCAGACTATACTGCAAAGCTACAGTAATCAAGACAATATGGTACTGGCACAAAAGCAGAGATATAGATCAATGGAACAGCATAGAAAGCCCAGAGATAAACCCATGCACCTATGGTCAACTAATCTATGACAACGGAGACAAGGATATACAATGGAGAAAAGACAGTCTCTTCAATAAGTGCTTCTGGGAAAACTGGACAGCTACATATAAAAGAATAAAATTAGAACACTCCCTAACACCATACACAAAAATAAACTCAAAATGGATTAGAGACCTAAATGTGAGACCAGACACTAGAAAACTCTTAGAGATAACATAGGAAGAACACTCTTTGACATAAATCACAGCAGAATCTTTTTTGATCTGCCTCCTAGAGTAATGGATATATAAACAATAATAAACAAATGGGACCTAATGAAACTTAAAAGCTTTTGCATAGCAAAGGAAACCATAAAGAAGATGAAAAGACAACCCTCAGAATGGGAGTAAATATTTGCAAATGAATCATCAGACAAAGGATTAATCTCCAAAATATATAAACAGCTCATGCAGCTCAATATTAAAAAAACAAACAAACCAATCCAAAAATGGGCAGAAGACCTAAATAGACATTTCTGCAAAGAAGACATACAGATGGACAAGAAGCACCTGAAAAGCTGCTCAACATCACTAATTATTAGAGAAATGCAAATCAAAGCTACAGTGACGTATCACCTCACACCATGTAGAATGGGCATCATCAGAAAATCTACAAACAACAAATGCTGGAGAGGGTGTGGAGAAAAGGGAACCCTCTTGCACTGTTGGTGGGAATGTAAATTGATACAGCCACTATGGAGAACAGTATGGAGTTTCCTTAAAAAACTAAAAATAGAATTACCATATGACCCTGCAATCCCGCTGCTGGGCATATACCCAGGGAAAAACATCATTCAAAAAGACACATGCACCCCAATGTTCATCACAGCACTATTTACAAAAGCCAGGTCATGGAAGTAACCTAAGTGTCCATGGACAGATGAATGGATAAAGAATATGTGGTACATATATACAATGGATTATTACTCAGCCATAGAAAGGAATGAAACTGGATCATTTGTAGAGACGTAGATGCATCTAGAGACTGTCATCCAGAGTGAAGTAAGTCAGAAAGAGAAAAACAAATATCGTATATTAATGCGTATATGTGGTACCTAGAAAACGGTACAGATGAACTGGTTTGCAGGGCAGAAATTGAGACACAGATGTAGAGGACAAACGTATGGACATCAACGGGGCAACGTGGTGGGTGGTGGTGGTGGTCGTGTGAAGAATTGGGAGATTGGGATTGACATGTATACACTGATGTGTATAAAATGGATGACTAATAAGAATCTGCTGTATAAAAAAAATAAATAAAATTTTAAAAAAAGTAAAAAGAAAGGAGGATGGAGGGAAGGAAGAGGGTCCCAGGGCCCCAGCTCCCTGAACCTGTAAGTAAAGAAAAAAATTAATAAAAAAAAATAAAGTGGGCTTCCCTGGTGGCGCAGTGGTTGAGAATCTGCCTGCCAGTGCAGGGAACACGGGTTCGGGCCCTGGTCTGGGAGGATCCCACGTGCTGCGGAGCAACTAGGCCCGTGAGCCACAACTGCTGAGCCTGCGCGTCTGGAGCCTGTGCTCTGCAACGGGAGAGGCCGCGATAGTGAGAGGCCCGCGCACCACGATGAAGAGTGGACCCCACTTGCCACAACTAGAGAAAGCCCTTGCATGGAAACGAAGACCCAACACAGCCAAAAATAAATAAATAAATTAATCAATTAAAAATAAATAAATAAATAAAGTATATGTTAGGGGGACCTCCCTGGTGGCACAGTGGGTAAGAATCCGCCTGCCAATGCAGGGGACACAGTTTCGATCCCTGGTCTGGGAAGATCTCACTTGCTGCGGAGCAGCTAAGCACCTGTGCCACAATTACTGAAGCCTGCACGCCTAGAGCCCGTGCTCCGCAGCAAGAGAAGCCACTGCAAGGGGAAGCCTGCGCACCGCAACGAAGAGTAGACCCCGCTCGCCACAGCTGGAGAAAGGCTGCGCACAGCAATGAAGACCCAACACGGCCAAAAAAAAAAAAAGACCTGAACCCATTAAACTCCTAGAAGAGAACATAGGCGAAACAGTCTTTGACATAGATTATAGCAATATTTTTTGGATCTGTCTACTGAGGCAAAACAAATAAAAGGAAAAATAAACAAATGGGACCTAATTAAACTTAAAAGCTTTTGCACAGCAAAGGAAACTATTGACAAAATGAAAAGACAATCTACTCAATGGGAGAAAATATTTGCAAACTATATGACCAATAAGGGGTTAATATGCAAAATATGTAATCAGCTCATACAACTTAATATCAAAAAAACAAAGAACCCAATTAAAAAATAGAAGATCTGAATAGACTTCTGTTTCCAAAGAAGACATACAGATGGCTAAAAAACACATGAAAAGGTGCTCAATATATCTACGAATTAGAGAAATGCAAATCAAAACCACGAGTTACCACTTCACACCTGTCAAATGTCTATCATCAAAAAATCTACGAATAATAAATGTTGGCAAGGATGTGGAGAAAAGAGAACCCTTGTATGCTTTTGGTGGGAATGTAATTTTGTGCAGCCACTATGGAAAACAGTATAGAGGTTCCTCAAAAAACTAAAAATAGATCTACCATATGATCCAGCTATTCCACTCCTGGGTATATATCTGAAGAAAACAAAAACAGTAATTCGAAAAGATACACGCACCTCAGTGTTCATAGCAACATTATTTACAATAGCCAAATATGGAAGCAACCTAAGTTGTCCGTCAACAAATAGGTAAAGATGTGGTATCTATCTATCTATCTATCTACACACAATGAAATATTATTCAGTGATAAAAAATGGAATTCTGCCATTTGCAGCAACATGGATGGACCTAGATATTATTTAGCTTAGTGAAATAAGTCAGACAAAGACAAAAACTCTGTTATCACTTATATGTGAAATCTAAAAAATAAAGCAAACGAATGAATATAGCGAAACAGAAACCAATGCACGGATATAGAGAACAAAGTAGTGGTTACCAGTGGGGAGAAGGAAGTGGGGAGGGCAAAATAGGGGTATGGGATTAAGAGACACAAATCACTATGTATAAAATAGATAATCAACAAAGATATGTTATATATTACAGGGAAATATAGCCATTATTTTGTAATAACTTTAAATGGAGTATAATCTCTAAAAAATATTTAATCACTATGTTGCACACTTGAAACTAATATTATAAATCAACTATACTTCAATTAAAAAAATAAAATGCATGAATAAATTTTATTTTTAAAGAAAGAGCTTCTGTGATGTATTTAATTGATTACTCCTCGATCTTATTTCTAACAAGTTGTTTTATACATAACTGGGTCTATTTTTTAAATAAGAGGGTTTTTTGTGTCCATATGGCATTCATGTGGTTATGTATTTGTATGTAGCATTCTAGGAATAAAAATAATTTTTAAAATGAAAGTTGCAATACCAGCATGTGCCTATTTCTGCATAGTTCAACCACTTTCAAGGCTTAAAGTGGGTGGGATTACACATCTGAATTTTTCAATATAATTGTAGGGTTACTAATGCTTGGCAATTTTGGGTCTGTAAACAAGGAAATATACTCTTCTGGAGGTTCTTCTGTAATGGGTAAATATATTCTCTAAGTTAAGTGTAAGGATTCAAAACAACCATAATAGCTATGAAAAGCTACTCATCTTTGCTTCATTAGTGTGGTTTCTGTGAGTTTTTACTGTGATCATAATTCTTACATGTACTTATACTCCAATTACTTTACTATGTTTGGCAGCCCAAGCATGTCATTCCTTACTGGATTTTCATTGAGTTACTTACACTCATATTTTCTGTGAAGTAAGGACTTTCCTGAACTTGCAATTTAATTGGTATTATATTGGGATAACCACCAACTTTATTCCTATTTCCGTCTGCAACAAGCCCCTTTAGTGTTTTGTGTGACTGGTTGCAGGATAATCCCGTCAATCTGCTCTGTATTATGATATTTTTTCAATGTATGTCTCCTTTATTTCATACCACATCTTGCTCTATAAAGGATTTAGAATGCTTTACAGAGATGCATTAAAATATAACAAGTTAAAATTTAAGAGTGAATGTGAAATAAGAAAAAAAAGGTAAGGTAATAAAAAATAGAACCCTGAATGAAGCTAAGAAAATCTCAGTTTATAGGGATGGATATTCTTGCTTTTGAAGGGACAGACACATGGCCTTGGGCTTTATAGCAGCCATTTTGCAGGGATCTCTGTTCCATTACACAGTATCTTTAATATAAGAAAAAACCATTTACCTCTCTTCTTCTGTAGTTTGGTCCGTGTTTGTTAAGTGTTTAAAAAGAGTCAGTTTATCATACATAGAAGAGTAGTTATAATGTATAAGGTAAGCTATGAAGAATGAGACATATACTTCCTGTGTACCTTGCGCACAGCTGAAAAATAGAACATTACCACTTCCTTTGAAGCCCCCAGTGTGCTCTTTTCCAACTGAATTCCCCTATTTTCCCCTTACTAGATGTAATCAGTATCTTAAACTTCACAGTTATTCCTTAAGGTTTTTAAGTTTTTACATTATTTACATACAAAGTAAAAAAATGAAACAATCATGTGCATGTTTTTCTGTGACCTTGCTTCTTGTACTCATCATTGTTTGAGATTCCTCCATGTTGAAGTTTGTACCATAGTTCCTTCATTTTTCCTTACGTGAGCATTCATTCTTTATTCCCTTATGAATAACAGTGCTATCAACGTTCCTGTTTGTGTCTCAAGGTTCATGTCTCCCTTATGTATGTCTTACATAGGTACTCACATGTGAGACTTTCTCTAGCCTCTATAATTATCAAATTGTTGTGTCATATGTGCATATTCAGCTTTGCTAGACAATGCAAAATTGTTTTCCAAAGTTGTTATACCATTTTACACTCCAACTAGTGTAAGAGGAACTCTTGGGCTCCATATCCTGATACTACTTGGTATTGTCTGACTTTTTAATATTTGCCCATCTGGTGGATTATTGATGTATTCTTTATAAAGGTATTGCTAGGCCGGAAGCTTGGCATCAGAGGTGAATTTCCTGCTCATTGGATCCAAGAGTCCTTTCTGATAACTTCTCTTTAGTTCCTGAAGTTTTCCTTTATGCTACACTTCAGAATCTCATCTACTTCAGCTCTCTGAATTACTAATGTTCGTATGCTACCACCTGCTTAGGTGAAGAATTTAGAACATTTTTCAAATGTCTTCAGTTATGATTTTCTCAGTTAACACAGAAATCAATAATTACTTGACACTGCAACTAGTCCGTGCCAAGATATGTGCCCTGCTCTTGGAAACTTTATATGTCCTGTTACGGTGAGGGTCAGTCGGGCTGTAAACAGATTAAAAAGGAAGCGTCAGGTGCTGAGATGGAGTGTAATACGGGAAACGTACTTCAGGTAGTGTGGTCAGGGACAGCCTCTCATGCAGGTGAATTTAGCTGAGACATGATGAGTAGGAAGAGGTTAGCTGGGATATGTGACTACAGTTGACCCTTGAACAACACAAGGGTTCATTCGCGTATACCTTATAGTCAGCCCTCTGTATCCACGGATCCTCTGCATCCATGAACTCAACAAACCAAGAACGTGTAGTACTGTAGTATTTACTATTGAAAAATATCTACATATAAGTGGGCCCATGCAGTTCAAACCTGTGTTGTTCAAGGGTCAACTGTACTGTGTGTGGGGTGCGTTAGAGGGAGGGGAAGGGACAATGTTTCAGACCAGGAGGGAAGAGCATGCACAAGGAGCTTGAGGCAGGGTAAAAGCCCACATGTTTATGAATTGTTAGAAGGCTGATATGGCTGGAAGGCAGATGCTGGTTTGGAGTATTGTGGTAAGAGGTGAGGTTGGAGATTAAGAGCCAGTCAGATCATGTAGAATCTTCTAGGAGGGTAAGGACTGTAAATTCATACTTAACTGCAGTGGAATGCTGGTGAAGGGTTTGAAATGGAGGAGGTAGGGGGAGGGTGACATGATCTGGTTGAAGTTTTAAGATGACTCTTGCTGATATCTGAAGAATGAACTGAAGGGTAGGAAGCATGTTCATAGAATCACAAAATTATAAACACTGTTATCTGTGAGGATGCAGGGTGGGGTGTTTACCCTCCAGGGTCATTCACAATTATTTGGGATGGGGAAGCAATAAGAAAATTGATTGTACTAACTGCCAAGTTTGTTGTACAAAGATAAGCCTTAGAGATTCAGAAAAGGGAGAGATCACTGTGGAGGGAGCAATCAGGAAAGGCTTCTTGGTTCAGTATGGACCTGGAATTATGGGTAGAAGTTAAACAGCAGAGAAGAGGGAAGGCATTCCAAGCAGGACAGAATGGTGTAGACCTCTGGATAGAACAGAGAGGGGCTGGGAGGTGAATTTAGAGAGAGGGAAAGCTGTTCCCACATTGTGAGAGACCATCTCTTCCCTAAAGATAGCACCACTAGTGAAGTAGTGAACTGACAGCGCTTCATGGCTTCATGAGGATGTAGCTGAGATGGCTCTAGTTTAGAAGACTTCACTAGGAATACAGTTTCCTTAAGAATAGCACCGTTTCATTTTACAGGGTATATGCCCAGTAGTGGGATTGCTGGGTCATATGGTAGTTCTATTTTTAGTTTTTTAAGGAACCTCCATACTGTTCTCCATAGTGGCTGTATCAATTTACATTCCCACCAACAGTGCAAGAGGGTTCCCTTTTCTGCACACCCTCTCCAGCATCTATTGTTTGTAGATTTTTTGATGATGGCCATTCTGACTGGTGTGAGATGATATCTCATTGTAGTTTTGATTTGCATTTCTCTAATGATTAATGATGTTGAGCATTCTTTCATGTGTTTGTTGGCAATCTGTATATCTTCTTTGGAGAAATGTCTATGTAGGTCTTCTGCCCATTTTTGGATTGGGTTGTTTGTTTTTTTGATATTGAGCTACATGAGCTGCTTGTAAATTTTGGAGATTAATCCTTTGTCAGTTGCTTCATTTGCAAATATTTTCTCCCATTCTGAGGGTTGTCTTTTGGTCTTGTTTATGGTTTCCTTTGCTGTGTAAAAGCTTTTAAGTTTCATTAGGTTCCATTTGTTTATTTTTGTTTTTAATTTCCATTTCTCTAGGAGCTGGGTCAAAAAGGATCTTGCTGTGATTTATGTCATAGAGTGTTCTGCCTATGTTTTCCTCTAAGAGTTTGATAGTGTCTGGCCTTACATTTAGGTCTTTAATCCATTTTGAGTTTATTTTTGTGTATGGTGTTACGGAGTGTTCTAATTTCATACTTTTACATGTAGCTGTCCAGTTTTCCCAGCACCACTTATTGAAGAGGCTGTCTTTTCTCCACTGTATATTCTTGCCTCCTTTATCATAGATAAGGTGACCATATGTGCGTGGGTTTATCTCTGGACTTTCTATCCTTTTCCATTGATCTATATTTCTGTTTTTGTGCCAGTACCATACTGTCTTGATTACTGTAGCTTTGTAGTATAGTCTGAAGTCAGGGAGCCTGATTCCTCCAGCTCCATTTTTCGTTCTCAAGATTGCTTTGGCTCTTCGGGGTCTTTTACGTTTCCATACAAATTGTGAAATTTTTTGTTCTAGTTCTGTGAAAAATGCCATTGGTAGTTTGATAGGGATTGCATTGAATCTGTAGATTGCTTTGGGTCGTAGAGTCATTTTCACAATGTTGATTCTTCCAATCCAAGAACATGGTATATCTCTCCATCTATTTGTATCATCTTTAATTTCTTTCATCAGTGTCTTATAATTTTTTATTGCCGACTGACTTTGTTGGCCCTGGATTACTATCTTATGGAACTTCACTAAGTCACATGGTTGATTTTTGTTTGTCACTGGGTCTTTACATAGAAGAACCAACTCTTTTTTAAATAGCCTAAGAAGTAATTAGAAAAGTGCAGGTTTAGGTAATAAAGGCACTTATCTTACTCCCTCAAGACTTCCCTTCATTTCTGCAGTAGTGTGAGGAAATGGTTGAGGCAACATGCATTGGTGGGGTCAAGTCAAGTCTGTTGTTCCTAGGAATGTACTGTCCAATTCAGTACAAATCCTTTTATTTACCATCCAAGCCCTTCCCCTCTCTATCTCACCCTTTGTTTAATGCCCAAACTCCTCCCTAGGCCTGCCCTGAAGCTGGAAATAGCAAGACCACCTGGTATTCCATCCTGGATTCTGTCTTCCTTCATTTATGCCCATAGCTGGGAGTGGTGCCTGGTCTGTCCAATCTTTGTCTGGTCAGAGTACAGCTGTATAACAATGTGTACATTTCTCAGTCTGCTTAACTTATCTACTTTTCCTCAGTGTCTTGTATACCTGTATATAATCTCTTGAATTTAACGATTTAATATATATTATTTTTACTCACAAAACCTGATAGATTTCTCTCCTCCAGGATGATAGATTTCTCTTTGATTGATGCTTCTCAGCACCTTCCACCTTTAACATGTCCTTCTAAATTTATTTTCCTATAAAAGCCCACTGCTGCATTTTTGCCCATTCTTGTCTTTTGGCTCAGTACCCACCCCCAAGTTCTCCTCTCTGGGGGCACTGAGTGGCACCACCAGTATAACAACTGTCATAGGCCCTTGCCTACCTTCTCACACCTCTTTTCAGGTGACTCAAGCCATTTTGATACCTGTCAGAGTCACAGATTCAGAGGGACCCTCTAAGTGCCCAGTGTGTGTGAAGTTGTGCCTGGCTTCTGGGAGGCCTTCAGTCTTGGGAGAAGAGGGCTCATACAAGTGAGGAGTGAGCCCATAGCAGAAGACTGGCTTCAGCAAGTTGGCAGTCACCTGTGTTGAGCAGCCCGGCCTGGGCACTTGTAGAGCTGTGGTGCACCTGCTACCACTGTCCCCTCTCCTTACAGCTTGCAGGCAGTGAGCTGCAGAAACTGAGGAAATTCAAAGTGGATTTTCCTCTGGAAAAGGCTTAGGACTCTGATGTAACTTACGAGGAGCTGCTATGAATACAGCTGTAAAGGAAAAGTACAATAAACGCTGAAGAATGTTTATTAAGAAGACAGCATGATTTAAATTTCATTATAACATTTCATTATAAGGACTCATTCTCTATAATGAAGCAGTGTCCATGTCCTGGCAGATGACCCACAGAAAAAGCTTTTGTTGCTCTGACTACAATAAACTTTTGCAATGAATACTTTCTCTGATTCTTGTTCACTTAACAGCCACTTGTCATTAGAAATGAATTGTGTTCTGAGCTGGAGATGGGTACATGGAAGACAGGCTACTGCAGCAACCCTGAATGTTCTGTTGCCGCCCGCCCCCCCCCTCCCGTTTTTGTAACTCAATGTTTACTGCCTTCAGGAAATTCACATTGAGGAGATGGGGACCCTGGACAGCCAACTAATGCAAGTCTGATGTCCTTGAAGGCAGGAGCCCAGTACCTTGTACAGTGCTTGATATGCAAAAAGTGCTCAGTAGGAATTCACTTTTTAGAAAAGTTTAAATACAGTACAGAGATCACCCACATACTCACTACCCAGATTCAGATACACTTATTGTTAGTATTTTGTCCCATTTGCATGCTCATGTACACACACTTTCTCCCTGCCTCTCTCTGTGTGTAGGTAGGTTGTTTCCACTTTTTGGTTATTATGAACAATGATGCTGTGCACATTCATGTGTAAGTCTTGGCGTGCATATGCTTTTTCATTTCTCTTGGATAGATATTTAGGAATGGAATCATGATACATTTATGTTTCTTTGCAAGAAACTCCCAAACTCTTTCTAAAGTAGCTGTACTGTTTTACTTTCCTACTGGCAATGTATGAGGGTTCCAATTCCTCTACATTGTCACTAACACGTGTTATTGTCTGTCTTTTTAATGATAGTCATCCTAGTGGGTGAAGAAGTATCTCTTTGTTCTAATTTGCATTTCCCTAATGACTAATGATGTTGAACATCATTTTCATGTGTTCATTGACCATTTGTATATCTTCTTTAGTAATATGTCTATTCAAATATTTTGCCCATTTTCATTTGGGTTGTTTGTTATCTTCTTTTTGAGTTTTAAGTTATTTTTCTATTCTAGATATGAGTCCTCTGTTAGATATACGATTTGCAGATATTTTCTATCTGTGACTTTCATTTTCTTAATGCTTTCTTTTGATGTGCAAAAGTCTTAAAGTTTGATAAAGTCCACTTTAACATTTTTTTCTTTTATGTTTCATGCTTTTGATGATTCTAAGAAATCTTTGAATAATCCAAGACCATGAAGATATTTTCTGTGTTTTCTTACATAGCTTATATTTATATCTATAATCCATCTTGAGTTAATTTTTGTGTAAAACGTGAGGCGGGGTCCAAATTAACGTTTCTGCATGTGGTTATCCAATTGTCCAAGCACCATTTGTTGAAAACACTGTTCTTTCCCCATGAAATTGCCTTGACACCTTTGACAAAAATCAGTTTATCATAACTATAAGAGCTTATTTCTGTACCCTCAATTGACATTTATCTTTTTGAAGAAAACAGTCTTCCCCCACAGCTTTTTTTTTTTTTTTTTAAATAAATCCAAAATGAGGAACACTGTGATGTTTCCTCATGATTAGATTCAGGTTATGCATTCCTGGCCAGGATACTATGTAAGTTATATTGACTCCTTCTGAGGTCATTACATTTAGAAGTACTTGATGTCTACCTGTCCTACATTGGTGGTGGTAATTTTGGTCACCTGGTCAAGATGTCCAGTTTCTCCACTGTATAGTTACTATTGCAAATATCTTGCTTCTCATAAAATATTTTCCCCTACATCTAGCATCCATTGATGATTCTTGCCTAAATCAGTCTTTCCTGGGATGGTTGCAAAATGATTTTTCCAGACCTACCCACCCCCACTTTGCACATTGAACAATCAGCACTAGACATTCTGCTGTTGGCAAGAGCCCTCCCTTCTCTACCATTTCTGTATTTCTCCATCTGTTTATGATTGGTGTGGACTGAAGGATTACTGTTTTTTCAAAGGTTTATAATTCATAACAGTCCTTAACTATTTTGGTGCTCAAATGATCAGATTTGGCTATGCGGACATTATTTGAATTGAAGGTTTATATAAGCTGCATAAAACTGGGTAGGCTCTTGGTCAGTCATAGTACAGTTTCATGTCCAGAAATAGTCTAACATCCAGTAGTTAGAAATAGTCTGATATTTCACAGATACCAGTGAAAATGGTTTAAATCTTTCCTGAAGTTTCTTAAACCAGAATCAAAGGGGAATTCTTACCATGATGCACAGCGCCACTTATCACATCCTCCATCCCTGTCTTCATCTGCCTCACATATCACGTCTCACCAACGGCTCCCCCATCTCTTCCCTCTCAAAACTCATGCTTGCTTGTCTTCTCTCTCTCTGTCCTTCTTACTTTGAGCTCCTCTCTCCTGCATGTCCTCTTTGGAAAAATGTCTCTTCAGGACTCTGCCCATTTTTTTATTTGGTGGTTTGTTTTCTGATATTGAGTGGTATGAGTTCTTTGTATATCTTGGATATTAATCTCTTGTTAGATATATTGTTTGCAAATATCTTCTTCCATTCGGTAGGCTGCCTTTTCATTTTGTTGATCATTTCCTTCACTGTGCAAAAGCGTTTTCATTTGATATAGTCCTATTTGTTTATTGTCACTTCTGTTTTCTTGCCTGAGGAGACAGATCCAAAAAAATATTGCTAAGACTGATGTCAAAAAGTGTACTAAGGCCTCTTTTTTTTTAATAAATTTTATTTATCTATTTATTTATTTATTTATTTTTAAAATTTATTTTTGGCTGCGTTAGGTCTTTGTTGCTGCGTGCGGGCTTTCTCTAGTTGCGGCTACTCTTCATTGCGATGCATGGGCTTCTCATTGAGGTGGCTTCTCTTGTTGCGGAGCAAGGTTTTCTAGGTGCACGGGCTTCAGTAGTTGCAGCACGTGGGCTCAGTAGTTGTGGCTCGCGGGCTCTAGAGCGCAGGCTCAGTTGTGGCGCACAGGCTTAGTTGCTCCGCGGCATGTGGGATCTTCCCATGGCTCGAACCCATGTCCCCTGCATTGGCAGGCGGATTCTTAACCACTGCGCTACCAGGGAAGCCCCCTAAAGCCTCTTTTTTAAAATAACAGCTTTATTGAGATACAATTTACATACCATACAATTCAGTCTTTTAAAATACACAATTCAGTAGTTTTTAGTATATGCACAGAGTTGTACAGCCATCCCCACTATATACTTTCAGAACATTTTCATCATCCCCAGAAGAAACCTCATACTCATTAGCAGCTACACCCTAACCTCTTGCCACCAGCCCCTGCCAACCACTAAGTTGTTTTCTATTTCTATGGATTTTCCTATTCTGGACATTTCATATAAATGAATTCATTACATATATAACTTTTTGTGCTGGCTTCATTTATTCAGCATAATGTTTTAAAGTATGTTGTAGCATGTATCTCTACTTCATTACTTTTTATGTCCATGTAATATTCCATTGTTTGGATATACCATATTTTGATTATCCATTGATCAGTAAATGGGCATTTGGGTTGTTTTTACTTCTTTGGATATTATGAATAATATTGTTATGAATATTTGTGTACAAGTTCTTGTGTGGATATATGTTTTCATTTCTCTTGAGTATATGCCTAGAGTGGAATTGCTGGGTTGCGTGGTAATTCTATGTTTAATCATTTGAGAAATTGCCAGCCTATTTTCCACAGTGGCTGCACAGTTTGACATTCCTACCAGCAGTGTATGAGGATTCCAATTTCTTCACATCCTTGTCAACACTTATTATCCGACTTTTTAATTCTAGCCACCCTTGTGCCTGTGGTTTTGATTTGCATTTCCTTAGTGACTAAGAATGTTGCTTTATGTTGTTGTTCTTATCACACATAGACACATAAATTCAGAACTTCAAGAGAACAGCAGAAGCAGCAACTAACTTTGATCTATCAGGAAGGCCTAGAAGGTGAGAGAGATGCTTTTGAATTTTGGTGTCATTGTATAGTACTAGTGCTCTGCCCATCCTCACTCCATACCACCTCATTACCCAACAAATACTCTTCCTGAGTGCCTATGCTGTGTTAAGTTTTATAGTTCATAAGTAAATCAAACTCAGGCCTGTCCTCTGGGAGCTCATATATCAACAGTCTAAATCCAATCACCCTTATAAAATGGCACATGAATGAGTCAGGGCAGAGTGTGTATGGTTCCTCCTGCCTTTCTGTCTCAAGTCTCCTGTTTCTTCTCATTTACTAATTCACCGTAGAGGTGACAAGCATCAGCTAATTAGCTGTTACCTCTCTAGATTGTGTGGAAACAGTGCTGCCATCAAAGTGTCTTTTGACTGTGTATGAGCATTTTTCTGGGATATATATACACAGGGAGTAGAACTGCTGGGTCATACTTAATTTTACTAAGTAGTATTTGATTGCTTTCCAGAATGGCTGTATCAGACAGTCCCCCCACCAGCATTTCTTGGAGGTGCTAGTGGCTTCTTGATTTCCCCAAGTTCCCACCAATGCTTGGCATTATCCAACTTTCTAATCTTTGCCAGGCTAGTGTGTGTAAAGTGAAATCACATTGTTTTTTTTGCATTTCTTTGATCACCAGTGATCTGAACATCTCTTGCTATTTTGCTGTGATTTCTAGCAAGATAAAGCACCCTTACTGAATAGTAATCTTAATTCCCAAGGAGTCCACCTCATCACAGTCTTCATTTGTCATCCTTTCCTTCATCACTCTTCATATCTAGCACATCCCTGTGGTTTTAACTTCTCCCCGGTCCGTAATTCCTTCTCCCTTGTACCTTATCCTTTGTGAGGTTGTGGGTAAGATAGGACATTATTTAGTCCACTCTGTATTTTGTTGCTGTGGGAAACAAGGAGCTTTCTCCTGCTTTGTACCAGCAGTGAGTCACAGAGGAAGTAACAGATGGTTTGAAGGGTGAGAACAAAGGCACAAAGCCACATGGGAGTAACGTTTCTTTAAAAACCAGCATTCAAGGGGAAGCAAGTAAAGGAGCCTGAAAGAGTGAAGAAGCATGAGACAGGTTGCTAAGAAAGGGGGTGGTATCTGGAGACCCTGGGGTCCAAAGGAAGGAGGAGATGATCTAGAAAGGAAAATAGCTTTGGATGATGTAGGACATTAAAGAAAGAGAGAGACTTAATGAGACTTGGAGAGGGAGGAAAGCAGAAGTAGGATTTTAGGGTCTAGTTTTCTAATACATGTACTTTGAAATATAATATATGTAGTAAAATGCATGTATTTTTAAATACATGTACTTGACCTTGTGGTGTATGAAATGTACTCTATAAAATTAAGCCAAAAGTCATAGTGTCAGCCCCCAAAGGACTTAACAGTCAACTAGCTGAGCTTTTAATTTCTTTAGAAAATGTGAGTCAGGGAAGATACCAATAGACACTTCTACGACATGTACTAAAGTTGTGTAGACAATCTAATTTAGTGGTTTGCAACTTCTGTCCCACCCACTCAGCAGGGAGCTTTGGTACACTCTGGTCAGTAACAGTGACCAGAGTGTGGTTGATGAGTGCTCTAAGTGTGGCGGAGGAAGGGATGGAGGAGAAGGTCGAGATGAAGATCATGTCTCTAGAAGAATGGGCAAAGAGGTCAGTGATGATGTAATATGAGAAACCAGTCAGAGAAACAGCCCAGAGCAGCAGCTCTCCACTTGGGCATTTCAGAGGCCTCATTGCCATATCAATGCCTCAACTTAACTTTTTTGCCTTCCCCACAATACACAGATTTTAATGATACCTGATCTGCTTTATCTTTCGGTTAGGGTCCTCTGACAACAGGACTTTCTGAATTCTGCCTCTTGGTTTTTGAGATCAGCAGTGTCAATTGCTGAGAATCAGGGGCCAGGGGTAAAGGAAAAAACTATGGGGATAGGCTAGGGAAAATGCCGTGACTCAAAAAGGAGTTGAGGAGTAGGTTATAAGGCCCTCAGCATATTCTTTCTCTCTCAGACAAATATTTAAAGCCAGTAGCTCTGGTCTTGGTTAGCATCCCTGAATTTCCCTTATTTTGCACCTTGTCCTGCTAGGGTTCTAATCTTTGAGTCTAGGAAACACATCTAGTTATTTAAGAGCTAAACTAAGAGGCCAGAGTGAAAGGTCAAGATGGAGAACAGATTAAAGATAGTAGTACTAATACTCCCTTACATGTATCTATCATTTCAGCTTAGTGTTCTTCTTATACTTTGAGGAGTCAAGTATATGACTGTCATCCTTACTATGCATATGAGGAGGCTGAGATACAGATGGGGAGAGGGACTTCCTCCAGGTATCCTGGAAGCTGAGACTGGTCCTAGGATTTTGAGTAATTTATTGCTTATGTCTGTGACAAAATGCTGCAGATTGGGGTGGGAGTGCCTGGGAAAAAGAGTTGACCATAAACTGGAGAACTAAAGGGAAAGAAGGTTAAAGAAAAACTGCAAATGCAGTGTATAATAAAAATTAAGCTACTCTGCCCTTAAAGTTGACATCTTATAATCTTCTACTTTAAATTGTTCCCTTGGATATTTTTAGAATCTAGAACCAGAATATTAGGGCTGGTTATCTTTTTGATATTCTAGTCCATCTTCATTTGGCTGAAGGCCAAAAGACAGCTTTCCAGATTGAGATGTAGGAGGGCCTTGGAAGTGGGTGGAGTCAGAATTGCCTAATCCCTGCAAAATCCCTCTTTTTGCTAAACCACCTTTCCAAGGCTGACTGGAGTCGGGCTCAAGTCAGAGAGATCCAGATCTAGGGAGAGGCTGATGGCTGGAAGAGAAATCAAGTCCAGGGCCAAGAAATCAGAATCAGGTTGCCACACCAATGCAGGGAATGACAGCAGTCAGAGCTGGGAGGGCTGGGGGCACTGCCTTGGTTCTGTAAATCATATGGTCATGCTAGAGCCCAAGGGGCAGGTGGATTCATGGCACAGAGACCAGGACTTGGGGGCTGGGCTCCTGTGGTTCCTCATTCTTTGTCTGACTGAGCCAGAGACTTGGATAAGAGGCAAGAGAAGTAAGCTAGTGGGTGCCCAGCTGCTTGGGACTGATCTGGGGACGTGCAGGGTTGGCAACTATAAGTTGAAAGTTTTATAAGTTGAAAATTAATGAAAAAGGAATCTGAGGTGTTAGATTTTATTTTTGCAGAGAGAAAAAGTGCCTATTTAAGTGTGCTTTGTGTTTCTTCTACTCCTTTTTTCCTTTTCTATTGTCGTGATTGCAGTGGTGTTTAGTAAGGAGTCAGCTACCTGGGGGAGGGCCGCTGCCCAGAGGAAGTGCTGGGCAGCAGGGGGCGAGGCAGGGCACCCAGGCTACCAGTGTACCAAGAGCATAGGGCCAGAGACCGTGGGCCCCCCACGCAGATTCCAGTGAGTTGTTCAGGCCCGGAAGTTTGACGCTCTGTTCTATTGAGTTCCTCCTTGGGGAACTGAGAAATTCTGAGGAAAAGCAAAGGCAAACTCAGTCTCCAAGAGCGATGTTTTGGTCACATTTCCTCTCCAGGGATAGCCTTCAAAGTTCTCACAGTGATAAGCCAGAAATAAAAACTTCAACTTTTCTTCTTGTTTTTCCCTCAAATACCCCTGCACTTCCAGTTTTCCTGTGACCAGGTAGATTTCTGCTTATTCAGGCCCTTCTCCTGGCTGCTGCTTAGTCACAAGAGAGGTGGCCCACTCAGCGAAGGTCTCCAGTCCTTGTCTTCTATGTAAGGGTGAACAGGAACCTGGCCAGGGTCCCCTGAGCTCTCTCCCAGACTGACTCAGTGTTGCCTCTGTGGCCAGGATACAGCCGGTGTGTGTCTCCCTAGGGCATTCAGAGGAATCACTGGGTGCTGCCAGCTTTCTTTTGTGGGTGTTCTAATCTAAGACAAGGTAAATCAGCCTTGAGAAAAAAGATCTTCCTGAACTGAAATGTGAAACAGAGTGGGTGGGGAGTGGGGCAGAGCAAGTCTCGTCTGCATACCTTGGCCGACAGGGTGGAGTCTGGAGAACTTACGTGCAGTACGTACATATCTCCGGCCTTTGTTTTCAGCTATCCACAGATGCACCCCTGAGTCACTCCTTGTGGACAGCAGGGCATGTACCCCCTCCTTCCTAATCCTTTGGGATCGCTCATTCAGTATCACCCAAGGGACAGCTCCAGCCTGCATCCAGTTCTTAAGTATAAAAAAGATGGGTTACCCCCAAACAGGCCAGTGCCTGAACCCCTTGCAGTGAGTGATGCTAAGCAGAGCTGCTCTGAATTGCTGAGCTGAGCATACAGGGTTAGATTAAGCAAGGGTGGGAGAAGCCCAAGAAAAAGTAAAGCCATAGTTACAAGACTGTGACCCTCTGAAGAACCACGGAATTACTAGTGATATTTTCCATTTTAAATTATTAATAGTGACTCAGTAATTTAAGTGAATAAAATCAACTGAAACGTAAATGCAACTTAGAAAGTAATTAGAAATTTGAGATACGTTCAACGGGAAGAGTTTTAAGATTGGAATTTATCTATTCAGTCACAGTAGTTGCACTGAATAAGACTAAATTATTCATTTTCCACATGTGAAATGTTCCCCCCTCCCCTTCACACAAACACACACACCGTTCAGTTATACTTTATCACTCTTGGATTCTGTAGAAAAAACAGAGAAGAAACTGATGATTTATTTATTTAGTTAGTTACTAATATAGTTGATTTACAATATAATATTAGTTTCAGGTGTACAACATAGTGTTTCACAATTTTTAAAGATTGTACTCCATTTAAAGTTATTACAAAATAATGGCTATATTTCCCTGTGCTGTACAATATATCGTTGTTGCTTATTTATTTTATACATAGCAGTTTGTGCCTCTTTATCCTCTACCCCTATCTTGCCCCTTCCCCTTTCCTCACCCCACCGGTAACCACTAGTTTGTTCTCTATATCTGTGAGTCTGTTTCTGTTTTGTTATATATATTCATTTGTTTTATATTTTAGATCCCATATATAAGTGATAACACAAGTTTTTCTCTTTCTCTGACTTATTTCATTTAGTATAATAATTTCTAGGTCCATCCACATTGTTGCACATTGCAGAATTTCATTCTTTTTTATGGCTGTGTTTGTGTGTGTAAGTACATATATATATGTGTATACACACACACACGCACACACCACATCTTTATCCATTCATCTGTTAATGGGCACTTAGGTGGTTTCCATATCTTGGCTAATGTAAATAATGCTGCTATGAACAATGGGGTGCATGTGTCTTTTTAAATTACTGTTTTTGTTTTCTTCGACTGTATACCTAGAAGTGGAATTGCTGGGTTATATGGTAGTTCTATTTTTAGTTTTTTGAGGAACCTCCATACTGTTCTCCATAGTGGCTGCACCAATTTACAGTCCCACCAGCAGTGTGCTAGGGTTCTCTTTTCTCCACAACCTTGCCAACATTTGTTATTTGTAGACTTTTTAATGATAGCCATTCGTAGACTTGTTGATGATAGCCATTCTGACATGTGTGAGGTGATATCTCACTGTAATTTTGATTTGCATTTCTCTGATGATTAGCGATGCTGAGCATCTTTTCATGTGCCTGTTGGTCATCTGTATATCTTCTTTGGAAAAATGTCTATTCAGGTCTTCTGCCCATTTTTTGATTGGGTTGTTTGGTTTTTTGATATTGAGTTGTATGAGCTGTTTACATATTTTGGATATCAACCCCTTATCAGTCATATCGTTTGCAAGTATTTTCTCCCTTTTGGGAGGTTGTCTTTTCATTTTGTCAGTGGTTTCTTTTGCTGTACAAAAGCTTTTAAGTTTAATTAGGTCCAATTTGTTTATTTTTGCTTTTATTTCTTTTGCCTTAGGAGACATATCCAAAAATTTATTGCTATGATTTATATCAAAGAGTGCTTAGCCTATGTTGTCTTCTAAGAGTTTTATGGTTTCAGGTCTTTCACTTAGGACTTTAATCCATTTTGAGTTTATTTTTGTATATGGTGTGAGGAAATGGTCTAATCTTATTTTTTTACATGTAGCTGTCCAGTTTTCCCAGCACCACTTATTGAAGAGATTGTCTTTTCTCCATTGTATATTCTTGCCTCCTTTGTCATAGAGTAATTGACCGCAAGTGCATGGGTTTATTTCTTTGCTCACTATTCTGTTCCATTGATCTTTGTGTCTGTTTTTGTGGCAGTACCATGCTGTTTTGATTACTGTAGCTTTGTAACATAGTCTGAGGTCAGGGAGCATGATACCTCCACCTTTGTTCTTTTTTTATCAAGATTGCTTTGGCAATTTGAAATCCTTTTTGGTTCCATATAAATTTTAGGATTATTTGTTCTAGTTTTATGGAATATGTGAGCTGTACAGGCTTTTCTTTACATCAGAAAAAGACCTGTAAGGAAGCCCATATTGGAGACTGTTAAACCATGTAGACCTGGTGGGCTGGTGTCCACTCTCTGCTGCCCACCCCCATTCATATTCACTCACTGTTGTTTTGATAGGGATTGCATTAAATTTGTAGATTGCTTTTGATAGTCTGAACGTTTTAACACTATTAAATTCTTCCAGTCCAGGAACACGGTATATATTTCCATTTTTTTCAACCATTTTCAAACTCCTTCATCAGTGTTTTATAGTTTTCAGAGTTTAGGTCTTTCACTTCCTTGGTTAAATTTATTACTAGAATAAAAATTCTTTTTGATGCAATTTTAAACTGGATTGTCTTTAAAATTTTCTCTTTCTGGTATTTCATTATTAGTGTAAAGAAAGCAACAGATTTTTGTATATTAATCTTGTATCCTGCTACCTTGCTGAATTTACTTATTAGTTCTAATAATTTTTGTGTGGAGACTTTAGGGTTCTCTATATACAGTATCATATCATCTGCAAACAGTGACAGTTTTACTTCTTCCCTTCCAACTTGGATGACTTTTATTTCTTTTTATGATTGCTGTGGCAAGGACTTCCAATACTATGTTAAATAGAAGTTGAGACAGTGGGCATCCTTGTCTTGTTCCTGATTTTAGATGAAAAGCTTTCAGCTTTTCACCATTGAGTGTGATGTTAGCTGTGGGTTTGTCAAAAATGACCTTTATTGTTTTGAGATGTGTTTCCTCTTTACCAACTTTGATGAAAGTTTCCATCATGAATGCATGTTGAATTCTGTTAAATGCTTTTTCTGCATCTACTGAGATGATCATGTGACTTTTATCCTTCCTTTTGTTAATGTTGTGTATCACACTGTTTGATTTGTGAATGTTGAACCATCCCAGAATAAGTCCCATTTGATCATGTTGTATGATCCTTTTTATATATTGTTGAATTTGATTTGCTAAAATTTTACATTTATATTTATCAGGAAATATTAGCTTGTAATTCTCTTTTTTTTGTGGTGTCTTTGGTTTTGGTATCAGGGCAATGGTGGCCTTGTAGAATGAATTTGTGATTGTTCCATTCTCTTCAATTTTTTTGGAATAGTTTGAGAAGGATAAGTGTTAGCTCTTCTCTATATGTTTGGTAGAATTTCCCTGTGAAGCCGTCTGGTCCTGGACTTTCGTTTGCTGGGAGTTTTTTTAATGACAAATTCAGTTTCACTACTAGTGGTTGGTCTGTTCAGATTGTCTATTTCTTCCTGATTTAAAAACTGATCATTTTTAAAGACCCAAAAAGGTATTCATTTATCAAAAAATAGATATTAAAATCTTTTGTGTATAGCTCTCTGCTCGAAACTGTGAGGGGAATAGCATGCATGGTTCTTCCCTTTCAGAATCCTTCAGTTAAATAGGGAAGAGAAGACAAACTTGAAAAACAGTATGAAAATATTATAGCTATATAATGATCAAAGACAGTAAGCAGTACCAGTGGTATGTAATTAGATCCTAGAAGATCTTATTAGATCTTATGGCACAGAAAGAGCTGTAACATAAGAAGGGAAAGAGATCCTTGGTAGCTTCATTTTACCAAATCATTTATTTTTCCCAAGATTTGTTTCCTGTGTGTAAAGAATAGGCCTGTAAACCTGGTCAGTTGAGACAAAATATGTACTGTATACCACATTTATCTGGGACTTGTCCAAAGAGTGGTCTCTCCAAAAGCATAGTCATACAAATCCTCCCAATGATTCTTTGGGAATTGTTGGAGATGCACTTAAAGGAACAGCAGATCAGAAGGGCTAATAGTTCCTTTCAGATGAGAGCGCCCCAGCAAGGTATCCTTCTAAAGTAAATGGCAGGCTTGAAAGTAGAAAACAATACCTGTTCACAGTTGGCATCTTGCTCATCTGCTGGGATGGCAGTGTTGGATGTACCTTGTCTTCAAGGAAGGGCCTCACTAGAGGCATAGAGAGGCCTCTGAGTGCAGCTGAGGTGCTTCTCTACAAGACCAGAAGCTTTACCCTAGTGCACAGGGTGTAGACCTGAGTTTAGCACAGGTATTTTCTTGCTGCATGCCAAGGCAGGAATAACCAGGAGAAGTGGACTCTCTTCACATACTCTACCTGTTATCATTTTGTCCAAGGGAATTGGTTGATAAGATAGAGCTCTGTGTGCTCAAGTGAGCTGTACAGGCTTTTCTTTACATCAAAAAAAGACCTGTAAGGAAGCTCAAATTGGAGACTGTTAAACCATGTTGTTCTCAAGACCTGGTGGCCTAGTGTCCACTCTCTGCTGCCCACCCCCATTCATATTCACTCACTGTTGTATATTGAGTAAGCAGGAATAAGCATGTGAAGGCAAAAGGATGGTGAATTTCAGAAACTTTGGTTTGTGATTAATTTCCAGGAGCTTCTAAAGAACTGATTAATGGGAATTGTGATACTGAAACTAAGCAAGTCATTTGCATCTTCGCCCTACCTTCTCTAGGCAAATGCCTCCAAGGGCATTTATAGGTCACCTTTGGTACTTGACAGTGATTTCAGGGAAGGAAGGCTTTATCTAATGCTTGCTCCTTCCTCAAGGCCCAAAGCAAATACTTTCTGCCCTGAGATCCTTCCCTGAGCTCTTTAGTCAAAATCAGTGGTCTTGTATATCTTCCCATAGCTTTTTGTTCATATCTCTTATGACCACATACTTGGTTATTCACATGTGTGTCTGTTTCCTCCACTGAATTTTAAGATCCTTAAGGACAGATTCCATATATTTATTTTTTACACTCAGAAGCTAGAAATAGTAGGCACTCAGTGCTGTGTGCGGATTGAAAGAAGTTTATATAGAGGATAGCCAGTGCAGTTCAGTATTGTCATTGAGAAGTACTGTCAGCCCTGTGTATAATGTTTAGGTATTTTCTCAGGTTTTGTAAAAATACTAGGTTCTAATGCTTATGGGAATGTAAGTTTTATAACTAGGCAGACTTTAAATTGGGTTTCATCATATATGGAACAGAACTTAACATTTTCCTCTTCAGCTCCTTAAAGCTTCTCCTCTGGGCTCCTCTATCTGTGAGGGAGAGTGGTCTGATGAAAGGAGCATGAACTCTAAAGCTGACCAGATGGGTGACTTGGGTAAGCTGCTGTCCTCTCCTGCACCTATTTCCTCAGCTGTAAAATGGGGGAAATTACAGTTCCCTTGCACAGTTCTAAGACACATGGTTGGCACCTGTGGTTAGGCTTTGTCACTTATGCCTTCCTCCATGCCCTCATCATTTCTCATCTGGATATTTAACTGGAAGATGATTGTGCTGTTCTTTCAAGCCATTCTGTACCCTATTGTTTGTGGAGCATAACTCTGTCACCACTTTCCTGTAGTACAGTACTTCTTTATCACCTCCAGAATAAAAGTCAAATTTCTTAGCATAGTACTGGAGGCTCTGACTCCCGTTTCATGCTTCAGCATTGTGTCCTTCTGCTTTCATGTTGATTGATTCCTCTAGGAAGCAAACACCAACATGGAATTACAAATGCAAGAAGGTGATAATGGGGAGAGGGAGCAGGAACAGGAAGGGAAAGCTTTCGATGCAATGTTGGTCTGACACCTGAGAAAAAGAAAGCAGGGAGGAAGGACAGCTGGGTAGGAAGAACTTCAGACTTTGGTGCAGCTCTGAGAAAGTCTTGTCTGACCCAAGAATAAGCTTTGGGTCAAAAATCACCTATAGGGGGTCCCTGCTAGTGAGGAATGGCAAGGCTTGCTCAGTCATTGGCTGGAGCTGCCTGAGGAGAGCGTAGCCTCAGCTTGAAAGTTGAGGCAGATCCTAAAGACACCCATAGCTGGGAGCTGTTGGTTCACTGTGCTCCCTGTGGCAGATTCTCCCTTGAAAATAAATCTGAGCAGCATACCTCGTGACTGCTGCAGTCTACTTTGTATACTCGCCTCTGCCATGCCACGTTCCTTCAACCATCATTCAACAGATAAGAGTGCCCACTTTGTGCTGGTAACCAACCTTGCTGAGCAAAGCCAGCCTTCTCTGGAGCCTATAATGGGGGAAATAAGTGCAAGTCAGATGTTCACAGTGGCAGGGGTATGACTACCAGCCACACTGAGTGCTCCGGAGGAAAGGAAGCAAGAAGCATGGGAGCAGGTGACAAAGGAACCTGAATTCCTTGAACTTGTCTCAGCCTCTTGCCTTCTGTCTTTGCACTTGTTGTCCTTCTGCCATAACATCCTTCCCCTGCTTCTTTGCTTGGCCAACATCCTTCAGTAATATCAATGAATACATGTATAAGGTGACCAAATGTCCCATTTGCTTGGATAATTCTAGTCGATTCCTTCTGTTCCAGTGTAGTATTAGCATCACCGACTCTCATGCTCAAAATACCTCAGTTTGGACAATATATTATATGGTCATTTATTTGCCAAGAATTTGCACTGTTCTAGATATTATACAAAATATTCATTTAATGCTCAGTATGCCTTTAAAACAGTAACTTTAAAAAAAACAATTTTTCATTGTGAAACTGAGACACAGGTTAAATAAATCGATCAAAATCACAGAGCCAGTGATTCTGGGATTTGTACCCAGGAAGCCTGGCCCCGAGTCTGTGCTCTGAACCACCTGGCTATTTTGCCTCCCTCAAGGCTTTACTTGGGAAGCCCTCCTCTGTTGCTCTGTTGTACCCCTCAGCCTGGCTTAGCCGTTTGTGTATGAGCCTCTGTTGTAGCACATTGTGAGGGCCCTGGAGACTGCCTCTCACTTCTCACCCGCCTCACCCCCAGCCCTCACACACACTGAGTGCTCAGGAAGTCTGTTGAATGACTGGATGGAGACAGATGAGAGTCGTTGGTGTGTGCCACGTGGACTGTTAGCTGGAACAGGCTCTTGGGTGAGTTATATTGCTCCTTTTTAGATGTTTTTCCCTTTATCCAACCTTCAGACATTATTTACCTTCCCCTCCTGGCTGAATGCTGCCCCCAGACCTACCCAGTTAAGACACTGGGGACTAAAAAGGGACCTCTTTGAAAGAAGTGTGTTCCATAGTTCTTTGTTTTCTTTGTTTTGTTTAATTCTCCTTGTGGTGTCACATTCATTGGGAAATTTATATTTCTTTTCATGTCCCTGAAGTAATACTTTATTTTTAGATAGTTCTAACCCAGAGGGCATTCTAAAGACAATGATATTTCTGGGTTTGTTATAAAGGAATATATAATTTTTTAAAAAACCCATATTTTTCATTTCGCTAAGAGACTTTCAAAGGGATGAGACATTAAATAATTGGGAGATGAAGGTGTTGACTCTATTGCTTTTCCTTCTCACCTTCCTCAGGAACTAGTCCTGAGGTAATGTAGAAAGGGGACATATAGTAATTCTAAAAACTTCACACTCCCTTTGTGTGCATAGCTAAGACCTTCCTAGATAAATAAAATTTCTTAAGATGTTGAAGGTAAAGCTCTGAAGGTCTTGACATGGTTACAGGAAGCAGAGAAAAGGCATCCAAGAGATTACTCTTTGTAACGAGGAAGACCTCTCCCCCATATCCTCTGCTGTAGCTCCTCTCCGAAGTACCCAGATAATAGTAGTTGATGCATATTCCCTGAGTTTTTCAGATGCTAAGAACCACCACCAAATGAAAAAAATTAACTACTTGATGATCATAAGCACGTAGCCCCCAGACCTTCTGGCGCCTAAGGATCGATCACCATCAACCAATCAGAGAATTGTGCAGGAGCTGATCACATACCTTGGGGCTCCCCCTGTCACCCTCACCTTGCCTTTAAAAATACTTTGCTGAAACCCATGGAGAGTTCAGGGTTTGGGGGGCACGAGCCACCTGTTCTCCTTTCTTGGGCCTATAATAAACCTTTGTCTGCTCCAAACTCCAACATTTCGGTTTGTTTGGCCTCACTGCGTTGGGCACAGGAATGCAGTTTGGTAACATCTTCAGCCAGGAAGTTTTCTGTCATCTGTGCAATGCATACCCCAGTATCATGGAGGAGAAGATTTATTTCCAACCGTTAGGTTTTAAAAAATTTCATAGATTAAAAAAATTATTAGGGATTTTCAACTGATAAAAACCAGAGAGAACCGTATCATGAACCACATGCACCCAACTTTAGCATTCATCTGCCTTCTGTCAATCTTATAACCAGACTTGCCTGCTTGTCGTGAATGCTGTGCTCTCTAGTCAGTCGGTTTTCTCCCAATGCTTAGTTTCCCTTTGGTTAGGCTCCTTTTACTCTCACTAAAAAAGTCAATCCGTTAGACCTATTCCAGCCACTCCTCTCTTCTCGTCTTACTCTAGAGAAAAAAATGATCTTACATCATGGTATGGAGCAGGATGCTGTGAAGTTGACTCATCCTGAAATGGTGTAGACTTCCAGGAGCTATTGAAAGACACAATGTTATAGGAGAACAAGGGAGGCAGAAAAGGGCAAATCCTGCCGGGATGATGAAAGCATCAGAACTGGTCTTTGAAGGATTATTAGCTTTTGGAGAAGATTTTGGATGGATAGCAAAAGAAATAATACTTGCAATTTTTTATTACCATAATGACAACAATAGCTACCACGTTTGGCATGCTTACATGCCATGTATGTGTATCGGTACTCTTCCAAGCACTTTGCATATATTATCTCATTAATTCTCACAGCAACCAAATGAGGTGCAAGAACTGTTAACATTTCCGTTTTACAGATGAGGAACCTGAGGCACAGGGGAGCTAACTCACCCCAGGATGTACATGGCACAGAGAGAGGGAAGTTCAGATATCCATGGGCTCACAGAGTGGGAGTGAAGGTCATGGAGACTGACTCCTTTGTTAAGGAAGCCATGACTCGCGGTGTAGGGAGCTTCTCCAGGACACATAGCTACTGGGTGGAAGGGCTGAGACTCTTATCCAGGAACCAGACTTGGGCCGGGTGTGTTTCACTTGTACCACACGGCTGTCTCCCCTGCTAGGAGCTCCTCAAGAGGTCTCATGATACCAGTCTCTACCTTTCAGCTTTTGTTAGGATTGACTCTTCTCTTACTGTCTCTTCCTTCCAGGAATATTTCTTGCTTTATATAGTTTGTTTTATCTTAACTCTGCAAATTGTTAAACTTTGCAGACATTTAGAGAATACAACCTATTCAAGGCATAGTATCACAAAGTAAGTGTAGAGTTGGGGGAAGAGTCTCCTGCCTCCTTATATGAAACTCTAAGTATAAAAAGAGTTGTTTCTGTTCCTTTTTTCCATTTCCTCGACCTCATAGTCTAAAAGGTGTCTGAAGGATAATTTTTCTTTCTCTGCCATGAAAGGCATTGCCCACTGTGGTGCTTATTCACTTAATTTACCTTTTAGGATGGAAAAGGGCTATACAAAGCAAAAATCCAATGTGAAAGGAACACAGAAGCACAGCACTGATTCTCAAATCAGAGGCTGCAACAAGAGATGGGAATATAATTGAGTTATAAGGGTTTCCCTTTTCCTTTTTATTTTAATGCTTGTATCCTCATGGGTTTTTAATCTATTCAGTATATTACAATGATAGTCTTTTTTTCCTCTAAATTTGGCTACTGGAAGTCTTTAATCTGGTTTCTGTGTTGTTTTGACAAAACCCTATTAATCTTTGAGTTGTTACTTGCTTTCTGTGACAATAAGATGTCCCAATAAGATGTCATGTTGTATGTTCTTGGTAGATTTTTTCTTTTTTGTAATTATTTTAATTTTATCTTTTGTGGAAGAATAGAAGGAACAGTTTAGATTATATGGATTTTAGAACTCCTTGAAAAAGTTTGAAAACCATCAGTTAGATCAGTGTGCCATTTGTGATTTTTTTTTAAAAAAAGTGTTTCAGTCTTCAAGAGCAATATTGTTACAGTGGAGCTTTATTTTGGAAATGGAATTTATAAGTTTTCTAAATCAAGTGTTTCTGTTTTTTTACTAATTTTACCTTTTCTCTTTTTCAACTCTTCCACTCATTTCTCACTTTGCTGAGCCACATTTTTAAACAAGAGAGAAGAAGAGAAAGAATATACTGATAATTGCTTACTAAGGAAATTTCACATGAAAAGAAATAGAAAGAATCCTCAGATACTGATCCTGCCCAGAGAATGGTGAAAAGGATGACATACCCAAATATTAGCTGTCCACAGTGACCATCTCTGCTCCCTCCTCCTTGAGTCTGTTCCTCCGCTCTGAGCCCCGCTGGCCTGTCCAGGGTTGGCTAGAGGTAAAAGCAACTTATTCACTTCAGAGCCAGATATGAGTCACGTTTTAGCTCTCTTCTTACTTAATTTCTGGAGCATTCAAGGCTCCGCCCACCACCACCACCAAATCTGAAAAGTGAAGCAAAACCACCCATGTAAGTTGGAGGTGAGGATTAAATGACAAATTCTACACAATATATGTGTAAGACCTGCAGCATAGCAAGGGTCCAGTAGTTGTTGAATTCCGTCTACCTTATATTTACACATTTGGGATTTTGTCTGCCTCATTTCTCTGAAGTTTTTTATTGTTGAATATAAGACAACTACAACAACTGCATAAAATAGTTACAGTTTGATGAACTATCATAAGATGAGCATTCTCTGAAACATTGTCCACGTGAAACAGGTCTCGTCTTCCTTCATTGGACAAGGTACGCACTGGAGAACAGGACACGGTCTTGCTTCCACAGAATGGATGATTCTGTAGCACCTTGCACTGCCAGAGGTCAGACGTGGTAATGAGAGAGGACATTTCATGTAGCTAAATTAAGTTGGCCCAAATCCAGCAAAGACCCTGTTAGCAGAAGGGAGAGCTTTTTGTCCAGGACACTGTGGTTGGGCATTGCTGTGGGTTAGCTGCACGATTCTACACCCCACTTCTATGGCTGTGGAGAGAATGGCCTGCTTTGTAGTTTTAAAATTACAAAATGACTAGGAAAAATGCAGATGTGTAGAAATCCTTGTACTCATCCCAGGAATCTTAAGCTTCCACTTGTAAAAGGAAGTTCAGAATGTTGGGAATCCCTGAGGAAGAAGACTCAACTTTAGGATTTTGGCTCTTCTTGAACTTCACTCAGTGGTGGCCACCAGTGGTTGGCTGCAATCCTAATAAAGACATACTTGACTCACCTGGTCTCCCTCTTCTCTGGGCTTCTCCCTTGTTACGCTCTCTGGCTTTGACTCTGCTTTGTATCTCCTTGACCTGCTCTCCACTCTTCAGGACGCTGGGCTGGATAGAAAGTCTTGTTGAGTTCTGAACACTGCCTCTAGGAGTTCCCTCATACCTTGCCATCCTACACTGACTCATCTTTCTAATTCTGCCCAGTTTGAATCTGGTAACCCTGCGGTGTAAATCTTCTGGAAACTGTGTCCCAGGCTCCACATCTTATAACCACAAGAGGTGGCCACTTGCCAGCTTGCTCTGTTGCCCAACCCTCATCTGAGAGATCAGACACTGGCTTCTACTGGTGGCTAGGGGTTAACCAAGGGAATGTCTTTTTTTTCTTTCTGTTCATGTTTGCTTTTTTGTTTTTGTTTTATGCTGGCCCTTAAAAAATGTCATGAAGCTTTGGCATTATGACAATTAACTCTTGGCATTGCTTTTTGGAACCAGGTGAGGGAAACTTACTTCTGTCATTAAGACTGATTGTGCCAGGCTCACACTGTCCATTCCAGAGCACCCTTCTTACACTCTCTGGCATTGCTGATTAACTTGCTTTTGACCTTGTCTCTTTAACAAGACTACAGATATCTTGAGAGCAAGGACCATGTCCATCTTTCTTCCTTGACACCTGAGCACTTGGCGTTGTCATCCATCTACCATGTGTGGCTGCAGCTAGAGAAGAGCCTTTTGTTTTGCCTGGTCATCGTGTAGAAAGTCAGGTCATTGCCTATTATATCATTAAAGTCAAGGTCGAACTAGCTAGTGCCTTTGAGAAATGATGCCTTCATTAGAAAGGGAGCCCACTCCCATTAGAGAACTTTCAGAGAGCTACAGAAAATATCATAATCTTGGTATTGTACCTGTTTGGTGAAGAGAAACAGATTGTTACTAGAGTGTTGAAATTGACTTTAGGGTTTTCTTTCTCAGTCAGGGCCCAAATATTTTAGGTAAGCATTTGGGGCAGTACAAGGATAGCCGTGGTCATTGCTCTCAAGGTGTCTGTAGTCTTGTTGGAGAGACAAGGCCCAGAGTAAGCTAACCAGCAATGCAAGGGCATCTGAGAAGGGTGCTCTGGGATAGACAGCATGTGCTGCAAAGTTGACAGTGTGCAGAAAAGGCCTCACAGAGGTGGTAAAACATGAAGGTCTTAAATTGGACCTTCACAAATGGGACGATTCCTAAGAGCAGAGAGGAGGGCTGTGGAGGGGGAGACCCAGTTGTGAGCAAACTAATGTGCAGAATGTATCTGTAGGAACTGAGTATGTAAATTAGGCTGGAGTAGAAAGAGGATAAGACAAAGAAGTAGTGGTAGGTAAATTGAGAAGGGTTCACCATAGATCTTAGGGGGCAATAAATGCCAGCTTAAGGGGTTTGGAACACTTGAGAAAAAGTGTTCTAGTGAAGGTGATGTTCTCAGATTAGCTGTGGAAGAGCCTGCAGGGTAGTAGGGATGGGGCAATGCTAAGAATAGGGCAATTGTGGGGATAGATTGCTGCTGGGGCTGCTTTTTTCAGTAGCAAAGCTTAGGCCACTGTGTTCTCCTCCTAAACTAATTCCAAACCATTTTTATAGATCTGTGCTAGCAGTTCATCACACAAAGAGTTTTTTTGTGGTGTACGGTGCTAGGCAGTACATTAACACTGTATTTGAGTGTTTGGCTTGGAATAAATATTGACATTGATAACTCTTTTTAAGGACATATCTGATTGATAATAGACATTTCAATAGCTGCTTACTAGATTGAACCCAGAGTCATATAGCTGTGGCATTATGACAGTCCTTGACATTGCTGTTTGGGACCAATGAGGAAAGCTTATTGTGTCATTAATATTGGTTGTGCCATGGCCACAAATGCCAAGAGCAGCCATCCTAAGTGTGCAGCCCTGGTCATCATGCACACTGATGCATGGGAGATCAGAATGATGTCAGTTGTCTGGTCAGTTTGCCAGCTTATGTTCTGTGCCTTTTCTATAATTTTAACATATCATTATATTTTGAATTTTTTAATTTAAAATAGATTTTCGTTCTTTTAAATAAAATGCATATGAATCCTATTTTGGGCCTGTAATTAATTCATTTTTTATAGCTTTGTTTCATCCACTTTAATCTGAATGTGCCTCATAACCTTTTATGGTGCCTTATGGTGAGATAAGTTTGGTGACACCAATATAAGTTGTCACTTCATATGGATAGTGACTGAGTAAACAGTGAACCTGACAAGGAAAGAGAAGAGAGAAGAGGTTCAGGAGCCACAGAGTCTGGCTTAATGAATATCTACCTTCCTTAATCTCAGATTTGTACTAGACCCCATGGTTCAGAGGTGCAAGCTAGCTCTCATTTCCTGACTCTTGGGGGAAAAAAGCTAACGGTCTGGTTAGAAGTCTTGTTTATTCATAAGCTGACCTGTTGAAGGTAGTCTGAGTATCTTGGAGAGTTGGAGAACAGGTCTGTTGTCTGGCTGCATACCAGCATTTGGTAAACATTCCAAGTTCAATCGAATGTCAGTTTAGCATGTGTTCAATATGTAGATTAATTCCTGAACCAAAATGCACAAAAATGAAAGGCTCAACTAATGGAATTTAAAGGCAAGTTCATACTCTGCCAGCTTTTTAAGCTGAGCATAAGCAGCAGATTAAAATGAGACCAGTGAAGGTGAAGAACATGGTAGGGATGGAAGAAGGTGACCAGTGGGTCTTACTTTATGTTCTTATGTTACTGAAATCCTGGAGAGCTTGTGGCCTAATTAGAAAATGAAACATTCATTACCTGAGAGGGAGATACGGCTTTTAGAACAAATAGATCCCTAAAATCCTTCATATAAAGCATCAGGAGCCAGGCAAAATGTTGTCAGTGAGCATTTCTGAACTCTCTGGCATCTTAAGGCAGTGCTGTGATTCTCATTGCTTGACAAATATAACAATTCTTCAGGAGAGTCTTTTCTCCCAACTTAATTTTAAAAGGAAATTTCACTTAGCTGCTGCTTTGTTAGGGTCCAGTCTGTAAGGGTTTTGAGGTTCATGTATCATTGGCTCCTTCCCATGTCAGCTCTGGGCAGGATGCCTTTGGGACAAAGCTGTCAGTACACATCAGTAAGTCATTTCCCACCGTTATAAAGATATTATATACTCATATATTGCCAAATAAAGCTTGATAAATCAATGCACTACCACTCTTGTACTGATTCTGTAAGAAATTCCAAAGTTTCATTTTAAGAGTGAGGTGAAGCAATCATCCATGCAGTCAGCATCCAGAGAAATCCATTGGTTAGCAATTTGGAGTTTTTCTTTCCAGTATAATTTACATGCATATAGATATGTACTTTTTATTTTATAAAATTGGGATCATACTGTATAAAAGAATACGTGTCCTACATTTTCACACATCATGTAACTTACCATGTCATTCATTAAATGTTCTTTGAGAACATGAGCTTTTAAGGACTGAATAGTTTTCTGTGGATGTCCCAGAATTTACTTGCTAATGTTCTCCTTTTGTTAAATGATCATTATCTGCTGTTTTATACTTGTATAAAACAATGATGGTTATCCTTGCACATTCGACTAGTGTTTGTGAATTTTTTAGGATAAATTAATGTAAATAAAGTTATTGGCTAAATACATACATTTTCAATAAACATTACCACAATGCTTCCAAAAAAAGCTGACTCTAGTTTATATTTCATCTAGGACTATGAGAGATTGTTTGTTTCAATGTGCTCCACCAACACTGTTACTGTTAAAAATTATTTTGCAGATTCATAGATAAAACATGGTATCTTATTTTAATTTGTATTTCTTTGCCCAAGAAATTGAATTTTTCCATATATTTGTGTACTTGTATTTATTATTGTTTTGGCTTATTCTGTACTCTACAGAGTGATTCTCTTTGCAGATTGGCTTCCCATATCGGCATGAGTGATGGGGCAATTATACTTTATAACTAACCACAAACCCAGGCAAAGGACAGCCATTTTTATGGATTGGTTGATTAGATCAGCCAGTGTATCTACTATTGATTGATTGATTGATTGATTGATTTGGCTGTGCCAGGTCTTAGTTGTGGCATGCGGGATCTTCACTGCAACATTGCAGAATCTTTAGTTGCGGCATGTGGGATCTAGTTCCCTGACCAGGGATTGAACCCGGGCCCCGTGCGTCGGGAGCGTGGTGTCTTAACCACTGGACCACCAGGGAAGTCCTAATGTATCTACTTTTATAATAATCTACTTAATGCACATCTGTCATAACTTTCTGTTCCTTATTCTTTCCCAGATATTTATTGATTGTGGTACATAATATGGTGTAGTAAGATCATTAAAAAAACTATCTGATGAGTGGAATAGTTTTTCTTATTATGAATTTATGAATTCATTAGTATCATACTTTTAAAACTGTTTATGTTTTTAAATACTACTCTCAACTTATTCACCATCAACCTGGTCAAATTCTTTGGCTTGAAGAAGACTGTGAAATCATCAAGATCATTTTCTGCCTCTAGGCAAAGCCTAATCAAATTAGGCTGAAGAGGCAGTAGAGAGAAAGCACTATGTTAAGTCTGAAGGTTTGGTTTTGAACCCTGGCCCTTTGAGTGACCTTGGCCAAGCCAACTTCTCTGAGCCTTAGAGTCTCCATCTGTAAAATGGGAATAATAATCCCAGCTTTACTCACCATAAAAAGTATTCATTAAAAAAAAGATATATATATATATATAAAATATTGTGTAAACTTTTACAAAGTATGAAAATATACGGAATTGTATAACTTTTTCTTTTTATTCCAATAAGGAATTCAAATTCATGGGCCCAGCATGCTTCCTCTGTGCTGCTCTGCTACCTGGAATTCAAATTCATGAATTGTGTAAACATCGACTATTTTGTACATGGCCTTCTGGCTTACAGGCCCCAAAGTTTTATACAAAGTTTGGCTCATACCTGAAAGAGCATACTCCCTAATTCTCTATATCTACTAATCTTCTCTTTCTAAAAACTCTGACAAAGAGATACTTCTCTGATTTGAGAGTCATCTAAGAACTATCATGGTAGCATAAGAACACAAACATATCATGCTTCTTTTGATCCTCTCTGAAAATACACATTATTTGGTACCTTCTCTTGCTAAGTTTCAACTGGTCTGTCCCTGTATAATAATAAAATACTGAGTCTATAAAGTATGGTGACTCCAGCAATACTTACAGCTTCAAAATTACAAGGCATACCTTGGGAGGAGGCTTGCGGCTTTTTCTTCTGATGCCAAGCTAATGATGGCAGGGAGGGGAGCCAGGAAGAAACAGTCCATCATTTGAGCCTTGAATTTATAAACAATTAAGTGATGGAAATAAATCAACTTCATTTCAGATCCAGACTGGTAAGGAGTCAGGTATGAAAAGTCAGCAGAATTCTTTCTCATTGATTAGTTGGCATACTAAGAGTGCTGTGAAACATCTCCATTGTTTCCTGAACTCCAGGGTCTAGAACCTGTAGCTGATAGTATTCTCAAGCCTCTTTTACCCAAGTGATACTTAAAAGTTTTCTATCAAATTTTAAATTTATAATTTGCTTTAGTTGTACAATTTTAAATATATCAAAATATTATAATAGTTCACTTTTTAGAATCTTAGAAGTTTTTAAAATAGCATTTGCTATTTTTTTAAAAAATAGTTTTAAAAATAGCATTTTAAAATAGCATTCTACAACTGCAACACAGTGGCAATTATTAGTTAGTTTTTAACCTTTTTAAAAGCATGGTTTTACAAAGTGTAATCATAGATTGTATTTACTACTATAACTTGGATTTTTTTCCCTTAACATTAAATCCTAAAAAATTTTCCTAATTCACAGTGTAGTCTTGATGTTAATTACCAAGATGATGTTAGTAGCGAATTCATTTTCCATCAAGTGATCATACCCTTAACCATTCTGTATTGTAGGATCTGTCCATAGCTTCGAATTCTGTAATACTTTTTGAAGATACATTTATATTATAATGCATTCATTCATAAAGCATCAAATTTTTAAAAGTGAAAAGGGAAATTTTGTAGAAAGAAGTGGCACAAAGCTTGGGAATATCTAAAAAAGTTCACTTAGACTTACCTGAAAAAGTTGTTCTGTCACATCAGTGGCTTGGGAGGAAGAAGATAATCTCACTTTTAATATTTTATGTTTGTAGGTAAGGATTTGAAAGGTTGAAGTGAAATCCCACTTGAGGTGGGGAGCTGGAACTGTCCCTGATTAAAGCCTGAACCCTGAGCACACTGTGTTCTTGGTAAGGGGAGTAGAATCCTCCTCCCACCTGGCCAGTGAGGAGAATAGCAAGAAAACTTGCTCCCCAGGCCCTAGGTGGGCAAACAAAGTCCGGAGGCAGAAAATCTGCTTCTGGAACTGGTTCTATATCTTTATTATGTGTATAACCTTGGCCAAGTCATTGTTTCTCTTGGCTAGTTCCATGTTATGTGAAAATAGAGTCAGAACAGATAATGTCTAAGATACTTGCCAACAATCTCTAATTCTGTGATTTTTAAACGTTCATCTGCTCAACACTGCTCTGAATGGTCTGGAATTTGGGGAAATTTATGACTTACCGAGTAGAGGAAACTTAATTCTGATGGAGGCAGAAATTTCTAAGAACAGATAGATAGAAGGCCCAATGCAACTTGCTTTAAAATATTTTTTATGTTTTTCTTGGCATTTCATGTTTACTGTTAAGACAGCTTATCTTTCTGAATTGGAAATCTGGCTATCAAGCGAGATGTTTTCAATTTAAACTCAAGTGGTGGATGGCTGGCTGCTTTTCTGCTGGTTCCATTTTATCCTGCTGAGAAGTCAATCCTTGGCCATCCATGAACCTTCTATTTGCATTTATAACAATAGTAGTTAATGACAGTGAGGGGAGTTGATGTGCGAAGCAGGCACCTTGATAGCTAAGGTCTTAGAAGCTTGAGTTGTTATAGTTCATAGACCACTATTGTATAGATGGAAATATTGTAGCCCAAGGTTCCAGTTAAGTCGTTGTTTCCAAAAGGAGCTTCTTTCATGATGTGAAAATATGCAGGTCTGTGTTTCTTAAACTTCTCATATCCCATGTCTCTTCTGATTAATCTCAGAGTTGATAATTCTCCCTTTTTCCTCTACTGTCATGTGTAGACATACACACATGAGAGATGCTGCTAGCTAGCTTGATAGCCCTCGGCACACATGGAAAAAATGCTACATTTATTCATTTCAGGGTAACTTGGTCATAGTCTCAAATCAGCCACTTACTAGCTCTGTGGCCTTGGATAATTTATCAAACTCCTGTTTTCTCTTCTGTGAGATAAGGGCTCTTTGGCTAGAGAATCTCCAAGATCCACAAAATTATACTTTCAGAAGCAGAAGGCCTGAGACGTAAATAAGCACAAGCCTGGCCCCAGGCACATTGGTAAAGCAAGACATGCTGCCTGCCTCTGGAATTTCTTCCTTTTTGCACACCTCATCATTCACTTTTCCCCCTTCCATTCCCCCCAGCGTCTGGCAGCAGCAGTTCTGCTGCCTCATGCTGGCTGGCTCCCTTAAGCAGCAGGTTAGCATATTTAGGCCATTTCTTCAGCCGTCTCTCCCACTTGGCATATTCATATGCTAGCCATCCTTCAACATTCAGGTTAAATGCCTTCTCCATGAAGCCGTATTTGATCACCTCATCTATATTAATCTCTCTTATCTACTAACTTCCATACTAATAGCATTTTTTAAATTCATGGTATTTATTCCTGTTTTGTAGATACAAATAATATTTCTTTTAATGGATTATAGTCTCTCTCTGAGGGCAGAATTTATGTCCCAATTCCTGGTATATCTGTTGAATGAATGAACAAGTGAATGAGGGAGGCAGTTAGTGAGTGAATGAGTGAATGAATTCATCACCTTATCCCCACTTGGTACTATGGTGTTCAGTTAGTAGATCTTCAAAAAAGTGTTGATAAATGAATAATTCCACTTTTCTCATCATTCCCTTAGGCCCTTTCTAGATAACTAGCTTCTTATTTTCTGATTAATGAAGAGGTTATTAATAGCTGATAGCCTGGTATGTTGCCTCTCAGAAAGGAATTTGTGTTCTAATAGCAGATTCAAAGGCCTGACTCATTAATGGTGTACATTTCAGATAATGGACTAGAAGAGGTTTGTGGGAAGTGTGGGTGCGTATAGTCAGAGACAGGAGGTGGTTCCATCTACTATGCATGCACCTGCCTCTCAGCCCCTGTAGAAACCTGGTCTGATTTATGTGTATTAACTTTTAATTTATTATGCAAAACAAAAATTCTCCATAGAACACTTAATAATTGTGGCAAAGCTGAAAGCCAGCTGCTGTTTTGTTCCCTTGCAAATATTCTTTCCATTCAACTGCAGTTTTCTCACTTTTGCCATCTTGGCCTGTGAATCTGTAAGCTATGCTAAAGAAAGAGGACTGTCTGAGGTTATCCCAAAGAATGAAGATCTGGTCTTCATAACCTCTTCCACAGTATCTTCCTGGTGCACATGAGCAGTGCTCACTTACACTCACTCTTGAGGATACAGAGGGTGGCATTTTTCAATGTGACTGGGAGATGAGGGAGTCTCTTAGGATGTCTCTACTAATGAGCAGTACAGTCTTTCTTATTTCTTTGGATTATGTCTGAACGGCCTCACCTCAACCGAGCACACAATTCTGATGGTTCTGCCTCACCAGGCAGTATGCACTGTGTCTTTCCTATAAGGTATATCAAAGGAGACAGTAGATGGTAAAGAGCAGTGCAAATTCTGAAGGCCTGCTTGTTTTGTGACTGCTTGTTCTCTTATTTAATTCAGTCACTACGGTTTTCTGTGGATTATATTTCTCACATTTTAGAAGACCAAGTATACTTAAATAATTTGGCGTAAAGCCCAGCAAAGTACCGTGCGTGAACTGACACTGAATAAATAACCAGTGGGGAGAAAATAGAGGTTTGCAAACATGACAACCAAGAAACCAGGGCACAATTCAACTTACCTTGAGCAGTTGGCCCTCAGAGGAAATGTCTAGGTGTCTCCGTGGAGGAGATGCCATTGTCTGTATTTGTAATGCAAGTATCTTCCCCATTCTTTTCTCCATCAGCCCCACTGCATGTTAGAAACATTGTGTATACATGAGGGGAAAAAACTAAAACTTGGTTAAATTGGCTATTCCAAACAATGTTATTGAAGTTACTTAGAGGCCATGACAGTGGGTCATCATGGGAGCAAGATACAACCTTTGATCTGTCTTCAGAATGCAGTGTGTTTACAAAAGCGATCACTCAAGGTTAATAGCCTGCATCTGTGGTGTTTGGTAGTTAAAGAATCAATTTAAATGTCTTATGCAAAGGAAAACCTTAACAATGTTTTGTGGTGGTTAATGCATTTCAAGTATACTTGAGATTTAAGGAGCAGACAAAAAGGAAAAGAAGTGGATTTCTCATGGTTTAGACTGGTGGTGAAAACCATTTTTTAAAAAATCGAATTTCTTTAAAAAATTTTTTTTATTCAATTTATTTAAACTTATAAAAATGTTCACCCATTTCTCCCACCACTTACCCCCCGCCTCTTGCAACCACCAATCTGTTCTCTGTATCTATGAGCTCGCTTTTGTTTTTTAAATTCCGCATATAAGAGAGATCATACGGTATTTGTCTTTCTCTGACTTATTTCACTTAGCATAATGCCCTTGAGGTCCATCCATGTTGTCGCAGATGGCAAGATTTTATTCTTCTTTGTGGCTGAATAATATTCTATTGTATATATACACACCACAGTTTCTTTTTTTTTTAACCACATAGTCTTTTTTTATTTATTTACTTTTAAATTTATTAAATTTATTTATTTTTGTCTGGGTTGGGTCTTTGTTGCTGCACATGGGCTTTCTCTAGTTGCGGCGAGCAGGGGCTACTCTTTGTTGTGGTATGCAGCCTTCTCATTGTGGTGGCTTCTCTTGTTGCAGAGCACGGGCTCTAGGTGCATGGGCTTCAGTAGTTGTGGCACGCGGGCTCGGTAGTTGTGGCTCACGGGCTTAGTTGCTTCGTGGCATGTGGTATCTTCCTGGACCAGGGCTTGAACCCGTGTCCCCTGCATTGGCAGGCATATTCTTAACCACTGTGCCACCAGGGAAGCCCTACACACCACAGTTTCTTAATCCGTTCATCCATTGATAGGCACTTAGGTTGGTTCCATATCTTGGCTAATTCTGTGATGAACATAGGGGTAGACATATCTTATCAAATTAGTATTTTCATTTTCTTTGAATAAATACCCAGAAGTGGAATTACTAGATCATATGGTGGTTCTATTTTTAATTTTTTGTGGAAACTGCATACTGTTATCCATATTGGCTATACCAATTTACATTCCCACCAACAGTGCATGAGGGTTCCCTTTTTTACAAATCCTTGCCAATGCTTGTTATTTCTTGTCTTTTTGATGATAGCCATTCCAAGAGGTATAATGTGATATCTCATTGTGGTTTTGATTTGCATTTCTGTAATGATTAATGATGTTGAGCATCTTTTCATGTACGTGTTGGCCATCTGTATGACTTCTTTGGAAAAAGAAGTCTGTTCAGCTCTTATGCCCATTTTTAGTTGGATTGTTTGTGTGCAAGCTTTGTTTCTTTTTTTGTTTGTGTTTGCTATTGAGTTGTATGAGTTCTTTATGTATCTTGGATATTAGCCCCTTATCAGATACATAATTTGCAAATATTTCCTCCCATTCTGTAGGTTCCCTTTACATTTCTTGGTGGTTTCCTTTGCTGTGCAGAAGCATTTTAGTTTGATGTACTCCCACTTGCTTATCTTTGCCTTTGTTCTTTTGCATTTGACGTAGATTCAAAAAATCATCACCAAGACCTATGTCAATGAGCTTACCACGTGTGTTTTCTTCTAGGAATTTTATGGTGTCATGTCTTGCATTCAAGTATGTAATCCCTTTAGGGTTAATTTTTGTATATGTTATGAGATAATTGTCCAGTTTCATTCTTTTGCATGTAGTTATCCAGTTTTTCCAGCACCTTTTATTGAAGAGATTGTCCTTTCCCCATTGTATATTCTTTGGTCCTTTGTCATAAATTAATTTACCATGTATGTGTGGGTTAATTTCTGGGCTCTCTGTTTCGTTCCATTGATCTATGTGTCCTTTTATACGCAAATACCATACTGTTTTAGTTACTTTAGCTTTGTAATACAGTTTGAAATCAGGGAGTGTGATACTTCCAGCTTTGTTATTCTTAAGATTACTTTGGCTATTTGGGGTCTTTTATGTTTCCATACACATTTTAAGATTTTTTATCCTATTTCTGTGAAAAATGCCATTGGAATTTTGATAGGGGTTGGATTGAACCTGTATATTATTGCTTCTGGTAGTATGGACATTTTAACAATACTAATTCTTTCAATCCATGAGCATGGAATATCTTTCCATTTATTTGTGCCATCTTCAATTTCTTTCATCAATGTCTTGTGGTTTTCAGTATAGAGATCTTTCACCTCCTTGGTTAAATTTCTTCCTTGGTATTGTATTCTTTGATGCTATTGTAAATGGGATTATTTTCCTAATTTCTCTTTCTGATAGTCCATTATTACTATAAAGAAATGCAGCTGATTTTTGTGTATTGATTTTTTGTCCTGCACCTTTACTGAATTTGTTTATTAGTTCTAACCATTTTTTGATGGAATCTTTAGGGTTTTCTATGTATAGTATCATGGCATCTGCAAATAGAGACAAGTTTACTTCTTCCTTTCCAATTTGGATGCCTTTTATTTATTTATTTTTTGTCTTGCCTAATTGCTGTGGCTAAAACGTCCAATACTATGTTGAATAAAAGTGGCTGGAGTGACATCCTTGTCTTGTTCCTGATATTAGAGCAAAAGATTTCAGCTTTTCACTATTGAGTATGGTGTTAGTTGTGGGCTTGCCATATATAGCCTTTATTATGTTCGAGTATGTTCCTCCTATACCCGCTTTGTTGAGAGTTGTTTTTTTTTTTTTTTTAATCATAAATGGATGTTGAGGGCTTCCCTGGTGGTGCAGTGGTTGAGAGTCTGCCTGCCAATGCAGGGGACAAGGTTTCGAGCCCTGGTATGGGAGGATCCCACATGCCACGGAGCAACTGGGCCCGTGAGCCACAACTACTGAGCCTGCGCGTCTGGAGCCTGTGCTCCGCAACAAGAGAGGCCGCGATAGTGAGAGGCCCGCGCAACGCGATGAAGAGTGGCCTCCGCTCGCCACAACTAGAGAAAGCCCTCGCACAGAAACGAAGACCCAACACAGCCAAAAATAAATAAATTAATTAATTAATTTAAAAAAAAAGTCACCTTTTAAAAAAAAAATAAAAAATAAAAAAAATAAATGGATGTTGAATTTTGTCAGATGCTTTTTCTGCATCTATTGAGATGATCATATGATATTTATCCTTCATTTTGTTAATATGGTTAATCACACTGACTGACTTGCAGATGTTGAACCATCCTTGCATCACGGATAAATCCCCTTTGATAATCGTGTATGATCCTTTTAATATATTGTTGAATTCAGTTGGCTAACATTTTGTTGAGGATTTTTCACCTGTGTTTATCAGTGATTTGGGCCTGTAATTTTCTTTCTTGTATGCCATTCTTGTTTGGTTTTGGTATCAGGGTAATACAGACCTCGTAAAATGTATTTGGAGGCGTTCTCCCATATTTTGAGGGCGAGTTTGAGAAAGATTGGTACTAATGCTTTGAATGTTTGGTGGAATTCACTGGTGAAGCCATCTGGTCCTGGACTCATGTTTGTTGGGAGATTTTTGATTACCAATTCAGATGCCTTGCTAGTAATGGATCTGCTCAGATTTCCTACTCGTCATGATTCAGTCTTGGTAGATAATATGTTTCTAGGAGTTTATATATATTCTAGGTTGTCCAGTTTGTTGGCATGTAATTCTTCATAGTAATCTCTTATGATTCTTTGTGTTTCTGTGGTATTAGTTGTAACATCTTTCCTTTCATTTTTGATTTGTTTGAGGCCTCTCTTTTTCTCTTGGTGAGTCTAGCTAAAGGTTTGTCAATTTTGCTTATCTTTTCAGTGAACCAGCTCTTAGTTTAACTGCTTTTTTCTCTTGTTTTTTAAAGTCTCTATTTCATCTATTTCTGCTATTACCCTTGTTATTTCTTCTACTAACTTTTGGCTTCATTGGTTCTTCTTTTTCTAGATCCTTGGGGTGTAAAATTAGATTGTTTATTTGAAACTTGTTTCTTGAGGTAAGCATTTATTACTATGAACTTCCCTCTTAGAACTGTTTTTGCCACATCCCATAGATTTTTGGATTGTTGTGTGTCCATTTTCATTTGTCTCCAGGTATCTTTTGATTTCTTCGATTTCTTTTTTAGATTTTTTTTTTGATGTGGACCATTTTTAAAGTCTTTATTGAACTTGTTACAATATTGCTTCTGCTGTATGTTTTGGTTTTTTGGCCCTGAGGCATGTGGGATCTTAACTCCCCGACCAGGGATTGAACCTGCACCTCCTGCATTGGAAGGCGAAGTCTTAACCACTGGACTGCCAGGGAAGTTCCTCTTCTTTGATTGCTTCAGTGACCCATTGCTTGTTTAGTAGCATATTGTTTAACCTCCAAATGTTTGTGGTTTTTGCAGTTTTTTTGTTGTAATTGATTTCTAGTCTCATACTGTTGTGGTCAGAAAAGATGTTTGATATGTTTTAAATCTTCTTAAATTTATTGAGACTTGTTTTGTGACCTAGCATGTGATCTATCCTGGAGAATATTCCATGTGCACTTGAAAAGAATGTGTATTCTGCTTTTGGATGGAATGTTCTATTTATATCTATTATGTCTGCTTGGTCTAATGTGTCATTTAAGGCCAGTATTTCCTTATTGGCTTTTTGTCTAGGTGATCTGTCCACTGATGTAAGTGAGGTGTTGAAGTCGCCATCTATTATTGTGTTGCTGTCAATTTCTCCCTTTACGTTTGTTTATATTTGCTCTATTTAGGTTCTCCTATATTGGGTGCATATATTTTTACAGTTGTTATGTGTTCTTGGATTGAGCCCTTTATAATTATGTTATGTCCTTCTTTGTCTCTTGTTACAGTCTTTTTTGTTTTTTAAAAAGTCTATTTTGTCTGATATAAGTTTTGCTACAGCTTTCTTTTTGTTCCCATTTGCATGGAATACCTTTTACCATCCCCTCAGTTTGTGTCTTTCGATCTGATTTGTCTCTCTTGTAGGCAGCATATAGATGTGTCTTGTGTTTTTATACATTCAGCCACTCTGTCTTTTGATTGGAGAATTCAGTGTGTTTACATTTAAAATAATTATTGTTAGGTACATGGTTATTGCCATCTTGTTAATTCTTTTGCTGTTTTTGTAGTTCCTCTCTGTTCCTTTTTCCCCCTTTTTTTAATGTTTTCATTTTGTTGAAGTATAGTTGATTTACAATGTTGTGTTAGTTGCACGTGTACAGCAAAGTGATTCAGTTATACATATACGTATATTCATTCTTTTTTTGGTTCTTTTCTCGTACAGCTTACCGCAGAATATTGAGTAGAGTTCCCTGTGCTATACAGGAGGCCCTTGTTGGTTATCTATCATATATATAGTAGTGTGTGTTTGTTCATCCAAGCTCCTGATTTATCCATTGCCCTGACATTTCCCCTTTGGTGACCATAAGTTTGTTTTTGATATCTGTAAGTCTGTTTCTGTTTTGTAAATAAGTTCACTTCTATCTTTTTTTAAAATTAGATGCCACATATGAGTGATGTCATGTGATATTTGTCTTTCTCTGTCTGACTTACTTCACTTAGTGTGATAATTTCTAGGTTCACCCATGTTGCTACAAATGGCATTATTTCATTCTTTTTTGTGGCCGAGTAATACTCCATTGTATATATGTACCACAACTTCTTTATCCATTCCTCTGTCAATGGACATTTAGGTTGTTTCTATGCCTCAGCTATTGTAAATAGTGCTTCAGTGAACATTAGGGTGCATATATCCTTTCAGATTATTGTTTTCTCCAAAGATATGGCCAGCAATGGGATTGCTGGATCATATGGTAGTTCTATTTTTTAGTGTTTTAAGGAACCTCCATACTGTTCTCCATAGTGGTTGTACCAATATACAGTCCCACCAACATTGTAGGAGGGTTCCCTTTTCTCCACACCCTCTCCAGTATTTATTGTTTGTAGACTTTTTGATGATGACTATTTTGACCGATGTGAGGTGATACCTCATTGTAGGTTTGATTTGCATTTCTTTGATAATTAGTGATGTCGAGCATTTTTTCATTTGCTTTTTGGCCATCTGTCTTCTTTGGAGAAATGTATATTTAGATATTCTACCATTTTTTGATTGGGTTGTTTATTTTTCTGACATAGAGCTGCATGAGCTGTTTGTGTATTTTGGAGATTAATCTCATGTCCATCACTTCATTTGCAAATATCTTCTCTCATTCTGTGGGTTGTCTTTTCATCTTCTTGATGGTTTTCCTTTTTTGTGCAGAAGCTTTTAAGTTTCATTAGGTTCTATTTGTTTATTTTAGTTTTTATTTTCATTATTCTAAGAGGTGGATTATAAAAGATTTTACTGTGATTTATGTTAAAGAATGTTCAGCCTATGTTTTCCTCTAAGAGTTTTATTGTGTCTGGCCTTATGTTTAGATCTTTGATCCATTTCGAGTTTATTTTTGTGTATGGTATTAGAGAGTGTTCTAATTTCATCTTTTGACATGTAGCTCTCCAGTTTTCCCAGCACCACTTTTTGAAGAGACTGTCTTTTTTCCACTGTATATTCTTGCCTCCCTTTCATAGATTAATTGATCATAGGTGCATGAGTTTATTTCTGAGCTTTCTGTCCTATTCCATTGATCTATATTTCTGTTTTTGTTCCAGTACCATACTGTTTTAATGACTAGCTTTGTAGTATAGTCTAAAGTCAGGGAGTCTGATTCCTCCAGCTCCGTTTTTCTTTCTCAAGATTGCTTTGGCTATTTGGGGTCTTTTGTGTTTCCATATAAATTTAAAAATTTTTTGTTCTAGTTCTGTGAAAAATGCCATTGGTAATTTGATGGGAATTGCATTGGATCTTTAGATTGCTTTGGGTAGTATAGGCATTTAGACAATATGGATTCTTCCCGTCCAAAAACATGGTATATCCTTTCATCTGTTTGTGTCATCTCCAGTTTCTTTCATCAGCATCTTATAGTTTTCAGAATAGAGGTCTTTTGTCTTCTTACGTAGGTTTATACCTAGGTACTTTATTCTTTTGGATGCGATGGTAAATGGGATTGTTTCCTTAATTTCTCTTTCTGATCTTTTGTTGTTAGTGTATGGGAATGCAAGAGATTTCTGTGTATTAATTTTGTATCCTGAAGCTTTACTGAATCCATTGATGAGCTCTAGTAGTTTTCTGGTAGCATCTTTAGGATTCTCTATGTACAGTATCATGTCACCTGCAAACAGTGACAGTTTTAATTCTTTTTTTTCTGATTTGGATTCCTTTTATTTCCCTTTCTTCTCTGATTGCTATGGCTAAAACTTCCAAAACTATGTTGAATAATAGTGGTGAGAGTGGGCAACCTTGTCTTGTTCCTGATCTTAGAGGAAATGCTTTCAGTTTTTCACCATTATGAATAATGTTTGCTGTGGGTTTGTCATATATGGCCTTTATTATATTGAAGTAGCTTCCCTCTATGCCCACTTTTTGGAGAGTTTTTATCATAAATGGATGTTGAATTTTGTCGACAGCTTTTTCTGCATCTATTGAGATGATAATATGGTTTTTATTCTTCAGTTAGTAGTTAATGTGGTGTATCACGCTGATTGATTTACGGATATTGAAGATTCCTTGCATCCCTGGGATAAATCCTACTTGATCATGGTGTATGATCCTTTTAATGTATTGTTAGATTCGATTTGCTAGTATTTTGTTGAGTATCTTTGTATCTATGTTCATAGTGATATTGGCCTGTAATTTTCTTTTTTTGTGGTGTCTTTGTCTGGTTTTGGTATCAGGGTGATGGTGGCATCATAGAATGAGTTTGGGAGTGTTCCTTGGTCTGCAATTCTATGGAAAAGTTTAAAAAGGGTAGGTGTTAACTCTTTTCCAGATGTTCAATATAATTCACCTGTGAAGACATCTGGTCCTGTACTTTTGTTTGTTGGAAGTTTTTTAATCACTGTTTCAATTTTAGTACTTGTGTTTGGTCTGTTCATATTCTCTATTTATTCCTGATTCAGTCTTAGAAGGTTGTATCTTTCTAAGAATTTGTCCATTTCTTCTAGGTTGTCCATTTTATTGGCATAGAGTTGCTTGTGGTAGTCTCTTATGATCCTTTGTATTTCTGCAGTGTCAATTGTAACTTCCCCTTTTTCATTTCTTCTTTAATTGATTTGAGTCCTCTCTTTTTCTTGATGAGTCTGGCTAAAGGTTTATCAGTTTTGTTCATCTTATCAAAGAACCAGCTTTTAGTTTCATTGATCTTTGCTATTGTTTTCTTCGTCTCTGTTTCATTTATTTCTGCTCTGATCTTTATGATTTTTTTCCTTCTACTAACTTTGGGTTTTGTTTTTTCCTCTTTCTCTAGTTGGTTTAGGTGTAAGGTTAGGTTGTTTATTTGAGATTTTTCTTGTTTCCTGAGATAAGAGTGTATTGGTATAAACTTCTCATTTAGACCTGCTTTTACTGAGTCCCGAAGGTTTTGGACCATCGTATTTTCATTGTCATTTGTCTCTAGGTACTTTTTAAATTTCCTCTTTAATTTCTTCAGTAATCTGTTGGTTGTTTAGTAACATATTGTTTAGCCTCCATGTGTTTGTGGTTTTTACAGTTTTTTCCCCCTGTAATTGATTTCTAATCCCATAACATTGTGGTCAGAAAAGGTGCTTGGTATGATTTCAGTTTTCTTAAATTTACCAAGGCTTGATTTGTGGCTCAAGATGTGATCTATCCTGCAGAATGTTCCACGTGCACTTGAGAAGGAAGTGTATTCGGCTGCTTTCCGATGGAATGTTCTATAAATATCAATTAAGCCATCTGGTCTAATGTGTCATTTAAGGCCTGTGTTTCCATATTGATTTTCTGTCTGGATGATCTGTCCATTGATGAGAGTGGGGTATTAAAGTCTCCCACTATTATTTTGTTACTGTCAGTTTCTCCTTTTATGGCTGTTAGCCTTATATATTGAAGTGCTCCTATGTTGCGTGCATATATATTTACAATTGTTATATGTTCTTCTTGGATTGATCCCTTGATCATTATGTAGTGTCCTTCTTTGTTTCTTGTAACATTCTTTATTTTAGAGTCTATTTTGTCTGATATGATGATTGCTACTCTGGCTATCTTTTGATTTCAGTTTGCATGGAATATCTTTTTCCATTCCTTCACTTTCAGTCTGTATGTGTCCCTAGATCTGAAGTGGGTCTCTCATAGAGAGCATATATACAGGTCTTGTTTTTGTATCCATTCAGCCAGTCCATGTCTTTTTTGGTTGGAGCATTTAATCCATTTACATTTAAGGTCATTATTGATATGTATGTTCCTATTGCCATTTTCTTAATTGTTTTGGATTTGTTTTTGAAGGTCTTTTTTCTTCCTCTTTTCTTCTCTTCTTCTGTGATTTGATGTCTATCTTTAGTGAAGCGTTTGGATTGCTTTTTCTTTTTTGTGTGTGTATCTATGGTAGATTTTTGGGTTGTGGTTCCCATGAGGCTTTGATATAGCAGTCTATATATAAACAAGATTGTTTTAAGTTGCTGGTCTTTTAATTTCAAATGCCTTTCCAATATCCTGCATTTGTACTCTCCTCTTCTCATGATTGCTGGTTTTGATATCAAACTTCTTTGTGTATGATTTCATACCTTTATCTTTTCCTTTACCGGTGAGCTTCCCCATTTGTAATTTTCTTGATTCTATTTGTGGCCTTTTCTTTCCTGCCTAGAGAAGTTCCATCAGGATTTGTTGTAATGCTGGTTTGGTGGTGCTGAATTCTCTTAGCTTTTGCTTGTCTGTAAAACTTCTGATTTCTCCTTTGAATTTGAACAAAAGTCTTGCTGGGTAGAGTATTCTTGGTTGTAGCTTTTTCCCTTTCATCACTTTAAATATGTCATGCCTCTCCCTTTTGGCCTGCAGAGTTTTTCCTGAAAAATCAGCAGTTAACCTTATGGGGGTTCTCTTGTATGTTGTTTGTTGCTTTTACCTTGTTGTTGTTATTTTTTTTTTTTTTGGTCTTTAATTTTTATCAGTTTTATTAATATGTGTCTCAGCATGTTCCTCCTTGGGTTTATCTTGTATGGGACTCTCTGTGCTTCCTGGACTTGAATGAGTGTTTCCTTTCTCATATTAGGGAAGTTTTTGGTTATAATCTCTTCAAATATTTTCTCAGTCCCTTTCGCTGTCTCTTCTCCTTCTGGGACCCCTATAATGCGAATGTTGGTGTGTTAATGTTGTCCCAGAGGTCTCTGAGACTGTCTTCATTTCTTTTCATTCTTTTTTTCTGCTCTGTGGCAGTGATTTTCACCATTCTGTCTTCCAGCTCACTTATTCGTTTTTCTGCCTCAGTTATTTTGCTATTGATTCCTTCTAGTGTATTTTTCATATTTTTCATTCCAGTTATTGTATTGTTCATCTCTGTTTGTTCTTTAAACCTTCTCTTTGTTAAAAATATTGAACACTTCATGAATTTGCATGTCATCCTTGTGCAGGGAACATGCTAATCTTCTCTGTATTGTTGCAATTTTAGTATATGTGCTACTGAAGTGACCACATCTGTTCCTTTTGTCTTTTCTTGCTCTCTTCATTTGTTGTTTGACTTTCTTTAGTGATTACATTTATATTTATTTCTCTTTGTCTTTTTTGTATTTACTGTAGGCTTTTGCTTTGTGGTTACTGTGAGGCTTACATATAATAACTTACACCCTGTTTTAAGTTGATAACAACTTAAGTGTGTTCCCACTTTAAAATCAACATTTTTACTTACTGTCCCCCTACATGTTTTATGTTTTTAATGTCATATTTTTACATCTGTTTATTTTGTGTATCCCATAACTAATTATTGTAAGCATAGTTACATTTACTACTTTTGTCTTTTAACCTTTACACTAGCTTTATAAGTAATTAATTATTACCTTTACTATATATTTACTTTTCCAGTGAGATTTATTCTTTCATATATGATCTTGTTACTGATTAACTCCCTTTTGAGTCTGTTTCTTCACCTATAAAATGGTATGATAATGTTTTCATCATAGGAGCTAAATTTATGTATGAAATGTATGTGAGGCTGCTTTGTAAATTATCAGCTACTTTATAAGTTTTTTTTATTATAAAGTGAAAATATCCTTTCATGTCCAGTTTTTGTCAGTTTGCCTTTCTGTTTATCTAGTAATCACATATGTGTCTAGATGGCACTGAGAAGATTGCTTTAAAATTACTTATTATATTGTTTTATTAATATGTATTATATTTATTATTACCTATTTTATTGTTTTACTACTATCTGAATGTTTGACTTCTATGTAGAATTTATTTATAGTTTGACATCATTTAGTAATTATCCAGAGACACGGACATGGTTTACTGTTACTTTTTTATGACTAGATCTATTAGTAAAGGAAATAAGCCTCACCATATCCATTACTCTGTGCGGATGCTACAATTAACTCATCCATGACTTTATAAAGAGCTAGCCGTGGATTCCCAATGTAAGAATATTTGCTTTAGGTTTCTTACCTTAACCTTCTGGTTTTAATTTGATTCAGTCTGAGAAAGGCAAAGTAAATCAAGGACAGAGCAGGCCTGCTTTGTGAGTTTGGATTGAAAAAATGAGAAATTCAGCCTAGACACTTACCAGTGGGGATATGTGATGTAATCATTAAAATGGTGAAGGGTTAGGATTTGTTCAGTACCCCAAAGGAGTCCTCTTTAAAACTATACATATGCATTAGACTTAGATTCCCCTATCTAGTCCATCAAATATGAAATCAGGAAGTAATTTTTTTCTAATACTTTTCTGATTATAGCAGTAATATGTGAGTTGGAAGAAATCTATAAAGTACACTTGAGCTCAGTAAAGAAAATAAAAACCCTATGACACCACTTCATAGAGATCACTGTTGTTATTTATAACCATAATCACTGCGAATAGCCTTAAAAGCTTTGTTTTGTGTGTGTTCATACCTATATCTAGATATCATATGTAGTTGTGTATATAACTTTTGATTTGCAAAATTGAAATCATAGTGTTTTTATTACCTTAATTAAAAATATTTCCTCATTGTCACATGCATGTATGTGAAATATTCACTATTTAGATGAATCATAATTTATCTGTGCCCTACTTTTGGACATTTTAAGTTGGCTCCCAGTTTTTGCTCTTATATGTAATGGGGGAATGAAAACAGTCTTATATGTAAAAATTGGTGTGAAATTGGTAATTATTTTATGTGGACAGGACCTAAAAATGGAATATCTGGGTCAAAGTTACCTATAGTTTTAAGGATTTTTGAAACATATGCCAGATGTTGTCCATAAGAGTCCAGTGAGAGCTCCCATTGCCATACCACTTCACCGTTGTCTTACCAGCTCACCAGGTCCTGTTTACTTTATGCACTGACTGCAAGTTATGTTCCTCTCACTATCCCAGCCTTAGTTAAAGCCTCATCATTTCTTCACAGGTTTACTTCAACAGCCTCTAGTCTTGACTCTCCAAAGCATTCTCCACGTTTACATGATCTTTCTCAACCAAGAATCTTATCACATCAATGGCTTCTCTATAGTCTGTATGTGAACCTACATATTCCAGCATGTGTGCAGAGCTTGTGGTTGCATTGCCACAACCTCTCTAGCCTCATCTATAGATACTTGCCCACTTACAGTCTTGCCTTCAGTCCTCTTAAATTATGGTGGAAGCCTTCTGATATGAGACATGATTTTTTAATAAAAAATATTGGTTAAAATAGGGAGACATAAAAATGATATATTAAAAATGTTTATTATAACTTAAAACATATGTTCACATTTGTTCATCAGTCTTTTGATGTAGGGCCAAAGCCTTTCCCTTGAATGTGGCTCCACTCATCAAAGTACCTCATCAGTTTTCTTGTGTAACCACACCCATAATATGTCACTTACGAGTTCTAGTTTGAGTTTCTTTCAAGTAGAATGAATAAAAGAGCAGAATCTTGTAGGTTGTTACGGTGTATCTTCCAGTCTTTTACAGCTATCTCACTCACTTGTAATTTGACAGTAATTTTTTGGCAGCTAGTCTTTTTGAGTCTTTCCGAAAGATTCAACCTAGTTTTCTTAGAGACAACAACTCTTTTGGTTCACACTCATATTTCATTGGCTTATATAATATTTAACTAAATTACACACTATTTAATTAAATTAATTAGATTCTAAGGCCAAGCACAACTGACTTATACATGTTGGGAACCAATATAAGTGACCGTTAGCGAGCATATCCCTCAACTGGGGGAGTCATCAAGTGCCCTGGTCTACTGGAGAGAAACCATCAGTATTTGGCTTGAGTGTCAGTATGCCTTTCAGAGAGAATGGAGAGTGTTAATTCAGGAGTGAGTTCAGTAGAAGTCAGTGAAAAAAGTTTTTCACTGACAGTTTTTCACTGTGTTTACAGCTCCTTAAGTAAGTCATAGCCTCTCCCTTCTTTATTTTTTGGCCTGTTATTTGCTCTCAGATCCTTACAAATTGAATTTTGGTATCATGGCTTCTTCCAGGAAACTTTTCTTCATAGACCCTCCCCTTCCAGATAGTTATTCCCCCTATTTGCTCACTTAGTGCCACATGCTATAGGTTAAAGTATCCCTATATTCAACTGTGAGCCCAGTGAGACCAGGGCCATGTCATTTATCTCTGATTCCATGATCTTGACTTTTAGAAAGTATTGGATAAGTGAATTTGATTTTGTTTTTTCAGGAAGGTGGGACAAGTTGAAAAATATAAATACATATCCTCATTATTAAGATATGTTTAATGTTTCTGAAATTTGAATAGGACCTATAATAAATGTGTTTGTTTATAACCTCAGTAGCTGTTATTGAATTGATGGTGTATCTTAAACATCAAAGCAATGAAACTGGGTTAAAAAAGCGAGATCACTTCAGGGACAACAATATTCTTCCATAAACACCCCCTCCATGCCGCTGTCAGAATCTCTGTTGTGGGCCAATGTAGCATTTCTTTTTGACGTCTAAGTTCTAAGGGTGGCTCAGGGTGGGGATGCTGTGCAGCCCATGGGTAAGAACACAAAGACTGGAGTCAGAGTGCCTGGGTTCAGATCTTGGCCCTGCCTCATACTCTGTGCCCTCGGACAAGTCAGGGCCTCACTTTTCTCGTCTGTAAAATGGAGAAAGTCATAACTTTTAAATGATCCATAAAAGCCACTTAGAGCTGCTTGGCACATTCTGTGCCTTCAAGATAAGTTAATGGTTGCTATTGCTATTATTGTGATACCAAAGAATTCATAAAAGTGATCCTATAAATAGTATAATCACAGAAGGATTTATAAAAATGCTTTCATAAATAGTAGCATCCCTTCTAAACCCTCACTGCAAGGCATTCAAAGAGGAAATACTAGGTGGGTAGATATTTACATCTGGAATCTACCATTTACCAGTTGTAACATTCTGGACTATTAACATCTCTTAGTCTTGATTTCTCTACCTGTAAAATAGAGATAATGACAATGCAAGACTCAGCGGGTTATTATGGATATTAAATTATAGGATGAATGTAAAATATAATCAGTCACAGATTTGGTATGCAAAATATAACTTTGTTTATAACTGAATTTTCTCACCTCTTGAGCCTCCGTTTTCTCCATTGGCAGGAAATGAAATTTTGCCAATTTAATGGTAAATTCAGAGACTTCCAGACACTTCCCCTCAATCTCTAGTTTGAGTAAATACTTAGTTGATTTGGGATTCTTTCCTTTTGCCTTTTACTTTACTTCTCCCTTAGGGTGAGGTTCTGGGGATTAGGTGTTATTCTGAGATCTGTGGCACTTCCATTCAGATATAGGGTTTCCAATGGTGCTTAGCTCTGCTGAATGCACAGCTGAAAGTTTTCATTCTGCCTCCTGGCCCCAGACCCTGCCGATACCTCTGGTTTCGTGGAGCCTGGTGCACCTGCTTCATCTCTGATACTCTGAGGGAAATTCTTGTTTCTCTGTCACCTCACTGGAGAGTGCAGACCTGTACAGTGGTGCCCATGCATGTCCATGCTCCCCCTGTGCTGCCATGGCTCTTCCATCCCTCCAGACCCTGCTGGGTGCTGAGTTTCTCTCAGCTTCTGAACTCACCTGGGGTTTCTTTGCTTCGTCCCCCATCTACATGGGCTTGGCTCAGAGTGCAGATGGGGAGAGAAAGGCTCCATTTCCTTCTCAGAAACCCATAACGGTATTTAACTCTTATTCTTTGCATTAGTTTTCTATTGCTGCCATAACAAATCACTGGACATTTAACAGCTCAAAACACCACACATTTATTATCTCACAGTTCCGTAGGTTAGAAGTCTAGGGTGACTTGGCTGTCTTCTCAGACTTGGGTTTCACGAGGCCAAAATCAAGGTTCACTTCAGGCTTACCAGGTTGTTAGAAGAATCCAGTTTCTTGCCTTTGTAGGACTGAAATCCCCATTTCCTTGCTGAATGTCAACTGGGGGTTGTTCTCAGCTTCTTGTGGCCACCCACTTTCCTTGGCTTATGGCTCCCTTCTTTCATCTTCAAAGCTAGCAATGGTGGGTTGAGTCCTTCTCACATTTTGAATCTCTCCGAACTCCCCTTCTGTCTCATCTTTTCTGCCTTCCTTTTTCCATGCATCTCTCTGACTCTTCTGACTCAGGTGATTACATTGGACCCACCTCAGTCATATCCCTGTCTTAAGGTCAGCTGATGAGTAACCTTAATCCGTTTGTGAAGTCCCTTCAGAGCAGTACCTAGATTAATGGCTGGATTAGTAGCCAGGAATAGGAAATGTCGGTACATCTTTAGAATTCTGCCTGTAACACTCTTACCCCAAATCTCTCTTGACTCTTCTCTGTCAGTGGAGGGATAAACAAGCTAGGCATGTATTCCTCAAAAATCATTGCTTATCCTAGGAGCTCAGCTTTTGATATCTAAGAAATGTTCCAAAGTGCCAAACTATTTTTTCTATCATAGGCCTCAAGATGCTCTGGATGTCTAGCACTAAAATTAACCTTTCTCTCTGTTATATCATGTGTATCCCATGGACAGTGTGTACAGAAAGGCCTCCCTGTCTCTTTGGATGGTGGTTAAAGGATAAAGGCATGCCAGTTTGGTTAATCAAACGTATATTGACTATTCTGTAGACAGTGGTATGAGAGAGTCTAACCTCAAGGAATTTATAACCCAGTAGGGGTGAATTTCATTTAAATAAATACTTATAATAAATGCACAATGTGAGAAGACTGTGTAGGAATACACATGGTACTGTCAGAACCTAGAGGAGGAGGCTGGGACTTTCGATTGAGAGGTGAAGGTTTAAGAAACAGTGGCGTATAGGCAGGCCTAGAAGAAAAGTGGTGGTTGAGAAATAATTTTACATGCTTGCAATCTGAGAAGTATTTTTCTATACTGAATTTCATTTAGTAATCACAGTTACTTTTTGCAGTAGGAATTGTAGTATTTGTGTTACAGATATGGGAGGTAAGGCTGAGAAACTTGCTCAAAATCAGATTCCATCTTGACTGAGATTGAACCCTTGATCTAACTCTAGATCATGTGCTTTTTTACTAATCACATTAAGATGAGCGGGAGGAGGAGAGGCAAACCACGTGGCGAGAACTGGGTAAGCAGGGGTAGTGAGGTGGCTAATATGGTGTGTACAGTAGCTAGCCTTCAGTAGCCTCTTATGATCCCCACCTACGGGTATTGACACCTTTGTATAGTCCTCCACCAAACTGGATTGGGCTGGCCTGTGAAACCAATAGGATATTACAAATGATGATGTGTGATTCTGAGGCTAGGTCAAAACAGAAACAGCTACCATGCCCTAAGAGACCAGCGTCCCTCTGGGGAGGTCCACGTGGCAAGGCCATAGGAAAGCCATCTTGGCAGCAGGTCTTCCAGTCCCAGTCAGGTCTTCAGATGACTGCATCCCTGTGGGAGACCCTGAACTAGAATCAGCCAGTTAAACTGCTGTCAGATTCCTGACCCACAGAAACCGTTGTGAGATATTTATTGTTGTTTTAAGCCACCAAGTTTTGGGCCAACTTGTTTCATAGTAATAGGTAACTAATGCAGCATAGGTTTTAAAAGACTAAGTAATTAATCTTATTTAAATAGTGTTGAACAGATTGTAAGAAACCTGCCCTGCAGTCTAAGAACCTTAGTTTTTATTCTGTAAGCATGAGGGAGACACTGAAGGGTTTCGAACAGCAGAGCGCTTAGAAAAATAGACTATTGGAGCGTCTCTTATGTATGGAATATTTACAAATTAACTGACTTCCTTGCCATTTGGGCCTGGAAAGCAGTCACTAAGGAGTTAAACATTTTCTAAATACTTCCGTCTCATCTTTTTCTGAGTCTGAAAATCTGTATCTGACTCTTTGAGTCCTAGGAATCATATTTTATTTTTATTTTTCTAATTAGTGGAGAGCTTCCTACTTCCAGCATTCCTGCAAGGCTAGCATGAGCCCCTGAAAGACAAAATGTCTTGTCCTAAGAGTGTGCTACAGGCAGATCCATGGGTCACCACCAGAAGAAAGTGTATGTGGTGTGAGCATGTGATTAGATTTCAGCCAAACACAGGTACAGGGAAGAGTGTGTAGTAGAAACTCTGATCTGGAGCCTCTGTTCTCTGGCCTTCCGGTGCAGTCACATCCTCGGTTACCTCTGCCTGAAGTTTGGGGGCAGAATGATACAGTGGAAAGAACAGTATATTAGAGAGTCTGAAGAGGAAAGTGCGAGTTCTCACTGTGCCACTGACAAGCTGTGTGATCTTGGGCAAATATCGAATCCCCTGGGTCTCAGTATCTCTGCCCATAAAATGAGGAAGGGTTGATTAGATGATTCCCAAGGTTCCTCCTAATTACAACGTTCCATGACTTAGGATTCCTTTTATGTGATATCTCCATCAAAACTGGGAGAGTTCAGAGTGATAATCTGACTATTTCTAAAGGGAATAGGACAAATACCATAACCAAAAATGTTCCTTGGAAACTTTTGTATTGTTATTAGACACAATGTATATCCGTTTGCTTAGTTTTCTGTGTAACATGAGTATTCCTTTGTAATTATAAGAATTATTTAATTTCTAAAAGGTTTGATTTCCCACCATAGAGGTTATGGTGTGAAAAATTAGAAATGCTGCCTGCCATTCATGCGTTAACAATACATAAGTCAGTAAGCGAGTCTGTGCCATAGGTATTGTTCAGTGTGATTTCTATTCTGTTTAATAATTGCAATTTTAATTGATAATTGTGATTTATACCATCATCTTAACACCTTACAGGAGGTGCGGCCCCCTGCCTACTAATCTAGACTGATCTTAGTTTTGGTGCAACATTAGTATGTAATAGGATGCTTGGCAATTGCAGTTTGTAGCTATTACAGATTTTCTTTTCAGGATTGGTAAGTGGAGACACCCCTTACAGAACCCTACAGGATAATGAAATCCATTAATTAATCACAAATCGTGTATTTTAGCTTCCATTGTAATTGTAAATCTTTTTCACAAGCCTGTTTGGCCACATTTTTTTCTTTCTCCTTTTTCCCCCATCCATCTCTCAGAACACTGGTGAAAATGCAACCAGGTAAGCAAGCAGATAAATGAAAAGGAAGAAAATCAAGTGGCCTACATGTTTTAAGAGCTACATAAACTCAAACTCTGGTGATTCTGGAGTTTATCTGAGTGCGGGGAGGGGAGGGTAGGGAAGTAGGTCACCAGTTACAGTAGCTTGCCCTGTTTGAGCATGTAACCCCAACTTCAGGCACTGGCAGACAGGATGACAAGCAGAAATAAGTAGTTGGTGCTGGGTGTATGAAAGGAAGTATTTTCACATCAGTACTTCCACTGTGGACCCTATTTACACACTCCAATAGGTTATTTTTTTCCTTTTCTACACTCCTTTCATTCTAAGAGGATTACACCCTCCATTGCTTTCGGTCCACAAATCCTCCAATGCCATTTGATCAACATGTTTGTGACATTTTTGTTTGGATCAGGATTTGACCATACCTGTAGTGGTCTGAGGAGGTGGCGAGTGTTGCTGGGTGGCCAGAATAGCCAGAGGGTGGTGTGAATTCATTGCTAAATTGTAGAACAGTGCCAGAAGTATGCTGGGATTCTTCTTCTTTTATTCTTTTCAAAACTCTGACTTGAAACAGATACAAACTCCCGAACTTACTGAAGCAAAACTCTATCTCCTAAGGCTGTGGTTTTTAAACTTGAGTTACCAACCCAGAAACACAGACTTTCTGATTCAGTAAGTATGAAATAAGGCCTGATAATTTGCATTCCTAACAAGTTTCCCTGTGTTGCGGATACTGCTGGTCCCATTTTGGGAACCGCTGTCTTAAAGGTTCTCCCAACCTGGAGCAATTGGAAATCAGGCTACAGTCCCCCCAGGGTTTCTCAATTCTCTCACTCCTTTGAGGCCAGCTTGGCTCTGCTCCACTGTCCCTTGGGTCTGGGGTCATGGGTGTGTGCTCATATCCTGTCCTTCAGACCCAGAGTGTCCCAGACAGCTGAGAACTCTGGGACGCCCAACCATCTGAATTTCTGAACACAGTATAAAACCAGAGATTTGGCACAGAAGTTGTGATCCCCCGTGACCTTAGGAACATTGTCATTTAATCTTGAAAATAACACTCTAGGTGGGGAGCATTCTCACTTTTGTCTATGAGGAATTGAAACTGAAGAAGTTGAAATTACTTGCCCAGAAGTAAATTGCTGAACTGGTATTTGAACCCAGGATTATGGCTTCAGTGCCTGATTTTCCTTTACCTATGTCTCTGTTTCTCCTGGGTTCCATTTTGACCTCTTTCCTCATTTCTATGTAGCCAAGATTACAAAGACTCTCTTTAATTAGGGTTTGAATTATGACTTACATATACATATGTGTGTATTTATGTATATGTGATTATATGTACACACACACATGCTCCTTGCTTCATTTTTATTATTTTGCATGTATTTGTAGTATAGTATATATTATGCACCCTTGAAGTTGCCCTGAAGCAGTTTAGAAACAGGGCAAGGAATACATATATACCCCTAAGTCTAGTGAACTCGTGCACATACACATTACTCATCCACACACAAACTGGCTTTTCCTCCATGCCTCACATTAAGGCTAAGAAAATCTGTCTCTTTGGTTGCCATTGACTCATACTAAGTTCCAGCCATGCCCTTGACTGCCATCAGTAAATGGAGTGAAAACTGCCTTTTCTGCCCTGTCCTCCTCGAATTATCCGCATTATCCGCAGTACTTCACCATAAAGGAGGAGATTTAAGTCATTGTTTAGTTCTGGTGGGAGAGAGTTGGCAGGTCTGTATTGACAGGTCCACTCTGTTGGAAAACAAGAACAAGGCCTGAGGGCTTTGAGGGTGTGTCTGCAGTGAGAGTCTATATACTTTGTCCACATTAATAGCAATGCGGGGTTTTTTTTCCTTTACTAAAGAAAACAACTCTTTTTCCACTGAGGGGTGGACCGGGGGAACAAACCAAAAAACAAAAATTCTGACGTCTGCTGTTGAAGGCTGTAGTGAACAAGGACCTGGGTTACAGGAAGAATGGTGATAAGAACGAAAAATTGGTGGTCGTAGGTACCCCCAGGAACAAAATGACTGGGAAATACAAAATCACTTGTTTTTATTTTTAAGTTTACTTGTGGAAGTGGGTGTTGGAAAGGTTGCAGCTTGTGAGTTATTGTAAGTGGTGGAAGGAGGGTTGTATGAAATCTGAAAGGAAATTGTAACAGCAGCTGTGGATGGGTGGCCTGTATAACTAGGTAACTGATGGGTGTTAGAGGTATGTGCACGCTAGTGGATGTACTTCGGTTCAGCTGTGTGTGGTTTTCTGCAGTCTCCTAGTGTTCCTTCTGGCTGAAATTGCTCACAAGCAAACAAAAAATTTGCATTATGCTCAAATTGTTTCCTAGTACACCAATTGCATTGAAACAAATTTGTGTTTTCAAACAAGCAGTGTAGTACAACCGACTTTACACGTCAGTTCTCAGAGGATTCCCTGTTTCCCTTGTTATTAGAATACTTGATGGCATTCATTGAGATGAGGGGTATGTGAGGACGGCTCTCTTATACACATTTATTTCTTTTTTTAAATTTTTTATTTATTTATGGCTGTGTTGGGTCTTCGTTTCTGTTGCGAGGGCTTTCTCTAGTTGCGGCAAGTGGGGGCCACTCTTCATCGCCGTGCGCGGGCCTCTCACTATCGCGGCCTCTCTTGTTGCAGAGCACAGGCTCCAGATGCGCAGGCTCAGCAATTGTGGCTCACGGGCCTAGTTGTTCCGCGGCATGTGGGATCTTCCCAGACCAGGGCTCGAACCCGTGTCCCCTGCATTGGCAGGCAGATTCTCAACCACTGCGCCACCAGGGAAACCCCACATTTATTTCTTATCTCATAAAATTTTAGATAATATTAAAAAACACAAAGTATTTAGTAAAGTCCCCCTCCAGTGTCACAAAATGGATGTTAGTTTTTTTGGGCCACATAAAAATTTCCCATGTAGCAAAATGACCTTGTTAAGATGACATGTTCTGACCCCATCCCCCACCTCACCACGACCTTTGAGCCAAGCCACGTGGGGCTGAGTCACTGATGACTGGATGTTGTTCGTTTTCTCCCTGATGATTTTCTTTGACTGATAGCCCAGAGAGGTACCTGTTGAAGTGGCTCTGTATTGTTTGGTGAAGTGTGTATACTCATTTGTTCTGGGTCTCAGGGCATTTCCTAGGGTCTCATTTATTGATTTCAGGATATGGCTGTGTGTATTAGACACTTCTCAGCAAATTCTGCATGCACAATATTTGTGATGGTTAATTCTGGGGTACCCTGGGTGTTTTATCCTTTTCAGGTCCACCTTGGGAAAAAGAGAAAATACACACGGAGAAAGAAGCAGCTTCACACCTTTGACCCTACATTTGCAGGGGAGCCATGTCTGGGAAAAGCATAGATAAAACAGTGTCTTTGGAAGGAGTATCTGGTCATTTTCAACAGGTTCAATATCTCTCTTCCAATTAGATGTGGCAGCTGGATTCTCATGTGTGCATTCAGATTACAGAGAGATAAGTGTTGCGCCACTAACGTAATTGCTGGGAAAGGTAGTATCCATATAAACATGTAGGAAATTAAAAAACAAATCTAGATGTAGGAATAAAGTATGAGGTCCTAGAATTTAGGGCTGGAAGGAAATGTGGAGAGAAAGGATATTTTTGTCCTGTGTCTCATCTTACAATAAGGAATATGAGTCCCACAGAAGCAGCACAACTAGCCAGGAGATCCTGACTCGTTATAACGGAACCAGGAACATTAGGGTTCCTAGCTCTTCTCTTTGCACCATGGTATTGATTTTTGTAATTCAGTAAGTTCTGACCACTTAGATTTCAGGCAGCCCTCATTCTGTTGCTGCTGCTCCCTTTAACCCTAGTATTTGTCACACGTGCTTGATTTGATTCCCCTGCTGCACACTTCCATTTTATTTTATTTTTTAAAGCTGAGAAAAATGAGGGTTGCTTGTATTCAGGCCACGGTTACCACTAGTTGCTTTACTTCTTTAGTTGACATCCTTTTTTTACCTCAGTGGATAGAAATATAAGAATAATCCTTGTACAAGGAGAACAAAAATGCTAGTCTACTCCGTATGGAGGCCTATTTTCCAACAATTCTGTTTTATCTAGTCAGTGAAGTCCTCGGATGTGTTACTAGAGATGTGAGGATCTGGGAAGAACACCCCAGAAATTTTCAAGAAAAAATGTTTACCTCCTCAAGATATTTTTTAAAACCAAATTGGAAAAAGGTGTCTTATGAAAAATGTTTAGAATGAAATACAATATTTCAGATATAAAGTGTTCATAGTCTATGTGGCCTTTAATCCTTCAAAATGAATTCTTAAAACCCTGTAATTGGTGGGCATATATGAAAGACTGTTTATGGTGTCAGTTTAGTACAATCTCCATACCCCAAGGACAAGCTAATACTCACTAAGCACTTACTGGGTGTCAAGCACTATTCTGCATGGCTTACAGGGAATCATTCATTTAATCCTCAATACAACACCATGAGGAAAATGCCATCATTATTACTACATTTGATGGGGGGAAACTCAGGTTCAAAAAAGTGGCTTGACATGCCTAATGCCACCTGCTAATAAGTTGAGGAGCTGGGATGCAAATGGAGGCTCTGCTTTCAAGCTTGCACTACTAGTAGAAATGAAGGGAGGAGCTAGAAGCACCTGCCTTAGTCGTGCTTCTCTCACTCATCAGGCAATTCAGGGCATCCATCCAAGCAGTTTCATTCTCCATTAAAGGAGAATGTCAATAATACACAGTTTTCCTTTTCACAGGTTTGTTGTGATAATCTAAGAAGATAAGGGAGGGAAGTAGTGTTTAACGAGCATCTACTATGAGCCAGGGGCCATTGGGGTGGATATGTTTCACATAACATCATTCATTGCTGCTGTCCCTGCTATTGCTATTGTGTGGTTCTCAAATTCTCTGTTGACTGCAGAGTCACTGCCATTTTCAGAAGATAGATTAACTGCCATCTGTTCTCATGTGTGGGTTTTCTTGTTGCCTCTCACGCCTGTCTTGTTCAACTGATTTCACTGGAGGCGTGAGATTATTTTTAAAGTGATACATGTTATTTGTAGAAAATTTGGGCAAAGGATTTGAAAAAGCGGTTTAAGAGGAGGAAACTCAAAAGGCTCTCAAGCATTGGAAAAGATACTCCGAGTCACTAGTGATGAGAGAAATGCAAATTAAATCAGTAATGATGTGTATAGCATTTCAGAGAGATCAATTATGCCCAGTGTTTCTGGGGCTGTGGGGACCGTCATGCATTGCTAATAGGAGGTAGACTGATGCTGCCATTTTGGAGAGCCTGTGATAACTGCTTGTTCAGATTAGGCCCACTCATATCCCATGACCCAGCAATTATACTCTTGGAGATGTATGAAAATGTCTTTGTTTTCTATATATTTATATATATACGTATATACACATATATGCATACATATATATATACACACATACATATGTATATGCACATATATGTATATGTGTATGTATGTATATGTAAAACACCATAATAGCACATAAGAGGGTATTCTCACAAGGTTATTGTGATGGTAAGAGGGAGCTGGAGGTAAACTGGGTGTCCTCCGCTAGGAAAGTGGTTAGTTCAAATTTAGTTGAATGAACATAAAGGAGTATTGTGCATCTGTTAGAAGCAATTGATTAGATAAACATGTATCAACATGACTGGATCTTAAGGACATAGTGCCAAATGTGAAAAGTAAGAAAAATGAGATACAGTATAAAACCATTTCCCCAAGTTAAAATGCATGCCCACAAAATGATACTCATTTTGTAAGTGCACAAAATGAGGCTCTCTGCTTTCAAGCTTATACTCTTAGTAGAGATGAAGGGAGGTACAAAAGAAGTACCAGTTAAACCCATCAGAGTGGTTGGATGAGGGATGAGGGGGAGAAGTGGGGAGATAAAAAGGGGAACAATAAATAAAGCAGAGAGAATCTTGCAAGAACAATGATAATAATGTGCCATAAACAGGATAACGATTAACTCAACCCCCTGAAAAGGAAAAAAGTTAGAAAATACAAGTCAGAACTAAGCAAGAAAATAAAATTATGCATAGTTCCATTTACAGATAACTGTTAAAACTTCAGTGTGCATTCTTCTAGTATTTTATATGCATGTATGTGTATATGTGTATTTTATATATATCACACATATTTTTATTTACAAAGTAAATGAAATGTACTCTTTTTTTTTGTACCCTAGCTATGACGAGGTACTAAGTTATCTCTAAAATGCCTTCCAATTCTAAGATGCTCTCCCTTCAGGGTGAATACCATATCATCAAATTCAAATTTTAAACTGACTTGTGTTCAGGATAACCCAAAATATATTTGCTAAAGACTCAGTGTCAACCATGAGATACTTAGTGCATTCAAAGGAAAATATATCTGCATTTGCATTTAATTCAAAAAGCCAAATTCAATTTGGCTTGATTGCTAAAGATCATTTCAGTGCACTCAGACCATTTCACAGGCTGACAGTTTAAGGTTGGATCACAGTATCAGAGGAGTGTTAATTCCAAATGGAACAAGTGAGGTTAAAAGTTGGTCTAATGTAGCAGGGAACCTTCCCATGTGAGTGACTGAATGGCTTTTAATAGGCTAGAGCTGAACATGAGGCTTGTTGGATCTCAGTTCCCCGACCAGGGATCGAACCCGGGCCGCGGCAGTGACAGCACCGAATCCTAACCACTAGACCACCGGGGAACTCCCTGAACAGTTTCTGATGACTGTTTAAAAACAAGTAAATCAGTGAATAATAGAGTTCTGAACCTTTAGTCTCTGTTTTGTATATGGACTGTGAGCAACCTTTAGTGAAGAGAACATTCCTCTCTGCCAGAGACAAAAGTACACAAAAGTCTCTCCAGGCCTCTTACAAAAGCCAACAGAAACCTCCCAAGGGAAACTCAGATTTCACATCATTGCACTGAGAGCAATAATGGAGTCCCCATTGGCTGTTGTTGCTATGGTAATCATTGCTGACCGCACAGGTCCTTCCTAATGATATTCTCAACAGGTTCACTAGTAGTATTTGCTCTCTCGTGTGTGTGTGTGTGTGTGTGTGTGTGTGTGTGTGTGTGTATCTCTAGGTCTGTTTGTTTGCTTGTGGCTAAGTTGTCATGTTTTACTCTGAATCCAAAGTCAGAAGGTAGCCGACATCAGTGCCATGCCCCTAATAAATGCTAAATGAAGATTTGTGAGGCTGGATTCAGTGCACTGGGTTTGGGGAAAAAAAAAAAAATCAAAGTTATGAGGAGTTTCACAAATCTCTGCAGTTCTCAAAGTGTAGTCCTGGAAATCCATGTTGCTGGCTACCTTCTCTCGTGAACAGTTCCAGCTGCTCATTAGAGTAATCAGCAAATGTGAGGTTTGCAACTCTCCAAACTGCAAAAGCCAAGAGGGAGTAGCTATTTTAAAACTGCCTGCTTTAGGATTTATCAGTAAGCTTTTCTGGGGGAGGGAGCAGCATGGACTTAACAGGCTACTGGCTACTCACCAGGTTGCCTGGTCTCTGGGGGTTGCTTGATAGTGGTTCTCACAGCCAGCTGAGTATAATCCCTTCTTTGGGACACTGGTGCATTCCAGGTGTGGGAATCACTCAATGGTATAATATTAAGACTGTTTTAAGACTTTTCCAATCCTGAGATTTCCCCAAACCTGAACTGATATTATAATTTTATCAGATTTTTGCTATGCCTCCAATGAAAACATGATCCCCCCCCCCATAGTAATATATTACTTATGGTTGTAGAGTATCATGAGCCTTATATGGAATCATTCTTTCCAAAAAGAAGGGAAGGAGAACATCCAAAGTTTGGAGGTAATTTAATTAAGCATTTTTGTTAAATTTTGTGTTTGCAAAATGCGTTTCAGTTGGCTCTCATTTACCCTACAAGCCTAGCCACTCCTGCCCCCAGTGTCCCTCTTAACTTTACTAAGAATTAAACATTCACAACAACAGGTAATTTTCTTTGGACATTGTCCCCAAACCATGTTTTTCACTGGCAGAGGAGAAGATGCAGATAAAACTGTGCTTAACATCTGAAAAGTAGCTGTTCCAGAACCTATTAAGTCCCTTGTGAAATCACAGTGAGGCCGAGGGCCATGACTCCTTCTCCACCCAGGATTCTGCTTCCCATGGATATAAGAGATCGATGCCAGGGGATGTCAGTTTACTGTAAGGGTGTGGGAAAAAAAAAAAAAAAAAAAAAAGCTTTGTTAAGTTCTAGGCAGTGTTGTGTGGGGCCATCACTGCAGACCAAGAGTGGGAGGACTGGACTCGACGCTGGGCTCTATCATTTTCTGACGGTACGGCCCTGATTGCGTCCGTAACCTCTCCTACTTGTAAAATGAAGACATCTGCCTTCTTGTCTCACAGGTGGTTGTGTCAGATGAGTAACGTGGATCATTCTTTGCAGTTTCTGGAGTGCTTTGGATATGTGCTAGCTTCATTCACCAAGGTCTGATGATTCTACACAAGCTGCAAAAAGCATCTGCACACGTGCCTTTTCTGAGTCTAGGTTGTCGGGCTCCTTAGGCTCCTCAGTTTGAACAAGGTGTTGGAGTGTATCCCAGAATACCAGATAAGAGAGGAAAGGAAAATAACATAGAAAAGAAGGCAAAAGGGTAGGTACTCCCCTCCACCCACTCTCCCACTCCATTCAACACACTGATTTTATTCAGCAGTCCTTTTTTGCTTTGTATGCACAGACAGAGCCTCTTGTGATAAACGTGCATGAACAGAAGAGTATAAACACTCATTTAAAAATAAATTGAGATGTAGTTGACTGCAGCCATCTGACAGAGCCCTGGATCTCTCTTCCGCAATGTCATCCATTTGTAGCCCATTAATTCATGGTCTTTAATAATTTTTTCGAGGTAAGTCTGAAGTTTACTTTGTTTTATCTATGAAGAAAGGACCCACTGAGCAAATGAATAGTGTAAATAAATTTGACGAGAAACATATTAACCTGCTTAAGAGAAAGGGCTGTTTTCAAATGCCTTACTTGCATCTATTTGCATCCTAACTATGTACTGATTATGAGCGATTCTAGTCGTTAAAGTAGTCCTACGAGGATTTCTACTTGGTAATATTTTATTAGCATTTAATTTGAATTACTCTAATAAAACTCCACTTCTTTAAAACTCGTCCATAATTCAGTATTGTCACACAGATCTTCCTTCCATCAGTATGAATTTGTTGTAAGTATTATTGTAATTAATTACATGCTTCTAAATCCCTTGGAAACTGGCTGGTACAATTACATCCTTTGAACAAGACTTTCAGTTTCCCTTGGATTCTTAAGATAAAAATGTCTTGACACTTAAATGGCATTGCTAAAGTTTGGATGCAGAGAAGAGTTGCCTGTAGAAGCCAATTAGGGAGGTAGGTAATTAGTTATGTCCACTATGACTGAATTTTAGTCCATGTAGGAGGCCAACTTCTTCAAGACCCTGAAAACTTGGTTAGATTTCTGTAATTACATAAACAAACCTTTATTCATAAAACAACTTCTGCCCTTTGCCTTACCTGTAGTGAACACTGAGTTAATACTTGATGAATGAAGGTATGAGGATACATACATCTTTGGGGTTTTCCTTTTTCTTTCATATAGACTGTCTTAATATTGAGCAGTCTGTATTGTGATAGGAACTCTGCAAGAGGATTGTGTTGAAAGCACTACCTGTGTTCATCCCATCCCTCCATTTACCCATCTTTCAAATATTTGGGGGGGAACCTACTCTGGAACCAGTCAGGCATAGGGAAGAGACAGAGTCTCTGCCCCCATGCATATCATATTCAGTGTACAAGCCTCTTAGCCTTTAGTAGAGAGATTGGTAGTGTTTTGCGTCTCACTGTACTCAGAGTTGCTGTGTACTTGGTCCAAGTCCTATCCCAGCCATCCTTCTGTGGTTATTGCTTTGTGCCTGATTGGGCCACTAGTTACAAGGCAGGTGCTATGGACAATAGCTTATTCCTACTTTATGTTTGTGTCTCATATTTTTCACTGTATGCTACAATTATGTAACATCTAGGGACGCTCCAATACTAGGGATCCACAGTTCTAAGTAAATAAAGTAGCTTTGTACTAAAGGTTATAGCTAATATTTTTGAGCATTTACTTTGTCTATGCCAGACACTCTTCTGAGAACATCTCGTATGTTCTCTCATTTAATCCTCAGAGTATCCATGAAGTGAGTGTTATTATTATTCTCATTTTACAGATAAGGAAACTGAGTCACACAGGAATATACTTGTATAAGAGTTTCACAGAAGCAAACTCTTCCTTTCTTTAATAGTAAGACCATTTTGGCATCCCAGTTTTTTCAGATTGTTTCCACATATTACCTCACTTGATCTGGCACATCCATTCCCATTCATTTACGTGGGAGAAGTGAGGCAAATGAGGGTGAGTCTCTTCTTTCCATGGTTCTGCAGGTCAAGGACTGTAGTACTTAAACCAGGGCTTCTGAATCCTGGTCCAAGACTCTTCCTCCTTCTTTCTGCTCACCTGACCAGAAGTCTAATGAAGACTTGGGCCTCTCAGTTGTCATGAGAGATTATGAACCTTGGTGACTTTAAGCAGTTATTGGGAGAACATTATTATGTAATGTGTTTCATATCCACTCCATTTAGTTGAGGATCTAGTACCAACTCCCAACTTTTTTTTTTCTGCTCCTTTGTTGTATTAATATTTGGAACCTACCCTTAACAGTTCTAGAGTAAAAAGCCAGTTCTGTGCCCAGGGAATCAATGCTACTTGGGAAATAAATCATATAGTTTGCTTTAGCTAAAAGGAAAAAACTCCCACAAATTTATCTGTCGTTTTGATTCATTCTTTCATCCTTTGTAGTACATTTTCAGGGTCTCAGAGAAGCTGCTCTGTCTATGAAGGTGCTTGTTGAAGCATCTTGTTTTACATGTGATCAAAATGGAGAGAGCACTTCTTTTGACAGGAAACTTCACTTCTTGTTACTGAAAACCGTCACAACAGTCATTATGTCTGGCTTTCAGACATTTCCTGGAGTTAGGAGAACAATAGACAGTTAAAATGGCAGTGTCAAGAGCATTCTGGGGTTTTATAATGAGTACCACGGGAAATTTTTTCTCTTGAGTTTGTAAGAAAAAGGTAGGAATATTTGGGAGGCTGGAATAATGTGAAAATGAATTTTAATGCTGTATTTTTAAAAATGGAGTGTTCTTTCTAATCTTTGGAAGTTGAAAAAATTAATTTTATACCATGGTTCTCATTTTCTTGTTACTGAGTTGAAAGTGACTAAGGGAAATTTCTCTTCAGCTGTCCCTCTCTGCATTTTAAGTACTCTCCCAAAAAAGACACATTTTTGGCTTTCTGACTTTTTATTTGATTAAACATCATTTAGAGTTCTTGGATCCAGTTTATTGGTTCTTAATTTTTATATATGTTCAGGGCTTCTGAGGCTTATGATTTCTAATTTAGCAGCAAGAGTTATTTCTCTGCTTCCTCCTCTCCTCCAACTCCAAAAAACAAAGAAACAAACAAAGAGACTCAAGCATTAGGAAGAGATGTTAATTTTGGCTTATTTTTTGTGTATTGCAATGTGTTTTTCACAATTTTTACCTTAATTTACAGAGCTCTAATAGGATTTCTTAATTTCTAATCATTTTGAAATATTTACTGTTCAGCACATTAAAAGCACAGGCTTTGTAAACAATTTATGTGAGCTGCTGCTTCCACTTCTGCAGTTTCTCAGTTACCACAACAGCTGTGGATGGTTTAAGAGACTCTTGTGTTAGTTACACGGTATATACCTGAATGGTAAAAATAACCTGCTGGCTTTATTTTTTTTTTAACTAATAATATGAAAGCAGTTATGAATTATTAACATTTTTAAAGTATAAGACTTACTTTGTTTTAAAATTAATTAACATTTTAAAAAGCTATAAAGTGAAAATAAGTCTTCCTCCCTATTCTCTGATTCCTAAGTATCATTATTTAAAGGTAACTAGTATTAAAGTTTCTGCAGATCCTTCCGGAAATGATTTAATTTTTTTTTAAATTAATTACAGAAGTAATGCATGTTCATTGGACAAAAATCTCAAAGAATATAAAAATGTCTAACATAGAATATCAAAGTTTTCACATAATCTTGTTATTTCCTCAGAATTCTATTAATAGTAGATACAATGATATATTTAATGGCTGCTTAGTATTCTGTTAAAAGGCTGTACCATAATTTACTGTTAATTCTATATTATTTTCGGGTTTTTTTTTGCATTTTTTTTTAATCAGTCATCAATTTTATACACATCAGTGTATACATGTCAATCCCAATCGCCGAATTCAGCACACCACCATCCCCACCCCACCGCAGTTTTCCCCCCTTGGTGTCCATACGTTTGTTCTCTACATCTGTGACTCAACTTCTGCCTTGCAAACCGGTTCATCTGTACCATTTTTCTAGGTTCCACATACATGCATTAATATACGATATTTGTTTTTCTCTTTCTGACTTACTTCACTCTGTATGACAGTCTCTAGATCCATCCACATCTCAACAAATGACTCAATTTCGTTCCTTTTTATGGCTGAGTAATATTCCATTGTATATATGTACCACACCTTCTTTATCCAGTCATCTGTTGATGGGCATGTAGGTTGCTTCCATGACCTGGCTATTGTAAATAGTGCTGCAATGAACATTGGGGTGCATGTGTCTTTTTGAATTACGGTTTTCTCTGGGTATATGCCCAGTAGTGGGATTGCTGGGTCATATGGAAATTCTATTTTTAGTTTTTTAAGGAACCTCCATACTGTTCTCCAGAGTGGCTGTATCAATTTACATTCCCACCAACAGTGCAAGAGGGTTCCCTTTTCTCCACACCCTCTCCAACATTTGTTGTTTGTAGATTTTCTGATGATGCCCATTCTAACTGGTGTGAGGTGATACCTCATTGTAGTTTTGACTTGCATTTCTCTAATAATTAGTGATGTTGAGCATCTTTTCATGTGCTTCTTGGCCATCTGTATGTCTTCTTTGGAGAAATGTCTATTTAGGTCTTCTGCCCATTTTTGGATTGGGTTGTTTGTTTCTTTAATATTCAGCTGAATGAGCTGTTTATATACTTTGGAGATTAATCCTTTGTCCGTTGATTCATTTGCAAATATTTTCTCCCGTTCTGAGGGCTGTCTTTTCGTCTTGTTTATGCTTTCCTTTGCTGTGCAAAAGCTTTGAAGTTTCATTAGGTCCCATTTGTTTATTTTTGTTTTTATTTACATTACTCTAGGAGGTGGATCAAAAAAGATCTTGCTGTGATTTATGTCAAAGAGTGTTCTTCCTATGTTTTCCTCTAAGAGTTTTATGGTGTCTGGTCTTACCTTTAGGTCTCGAGTCCATTTTGAGTTTATTTTTGTGTATGGTGTTAGGGAGTATTCTAATTTCATTCTTTTACATGTAGCTGTCCAGTTTTCCCAGCACCACTTATTGAAGAGACTGTCTTTTCTCCATTGTATATCTTTGCCTCCTTTGTCATAGATTAGTTGACCATAGGTGCGTGGGTTTATCTCTGAGCTTTCTATCTTGTTCCATTGATCTATGTTTCTGTCTTTGTGCCAGTACCATATTGTCTTGATTACTGTAGCTTTGTAGTATAGTCTGAAGTCAGGGAGTCTGATTCCTCCAGCTCCGTTTTTTCCCCTCAAGACTGCTTTGGCTATTTGGGGTCTTTTGTGTCTCCATACAAATTTTAAGATGATTTGTTCTAGTTCCGTAAAAAATGCCATTGGTAATTTGATAGGGATTGCATTGGATCTGTAGATTGCTTTGGGTAGTAGAGTCATTTTCACAATGTTGATTCTTCCAGTCCAAGAACATGGTATATCTCTCCATCTGTTGGTATCATCTTTAATTTCTTTCATCAGTGTCTTATAGTTTTCTGCATACAGGTCTTTTGTCTCCCTAGGTAGGTTTATTCCTAGGTATTTTATTCTTTTTGTTGCAATGGTAAATGGGAGTGTTTCCATAATTTCTCTTTCAGATTTTTCATCATTAGTGTATAGGAACGCAAGAGATTTCTGTGCATTAATTTTGTATCCTGCTACTTTACCAAATTCATTGATTAGCTCTAGTAGTTTTCTGATAGAGTCTTTAGGATTTTATATGTATAGTATCATGTCATCTGAAAGCAGTGACAGTTTTACTTCTTCTTTTCCAATTTGTATTCCTTTTATTTCTTTTTCTTCTCTGATTGCCGTGGCTAGGACTTCCAAAACTATGTTGAATAATAGTGGTGAGAGTGGACATCCTTGTCTCGTTCCTGATCTTAGAGGAAATGCTTTCAGTTTTTCACCATTGAGAATGATGTTTGCTGTGGGTTTGTCGTATATGGCCTTGATTATGTTGAGGTAGATTCCCTGTATGCCCACTTTCTGGAGAGTTTTTATCATAAATGGGTGTTGAATTTTGTCAAAAGCTTTTTCTGCATCTATTGAGATGATCATATGGCTTTTCTTCTTCAATTTGTTAATATGGTGTATCACATTGATTGATTTGCGTTTATTGAAGAATGCTTGCATCCCTGGGATAAATCCCACTTGATCATGGTGTATGATCCTTTTAATGTCTTGTTGGATTCTGTCTGCTAGTATTTTGTCGAGGAATTTTGCATCTATATTCATCAGTGATATTGGTCTGTAATTTTCTTTTTTTGTAGTATCTTTGTCTGGTTTTGGTATCAGGGTGATGGTGGCCTCATAGAATGAGTTTGGGAGTGTTCCTTCCTCTGCAGTTTTTTAGAAGAGTTTGAGGATAGGTGTTAGCTCTTCTCTAAATGTTTGATAGAATTCACCTGTGAAGCCATCTGGTCCTGGACTTTTGTTTGTTGGAAGAATTTTCATCACAGTTTCAATTTCATTACTTGTGATTGCTCTGCTCATATTTTCTATTTCTTCCTGGTTCAGTCTTGGAAGGTTATACCTTTCTAAGAATTTGTCCATTTCTTCCAGGTTGTCCATTTTATTGGCATAGAGTTGCTTGTAGTAGTCTCTTAGGATGCTTTGTATTTCTGTGGCGTCTGTTGTAACTTCTCCTTTTTCATTTCTGATTTTATTGATTTGAGTCCTCTCCCTCTTTTTCTTGATGAGTGTGGCTAATGGCTTATCAATTTTGTTGATCTTCTAAAAGAACCAACTTTTAGTTTTATTGATCTTTGCTATTGTTTTCTTTGTTTCTATTTCATTTATTTCTGCTCTGATCTTTATGATTTCTTTCCTTCTGCTAACTTTGAGTTTTGTTTGTTCTTCTTTCTCTAGTTCCTTTAGGTGTAAGGTTAGATTGTTTACTTGAGATTTTTCTTGTTTCTTTAGGTAGGCTTGTATAGCTATAAACTTCCCTCTTAGAACTGCTTTTGCTGCATCCCATAGGTTTTGGATCATCGTGTTTTCATTGTCATTTGTCCCTAGGTGTTTTTTTATTTCCTCTTTGATTTCTTCAGTGATCTCTTGGTTATTTAGTAACATATTGTTTAGCCTCCATGTGTTTGTGTTTTTTATGTTTTTTTCCTTGTAATTCATTTCTAATCTCATAGTGTTGTGGTCAGAAAAGATGCTTGATATGATTTCAATTTTCTTAAATTCACTGAGGCTTGATTTGTGACCCAAGATGTGATCTATCCTGGAGAATGTTCCGTGCGCACTTGAGAAGAAAGTGTAATCTGCTGTCTTTGAATGGAATGTCTTATAAATATCAATTAAATCTATCTGGTCTATTGTGTCATTTAAAGCTTCTGTTTCCTTATTTATTTTCATTTTGGATGATCTGTCCATTGGTGTAAGTGAGGTGTTAAAGTCCCCCACTATTATTGTGTTACTGTCGATTTCCTCTTTTATAGCTGTTAGCTGTTGTCTTATGTATTGAGGTGCTCCTATGTTGGGTGCATATATATTTATAATTGTTAAATCTTCTTCTTGGATTGATCCCTTGATCATTATGTAGTGTGCTTCCTTGTCTCTTGTAACATTCTTTATTTTAAAGTCTATTTTGTCTGATATGAGTATTGCTACTTCAGCTTTCTTTTGATTTCCATTTGCATGCAATATCTTTTTCCATCCCCTCACTTTCAGTCTGTATGTGTCCCTAGGTCTGAAGTGGGTCTCTTGTAGACAGCATATATATGGGTCTTGTTTTTGTATCCATTCAGCAAGCCTGTGTCTTTTGGTTGCAGCATTTAATCCTTTCACGTTTAAGGTAATTATCGACATGTATGTTCCTATGACCATTTTCTTAATTGTTTTTGGTTTGTTTTTGTAGGTCCTTTTCTTCTCTTGTGTTTCCCACTTAGAGAAGTTCCTTTAGCATTTGTTGTAGAGCTGGTTTGGTGGTGCTGAATTCTCTTAGCTTTTGCTTGTCTGTAAAGCTTTTGATTTCTCCATCAAATCTAAATGAGATTCTTGCCGGGTCGAGTAATCTTGGTTGTAGGTTCTTCCCTTTCATCACTTTAAGTATATCATGCCACTCCCTTCTGGCTTGTAGAGTTTCTGCTGAGAAATCAGCTGTTAACCTTATGCGAGTTCCCTTGTATGTTATTTGTCGTTTTTCCCTTGCTGCTTTCAATAATTTTTCTTTGTCTTTAATTTTTGCCAGTTTGATTACTGTGTGTCTTGGCATGTTTCTCCTTGGGTTTATCCTTTATGGGACTCTCTGTGCTTCCTGGAATTGGGTGGCTATTTCCTTTCCCATGTTAGGGAAGTTTTCTACTCTAATCTCTTCAAATATTTTCTCTGGTCCTTTCTCTCTCTCTTCTCCTTCTAGGACCCCTATAATGCGAATGTTGTTATGTTTAATGTTGTCCCAGAGGTCTCTTAGGCTGTCTTCATTTCTTTTTATTCTTTTTTCTTTAGTCTCTTCCGCAGCAGTGAATTCCACCGTTCTGTCTTCCAGGTCACTTATTCGTTCTTCTGCCTCAGTTATTCTGCTATTGATTCCTTCTAGTGTAGTTTTCATTTCAGTTATTGTATTGTTCATCTCTGTTTGTTTGTTCTTTAATTCTTCTAGGTCTTTGTTAAACATTTCTTGCATCTTCTCGATCTTTGCCTCCATTCTTATTCCCAGGTCCTGGATCATCTTCACTATCATTATTCTGAATTTTTTTTCTGGAAGGTTGCCTATCTCCACTTCATTTAGTTGTTTTTCTGTGGTTTTTTCTTGTTCCTTCATCTGGTATATAGCCCTCTGCCTTTTCATCTTGTCTATCTTTCTGTGAATGTGTTTTTTGTTCCACAGGCTGCAGGATTGTAGTTTTTCTTGCTTCTGCTGTCTGCTCTCTGGTGGTTGAGGCTATCTAAGAGGCTTGATGGGAGGCTCTGGTCTGATCTAATGTTCTCCTTATCTACACACACACACACACACACACACACACACACACACATAAATATACATAAATACATATACATACATATATACACATAACACACATGTATACTTACATATGTATATATGGAAATGTATATGGATTCTGTTGTGAAATATGTTTTTCTTAGCAATATATCTTAGATATATGCCCATATCAGTACATATAGATCTACCTCACTTTAATGGCTATGTAGTATTCCATTGTCATGGCATGTCATAATTTAACTTACCTTCTCTTTATCAGCATTTGGGTTGTTTCCAGTTTTATCCTATTGCAAACAATGCTGCAATAAATATTTTTGGACATATCTTTTCACATTTTTTGGTAAATATATTTGTAGGATACATTCAAAGCAGGGGAATTACTAGTGAAAGTGTGTGCATTTTTAGTGTCACTAAACAGTGCAAATTGTCCTCCAGAATTACTGTATCAATTTATACTTTCACCAACAGTGTATAATATGTTTCACTTCAGTAAATGCTCACTGAGTACTTACTATGTGTCTTCACTAAAATAGGATCTCGGGATAAAAATTGTCCTTGTCAAGTCATGAAAGTGAATAAAAAGCCCCTACCAGGGTCAACTTTTTGTTCTATTCCTGGCCTAAATTGGCAACTCCCCCATTCTGCATCAGTGGCCTTGCTTTCCTTGTGGAAGGCAGTAGCTTTTGTTTTCCTCCAGGATCTGACGTGATGATCTTGTCAGTTGCTTTCAGGAGCTAGGATCCACTGTTGCCCTCTGTTCTGAAGCGTTACCAGGCAAGCACAGAATTTTATCAGCAGAACAGCACAAAGGCAGGAGAAACACAGTTTATTCACTGTTTAAACCTCTTTGTCCTTCACCTCTATGGGTTCTCAGAGAAAGTAATAGATACCAACTATTTCTTCAGAATTCACTGAGGGGGAAAGTATGGATCAGTCATTTTGGAACCACGTTGGTTTCTGATACCAAAATTACCTAAATGAGTACAATATAATCTGTAAGTTAAAATACCTGAGGGTCCTAAGTGCACAACATAATGGATGGATAAACCTGGTTTTCTGAATGGAGGCAAATGTACTGGTAATTCAATTCTTATAGCTGAGGATGAGCAAGATCTCCGGTTCTCTAAGAATTGAAATTTCCCTGGATCTAGCCCAGAGTGAACGCCTTAGAGCTGCCCACTCTTGGGCCATTGCCTTGAGCCTGTGGGTACAATCCCTGGGGCAAGAGGAGGCTGCAGTTTGCCCAACAGCTGTGTGTGCTCCAGGCCAGTACCCGGCGAAGCTGACTTGGCAGCTGCTCTTTCCACAGCCAACCCGCCAGCCCCTGCGTGTGTTCTGAAAGATAAAGAAGAAAAAAGTAAACCCCTTTAGAGAGGTTGGAAGAAGCTAGTAGTTGCTAGGCAAGTTAAAGTAATTCAGTGTCCTTGCCAAACGTCTGCCATGCAAATAGGGAACTTTCAAGGAAGGGGAGTGAGATGGTGGGGCATGTTGGTTGCCATAGGAATGTTTCCCTGATTGGAACAAGACCACAGAGTGGAGAGAGCAAGACGGCTGCATCTATGGTTCTTTCTGCTTGGGAATGGGGGCCCAGAGTGGGCAGTGGAGCAGAGGTAAGCCATGGGGAGGAAGGGGCTAAACCCAGAAAACGTTCTTTAAGGCTAAGGGTGTGGGAAAGGTAGAAGGACGGTACATCCTGTGAAGGGAGGACGGCCCCAGCAGATGAGACCCTAGATGCCCTGTGAAACTAATGGCTTCTGAAGCTAAAATCAGGCAGGAGGAGTAAGAATAGTTTAACTCAGGAAAATTATGTGATGAACTTCTATGCTATTCTGAAGATCTGAGACTTGGAGAAATTGCAATCTAGAATTAATTCAGGGAGAATTCTGATTAGAGTCTGGAATAAACCCAGGTTTAAATTCGATGTAGATTTAAAATAGTGAAATTTAGTGGGAAGAGATACTTAATTTGAAGGTATTTTTTAATTTTTGTAAATATTATATCTTTAATTCATAAAACAAAGGTAGTGATTAAAGATTTGTTATTTAATTATGCTGCTATATTAAGTTCTGTTTTTATAGGGGGAGAAAAAGCACAATTGACCAAGTTGTGTGCTACTGGTATCAAACCTTAAAGAGACCCTCTGAGATGAGCTTACTGCTCCATTAATAAGCACCTTACACATCTGGTGGCAGCTTCCAGAATGACAGCTCAGGGTCCAAGCAGAAATCACAGCTTTTAGCTTTTTCAACTGTTGAACCTTGAATGTGCTATTTAACTTCTCTGTGATTGATCAGTTACCAGCTCTTAAAATGGATGTGAGAGCTAATCCTTGCCTCTCTGGAATGTTGTGAGCATGGATGCTGCTGTCATTGAATACAATTTCTGGGGGTGGTAGAAGATCCCGAGGTTCCTATGATGATAATGATAGGCTTAGTTTTTTGTGGTTTTTTTTTTGCCTGTATCTTTTTTTTTTAAACATCTTTATTAGAGTATAATTGCTTTACAATGGTGTGTCAGTTTCTGCTTTATAACAAAGTGAATCAGTTATACATATACATATGTCCCCATATCTCTTCCCTCTTGCGTCTCCCTCCCTCCCACCCTCCCTATCCCACCCCTCTAGGTGGTCACAAAGCACCGAGCTGATCTCCCTGTGCTATGCGGCTGCTTCCCACTAGCGATCTGATAGGCTTAGTTTGTCATAGTGATTTAGGTCAAAGATCTTCTGGGGTTTTTTTAGGTTAAAATCTTAAGGGGAACTTTCTTTAGCTGATGAAGTTTTTCTTGTACATGTGAAGTATATATAATTATTATCATTTGCCATATATTTGATTTTTGTGTTCAGAGGGTATTTAAAGTAGTTTCTTCTTTAGAATATATGTATGTATATATATTGGGATTATATGTAGTTGTTTCTTTACTTTTAATGTGGTTTCTTTTTTGGGTCATGTAAAAGAAGAATAATAGAACGTGATATTTATTATCAAATATTTGAATTATAGAGACGCATAAATACAAAGGATGCCATACGACCCACATTAGGGGTTACTGTTCTGTTTCAGAGCTCACTCCCTTCGTCAGTGTCTTGGTCTGCAATTTTAGTGTCGTTTTTACTTTAATTGATCAGATACTGGTTGATTGACACAAATTAATCTGAGGCTTGTAAACCAAATGTCAAATTTTAATTTACTGGGAGAGTGTAATTAGAAAGACTATCTTTGGACTTCCCTGGTGGCGCAGTGGTTAAGAATCCGCCTGCCAATGCAGGGGACACAGGTTTGATCCCTGGTCCGGGAAGATCCCACATGCTGTGGAGCAACTAAGCCGGTGTGCCGCAACTACTGAGCCTGCGCTCTAGAGCCTGCGAGCCACAACTGCTGAGCCTGCATGCCACAATTACTGAAGCCCACACATCCTAGAGCCTGTGCACTGCAACTACTGAGCCCACACACCACAACTACTGAAGCCCACGCTCCTAGAGTTGGTGCTCCGCAACAAGAGAACCCACTGCAATGAGAAGCCCATGCACCGCAATGAAGAGTAGCCCCACCCCGCACTGCAACTAGAGAAAGCCCACACGCAGCCAAAAAGAAAGAAAGAGAGGAAGGGAGGGAGGGAGGAAGGAAGGAAGGAAGGAAGGAAGAGGAAAGGAAAGGAAGGAAGGAAGGAAGGAAGGGGCATATCTCTTAAAAAAAAAAAAAGACTATCTTTGGACTCTTCAGACGGTATAAGCTTTCCCTAGTTTGATCTTGACAAAGAAGCCAAAATATCTACTGGTTATGATGTTTTTTAAAAAATGATATTCTTATCTAGACCTTCTAGAATCTAAGCAGCACTATCTAATAAAAATATAATGTGAACCTCAAATATGAGCCTTCTACGTAATTTTAAATCTACTACTAGCCACTTAAGAGTAAAAGGATGGGCTTCCCTGGTGGCGCAGTGGTTAAGAATCCGCCTGACAATGCAGGGGACACGGGTTCAATCCCTGGCCCAGGAAGATCCCACATGCCGCGGAGCAACTAAGCCCGTGCGCCACAACCACTGAGCCTGCACTCTAGAGACCGTGCTCTGCAACAAGAGAAGCCACAACAATGAGAAGCCCGTGCACTGCATGAAGAGTAGCCACTGCTTGCCTCAACTAGAGAAAGCCCATGCACAGCAATGAAGACCCAACACAGCCAAAAAAAAAAAAAAAAAAAAGAATAAATAAATTTATTTAAAAAAAAAAAAAGGAAACAGGTTAAATTAATTTTAATATATTTAACCAAATGTATACTGAAATTACCATTTTTAACAGTAATTAATATAATTATTAATGAGATATTTTGCAGTTTTCTCATATTAAGTCTTGAAATCCAGTGTACATTTTTCACTTATAGCACATCTAAATTTGAACAGTAAATTTTCACAGAAAACATATGATGTATATTTAGATTAAAATTTACAGTTGAAAAGGTGGATTCACATACCCAAGTCATTCCAAACATGCATATCAATTTTCCATTAACTGAATCAGTGTCTATTTCTAAATTTAATTTAACTAAAGTTAAGTAAAATTTAAAATAGAATCAGTCCCTCTGTGTCCCTGGCCATGTTTCAAGCACTCAGTAGCCTTGGCTAGTAGTGGCTGCCATACTGGATAGAGAGGACTGTTTTTCTCCAGCTTCCTTTCTTTACTCCCACATACCTCAGATTGTGAGACCTGTCTGGGAACTGTAATGGAGGGCGAATCTCACTTCATAAACATGGAACTACAAAGAGTTTACGTTCTTAAAAGGAAATTTTCATTCAAACTATCAGTATATTAGAACCTGCCTGGCAAGGAGTTGTCTGTCTGGTTGACCCTACTTTCTCCACCCTTCTCCCAGACATACCCATATTGTCTTTCCAACAGATAAAAACATGCCAACATTGACAGCATGCCTCACTCAGCCTCCTCTGGGCTTGTCCTCCATGCTGGCTCGTTTCCATTACATCAGTGTATTTCCTGGTTATAGGCCCTCCTTTATCTTTCTCATTGTTTCATTCTCCACATTTGGCTCTAATTTTTGTTTTAGTGAAGGATTCAAATGTTCAAATTCCAGTTTAGTTCTTAATTAAGGTCGTAGTGTTTGATTTATGTTAATTTGAATAAGGAATGAGGAACTTTTCCTCCTCTGCCCCTTGCTCCAGACTTCTAGAGTGGCTGGGCCAGGAAACTTCACTCTCCCCTCTACCCATGCAAGTATTTTTCTTTGGGCAAATCAGGGTTCTTCAGTATGGTCACCTGTGGTTAGACCTGTTAACCTTTAAGAACCTCTCTTTTTCCCTAGGCAGGAGGAATTAAGAAATATGTAGATAGGGAGTAGGTAGGTAATGACTTGGAAGATAAAGACCCCCCCTTAGTCTTGCCAGAATATTTTGCCCAGCACCTTGCTTGGGTCTGAACCTTGTTTGGCACATAGCCTGATAGACCCCATCACCAGGAGGTTATAGAGCACAGAGTTCATCAGTTCCTGTTGGGTACCTGCCACTTTAAAGGGACATTATCGATGATACTGTTGAAATTCACCCTTCATGTTCTGGAACGTATAAAGTGAAAACTACTTACAGAGCCTTTCCAGACGAGGAAATAATGTGTTATCCAAGACAGTAATGAGTCCTTCCTAGGCAAGAAAGGTAACTCAGAAATTCAGCCTGTTGAGTCATTTTGAACTGTTTTGAGTAGGAATGCACGTTGTGCCCCTTCCTCATTACCATCAGAATCAAATAATTTTTAAATAGGACTTTGTGGAATGATTATCTGTGACAGCAGGAAAACCTTGGAAGCCAGTCCCTAGTCTATGAGCTGTGAGAGGTGTGACATCAGGAAAGCCATTGGCTTGGTCTGGGCCTCACTTCTCACCTGTCAAGTGAGAGTGTTAGACCAGGTGGTCTTGAGGCACCTGTCAGCTATCACATGTTTTGGTCATCTCGGCTAATTCCACAGCTTCCCAGATGAAGAACCAGAGGCCTGCAAAGTCACTTCCTGAGATCATGTAGCAAATGGGAGGCAGGTTTCTGGTTCTCAGTCATGTGCTTTGCATACCCCAGGAGCTTCATCTTGCACTTAGAGGCTGAGCATGAACCAGATGAAGATATCCAGAAGGGTAGCTTGTTCTGTCTTTCCCCATAACATCATTTTGTCTGCTCATATTTTGAGGTTACTGGCCAAAACCTCTAAAACCCCTGGGTTACCTGTTTTTTGCCACCTTCAGTAATTCAGTTCAGGCATCTCTGTGGCATAAAGTCCCCCAGTGACTTCTAAATGAAAAGATATATATCAGTTCTTTGTTGCTGAAGATGCATGATAATAAAGGAAAAAGCAGCTGGAATGCAGAGTTAACTTTGCTCAAATATTTACCATTTAAACAACAACTAAAACAAAGCAAAGCAGAACAGAGGGCCACAGTGAAGTGCTCCTGTTCAAGTTCCCGGTGTGGGCTGGAGGCCTACTTCCAAGTGTTGGAGCAGCACTCACAGGTAGGCAGCTGAGCCTGACTTTCTCTGGATGGCACTTTTAGCAGGCAAATGCAGGGGCTTTATACTCCTTTAGGCTGGCATTCAGTTTTAAAAAGAAACCAAACAGAGGTGTTAAGGAAAGGAAACCTACTGATTTCCTATTAGTTGTACGAAGTATGCTAAATATTTCTATATATTGGCTCATTTAATTCTATAACCACCCTACAAGACAGGTATTATTTCCATTTTACAAGTCAGTAAAAGTACTCAGAAAAGTTATGTAGCTTGCCTAGAGTCACACAGTAAGTGAACAAGGATTTTATTTGGCTCTAAAATCTGATTACTTTCTACTAATTCCACTAACATCCAATAGCAGTGATTTCACTTTGGTTCCATTGAGTTTGAGGAGGACACCTGATGCTGTGCTGAAGATACCAACATAAATAGACCAAAATGAAAGGGAGATACAGTAATGGAGTAAATTTCACTTATAAGCAGAGGTTGTTAACCTGCATCTCAGAGATCTTTTGAAGATACTGAAAGCAAAAATATTAAAGAATTTTTTTAAAATAATAGGTTTATAAAGATACCCACTAATCAGAATCATTGATCAGTGGCAAAAGATCAGTGGTAATCCTAAATCAGATTTAACTTTCAGTGGTGGTGCTTGCTACTTTTTGGGTAAAATATCGTACCATCATTTTGGTTTTTAAGAAGGCATGTTGTTTGGGTTGGTGGTTCTCAGTCTTTTATCCTTTGGGTACATGAGAGGATGACATTTGCATTCAATGTCCTTCCCATAGTTATGAATGACAACAGTTATCTAGTGCTGCACAACAAAGTTAGTGTCTTAAAGCAACAACTATATTTATTTTGCTCACAGATCTGCAATTTGGGGAGGGCTCAACATGGACTGTTCACCTCTGCTCCACTCAGCATCAGCTGCATTGGCTTGGAGGCTTTAATCATCTGAAGCTCACTCACTCATATGTCTGAAGCCTGGGCTGGGAAGACTAGAACAGCTGGGCTCCTCTGGCATCTCTATTTCTTTGTGGTCTCTGCAGCATGACTGCTGCAGGGTAGCCAGACTTCTTCTGTGCTAGCTCAGTGCTCTCAAAGCACATGACCCAAGAGAGGAAGTCAGGCAGGAACCTTATCTTTTATGACCCACCCTAGGAGATCACACATCATCCCTACAGTGCATTCTGTTCATTGAAGCAGTTACAAAGGCCGGTCAGGTTCAATGGGAAGGGAAATAGATTCCATCTCTTGATAGGGAAGTGGAAAGTTTCTGGAAGAGCATGTGGAACAAGAAATACTGCAGTAGCCTTTTTTGGAAAATACAGTCTGCTACACAGATAAGCCAGGCTATGGGTTATATGCTGATGCCTAAGCCAGATGTATCTCTGGGCATTTCTCACCCACCCAAGGGAGCATATTGGTATGCAAATGAAATATAATTTATTTCCCTATAATTCAACCCACCATAATTCACACTCTTCAAAAAAGTAAATCATCTGCAAAATTTTGGTGCTCTCTCTACCATTAGAAACAAATTACTTGTAAAACATGAATGGATTAGGCTAATGAGGTAGATAGGTTACTCTCCCTAAATTTTCCATCATTGTTGAGCCTATGCCTGTTGAATGTTCCTGAATTGTCATCATATTTCTGCTTTTCTACCTTGCGCGCAGAGGTAAACAGCCGAATATTTATATAAACACCTTTGCATAGAAGCCTTTCCATTTAAAACTAAAAAGTAGAGACAGTTACACTTAAAACTGAATGTTTCCTGAAGGGGTTTATTCTAGAATTTTATAACATCTGCTGCCTCCTCTTTGGGAAATGAAATGATTATTCAAGACACACTTCTCAAAGTTTACAAAATTAGTATCTTCTCTCAAGCGCTACTTGTAAAATGTGGGAACGCTGTGGTGTGGCACACAACAGACTTATGTACTTTTTGCATTAATTGGACTAAGTTTGTTCTAGACCTTTTTTAAAACTGTAAAATATTTCATCCATATTAAAGAGAATATAAAATTTATATGTACGGTTTAAAGAACTAGAAACATGAATACTTGTGTACACACCATCCAAATTAAGAAGTAAACTATCACCTTCCTTATCCCCTGGAGGTCAAACCATCTTGACTTTTGTGTTAATCATCCCCTTTCTTTCCTTTATAGTATTACCATATCTATAGTAAAATCCTTTATTTGTTTGGATCTTCATCCAGTGCTTTTCACTTCAATTAAAAATACTTTATATAAAAAACTTGTACATCTTTTGTTAGTTTTACAGTTGACCCTTGAGCACCATGGGTTTGAACTGTACAGGTCCACTTATCTGTGGATTTTTTCCAATAAATATGTGCTCCAATACTACACAATCTGCAGTTGGTTGAATTTGAAGATGTGGAACTGTGGATACAGAGGGCCGACTGTGAAGTTATATTTGGATTTTTGACTGCTCAGGGGTCAATGCCCCTGGCCCTCGTGTTGCTCAAGGGTCAACTGTATTCCTAGGTACTTTATATTTTTGTTGCTGTTGTTAATGAGGTCATTCTGATTATTGCCAAGTATGAACATGCAGTTGATTTTTATGTATTCATTTTGTGAAAGTCACATTTGCTAAATCTCACTACAGGCATACTCATTTTATTGTGCTTCACTTTATTGCACTTCACAGGTATTGCGTTTTTTACAAATTGAAGGTTTGTGGCAACCCTGTGTCAAGCAAGTCTATTGGCATTTTTCCAACAGCATTTGCTCAGCTGGTGTCTCTGTGTCACATTTTGCTAATTCCGGCAATATTTCAAACTTTTAAATTATTATTATGTTTGTTATGGTGATCTGTGATCTTTCATGTTACTATTGTAATTGTTTTGGGGCACCACAAACTGCACCCAGATAAGATGGTGATAAACGTTGTATGTGTTCTGACTGCTCCACTGGCCGGCTGTTCCCCCCATCTCTCTCCCTCTCCTTGGGCCTCTCTGAGACACAACAATACTGAAATTAGGCCAGTTAATAGCCCTACAATGGCCTCTACGTATTCAAATGAAAGGAACAGTTGCTCATCTCTCATTTTAAATCAAAAGCCAGAAATGATTAAGCTTAGTGAGGAAGGCATGTAGAGATCCGAGATAAGCTGATAGCTAGGCCTCTTCCACCAAACAGCCAAGTTGTGAATGCAAAGGAAAAGTTCTTGAAGGAAATTAAAAGTGCTACTCCAGTGAACACAAGAATGATGAGAAAGCAGAACAGCCTTATTGCTAATGTGGAGAAAGTTTTTGTGGTCTGGATAGAAGATCAAACCAGCCACAGTATCCCCATCAGCCAAAGCCTAATCCAGAGCAAGTCCCTAATTCTGTTCAATTCTGTGAAAGCTGAGAGAGGTGAGGAATCTGCAGGAGAAAAGTTTGAAAGTAGTAGAGGTTTAAGGAAAGAAGCCATTTCTATAACATAAAAGTGCAAGGTGAAGCAGCAGGTGGCTACACTAAACAACAGATTTTCCATGTAGACAAAACAGCCTTCTATTGGAAGAAAATGCCATCTAGGACTTTCATAGCTAGAGAGGAGAAGTCAATGCCTGGCTTCAAAGCTTCAAAGGACAGGCTGACTCTCTTGTTAGGGGCTAATGCAATGCAGGTGGTGACTTGCATTGCATGTTTTAGTGAATATTTAAGTGACATGTTTTAGTGAATATTTTAAGCCCACTGTTGAGACCTACTCTCAGGAAAAAGAAAAAAAGATTCCTTTCAAAATATGACTGTTCATTGACAATGTACCTTGTCACCCAAGAGTTCTGATGGTGATGTACAGTGAGATTAATGTTGTTTCCATACCTGCTAATACATTATCCAGTCTGTAGCCCATGAATCAAGGAGTAATTTCAGGTCTTATTATTTAAGAAATACATTTCATAAAGCTATCCCTACCATAGATAGTGATTCCTATGATAGAGCTGGGCAAAATAAATGGAAAAACTTCTGAAGAGGACTCAGAATTCTGGATGCCATTAAGAACATTTGTGATTCATGGGAAGAGATAAAAATATCAACAGTACAGGAGTTTGGAAGAAGCTGATTCCAATCCTAATGGATGACTATGAGGGGTTCAAGACTTCATTAGAGGAAGTAACTGCAGATATGGTGGAAATAGCACGAGAACTAGAATTAGAAGTGGAATCTGAAGATGTGACTGACTTGCTGCAAATCTCATGATAAAACTTTAACAGATGAGGAGTTGCTTCTTATGGTTGAGCAAAGAGAGTGAGTGGTTTCTTGAGATGGAATCTACTCCTGGTGAACATGCCCTGAAAATTGTTGAAATGATATCAAAGGATTTATATTATATAAACTTAGTTGATAAAGTAGGAGCAGGGTTTGTGAGGATTGACTTCAGTTTTGAAAGTTATGTGGGTAAAATGCTGTCAAACAGCATTACATGCTACAGAGAAATTGTGAACGGACTAGTCGATCAATGCAGTAAGCTTCATTGTTGTCTCATTTTAAGAAATTGCCGGGAATTCCCTGGCGGTCCAGTGGTTAGGACTCCACGCTTTCACTGCCGAGGGCCTGGGTTCGATCCCTGGTCTGGGAACTAAGATGCCACAGCCATGCAGTGCAGCCAAAAAAGTAAAATAGAAGGAAGAAATTGCCACGGCCACCCCAGCCTTCAGCAGCCCCCACCCTGATCAGGCAGCAGCCACCGACATTGAGGGAAGACCCTCTGCCTGCAAACAGATTAGGACTCGCTGAAGGCTCAGATGATGGTAGCATTTTTTAACAATAAAGTATTTTAAAATTAAGATATGTACATTTTTTTTAGACATAATGTTATTACACACTTAGACTACAGTATAGTATAAATGTAACTTTTATATGCCCTAGGAATCAAAAAAATTCATGTGACTCACTTTATTGTGATATTCACTTTATTGTTTAAATCTTATCTATCCTGACTGATTTTTGTCTGCTGAAGCTGTCAATTACTAGGAGAATTATACTGCAATTTCTCTCTCTGGTGATTTGTCCATTTCTCTAGTTACCATGTCAGTTTTTGCTTTGCATGTTTTCAGGTAATATTAATAGATACATGCAGGTTTATAATTCTTGTGTTTGTGTGTTGTTCCATGTTTTAAGTGTGTCTTTTACAGGCAACGTATAGCTAGATTTTTATTTATTCAGTTTAAAAATATTTACCTTTAATTAGAAAGTGGGGTCTTTTGCATTTATTGCAGTTAATGATATATTTAAATTTATTTCTGTCTCGCTATTTTATGTACTTTTATTGGTGAATGTTTTCTATTTTTCCCCCCTTTCTTCTTGCTACCTTCTGAAATGATAATTTTTTTCCCATTCCAGCTTTTCTGCCTACTTCTTTGGAGGTTCTATGCTTTATGTCTACTCCCTTAGTAGCTGTTCTTGCTGCTTCAGCAGACATACTCTAAATTAAAGTTTCTATTTAATGAGTATGTTACCACTCATGCTCCAAAATTCAAAGACTTACCTCTCTTCGGCTTCCCTATTCTTCTTCCACAAATTACAGATTTTTCTTATAGTTTTAAATAAAGTTTGCTTGGTTTTATCCATCTGTTTGTCGAGATTTTCCCTCATTACTTTCTTCCATTTTGAAGTTTTCATCTGCAGTCATTTTCCTTCTTTCTGAAGTATCTCCTTTAGAATTTCTTTTAGTGAGTTTTTTTTTTTTTAATAGTGAACTCTAAACTACATGTCAATGATACAGAGATGAATAAGAAACACTCCCATAAAGTATATAATTTCAGTGTAACTAAGTACAAATTCGAGATTAGGACAATGTGTTGCAAGCACAGAGAGGGGAAGCTAAGTATAAGGACCAGGGGGGTGGGGAACATCTCAGGAAAGGAGGTGGAGGGCTATGGGTGTGTTCATGGAACATTCATCAGCGCAACAGGCTGGAGCTTAGGAGTGGGTTGGTGCCAGGTGGAGCTAGAGAGGTTAGCTAACTAGCTAGTGGGTTGTGGAGAGCCTTAAATGCCAAACTGAAGGCAACAGAAAGTTGGGGGGGGGGGTTTAAAGCAGTGGGGTGACATGACTAGATGCATTATTTAGGAGTGAAATGTATGACTGCATGGTGAGTCATGGGTGCAGTAGTCATCCGCGGGGAGGAGGCTGGGTAACTAATCCAAGGCAAAGCAAAGGTAATGAGGAGAAATGAAATTTTAAAAAACATTGACAAGGTAAAAATCTGAATAGCAGATTTGAAGCAGAGAGATTAGAGGATACACTTCAAGGACTATAATCTAGAGGGCTAGCAGGATTGAGAGCATGGGAGGTGGTGTGCATGTTGGGGGTGTGGTGAAATGCCACTGCAGGGAGAGGATGAGGTTAGTTTGTAACATAAAGCATTTGATGTTTTCAGGACAGATGGTGAGTTGGTTTTAGAAGAATCAGTGTTTAATATATTAGGGATATCTCTGTGCTGAGAACTCAGCAACATTTTCTGATTTTATCTGGTGGTTCTGCTCATTACTGTTTTTCCTTCTTTTGCTTCCTGAGTTAGAATATAGATCTCTACTTCAGGATGCAAAGGGTCTGTTTTCAGCCATAAATAACATATAATTAAATAATAATTGGATTTCAGTTAAATTTTAGGTCAGGAATTTGAAATGTAGAGCTGCCTTCACTGCTCTTTGCAAAATGATTGCTGCTGCGCAGTGCTTGCTCTTGGCTGATGGGACCTCTTGTCAGGGGTCTATTTTTAATCTTAGCACTGTCCACAGGCTGGCAGATGTGACCCAGAGTGTCTAAGAGCATATGGTAAGACAGGAAGGAATGGAAAGAAGACAGACTCAAAGCAAGGGAAGAGGGAAGGGAAAAAATCCTTCATTTAATTAAAAGAAGTATTTGCAAGGCTTATGCTTCCTACCTGCTGTTTTTAGCTGGCAAGATCAGATTCTCCCCCTGTAGATTGCCGCCTGGCCTATGAGCTCAGATGGGGGCTTTCTTTTCGATGCATGAGTCATCACAGTGATTCAGTGACTTACTCGTCACTTATACATAATGATTGCAGTAGGCACTGCTGAGAGTTGAAAAGAGCTTCTCCCTGCCAGGGTGGTAAGTAGCTTTAATAGCAGGTGTGGTGTGTCAGTCCAGAACCTGAGCGACGCCTTGCCTTCCACCTGGTGTCATAATGGAGTGCTCTGGACTCAGGCATGCAGAGGGCCCCATCACATCCAGACATTGCTTGACAGAGGAGGGAGCTGGCCAGGGAATTTGGGGGGGCAAAAAACATGTGTTATAAACTGTTACGTTTGGTTAGCTGTACTCTATCTGGCAGCATCACCATCTGAAATATTCCTAGCCTTTTTATGTTGGTGGTGGTGGCTGATCCATGGGATCCTGATGTGTGGATCAGCTGCTGTTAAAATAGCTTATCTTTTAGAAGTGACTCAGGAGGAAAAGTAAAAGTTATTCATTTCATCCTGGCTGGAAAAAAAAAAAGAATTTGAGTTGTTAAATTACAGAATGATTCCTATAATTTTTGTTGTTGCTGTCAAAAACTACAAATATAGATTCCTGTATCTGCATTGAGATGGATCTGTCACTATTAGCACCTGCCTCTGGATGGCATTGGTAAGGCAGAAAGTTGGTGACATAGGTGAGCACATACGAAGTGTTTTATCTAATTTACCTAAATTTTACCTAAATTATCTCATTTAATCAGTTGTGCAGTTAAGGAAACTCAGAGAAGCTGAGAGAGTAAGGAAACTGTCCAAGGTCACTGAGCAGATACACAGTGGCCACAGTTCGAATCCAGGTACAATTAGTGGGAAAATTCACACAACACTGCCTCTGGGCATGTTTTGGTATTTACTTTTTCTCATTTGAGAGAACAGATGTGGTTTCTGTGATAAATTAGTCTCACCCAGGTGTTTTCCCTTGATAGAGATACCATCCCTCTATACCTGCCCCAGGTTCCAGCCTTTTATCCCTAGATGCTGTTTTCAAGTAACAAAAATAGGAAAAAACCTGAATAAGGGGCTTGGTCCACAGTGCAATACCAGCCCTACTGTATTCTTTCCTTTGTACTCTTTCTTGAATGCCCGTTAGGCTATTTGTCAGTGATGTTTAAACTATTAAAATTTCTGACTGTCCTTATCACAAAGACAGATTATACAAAGTTCTGAGCAGCAAAGATGTCAGCTGTATAAACACAGGGATTTATTCCTTATTTTTCCTAGCAATTTAAACTTGACTAAATGCCAAGGATGAACCAAATGTCAAGCTATCAGGAACAACAGGAACGTATAAGGGTTGTTTTGGGAGCAGGTTTCCTTGGTACCAAACTGAAGTAGCTTCCTGCATTCTACCAAGCTTTGGGGAAACAGAGCCCTTAATGCACATGGAATGTTCTGTTGTCTTCAAGAGAACTTATAATCACTTGCTTGAATAAGCAGCATTTACAATAAGAAAGCTTGAGGACATGCATGGATAGCCTTTTATTATGGAGAGAGGCTGTGTTATAAAGATGAAAATGTTAATACTTAATAGTTTTGAGATGAGAGTTGGAACTGGAGCATATATCTATGTCATAGTCATTTTCCCTGAGAATTACAGGTACCCAACCAAAAGACTGCAGTATTTTTAGCATGGCTTGTCACCCACAAAACACATGAAATGAAGAGCTGGAACCAGGAGTCAGGAGTTACGACAACATGAAACAGAAGGTAAGAGGATCAGTTAAGAGCAATGACCATGAGAGAGATCATCATTCATAGGACAGATATGATCCATTTTCCAGTGCAGAGTTTATCACCTGTTTGAGAGCCCACAAGGAGTGACTCCTGAGGAACCCCTACTAGTCTCTTTTCCTTCAAAAGAATTCTCAAGAGAAAAGAATAAAACAAAGGGAAGGGAGACTAAATGTAGGATAAAGATTGAGGAAGATCTTTATGTATATTTGATACAGGTAGACTGAACTTACCTCACCAGCTTTTAATTGTATGCCAACTTTTTGCAGGTAAATAAATTTCTGCAAAGCCCTAAGGAGCCATTTGTACTAACCTCAGCTGATTGTCTACTAACTTTTCAGAAACTCATGTTCTTAAACGGCTCAGAGGCTTTGGTTTTACCACCTGTGTTAATAAAGGAGACAATGCAGATGGTCTGTAATGCTGTATAATTTGTGACCACAGTGGGTGGGTATAAATGAGTTTAGTTGTCATTTGATGCGCTAGACACACAGTGAATGACTAGGGGAAAATCAGCCAAGGACAAGTAGCAAGTAGCTCGTTGGAGCCCTGTCTGGACTCTGCTGAGCATGTACAACTTTCCAGACCATCAGAGTTAAGGGGGCTCCTGGCCAGGCTCTCTTTGGTTGTTTCCTTCCCTGGATCTCCTTATTAAATTTCTGGCTTGTCTGCCATTTTATGCTTGTCCCAACCAGTATCAAGACCTCAGGCTACTCATGATGTTAGCCTTTCCTGATTGTTTGCCACTGAGATAACTATTGTTTCCAACAGTGCCCAGGCAGGAATTTTTCCATGCTCTGCTCCAAATAAAGTCAGACCCCTGCAGCAGGGAAGCAGAACTGCCAGTTCCCACAGCCCTCTCCATCTACTGAGGCTCGGGTAGAATTTTCAGGTAATGAAGCTGCGGTAGGAGAGGGCAAGGGATAGGAGCAATCTCTGGCTAAAATGTCACAGAATCCCTTCTTACTGAGACTCAGTAGGTTTTCTTGAGTAAATCTTTAATTAGTTGTATGCCTTTGGTCAGTTTCCAGAATTTTTAAATGGTAGTTTTGTTTTTATTTTTTTATTGAGATATAATTGACATATAACATTGTATTCGTTTCAGGTATACAACATAATTTGATACATGTATATATTTTGAAATGATTACCACAATGTTTATTTAACATTCATCACCATACATAGTTATATTTTTTTTCTTGTAATGGAGTTTTTAAGATTTACTTTCTTAGCTACTTTCAAATATACGATAGGGTATTGTTAACTATATTCACCATGCTGTACATTACATCCCCAGAACTTATTTATCTTATACCTGGAAGTTTATACCTTTTCATCACCATGACTCATTTCTCCCATCCCTACCCCACACGCATACCCTGCCTTTGGTAACCACAAATCTGTTCTCTGAATTCATGAGTTCATTTTTTTCTTTAGATTCCATACGTGAGGGATCTTACAGTATTTGTCTTTCTCGAATTTCACTTAGCATAATGCCCTCAAGGTCTATCCATGTTGTCACAAATGGCAAGATTTCTTTTTTTATGGCTGAATAATATTCCATTGTGAGTGTGCGTGTGTATCACGATTTCTTTATGCATTCATCCATCAGTGGACACTTAGGTTATTTCCATGCCTTGGCTATTGTAAATAATGCTGCAATGAACATGGAAATGCAGATATCTTTTTAAATTAGTGTTTTCATTATCTTCAGATAAATACTCAGAAGTGGAACTGCTGGATTATATGGTAGTTCTATTTTTAGTTTTTTGAGCAATCTTCACATTGTTTTTTATCGTGGCTGCACCAATTAACATTCCCTCCAACAATGCACATCCTTGCCAACGCTTGTTATTTCTTGTCTTTTGATGATAGCCATTTTAACGGTGTGAGGTGATGCCTCATTGTGGTTTTGATTTTCATTTCCCTTATGATTAGTGATGTTAAGCATTTTTTCATGTATCTGTTGGCTATCTGTATGTCTTCTTTGGAAAAATGTCTATTCAGATCTGCCCATTTTTAAATCAGATTATTTGTCTTTTGCTACTGATTTATATGAGTTCTTTATACTTTTTGGATATTAGCCCCTTATAAGGTATGATCTGCAAATATTTTCTCCCATTCAGTATGTTGCCTTTTCATTTTGTTTATGGTTGCTATGCAGAAGCATTTTGGTTTTCTGTAGTCCCACTTGTTTATTTTTGCTTTTGTTGCCTTTGCTTTTGGTGTCAAATCCAAAAAACCATTGCCAAGACCAATGTCTAGGAGTTTACCCACTATGTTTTCTTCTAGTTTTATTGTTTCAGGCCTTACATTTAAGTCTTTAATTCATTTTGTGTATGGTGTAAGACAGTGGTCCTGTTTCATTCTTTTGCATGTGGCTGTCCAGTTTTTCCAACATCATTTATTGAAGTGCCTGTTACTTCCCCATTGTATATTCTTGCCTCCTTTGTCATGAATTAATTGACCACATAGGCATGTTTTTTTTTTCTGGGCTCCCAATTCTGTTCCATTGGTCTATGTGTCTGTTTTTATGCCATTACACTGTTTTGATTACTATAGCTTTGTAGTATAGTTCGAAATCAGGAAATGTGATGTCGCCAGCTTTGTTCTTATTTCTCAAGATTGCCTTAACTATTTGGGGTCTTTTATGGTTCCATACAAATTTTAGGACTGTTTGTTCTATTCCTGTGAAAAATGCCATTGGAAATTTGATAGGGATTGCCCTGAATCTTTATATTGCTTTGGGTAGTATGAACATTTAATATTCTTCCAGTCCATGAGTACGGACTATCTATTTATTTCTGTATTCTTCAATGTCTTAGGGTTTTCAGTGTATAGGTCTTTCACCTCCTTGGTGAAATTTATTCCTAGGTATTTTATTCTTTTTGATGCAATTGTAAGTAGGACTTGTTAAAAATTCCTCTTTCTGAAAGTTTATTAGTTTGTAGAAACACAATAGATTTTTGTGTATTGATTTTGTATCCTGTGACTTTACTGAATTTATTCATTATCTCTAACAGGTTTTTGGTGGAGTTTAGGGTTTTCTATATATAATATCATGTCATCTGCAAATAGAGACAAGTTTTACTTCTTCCTTTCTGACATGAATGCCTTTAATTTCTTTTTCTTGTCTGATTGCTATGGCTAGGTCTTCCAATAATATGTTGAATAAAAGTGGCAAGAATGGGCATCTTTGTCTTGTTCCTAATCTTATAGGAAAAGCTTTCAGCTTTTCACAATTGAGTATGATGTTAGCTGTGGGGTTTTCATATATAGCCTTTTTTTATGTTGAGGTACATTCCTTCTATACCTGCTTTGTCGAGAGTTTTTATCATGAATGGATGTTACATTTGTCAAATGCTTTTTCTGCAACTATTAAGATGATCATCTGATTTTTATCCTTCAGTTTCTTAATGTGAATTACATTGATTGAATTGTGGGTATTGAACCATCCTTGCATCCCTGGAATAAATCCCACTTGATCATGGTATATGATCCTCTTAATGTATTGTTGAATTCAATTTGCTAATATTTTGTTAAGGATTTTTACATTTATGTTCATTAGGATATCGGTCTCTAATTTTCTTGTGTCCTTGTCTGATTTTGGTATTAGTGTAATGCTGGCCTCATAAAATGAGTTTGGATGCAATTCCTTCTCTTCCATTTTTTGGAAGAGTTTGAGAGAGATTGGTATTAAGTCTCCTTTAAATGTTTGGTGGAATTCACCAGTGAAGCCATCTGGTCCTGGACTTCTGTTTGATGGGACATTTTTTTAAAAAAACAGCTCTTAGTTTCATTAATCTTTTCTATTGTCTTTTTAGTCTCTATTTCATTTATTTCCACTCTGATTTTTGTTGTTTTAACAAGTTTCAACAAATTTGGTTGTTTTCAGCAAATTTGTCCAGGTTTATCATTGCTTTTGGGGGCAAAGATTTGCTGAGCTCCTCACTCAAGCATTCCAGAAATCCCACCTTTTCTTCATGTATTTATATAATTTTCTTCAAAACCTATTGACTTGAAATTATATATGACTTGAAATTAGTTATATGACTTGAAATTAGTGCATGTACACTCCAGTTGTAAACATCTGAGTCCCTTCAGTTATCTCTATGAGCCCTAAAGGTGCAGTTTATCATGACTTGGCCATAAACCATACTAATTTAATGCAAGAAATCAGTTTTGTATATTACCTGATGATCTACTGGTAACTTGAAAGATCATGTCAATAGGCATTATCTTGTGAAAGATAGAATACCTGTGAATTTTTAAATTCAGAGGCTAGGTTGATTCAAAAAAATACTATTAGCTGGGCAGTTTTGTACTTAATAACTCTGACAAGTTTTTAAGTTTTTTGTTTTTGAAAGAAAAGTCTGAGCAGTTAAGGGGTGGTAAAGAGTCTTAAAAACACCCTTACAAAATAGAAATTAAGTACAAAATTGGTTGCTCTTTACTCAGTCTATTTCTTTCATTTATTCCCATCTATTTTCTGCACTGCATAAGAAGTCTTGAGCTATAATCACATTTGAGTGATGGAAACACATCACAGTACCAGGAGACAGCAAATTCAAATGAAATAAAGCTCTGAGAATGAGATAGCAACTTGTCATAATTCATTTCTTTTGTTTTCTATAATCATTATGTATTGTGCTATTAAACTTTTCAGAGTATTTGTGCTATGTCCCTCCTCACCCTCCCAAAATTTTGCATGTGCCATCTTGAACTCCCCGCTTCAGTAGTGAAACAGGCTGTGACTATCACAGTAGATTAGGGGAGAGGCACTCACTGTGGAGGTTCACTTAAAGGATCCAGCTTACCCAACCATAGTGCTGCTGCTCAAATCTTATGGAATCTAAATTATTTAAAATAAAGGCTAAAATCATGACATCTATAAGGGAAAAGTTGATATCCAGGAGGACCTTGAGGGCAGGTGGTTTAAACTGTTGAGGGAAGCAGGCACAGATCTCTCTAATGGTCAGGCTATTTCCAAAGATCTGGTGCCAGCAGGCCATTGTGGTTGAAACAGGCTCACAGCCAGTGACTGAGGTTCTAGAAACAGAGCCCATCTCCTGGCTAGCTGAGCCTGCTGAGAGTCAGAGGTAGAGGGTAAGGACCTGAATTTTGGGGTTGAACTGGAACTCACTTAAGAATCTAGAGCTGAAGCTCATTCCTGGGGACTAAGCAAGTCTGGTGGTTGGTAAGAAAAAACTGCAATGAGGTGGGTAAGTGGGTGCCCTGGAGTCCTCTCTAGTCCCCATAGATATACCTGGGCGAGAGCAATAAAATCAATCTCAGACCCTGCCCTTCCCAGGTAACAGGATGCTAATATCCAGGTATCTAAACTGGACTGAGACTGCTGGTAAAAGGCCTTCAGACCCTATAGCTGGGCTGAGATTGGAGACAAGGACTGACCTATAGGATCGTCCTCTCAATGCCAAGGAGATGTCGTTGTCTTTATTCATAGTGAGAATTGAATAATCACTGCTGCTGGTGCTACTTAGGTGACCACAAGCCCCAAACAATATAAAGACAAAATATTCCCTCTTGTTTTTATGATCATTATTGCTGGTGATAAGGAACCCCAGGTTAGTGGATATGACCCTGGAATGGAAGTTGAGTCAGTGCTTAGCTCATTGAGATATTATAGAAAAAATCATGAAATTTGAATGAATCTTATTTTTCCATTATCCTGGATACTGTTGGGCAGAAGTTTCTCAACCTTGGTACAATGAATATTTTGAACCAGATATTCTTTGTTACGAGGGAGGGCAGGCTGTCCTGTGCATTGTAGGTTGTTTTGCAGCATCTCTGGTCTCTACCCTCTAGATGCAAGGAGCACCTCAGTTCCCCTGTTGTGTAATCAAAAATGTCTCCAGATATTACCAAATGGTATCTGAGGACAAAATCGTCCCTAGTTGAGAACCACTGCTGAAGGCTGTAAAAGAAGCCTGTGTAAGACATGGTTCTGTTCTCAAGGAATTCACAATCCAGTTGGGTGTACACACATCTAATATACATGTATAATGTGGTAGAAATTATGTTTGGAATGGGGTGCTTCTCAGCATATATATGAAAAGAGTTAAAAACAGAGGTCGAGATTGGCTGACATGAGGAAATGTGCTGAAGAGGAGCCAGAATGGAAGTAGCATTTAAGGCTGGATGGCATTTAACATGTGTAGGGGAGATGGGAGGGCAGTTCAGCTGGTGAGTAAGGGTGAGTATGTTTGTTGGGAAACTGTGAGAACACTGCCCTGCTCGGGGTGGAGGCATGTGTTGGGAAGTAGAGGGAGGGAGGCTGGGCCAGGGAGCTGCTGCCCTGAAACAGAGTCTCATACTCCATATTTCCCTGGAGCGCCTTAAAAATCACATCCTGGACATGTAGTTTAGTTCTAAGAAATGGACTTTACATGTACTCAGTGTGATCCTACTCTTCATCTCTCTCTCCTCATGTGATTAATTATGATAATAAAATATCTTCCAGTACTTTGAACCAACAACCCATGTTCCCTCAATTAGGAACTCTACCTGATAAGATTATTAGTGGGGTATAATTATAGCTAATACTTACTAAGCTTTCACCATGCTCCAGGCACTGTTCTAAATGCTTTACATATGTCAATTCATTTATTTTCACAACAGCCCTAGTTGTATTACGTTGTCATTTTCTTGATTACTTACGAGGGGACTGAGGCATGGAGAAGTTATACAAATACAAATAATAAGTTGAATAAACAGGATTTGAATACAGGTGATCTGGCTTCAGCTTCTGTGCTTTTAATCCATACTATACTGCCTCTCTTCCCATGCTGATAACTTGTCATGTGTGCCAGAGGTAGCGAAAAACTACACAGATAAAAGAAACAAGTATGTGGCACTCATGCCTGTGGCCTCTGGCCTCTTGGAAGTCCAAAACTGTTGCTGAGCCATGAGCTTATCTTCTGGGAGTTCATATATGAGGGCTGAATTTAAAAGAAGCTCAACGTTTGGAATTACTATCACAAACTACTTGATATGTTAAAAGTACTAGAAACATATCTTGCTTTAGTCATTTTTTTTTCAATGGGATCTTTTGAATTTATCTCATTTCCAGATTTTGTATACTAATATAGTCAATTAATACTTCCCATGATATTAAAGTACATTATATTCATCTAGACCTGTTATAAAAGAATGCCTGTGTTTATAAAGCTCATTTTCAATTGCATTATTTTATCCTCAGAACAGCCCCAGAAACAAAACTGCTTATGAGGCAGAAGAGTTTACATTCATATTTTCATTCCTTTGCCTTTTATTATTGCCTGGTATGGTAAAAAAATGTTGTAAATTGCTTTCCAGACAAGGAAGCAGGGGTAGAGAGAGAAGCAGAAACAGGGTTTAGGTGTGGAATTCCCTTCAGCCCCTGAGTAAATCCTAACTATGCTGCACTGTACTGGGAGTGGAAACCCCGTGCTCTGTCTCAAACAGGCTGGTGCCCTGCCAGCCCAGTGCATGCTCCTCTCTGTCTTCACACACTGTATTTCCCTGGCCTGTAGTGCTCCATCTCCTCCCCTCTGATTTACTCCAAGTTATGAACATCCCACAGGGAGGAGAAGGCTTACCTCTTACCAGTATGTTAGATACTGGCCAAGTAGCTTGACCTCTCTGGAGCCTCACTTTTCTGATCTATAAAATGTACTCAATATGATCTACTACCACCTGCTGAGAAGATTTTATTCAAAGAAACTCAATTAATGACCATTTCATTGTTTTTACTTCTCAGCCTGGCCTGAGACTCACCTGTTTTGAGAAATCTTTCTTTGATTAAAACCTTTCTCTGATTAGAAACTTTCCTGCTGTGAATGCTTGAATGAATCCATTGTTGTTGGATTAAAGTTGGATATAACAATATGAACTCATGTTTATTTTAATGTACATATGGTAATTGAGTTATCTATATAGACATAGGTTAATATACATACATATATTTTCTAGCTCTGTTCTCTGAGAGGGCCTAAGGACAGTAATACCCCTGTAGCAATGAACATACTTAATGCCCAGATCTTGGTTTCTAAGTACCATTTTCTAGTAAAATGAACCACTGCTCCTTGGGGAAATGGCTGAAACTAGGGCTGGTAGAGGAAAATACCAGATGAACCTAGAGCATCTTGTAATGCCAGAAAGAAAGGAAATGCTCAAGGAAAAAAAAATGAGACCATGTTAAAAAGACACAGAAGCTAATCTAAAAGAATCTCTAAAGGCCAAAGCTGGAGCAATTTTAGCAACAAAATAATATAGTATTGTATGATCCAAAGAAGAAAATAAATATCAATGATACCATACTAATATAAATAAATAAATGGGGAGAGGGGATATTCTTTCCAAAAGAAGTCTAATTATTAAATTTAGAAAATAGAGAGAGAAATAGAAAATCATCATTAGAATACCACAGTAAATTGCTACAGGCAAGATCCATCAATGGATACTAAATTTAGGGTAAAACTTTGAGAAATGGTATATTTGCATAGATTCAAAGTATCTCTTCCAAAATAGTTATTACTGTGGTGGTTTTAACATATGTTGACAAATTCTTTGAGAGTTCTTCCTCCAGTAAGTGAAGCTTGATTCCTCTCCCCTGGAGTGAGCTGGGCTTAGTGACTCATGTCTTATGAGTAGAGAATGGAAAGGGAACATTAGTAATTTTCCAGTGGAGAAACCTGGCAGACACCACCTTAACCAGGTGATCAAGGTAAATACCACCAGGACTAAATCACATTGACATCATGTACACCCTGATATGACATGATGAAAAGAATACTTCACCTCTGTGGTATTCTTCCCCACAATTCACAACCCCAAATCAAGGTGCATTCTACAAAATACCTGACCAGTACTCTTCAAAAGTATCAGGGTCATGAAAGAGTGAAGGCAGGGAAAGACTGAGAAACTGCAATGGCTTGAAGGAGGCTAAGGAGGCTAAATGCAATGTGGGATCCTGATTTGGAGCCAGGAACAGAAAGAGGATACAGGAGAGGAAAAATTCTCCTTTACTCTCTTAGGATCTCTGGCTGGGCTTAAGAACTACACTGACCTAAGATTATTAATAGAAGAAAAGCATACACCTTTTACTAAATTTTTGCCTATACGTGGGGGCCTTCACAAGAGAATGAAGACCTTGAAGAAGTGACCAGAGCAGGAAGCTTTTATACCTTTTAGACAAAGAAATGGTAGATTTGTGAAGAAATGACAAGTAAAAGGGGTTTGGGTTTGGGGGCAGTAAATTATGGGGAAGGCAATAGGACATAAATGGGGTGGGAGGGAAACCAGTGGAAGATAAAAGTTATTTTAGTAAGTTTATTTCTACAGATCCATTTCAACACTGATTCCCAGTCTCTAGGGATAAGGATGTTCTTTTCTTCCTGGTACAGAAGGGCACCTTTCTAAGAAATTTTATGGCCTGTTTTTAGGTAGAAAAGGAGAGGTCAGAGAGCCCTTCCTGCATCTGCTCTTTCTCAAGTGCCTTTAGTTCATAATAATCAATATGCCAAAGTGGCATATTTTGGAGTGCCATGTTCGGAACTCCTTCAAGGACATTAGTGAAAAAAAAAAAAACAGGGAAATTCAAATGAAGTTGTAGTTTAGTCAGTAATATTGTTCCAATGTTAATTGCTTAGTTTAAAGTTATACAGTGGTTGTATAAGATGTTAGCATTAGGGGAAGTTGGGTGAATGGTATACAGGAACTCAGTACTATCTTTGCAACTCTTCTGTAAATCTAAAATTATTTCAAAATTAAAAGTTTTTATAGTTTTCTCCTGTATTTTTCTTGCTTTGCATTTCTTCAGCACCTGCATTTACAAACTCCACAGGGCCACAATTCACTTACTTATATCTTAATTAGGAATTCTGTTCTTTCAAATACATATGTTGCCCCAGTTTTTATATAAACACTACAAAAATTAACTTTTTGTAACTTCCTTGGTTCCACATATAATTCTCTTAAAATGTATCCTTTAATGAATGGATAAACAAATGAACAGAAACTGATTGAGAAAAATGGAAAATTATTGAAATATACCCAGTAAATATCCAGTGCATGCTGGTTTGTCAGTTGGTTGTTGTTTTTTGTTTTTTGTTTTAAGGTATTTCTCAACCATGCTTTCCTCTGAGGATGAGTTAGGTCTTTGGTAGGTGATTTTTAAGCAAACAGGGCACAGTTTTCCCAACTATGCTCATACAGTAAACTGTAGAACAGTGTCCTCAAGGACTAGGTCTTGGAAGGATGTGGGCCACAGTTTATATGTAATTTCACTCTAGAAGAAAGTGCAGAATCTAACATTTGCCTATGTTTTCCTAATTTTAAAAATACTCATGGTCTTTTAAAATGAGCAGAAGCCATGACATGGCCTGTTTGAATTCCTAGCCAAATGTTTCCCCGGGTTATAAAACTAAACCTCATGTGCTATAATTAAATTATGCTTGTGGGGTGTACATTGCCTGAAAAGTTTATGGCTACTGCTTTTGTTTTCAGGGAATCTTTAAAAGCAATAATTGAAGTCTGTAATAATAGCTGTTTTTCTTGGGGCAGTTGAGAAATGCATAGGATAACTTTGGAGCCAGGGCGCCTGGTTTTGCTGAGATGGTGGTATTGTCCTTTTGTTTCTAAGGGCATCAGTTTTTTTTTTTAAATTATCTTCCATGAAGACACTGCTGGTATCATATGATTGTGCTTCTAATTAGATGATCCTAACACTGGACAAAGTCCTGAGGTTTCATTTAAAGGTCTTCTATGCCTTCAAAATATGAATCTACATTATTAACAGGGCTGCATCATAGTATTTCTTATATTACATTCCTAATGAAAAACATTCACGAGAGCTCCTCCTCAACTTTCAAATGTACTGTAGGGTTAAAAAATTCATTTAACCCAGCTTATATAATAATAAAAATGCCTAAATCAGCCTGATAGACTTCACTGTCTGATACTGCTGTGGAGAGGGATGTCCAATAGGAACTTCGGTTTTGGGCCTTGCTCACCCTTCAGCACCCACAGACCCTCAGATGAGACAGTTCACTTTTCTTCATCTTGGTTTCTCTACCTGAAAAGTGAGAAGCGTTAGAATGTACGATCTTTAGAGTCCCTTCTAGATCAAGAACATGATCAATTGATAGCTTAGCTTTTCTATTCTAACAAAGGTGTTATTTTATACCAAAGAAAAAGTCATTCAGTGGTTATGAAATGTCTGTAATAGTTTCTAAAGTGGGGTGGTACTAGGGATATAATGTACAACATGATAAATATAATTAGCTGTTGTATGTTATGTATGAAAGTTGTTAAGTGAGTAAATCTAAGAGTTCCCATCACAAGGAAAATTTTTTTCTGTTTAATTTTTATCTATATTAGATGATGGATGTTCACTAAACTTATTGAGGTAATCATTTCATGATGTATTAAGTCAAATCATTATGCTGTACACCTTAAACTTATACAGTGCTGTATGTCAATTATATCTCAATAAAACTGGAAGAAAAAGAAAAGTGAAATAAAATAAGAAATGAAGTCCTGCCCCCAAAAATCTTTAATTAAAAAAAAAAAAAAAAGTTGTGTGGGGTCAAATGTCATTGTGTATGAGGAGAGGTAGTCTAAAGGCACACACCGTCATCACTCCAGCAGGTACCAAGATGGCAGGAGGCCATGGTCCAGGAACACTCCCCTCTTCCTCTCTTTTATTTTATTTATTTTTGTTTATTTTTTTAAAGATTTTTTTTTTTGATGGGGACCATTTTTAAAGTCTTTATTGAATTTGTTACAATATTGCTTCTGTTTTAGTTTTTTGGCCACAAGGCTTGTGGGATCTTAGCTCCCCAACCAGGGATCGAACCCGCACCCCCTGTATTGGAAGGCGAAGTCTTAACCACTGGACCACCAGGGAGGTCCCCTCTCTTCCTCTCTTTTAATGCCTCCCCCATACTCTTAAAATCAAACACCTTCACTTAGCTTCCACAACCTTTCATAATCTGGCCCCGGTTTACCTCTCGAGTTCATTATCCCAACCCAACTGTATCAATAGTGAATTTCTGTCGTTTTCTTTCACTTGCCATGTTTCCTGACCTGTATACCAGGTATGCCCTCTTCCCAGAATGCTTTTCTAGCGCTTCCTCACCTCTTCTATTTTATCACTATTCCTTCCAGGAAGTCTGTCCTGAACCCCCTCTAGGTCTGGATAAGTGTACCTTCCAGGTGCTCCTTTAGCATCAGTCCTCCTCTATCATTAGCACTTGGCATGCTGCGTTGTAAGTGGCTGCTAATTTTCTGTTGCCTTCTTGGGACTCTAAGTCTGAGGGCAGGGAACACGTTTATCTTGTTCACATCCCTAGCACCTAGCTCAGTTCCTGGCACCAATATGCTCAATAAATACTTGTTAAATAAATTGAATAGATTAATTAATGAATAAGAAATAATAAATCTGAACTAGGTTACTGAGGAGACTTTCCAAAGTTCACTCGAGATATTCAGTGGGAAAACCACTGTGGAAATCAAATACAATCTACCTTTGAAACATAAATATTCTTTGCAAGGTCATTTTGTCACTTATATTCCAAGAAGAATCTGCTAGAAACTTGGGGTGGGGGAGGATCATAGGCATTAAGCCCAGGATTTTAAGCAGTGGAAATAAATTAACAGTAACAAAGAGCCCATTGTACTGCAGTAAAACAAGTCTTGTAGTTTGAGCTAATTTAATGAAGTATTTGAGTGCCAAATCTTTCTTTTGTGTTGTATGTTTAAATAGCAGTAGAGCGACTATATAGCAGTTCCTAAATATTTTTAATTGCAGATTGTCATTAAATTTTCTGTTATCTTCTCCCGTTAAGTAGAAGTTTGTTTGTTTAACCGTTCCATGGTATCTTGGTTGTCTCACGCATCACTTATCTCTTTTAGTGCTAGTGGCAGAGTGAACACCAGGCTGGGTAAGAGAATGGGAAGTTGAATGACATGGTAGATGCCAACAAGAATAGACCAGGTGCAGTGGTGGGATGAATTGGGAGATTGGGATTGACATATATACATTAACGTGTATAAAATAGATAAGTAATAAGAACCTGCTGTATAAAAAATAAATAAAATTCAAAAAGAAATAAGCATGAAGGGGGAAAAAAAAAAAGAATAGACCAGATGCTACTGTGCCTCTACAATTGACCTGCACAAATAGAGTGACAAGGCATTTATTTTGTTGTTGGAGACTTCCATTGATCAAAATGGTATCTGACTTCTCAACTCCATGGGCAAACTTTGTCAGTTGAATGAGTCCTTCCAAGATGCCAGTAGAGTGTTCATTTTAATTGGAGATTCAAGTCACACTTCAGAAACAAGAGACAGAAGAAGGTACTTAGCTCTTCATTCACTGTGCCTTTGAAGAACAGCATTCGTTGCTAAGGAACAGCAATAGCATATTCTTGTGTAAACAGTTGGTCTGCTGGGAATTCACATTACTGTTTCAACCAGGCTCTTTCCCCAGAAGGAGGCAATATCTCTTTTTGGCTTCTCAGTGTAATAGCAGCATGCTGATTTCTCTTCACTTCATCTATTTTGGCCAAGAGCTATCTCAGGTGAACTTTCATAGGGGCAAAGGAGAAGCTAGGATGGCACACCTGCTCTCCATTGAACACTGATTTGATTCTGGAAAGAAAAAATAAAAAGAGGACATCCACCTTTATAGTCGTTCTGCAAATTGCCACCATTTGTTTGGGTAATGGCTTTGTCACATGGCTCCTCTGTATCTCCCCTGGGTTACAAAGGTCATGATTTCTATTTCACAGAAATAAAGACATTCAGTGGCTTACTTTGGAGGAATTGGAATTTAACTATCAGAGTCTGGAGAGCCTGGAAACTTGCAGGAATTTCCAAACTCTCATTACCTGGAAAAACACTTCTAAGTTGTTTTCTGAAATGCCCTTAATCTAAGCCTTTTAAAACAGAACCAATTCAAATTATTTCACTATAAGGTACATTGCAACACAGCAAGCATTTCCGTTAGCTTTTAAAATTCATGCAGTGTAGCAGTTAAGGGCGGCTTAATTAAAAAAACAACTAACAATATCGTTAAACTGGTGAACATAATAGAACTAATTTCAGACTAGAGTCCTACCTCTAGGCTGCATAGAGCTTTGATTTAATATTTGGGTTTGTTTCCTTTTGTTCTCAGGACAGAATTTAACAGCGAGGGGGGCTGGTTGTATTCTATGTACTTATTAAATAGATGGATTTTTCAGAAGAAATGAAAACTAACCAAAGCAAATCAAATTTGGTTCATGCAGAATCAAGTAGACAGTTTCTTTACTGTGTCTAACACTATTCTAAACAAGACATTCCTTCTAAACATAAAATTACAGTCAGGAGACCCAGATCTCATCTTGGCTCCACCATAAACTCTATGATCCCAGACAAATCTCTTGAATTCCTCTGGAGCAGATGGATTCCAAAGTCCCTTCCAGCCCTGAAGTTTCCTTATATGTTAATATCTGAGCTCAACTGGCTCAAGAGGAAGCATTTGGCAAAATTCAAAGGAAAGTAATAACCAACATTTAGTGAGTGCCTACTATGCATTAAGCTTGTTCTAAGTGTTTTTTGCATTACCTCACTTAATCCCACAACATCCCTATGAAGTAAGTACCATTATCCCACTTTTACAAACAAGGAAATTGAGGAAAGTTAAGTAGCATGCCCTGGGGGAGTTCAGTCTGTGGTTATATTAAGGCAAATTAGACGAGCTATTGGAGAACTACTTCTACCATTATCACCTCTGCTTTTTCTTCAGACTTGGGTGCTAATCAAGCACTTGGTTTTTTGAGTCTTCCAATCTTGCCCTATGTGCAGGAGCACTGCATTCATTCCAGTGTTTCAGGAGGAGTTCTGCTTATGGGGATCTATGGAAGTGACATTATGATGGCAAGATGACTCCTAGTGACTTCACAAAGAGAGGGACTTTCAGTATCTAAACAAAGGTAAACAGAAGTCTGTGCAAATCTGTGGAGGCTGTTCTAAGAGTGATGCATTGTCAGTAGCGGGTGGTGTGATTTGATGTGATGAAAACAGGAAGCACGCGCAGGTCAGGTTTCACAGCTATGAAACCTGTAGCTGTAAAGACAAGTGGCATCTGGAGGACATTTCCAAATGGAGCAGGCTTAAGATCTCCCTAACAATAAAGTAGTTGATTTAATTTATCTGGTCATTTTTCTTCTCTGATGCCCAAAGCACAGCCTCAGTGTTCAGAAAATGGTGATTCTGTAGGTGTTTTATAAGTCAACCAAGACAAACTTAGAAATATACTGCCTTTTATGAGGTAAGATGAGATAAGATGAGATGGGATGAGATGAGATTCTGTGAAGAACACAAAGTATATGACAGTGTGTCCTCAGGAAACACATAATTCAGAGATATAGTACATGTATAATATACATGAAGAGAAGAGTAATGTCAGATAATGTGTTTAATGAATAAATAGTGCAAATAAATAGCAAATTGGAATGCACTGAAAATTATGGGTGCAAAGATTGTACCTCAGAAGTTTTTAACTAAAAGATTAAGATTTGGAGTTCCAAAAACTGTTTGATTTACTATTTATGTGATTTAAGCAAGTTTTAATCTCTGTGAGCTTTCGTTATTTTATTTGTAAAAAGAATGCTGATAGAACCCACACTGTAAGGGTATGGGTTACAAATACCCTCATACAAATGAGATGAGTGTGAAAGAACTTTGCAAAGTTCTTAGATAAAAAGGTTGTCATTTGAGGTAGCAATTAGTGATGTTCACCAAGTGTGTCCAGCTGGTGCCTTTCAGACATATGAAAGAATTGTACTGCTTTGCCACCTATGAAGTTAGGTATGGCCGTGTGCCTTACTCTGGCCAATGAAGTGTGAGCCCAAGTGGACATCTGTTACTTCCAGGTAGAAGTTTTAACAGCTTGTGTGTGATTCACTGCTTTCTCCCTTCTTGCTCTGCCACTGTGATTGTGGAAGCATCATTGGGTCTTAAATCAACCTGCACTCCCTCGAGTGGCCATGATGAGCAGAGCCCCCAGCCAACTAATGGTGAGCATACAGCATGAGCAAGAAATACATTCCTATCATGTTAAAGTAGTAAGATTCGGGGTTGTTACTGTAGCATAATCTCCTAGCATACTCTAACTAGACTGTGTATCACTCATCCTTCATATTACTTGATTACCTATATATTCAGGTCCTAGGTATGTTATACTGGTACTGTCTGCTGCATATTGGAGTTGTTTATATCTTTGCTAACTCCACTTTTTCAAACATGTTGGTCTCAAACCAGTCATGTCTTTTTTTTCATCTTTCCTATCAGGTATTTAAAGTAGCTACATAGCATAATAGAACTGGGCTTTTCTGTCTACTTCTGTTTTTCAAAATAGAATGAATAGTTTTATTGAAGGGAAGTTATTGGTCAGGACAGAATTTCTATTTGAGCATAACAATATTGGGAAGAGTAATTGAAAAATAACAAAAGACAAGTTACCTTTATTGTATATATTTCTTTCTTTTAAAATGTTTAGTCTATAGTTATTACAACAAAGTAATACCTGGGTCTTATTTTAGGCAACATGTACTCTTGCTCAGGTTTCAAGTTCTTACTCTACTTGACATACTTTCCTCACTTTGTGAGAAAAAAAATGGACCCATTTTCGACCATATGGCTATAAGCCTGTGCTTGAGAGCCATGCAATGAATGGTATTTTGAATGAGTACTTTTAAAACTTGAGAAAGACAAATCCTTTTGGATGGTGCCTAAGACAGCACCACTTTATTGAACCTTTTTCTGCATGAAAGAATATAGCAAGCCTCCAGTCTAGTCGTCGCTATTCCTGAGGATCTGAGCCATCAACTAGAATGAGGGTGCAGGTTAGTCGTGTGAATGGACCCCTCTTTGGCCTTGGGTGAACGATTACCCCATCCCCAGGCAGCATGAGTGTGTGGAAAGACTGCTTGGTGCCAGCACCAGAGGTAATGACGTGGGCCTTTTGAGTGCTTAGTCTTCTTAGACTGAACAGATTAACCCATTTTGGGGAGCAGATTCTACGTGCCATATGCCAGGTACTGGAGCAGTCACTTTCAAATGGGTTATCTCCTTTAATCCTTCTAACGATCCTGTGAGTCTTATCAACTCCCTTTATTTATAGATTAAAACAAACACAAAATACAGAGGCAATTCTGCTTTCCACATTGCTCTCTCTTGTACCTCATATATCTTAGAGCTTGGTTAGATGTGAAGTAAGTTGGCCTAAGGAAGCAAACTTTTTAGTTCTTTATTTTAACAGCACAAAAGTGACACATTTTTCATAGATAATCAAAAAAAAAAAATGCCGAAGAGTTAATAGGAGAAAAATTGCCCATAATTCAATCATGCCTGAAGAGCAGTTGTTGATACTTTGATAAGCCACCCCCAAGTGTGTGCAGCATTTCATAGAAGGAAAGGGGAGAGACCATGTCCCTCTTCCAGCAGGGCTGAGAAAACTGAGTGTCTCAAGAATGCAGGGCAGGAGAATTAGTTCAGTAAATAGGCAATTGTGAGAGATACTATCACAGAGCTAGTGTCCCTGGTTACTCTCTCCTGTTGACCTTTCCCCCGGATGGCTAATGTCAACCAGCTGCTAATCAAGGTGTGCGAAAAGTTGGGTAGCACAGCAGGTAGAGCTCAGCCCGTAGATATGATTACCAGGCTGTAAACACCATCAGCCTTTCCCCTACAGGGAGAGTGTGACAGTCATGCTGTATCTGTCAGAGCACGTGATGAATCACTTGGAAGAGGACAGCAAAAATGCAGGCTTGCCATACACAAAGGAAAACATTTATTTCTCCCCAGATTGCATTCATCTTCTCCCCAGATCTTCACTTGTGACATCCTGCTGTTTCTGATAGGCTGTCCTCCATGGTTGTCTCCTATGTAAGCCAGTGGTGAGGCCCTCCACGTGTCAGTGATTATCATACCAGTTGACAATGATGAGTAGGATCCGTCACTCTGGTTATTTTGTGGTCTCTACCTGTAAATTAGTTTTTATTCTAGTTTTCTTAATTAAGTTAGGTAAATCCCCATGGCCCATTTTCCTGGAATTTAGATATTTTAAAGCATTTATACACCTATGCAGTTCTCTCAGTTCTCCTTGGCTGCATTTATCCATGCTCTAAATGGCTATTTTATTTGCCACCATCTGCTCAAGGGGATCCACCCCTCCAACTACTTAATCTTTGAGGGCTCTTTTACCTTGCTTGGCATATTTCTGGTATAATTCTTTACAAGAGTAGAACCACACGTTTATATTCAGCTTTAAGAAACTGCAATGTTGATGATGTGATGATGATTAACACTTACATAGCTCTGACTCTGGGCCAGGCACTGTTTCACATGTTCTTGTTAACTGAATTCTCACAACGCTATGACTGGGTACTGTTGTTATCTCCATTTTACAGATGACGAAACTGAGTCACAGAGAGGTTAAATGAATTACCCAGTGTTATGCCACTACCACTGGCAGAGCTGGGATTCACACCCAGGCAGTATGGCTCTAGGGCCTCTTTCCTTTAACGCTACTCTGTACCCTTTCATTCTGCCTCCACTTTTCCCTTTTTCTGAATTCTCTCTCAGTCTAGGTGAGGTCTCTCTCTGTTTTGTCTGGCAGAAGGCATCCTCCAGGGCAGGTGGACTTGCCTTAGGGCCTGCCTCACTTCAGGTGCATCACTCAGCTTCAGGTTAAAGTCCTCAGGCTCATGAAGGCCTAACATGCAGGGAAATCAGTGTTTGCTGGCTGGGGTCAGGAGTTGCCAGCACTCCATGATGGAGGAGCAGGTGGGAGAAGAGGAGCTGACAGCATTCAGTGGAATCCTAGGAGGAAACAACTGTGTTTGCTTGGTTAGTGGGTCTGGGTGTGAGATCACAAGAATATGTATGTGGTTCCAGTTCTCAAACCATAGCCATGCCTGAAGAGTTGGACTTCGGTGCAAAACAAGACTGCGTTTTCATTCTAGGTTGTTTATGCAGTCTTAGCAAACGAGAATGCGTTTTGCTTAGTGGTTTAGTATCTTTTCACTTCCATTATCCAAATCCCTGGCACTTGAAGGGCAAGAGGGTGTAGGTACTGACCACCTTGCAGTGGGTGTGGACCCTGGGACCAAAAAAAGAATGGAGCAGCTTTAAGTTAGGTAGTAATATAAACATCCCCTCATTCCCCCTGCCACCCCCGACCTGGCTTTATGATGTTGTGCAAGGACCTCTGTTAGTGTATGATCAGGACACCCAAAATGGTTGTTCTCTTGCTCTCTGTGCATCCCCTGCTTGACCAGTCCCTGCTTCACCTACACCCTACTCACCTGACTGACCTTCCCTCTTAATCATAGAGCCCAATCAGTAAAAGCCTACATACTTGCCCAGGCCCCAGATAGTGACTGTTCTAATCTTTATATCAGAACATCTCCACCACAATAGCTTATCAAAGGGGCAGTAAACGATGTGCTCCTGGTTTCCTTGGTAACCAATGAGCCAACCTGACGTCAATTCAATTCCCGCTGTAACTGATAACCACCCTCTCTCCCCGGGAGCAAAGACTGCTGCCTTGTCCTGCCCGCTGCTGTCTGCTACATACAGTGGGGTGTTGCTCCAGGACCCTGCTTCAGACATGTAAGCTCCCCCATCCATTAAACCACTGGTGTCTCTGTTACTGACTCTGGGCTCTTTCTTCCGTCTTGATGCTGGGCGAGTGCAGGGCTTGCTGGCCTGTGGAGTACAGCCCAACAGTTAGAAACCTAAGGCTTAAACAGGAGTAACTCCATATATGACATATTAAGTCATCTGTCATCTGTAATCTTCATTCAGATGTTCTTTGACTTTGAAAGAATGCTCAGATCCTTTTGAGGCTGGAATTAAATTTAGGGAGTACCCTGGCCTGGCTCCCTTGTTACATTAACCACGAAACAAAGGTCTGGAGGGCTGAAGAGATTTCCTCAAGTTCTCACAAGTAATTGTCAGAGTTACAGCCCTGATCTTTGGCCTGCCAGCCCTGTGTTCTCTTCTGCTACTTCATTTCCAACTTCTGCTTATTGCAGGAGGGAAAAAATATTAGTTGGAGTGCTTTGAAGGTTGACAGGTGTCATTTGCTAGAATTTTTTAAACGTATATTTTAGCATAGCTTTCTTAACTATGGACAAAATCAGCTTTTGGGGTAGGTCTCTGAAATTATCCAACCGCTGTCCCTTCATTTCTCCACATCCATTTAAACAGGCGTATTGGAATCCTAGATTGAAAGATACCTTTTTCTAGCATAATTGACATTTACTTACTGTTGGCTTAAGGAGGGCAAGAGGAGAGAAAAGAGGAGGCTGGAGAGAGAGAGAGAGATGGAGAGGGGGGAGAGAGGGAGGAAGAGTGAGAAAAAAAGAGAAGAAACAAGCAAACAAACTAATAGGTACTCCCAACTCTGTGACTTGAGGAACCTGATAACCTTTCTCAATATCTAATTAACATACTAGACTTGGGCTACCTCAGTAATTAACTTTTGTTCCCATTTACTTGGTGTTATTCATTTAACACTGAAACACCAGCCTCAGCAGGAAGCTGAGATTTTGTGAAAACGGAAGCAGTGAAAGGGGAAGGTACCTAAAAGCTGTGCCATGGCCTTTAAATATAGATTTTACTAAAATTTTGTTAAATTTTAGGAAGGTACTTGAGAAAAAGGCTTCCACTGGGTACTCTGTTCTGCCAGCAAGAACCAAACAAGGCCTGGTTTGCACACTGAGGTCCTGGAAGTCCCCGAGCCCTAGAACTCATTCCAAAGAGTTTGAACACTGCCGTGGAGACAAGGTTAAAAATATTTTAGCCTTGGACCCTGGGGCCAGGAACCCTAATTAGAGCAAGGTTGCCTTGGACTGCCACCTTTGAATGCTTTCCTGTGTAGAAAAACTGATGGAGCTTCTCCCAGGGGGATCTTATCAGTTGACCACACCTTGCTGTCACTGCTCACCTGGCCGTGACTTCAAATCTCTGTTGACCTTGAAGACCTGCTTTTGCAAGTCACTCAGGCCAGCCATCCCACCCTACTTGTGTATTTGGGTTTGTCCAGCACTGTCCTTAGGCCAAGCTCTAGTCCTTGTGTGATTTCATATACCTCTCTGAGGGACTGTGTGAAGATTTAATGAACTATGTGCATGGAAAGCATGGCATCTGACATTAAGGCTACGCTGTCACCTGAGTCCCTGTAATAGCCACCTACCTGGCCCTCCTGCTTTCACCCTGTCCCCCCAAAAGCTATTTTCTATATAAAAACCAATAAGATCTTTTAAAAATGAACATTCCGTGTCATCACTTCCTTGCTTAAAGTCCTCCAGTGACTTCTTAATCTTGCCCCACTGCTCCTCACCCAAACCTGTGTAGCCCTGTGCCCTCTGCTCCCTACCTCAGGCTCAGATGTCAATTTGTACAGTCTCACTCCTTTGATTCAGCCACACTGACCTTCTGCCTCTTTTAACACTCCAAGTACCTGCTGACACTGGCCCTTGTGTACAAGCTGTTTCTGCTTCCTGAGGTGCTCGCCCATTGATCTTCATGTGACCGGTTTCCTCACACCGTCAGATCCCAGCTTAACATCCTCAGAGAGGCAGTCTTTAATTGTCCAGTCTGAAGTAGCCACATAAAGAGACTCTGTCTATTTACTTGTTCATCTCTTTACTTGTTTATCTCTTTACTTCCGTTAGGAAATCACTTCATGAAGACAGGGACCTTTCAGGGCCTGTTCTTGTTGTTTTCCCAGTGCCTAGACTAGAGTTGAGAACATAGTAGGTAGGCGATAAATACTTAATGAATGACACATGGTAAGTGCTCTATGAATGTTCACTATTAGTATTACTTATATTAGCAAAAAACAAAAAGGTGGAACCTTAATATAACTGGGGTTCTATTTGGTCCTGATTCTATGTAGTGACATGTTCAGAGAAACAGGTATCCAGCAGAAAAATATGACTGAAAGCAACAAAAATCTTTACTCACACCCTTAAGAATATGCCCAAGGTAGGAGGATGTATTTTTCACCTGTAACAGAACTTGTTAAAATCCTGTCTCGCCATTTCTGTTGCTCACCATATCCAACGCTCACAGCAGCCACTCCACCAGTTTTCTCTTCCTGTCTCCCTGCCAACCCCCAACCAAAGAACTCTCCTCAAAAACCCATGGCCTGGCTGAGCACCTCCAGGTATTGGACCCATTTTCTGAATCAGTGTAACAAAAAGTCAGGAATCAAGGCAGGCTTGAAACCTGGGGTTGGGGAGGTGGGGGTGAGACTGGGGATATTCACAGGTTAACACAGAGCAAAAAAGGGGAAACTGAATAAAGATCTTAGTGAATTCTGAACTGAATGGTATTTAAGAAAGACTATACTAAATAGCTCTACTTGGGAAACATTGACTCTTAGGAACTTTTTATTAGGAACCAAATACACAGAAGGTATATGTCTTCATTCTTGGTTTCCTGCTACAAAGTTTTAGACCTAGGACAGGAGGAGATGTCTCCTATCACAGAGCTCTTCCTCTCTTAGAACCTTACTGACTCTGATTGGATGTAGTTATTAACTTGCTGTATTATTTCATTTTTAACTATTGTGTATTAGAAGGTGAACCTGAAAGGAAAGGGGAACAGTTAGTGGCAGAGAAAAGAACTTGATGCCAGACAGCCTGATGTGAGCAGAGCAGGATGAAGAGTGATCTCACTACCCTAGCCTAACAGCGACCCTGATTCCTCAAGTAGGGCCAGGTCCCACTTTACCCCTGACTTTTTTTCTCCAGTAGTGGGTTCTGGCTTCAAGAGCCGTCTGTTAGGCTCCCTCAGGTCCAGCACACATTGCAAGACGGACTCTTGAAAAGACAGGCTGCAATCGGGGAAGCAGGGCTCTACTCTGCAAATTACCAGGTCTGCCAAAGCAGCTTCCCTGAGCACACTGCTCCAACCAGCTGACCTCAGCTGACTCATCAAGTTATGAGAGGGGTTGGAATAGAAATCATCTCCCTGGGGGATCCTGGCTGTACAATAGCTATCATTTGTATGCAGTTGAATGATTTGCAGAGGAGCAGGGCTCAGAGCTCCCAGCGGCATTCTGTCTGTATATTTCTGGCAGTGTATGAAACAGTTGGGTAGGTGGTTTCCAAAAGGTGATGTGGGTATTATAGTAACATCTGAGGCTAGGGTTTTCTCCCACCCCATCTAGATTTTGGTCAGAGGTCTACATCCAAAGAACCTGGGTTTAATAGCTGTGGCCTGCTTTCCGATCACACGCCTGTCAGTTCTCCCGTTTCTGCCTGCCACAGTCCTGAGCTTCTCGGCTGCCATCCCCCAGAGAGTAACAAGGGAAGGAGTTAGATGTAAATATTCATGAGGGAAACAGAGAGACTCAGAAGGCCGGGGTCAGGGAACCCTTTTTCTGAAATGGGCTACTGGTTTCTTGCCTTACTTTTCTTTTCTTCTCATCCATCCTCTTAGAGTAACTTGACATTTAAAGTGGCCATTATCGTCCCCATCCGGTGGGGAAGAGCCAGACAATGAAGGCAACAGAGCCAGGAGAGGTGTGGGAACCACACATGATCCCCTGGAATGGCACAGTGTTCCACAGCCCAGCTTACACTAATCATGGGTAAATTGCCCCACAATTCCTCATACATGCCAGGAGTCAAGGAGGGTGGGATGAGGAGGGCAGAGAATTACAGGTGGTAATGGCTGTCATGGGTGACAGTGGAGGGGTGCAGGCGGAGTCTGTTCCTGTTTGCCCTTGCCAGGCCATCTGGGACCCTGCCTGGGGACAGTCCTTCAGGAGCTCTCACTGTTGCCTGATCCCCAGGCCTTTCTGCACCAGGAAAATCAGATTAAGAGGATCGAAGGCCACAGCCTTGAAGGCTGTGGGAGAGGGAGGGTATTTCGGCCCTTTGCCTTCAGGAGGGGTGGGGGGGGGTGCTCAGTGGCCTGAGTCTATGAGCCTTTGGAGAATTTTGCCCACGGTGGAGCATCCTCCTCTGCTCTCACCTTTTTCTTGTCTGGGTCAAATCAGCTCTGGTCACCAGGTTTCTAAAGCTTGGGCTGCTGGAGAAGGCCCCAGTTTGCCCCATACCAGGATCTGTTCTCTGACAGCTATCTATTTCAGCCTCAAGTTTCTGATTTTCAGTTTTCTCACTAACCCAAGCTAGGATTTTGCCTATTTCTAGTTACCCTTACCTAGGTTTATCCTGTAACTAGCAATCAGAGATGCACAGTTTGATTAACTGTCTCTTCATAATGTTCCTTTTCCTTTCCTTGCATTAGAGTTGGTCTCTTAAGTTGAATTAATTTATAGAGTAGCCATCACAGCTATCTCTATGTGCCTGCTTTTGCATGAACTATATTTAGTGCCTTTTTCTACTATGTGGCAAGAATAATTTTATTAATCTCAACAGATAAGACCAAGTGTCAAGTCACAGGAAGGGCTGTGGATTTCTCCCTGACTTGATCTAACACCGTGAAGAGTTTCTTTGCTCCTTTAAAGACTAGTTCTTCAGGTAACGGAACACACCAATGGCTTAACACAGTCCTTAACCCAGCCAGTCTCATGAGTCATGTGTGGAGAGCCTGACACCTTGACTCAGGGAGGATCTCTAAGCTGAACAGTGAAGACCCAGTACCCTGTCATTGGTGAGAATGCATGAAAAGCATTGTACGTATTGGAGCTTAAGAGGCCAGCGGGAGGTAGTGTGATATAAACGGAACACTGAACTTTTAGTGAGAGTCCTAGGTTTGGGAGCATCCTCACTCTGCCAGCTTACTGGCCACAGGACATGGTCAAGATCTTTAACCTGATATTCTTCAGGTATTAATGACTACTGTGTACCAGGTACCACATTTGGCATTGCTGATATAGTTGTGGATATGACAGGTTTTGCAGGTAAATGTGACAACCCTGGTTATTTTAGGGGGCTTCTTATGTGAGTCACTTCTTTTGTTAACTTTGTGTTCATAATACAAGTATTTCTACTGAAAATAACATTAGTAACAAGTATATTTTAAAGTTCACATGGGATAGCATTAATGTATCCATTCAGGATACCAGACTGAAAAAAGTACATAGCAGTGTAGATGGGGAATGCTGTTTGTCTTGTGGGAAAAGATTTCTTTATTCCCATATAATAGCAAAATGTAAAAACACTACTACCATTGATATGAGGGATATAAGTTGGCTTATTTAAGATAAATTTCATGAAGATACATGCAGCCCAATGTGCATAGCAGCATTATTTACAATTGCCAAGATATGGAAGCAACCTAGGTGTCCATCAAGAAGATGTGGTATGTATCTGTGTATGCATATATATATACATATATGTGTGTGTGTGTATATATATATATATATATGTGTGTGTGTGTGGGTGTGTGTGTGTATATATATCTATATATATCTATATAGATATTTATATATCTTGGAATGGCCAAAAAGTTTGTTCGGGTTTTTCCAATACATACGTATACATACAATGGAATACCATTCAGCCAGAAAAAAGAATGGAATTTTATCATTTGCAGCAACGTGGATGGACTTGGAGGGCATTATACCAAGTGAAATAAGTCAGACAGAGAAAGATAAATGCTGTATGATATCACTTATACGTGGAATCTAAAAAATACAACAAATTAGTGAATATAACAAAAGAGAAGCAGACTCATAAATATAGAGAACAAACTAGTGGTTACCAGAGGGGAGAGGGAAGAGGGGAGGGGCAAGATAGGGGTAGGGGATTAAGAGGTACAAACTATTAACTATAAAATAAGCTACAAGGATATAATGTACAGCACAGGGAATACAGCCAGTATTTTTAAATAATTATAAAAGGAGTATAACCTTTAAAAACTGTGAATCACTATGTGATACACTGTAACTTATGTAATTTGTTTTTACATCTTTATTGGAGTATAATTGCTTTACATTGTTGTGTTAGTTTCTCTGTATAACAAAGTGAATCAGCTATACGTATACATATATGCCCATATCTCCTACCTCTTGCGTCTCCCTCACAACCTACCTATCCCACCCCTCTAGGTGGTCACAAAGCACCAAGCTGATCTCCCTGTGCTATGTGGCTGCTGCCCACTAGCTATCTATTTTACATTTGGGAGTATATATAAGTCCATGCCACTCTCTCACTTCATCCCAGCTTACCCTTCCCTCTCCCTGTGTCCTCAAGTCCATTCTGTATTTCTGCATCTTTATTCCTGTTCTGCCCCTAAGTTCTTCAGAACCATTCTTTTCTTTTATCTACATTCCATATATATGTGTTAGCATATGGTATTTGTTTTTCTCTTTCTGACTTACTTCACTCTGTATGACAGACTCTAGGTCCCTCCACCTCACTCCAATAACTCAACTTCGTTTCTTTTTATGACTGAGTAATATTCCATTGTATATATGTGCCACATCTTCTTTATCCATTCATCTGTCGATGGACACTTAGGTTGCTTCCCTGTCCTGGCTATTGTAAATAGTGCTGCAGTGAACATTGTGGTACATGACTCTTTTTGAATTATGGTTTTTTCAGGGTATATGCCCAGTAGTGGGATTGCTGGGTCAAATGGTAGTTCTATTTTTAGTTTTTTAAGGAACCTCCATACTGTTCTCCATAGTGGCTGTATCAATTTACATTCCCACCAACAGTGCAAGAGGGCTCCCTTTTCTCCACACCCTCTCCAGCATTTATTGTTTGTAGACCTTTTGACGATGGCCATTCTGACCGGTATGAGGTGATACCTCATTGTAGTTTTGATTTGCATTTCTCTAATGATTAGTGATGTTGAGCATCCTTTCATGTGTTTGTTGGCAATCTGTTTAACTTCTTTGGAGAAATGTCTATTTAGGTCTTCTGCCCATTTTTGGATTGGGTTGTTTGTTTTTTTGATATTGAGCTGCATGAGCTGCTTGTATATTTTGGAGATTAATCCTTTGTCATTTGCTTCGTTTGCAAGTATTTTCTCCCATTCAGAGGGTTGTCTTTTTGTCTTGTTTATGGTTTCCTTTGTTATGCAAAAGATTTTAAATTTCATTAGGCCCCATTTGTTTATTTTTGGTTTTATTTCCGTTTTTCTAGGAGGTGGGTCAAAAAGGATCTTGCTGTGATTTATGTCATAGAGTGTTCTTCCTATGTTTTCCTCTAAGAGTTTTATAGTGTCTGGCCTTACATTTAGGTCTTTAATCCATTTTGAGTTTATTTTTGTGCATGGTGTTAGGGAGTGTTCTAATTTCATTCTTTTACATGTAGCTGCCCAGTTTTCCCAGCACCACTTATTGAAGAGGCTGTCTTTTCTCCATTGTATATTCTTGCCTCCTTTATCAAAGATAAGGTGACCATATGTGCTTGGGTTTATCTCTGGGCTTTCTATCCTCTTCCATTGATCTATGTTTCTGTTTTTGTGCCAGTACCATACTGTCTTGATTACTGTAGCTTTGTAGTATAGTCTGAAGTCAGGGAGCCTGATTCCTCTAGCTCCGTTTTTCTTTCTCAGGATTGCTTTGGCTATATGGTGTCTTTTGTGTTTCCATACAAATTTTGAAATTTTTTGTTCTAGTTCTGTGAAAAATGCCAGTGGTAGTTTGACAGGGATTGCATTGAATCTGTAGATTGCTTTGGGTAGTAGAGTCATTTTCACAATGTTGATTCTTCCAATCCAAGAACATGGTATATCTCTCCATCTGTTTGTATCATCTTTAATTTCTTTCATCAGTGTCTTATGGTTTCCTGCATACAGGTCTTTTGTCTCCTTAGGTAGATTTATTCATAGGTATTTTATTCTTTTTGTTGCAATGGTAAATGGGAGCATTCCCTTAATTTCTCCTTCAGATTTTTCATGATTAGTGTATAGGAATGCAAGAGATTTCTGTGCATTAATTTTGAATCCTGCTCTGTTACCAAATTCATTGATTAGCTCTAGTAGGTTTTTGGTAGCATCTTTAGGATTCTCTACATATAGTATCATCTCATCTGCAAACAGTGACAGTTTTACTTCTTTTCCGATTTGGATTCCTTTGATTTCTTCTTCTTCTCTGATTGCTGTGGCTAAAACTTGCAAAATTATGTTGAGTAATAGTGGTGAGAGTGGGCAACCTTGTCTTGTTCCTGATCTTAGTGGAAATGGTTTCACTTTTTCACCATTGAGAATGATGCTGGCTGTGGGTTTGTCATATATGGCCTTTATTATGTTGAGGTAAGTTCCTTCTATGCCTACTTTCTGGAGAGTTTTTATCATAAATGAGTGTTGAATTTTGTCCAAAGCTTTTTTTGCCTCTGTTGAGATGATCATATGGTTTTTATTCTTCAATTTGTTAATATGGTGTATCACATTGATTGATTTGTGTATATTGAAGAATCCTTGCATTCCTGGAATAAACCCCACTTGATCATGGTGTATGATCCTCTAAATGTGTTGTTGGATTCTGTTTGCTAGTATTTTGTTGAGGATTTTTGCATCTATGTTCATCAGTGATATTGGCCTGTGGTTTTCTTTTCTTGTGACATCTTTGTCTGGTTTTTATATCAGGGTGATGGTGGCCTCGTAGAATGAGTTTCCCTCTGCTATATTTTGGAAGAGTTTGAGAAGGACAGGTGTTAGCTCTTCTCTAAATGTTTGATAGAATTCGCCTGTGAATCCGTCTGGTCCTGGGCTTTTGTTTTTTGGAAGATTTTTAATCACAGCCTCAATTTCAGTGCTTGTGATTGGTCTGTTTATATTTTCTATTCTTCCTGGTTCAGTCTCGGAAGGTTGTGCTTTCCTAAGAATTTGTCCATTTCTTCTAGATTGTCCATTTTATTGGCATATAGTTGCTTGTAGTGATCATGATCCTTTGTATTTCTGCAGTGTCAGTTGTTACTCCTCCTAACTTATGTAATATTGTACATCAACTCTACTTCCATAAAACATAATAAAATTTTAAAAAATTTTTAAATTTTTTAAATTTATGAAACTGTACTTGATCCTCTTAAAAGCCATTTTTCTGCATTCTTATTGAACACCTGCGAAGACAGTGGGCTCTTAAAGAACAACCTCTATTTACATAGTATATTTCCATATCACTCCTAAAAGGGTCAAAAGCAGCAGAGTAGAGTGGCTGGAAGGGCTGGATTGAGGACAGTCTTCAGATCACCCTCTCATCCAGATGAATGGGCTTCATTAGGGCTTCTTTGCTTATTTGGAGCTTGAAAGACAGCCCCTGGGATCCTCCAGAGAGAATAAATACCCCTGGGATCCTCCAGAGAGATTGGACCTCCAATCCAGATTGGGCATGGGGAGACTTAGATGCAGTACGCAGTGGGTGATTCAGAGTAACTGAGAAGAACATTTTAAGATCATTAACTGTAAAGAGAGTTTACAAATCAATAAAAAGACAATATCCCATTAAAAACTCCTCATGACATACTGGTAAATGAAAAAAAAGAATAGAGACTGTCTTGTACATATAATCTTACATTTTGGAAAAGAAGTATTTACAGGTGTATATAGAATTTTAACTGTGGTTATCATTGGATAATATGGTCCTGGGCCTATCTTTAGACTTTTCTGTATTTTCCAAGCTTTCTGCAGTAAGCGTGTATTTCTTTTATACTTAGAAAAATGGTGGTTTTAAACAAAACCGTAAAGTATTATCTATGCAGGAAAGGGACTATGTGCTGTTCACTATTTCATCCCCAGTGTCAGGGCTGTACATTAGAATCACCTGAGCGAGCTTGTGAACTATTCAACTTTCTGAGCATCATGGCTGGAGATGCTTGCTCAGTTGGACTGGTCTGGTAGGATACGAGGCTGCCAAGGAAAGTGGAAGCAGATTCTGGACTAAGTCATACTAAAGAGTGTTATCAGACCCATCATTTCCCATGTAAACTCCAGGTTCATTGTAACATTGGACAAAATCTGTACTCCAGTTGAATATTATCACTCTAACCTTCCATCCATCTTAGCTCCAGTAGTTGCTCTATGGGGGAAAGATAGATCTAGTTCAGTTTCCCCTGAGATGCCTCACAGGCTCCTGGGACTTGGAAAAGACAATTATCTGCCAAGTACCAGATGGCTGTTTAGATTGGCCCCGATGATTAAAAACAGTGATGCCAACAAAGATGTGATTAGCTGGTTGAATAACAACAGGCCATCTCAACACAGACGTACTGGAAACAAGGGTAGGGTTGGATTCAAAAGTTTTTATTTTCTTGAGTGTATTGACAGTGCGTTCATTACTTCAATAGGACTTTGATGTTAGCAGTGGGGAGACATGGAGAGAGAGCTAACTTTATACCACAGCATTCTCATTTTTATTAAGGTAACACTTTCATCAAAACTTCATGGTAAGAGATGACAACGTTATTTTCCATCCACTTGTAAAGAATGGTAATGTGTGCTTCCTGGGAGATTGATTCTATCTATCTATCTATCTATCTATTCATTAATTTATTTAAGAATTCCAAAGTAAGCATTTTTAGCTCCATTTATGACTGCTGTGGAAAACTATTATTCACACTGTCTACCTATACATAACAGACCTATATTGTATTAAAAAGGAAAAGACAGTTGAGGCTACCCAAATGTTTTAGGCCACCATTCCATTTCTGCTTAGTTAAAAAAAAGCAAACACATTGAAAGTTTCTGAGATGCTGCCTATTGAAAACCCTGCTGTAGACTCTAGGATCTGCCAGCTCTCAATTAACTAAGGTATAAGTGGAGAGAGAGGAAAGATCACAGATAATTTAAAGCATGGTTACACCAAAACTAGTCAAAATGTGGTACCAAAATTTTAACTGTAAACATATTTAGTTCAAAACATGTTCAATATTCAGAAACACATTAACATTCTAAAACATCATCTAAAAGCATAAACAATTTAGTTATTGATGAGGTGCAAGCAACTAAACATCATTTTACTTCCTCAGCAAAGAAATAGTCAGAATATTAAAATCAAAAACATTTAAAATCAGAGTTTTAAAAAGATCAAAGTCTGTTAAAATAAAGTGCTCATTTTTGGGGGGGGGCGGTTATCACCTCTATTCATTAGTATGTATTTTTGATATAAAGACACATTCAAAGATGTAGATATTCATGCTGAATTGTGATGGTTTTATTTTTTGACAGACAATTATCTATGCACACCTTTCGGGCATGGTTAATCTTCAGACTGATTTCTTTTCCACCCCTAGATAATGAACAGTTAAACCTCATGTCACTCTGACCCATGTTCCTAAAATTTAGAAAAGTGATGAAGATTAGGCAAATAAAAGCAGTGGGTGTTATTAACAAGATACAGCTCTGTGAGGTGAGTTGGTCATCAGTTGATATTTTTTTCATTATCTTACTCACTTATTTGTGAGCCTGAGGTCACTGGTTCTGGCTTTCTCCTTCCCCTGACATCTAGATAATTTACCACCAGATAGATGATGGTTATGGCTGGCTTTCCATTAATCTGTGCCTCCATGTTGTAGTTGGTCCATACTTACTAGGTACATGAAAGAAGTTAACAAAGCTATGGGATAAACAGATAAATGTTATGTTCTTTGAGAGAAACAATTTTATTTGAGGATGTTGGGGGGAAAATAATATAAACAAGTTTTATTAATGGTAAATAACTTTAAAATTATTTTTATATTAAAATAAATTGTACATATTATAGAATATATAGCAAAATGTGTTTGGTTTTTGAAGACGAAACAGGAGACTTGAAGGAAATTTCCTGCTTAGAGAGGCTACTTTCACTGTACCCTGAGACTCCAGAATGTAGGATTAGGGTGGGGGTGGGTGGTAATTTTTTTTCTCGTCTTATATTAAATGTTCTTCTGTGAAAAGATAGAGACGCACTGCATGAGGGTGTCAAGAAAAATAGCATGAAATTTCTTTAAATCGATGTCCATTTAGTTATAGTTATGAAGGGACTCCATTCAGTTACACTTTTTCTGAAAAAGCCTACCTCTTAAATGAGGCAAGCATAAATCACTAAATATCCAGTTTATGAGGACTCAACATTTAGACCAGCGGTCCCCAACCCCTGGGCCACGGACCGATACCGGTCTGCGACCTGTTAGGAACTGGCACACACAGCAGGAGGGGAGCCATGGGCGAGCAAGCAGAGCTTCATCTGCCACTCCCCATTGCTGGCATTACTGCCTCAACCATCCCTCCCTTCCCCTGTGGAAAAATTGTCTTCCACGAAACCAGTCCCTGATGCCAAAAAGGTTGGGGCTGCTGATTTAGAGAATAGTTTAAAGAAATACAAATGGGAGAGATTGGTACACATTGGCAGAGTAGAAGGACGTGCACTCATTCCCTCTTGCAAGAGCACCAGAATCACAACTGCCTGCTGAACAATCATTGACAGGAAGACACTGGAACTGACCAAAAAGATACCACACATCCAAAGACAAAGGAGAATCCACAATGAGATGGTAGGAGGGGTGCAATCACAATAAAATCAAATCTCATGACCACTGGGTGGGTGACTCACAAATTGGAGAACAATTATACCACAGAAGTCCACCCACCGGAGTGAAGGTTCTGAGCCCCATGTCAGGCTTCCCAACCTGGAGTTCCGGCAACAGGATGAGGAATTCCCAGAGAATCAGACTTTGAAGGCTAGCGGGATTTGATTGCAGGACTTCGACAGGACTGGGGGAAACAGAGACTCCACTCTTGGAGGGCACACACAAAGTAGTGTGTGCATCAGGACCCAGGGGGAAGGAGCAGTAACCCCACAGGAGACTGAACTAGACCTACCTGCTAGTGTTGGAGAGTCTCCTGCAGAGGCAGGGAGGGGCTGTGGCTCACTGCAGGGACAAGGACACTGGCAGCAGAAGTTCTGAGAAGTACTCCTTGGCATGAGCCCTCCCAGAGTCCACCATTAGCCCCACCAAAGAGCCAGGTAGGCTCCAGTGTGTTGGGTCACCTCAGGCCAAACAACTAACAGGGGGGGAACTCAGCCCCACCCATCAGCAGACAAACGAATTCAAGTTTTACCGAGCTCTGCCCACCAGAGCAATACCGAGCTCTACTCACCACCAGTCCCTCCCATCAGGAAGCTTTCACAAGCCTCTTAGATAGCCTCATCCACCAGAGGGCAGACAGCAGAAGCAAGAATAACTACAATCCTGCCTCCTGTGGAATGAACACCACATACACAGAAAGGTAGACAAAATGAAAGGCAGAGAGCTATGCACCAGATGAAGGAACAAGATAAAACCCAAGAAAAACAATTAAATGAAGTGGAAATAGGCAACCTTCCAGAAAAGGAATTCCGAATAATGATAATGAAGATGATCCAGGACCTCGGAAAAAGAACGGAGGCAAAGATCAAGAAGATGCAAGAAATGTTTAACAAAGACCTAGAGGAATTAAAGAACAAACACCTAGAAGAATTAAAGAACAAACAAACAGAAATGAACAGTACAATAACTGAAATGAGAAATACACTAGAAGAAATCAATAGCAGCATAACTGAGGCAGAAGAACGGATAAGTGACCTGGAAGACAGAATGGAATTCACTGCCGTGGAACAGAATAAAGAAAAAAGAACAAAAAGAAATGAAGACAGACTAAGAGACCACTGGGACAACATTAAATGCACCAACATTCTCATTATAGGGGTCCCAGAAGGAGAAGAGTGAGAGAAAAGACCCGAGAAAATATTTGAAGAGATTATAGTCAAAAACTTCCCTAATAAGGGAAAGGAAATAGCCACCCACATCCAGGAAGCACAGAGAGTCCCAGCAGGATAAACCCAAGGAGAAACACGCCAGGACACATAGTAATCAAACTGACAAAAATTAAAGACAAAGAAAAATTATTAAAAGCAACAAGGGAAAAGTGACAAATAACATACAAGGGAACTCCCATAAGGTTAACAGCTGATTTCTCAGCAGAAGCTCTACAAGCCAGAAGGGAGTGGCACAATATATTTAAAGCGATGAAAGGGAAGAACCTACAACCAAGATTACTCTACCCAACAAGGGTTTCATTCAGATTCGACAGAGAAATCAAAAGCTTTACAGACAAGCAAAAGCTAAGAGAATTCAGCACCACCAAACCAGCTCTACAACAAATGCTAAGGGAACTTCTCTAAGTGGGAAGCACAAGAGAAGAAAAGCACCTACAATAACAAACCCAAAACAATTAAGAAAATGGTAATAGGAACATACATATCAATAATTACCATAAATGTGAATGGATTAAATGCTCTAGCCAAAAGACACAGACTGGCTGAATGGATAAAAAACAAGACCCATATATATGCTGTCTGCAAGAGACCCACTTCAGACCTATGGACATACAGACTGAAAGTGAGGGGATGGAAAAAGATATTCCATGCAAATGGAAATCAAAAGAAAACTGGAGTAGCAATACTCATATCAGATAAAATAGACTTTAAAATAAAGATGTTACAAGAGATAAGAAGGGACACTGCATAATGATCAAAGGATCAATCCAAGAAGAAGATATAACAGTTATAAATATATATGCACCCAACATAGGTGCACCTCAATACATAAGGCAACTGCTAACAGCTCTAAAAGAGGAAATCAACAGTAACACAACAATAGTGGGGGACTTTAACACCTCACTTACACCAATGGACAGATCATCCGGACAGAAAATTAATAAGGAAACACAAGCTTTAAGTGACACAATAGACCAGATAGATTTAATTGATATTTATAGGACATTCCATCCAAAAACAGCAGATTACACTTTCTTCTCAAGTGCACACGGAACATTCTCCAGGATAGATCACATCTTGGGTCACAAATCAGGCCTTGAAAATTTAAGAAAATTGAAGTCATATCAAGCATCTTTTCCAACCACAACGCTATGAGATTAGAAATAAATTACAGGGAAAAAATGTAAAAAACACAAGCATGTGGAGGCTAAGCAATATGTTACCAAATAACCAAGAGATCACTGAAGAAATCAAAGAGGAAATCAAAAAATACCTAGAGACAAATGACAATGAAAACACAATGATCCAAAGCCTATGGGATACAGCAAAAGCACTTCTAAGAGGGAAGTTTATAACAATACAATTCTACCTCAAGAAACAAGAAAAATCTCAAATAAACAATCTGACCTTACACCTAAAGGAACTATAGAAAGAAGAACAAACAAAACCCAAAGTTAGTAGAAGGCAAGAAGTCATAAAGATCAGAGCAGAAATAAATAGAAACAAAGAAAACAATAGCAAAGATCAATAAAACTAAAAGCTGGTTCTTTTAGAAGATCAACAAAATTGATAAAACTTTAGCCAGACTCATCAAGAAAAAGAGGGAGAGGACTCAAATCAATAAAAGTAGAAATGAAAAAGGAGGAGTTACAACAGACAATGCAGAAATACAAAGCATCATAAGAGACTACTACAAGCAACTCCATGCCAATAAAATGGACAATCTGGAAGAAATGGACAAAATCTTAGAAAGGTATAACCTTCCAAGACTGAACCAGGAAGACATAGAAAATATGAACAGACCAATCACAAGTAATGAAATTGAACCTGTGATTAAAAATCTTCCAACAAACAAAAGTCCAGGACCAGATGGCTTCACAGGTGAATTTTATCAAACATTTAGAGAAGAGCTAACACCCATCCTTCTCAAACTCTTCTACAAAATTGCAGAGGAAGGAACACTCCCAAACTCATTCTATGAGGCCACCATCACCCTGATACCAAAACCAGAGAAAGATTCTACAAAAAAAGAAAATTACAGACCAATATCACTAATGAACATAGATGCAAAAATCCTCAACAAAATACTAGTAAACAGAATCCAACAACACATTAAAAGGATCATACACCATGATCAAGTGGGATTTATCCCAGGGATGCAAGGATTCTTCAATATATGCAAATCAATCAATGTGATACACCATATTAACAAATTGAAGAAGTAAAACCATATGATCATCTCAATAGATGCAGAAAAAGCTTTTGACAAAATTCAACACCCATTTATGATAAAAACTCTCCAGAAAGTGGGCATAGAGGGAACCTACCTCAACATAATAAAGGCCATATACGGCAGACCCACAGCAAACATCATTCTCAGTGGTGAAAAAGTGAAAACATTTCCTCTAAGATTAGGAACAAGACAAGTATGTCCATTCTTGCCACTGTTATTCAACATAGTTTTGGAAGTCATAACCATGGTAATCAGAGAAGAAAAGAAACGAAAGGAATCCAAATCGGAAAAGAAGAAGTAAAACTATCACTCTTTGCAGATAACATGATACTGTACATAGATAATCCTAAAAATACCACCAGAAAACTACTAGAGTTAGTCAATGAATTTGGTCAAGTTGCAGGATACAAAGTTAATGCACAGAAATCTCTTGCATTCCTATACACTAATGATGAAAAATCTGAAAGAGAAATTAAGGAAACACTCCCATTTACCATTGCAACAAGAAGAATAAAATACCTAGGAATAAACCTACCTAAGTATACAAAAGACCTGTGTGCGGAAAACTATAAGACACTGATGAAAGAAATTAAGGATGATACAAACAGATGAAGAGATATATTATGGTCTTGGATTGGAAGAATCAACATTGTGAAAATGACTATACTACCCAAAGCAATGTACAGATTCAATGCAATCCCTATCAAGCTACCACTGGCATTTTTCACAGAACTAGAACAAAAAATTTCACAATTTGTATGGAAACACAAAAGACCCCGCAAAGCCAAAGCAATCCTGAGAAAGAAAAACGGAGCTAGAGGAATCAGGCTCCTTGACTTCAGACTATACTACAAAGCTACAGTAATCAAGACAGTATGGTACTGGCACAAAAACAGAAACATAGATCAATGGAAGAGGATAGAAAGCCCAGAGATAAACCCATGCACATATGGTCACCTTGTCTTTGATAAAGGAGGCAAGAATATACAATGGAGAAAAGACAGCCTCTTCAATAAGTGGTGCTGGGAAAACTGGGCAGCTACATGTAAAAGAATGAAATTAGAACACTCCCTAACACCATACACAAAAATAAACTCAATATGGATTAAAGACCTAAATGTAAGGCCAGACACTATAAAACTCTTAGAGGAAAACATAGGAAGAACACTCTATGACATAAATCACAGCAAGATCCTTTTGAACCACCTCCTAGAAAAATGGAAATAAAACCAAAAATAAACAAATGGGGCCTAATGAAATTTAAAAGCTTTTGTATAACAAAGGAAACCATAAACAAGACAAAAAGACAACCCTCAGAATGGGAGAAAATACTTGCAAACGAAGCAAATGACAAAGGATTAATCTCCAAAATATACAAGCAGCTAATGTAGCTCAATATCAAAAAAACAAACAACCCAATCCAAAAATGGGCAGAAGACCTAAATAGACATTTCTCCAAAGAAGTTAAACAGATTGCCAACAAACACATGAAAGGACATCACTAATCATTAGAGAAATGCAAATCAAAACTACAATGAGGTATCACCTCATACCGGTCAGAATGGCCATCGTCAAAAGGTCTACAAACAATAAATGCTGGAGAGGGTGTGGAGAAAAGGGAATCCTCTTGCATTTTTGGTGGGAATGTAAATTGATACAGCCATTATGGAGAACAGTATGGAGGTTTCTTAAAAAACTAAAAATAGAACTACCATTTGACCCAGCAATCCCCCTAGTGGGCATATACCCTGAGAAAACCATAATTCAAAAAGAGTCATGTACCACAATGTTCACTTCAGCACTATTTACAATAGCCAGGACATGGAAGCAACCTAAGTGTCCATCGACAGATGAATGTATAAAGAAGATGTGGCACATATATACAATGGAATATTACTCAGCCATAAAATGAAACAAAACTGAGTTATTTGGAGTGAGGTGGATGGACCTATAGTCTGTCATACAGAGTGAAGTAAGTCAGAAAGAGAAAAACAAATACTGTGTATTAACGCATATATGTGGAATCTAGAAAAATGGTACAGAAGAACTGGTTTGAAAGGCAGAAATAGAGACACAGATGTAGAGAACAAATGTATGGACACCAAGGGGGGGAAGCGGGGGGGAGGGGGTGGTTGTGGGATGAATTGGGAGATTGGGATTGACATATATACACTAATATGTATGAAAAAGGTAACTAATAAGAACTTGCTGTATAAAAAAATTAAATTAAATTAAATTAAAAAAAAGAAGAATGACACACACACACACCCCCCACCAAAAAAAAAGCAAAGGCTTCAGGGCAGTAATGTGGAGACTTATAATAAGATGGGTTATAATAAAAACAAATTTTCAATCTCAAAAAAAAGAAAAATACAAATGGCTGTATTCTCACAATTACCTGATACAGAACCATTAGTTTCCTCATTTACCTACTTTTATGTCTTGATTACCACTTTGGGTGTCAGAAGTTCCCATGATTTGTGCATACCTAGACTCTTGCTCCTGAACATTTCCTACAGACTCTGATGATGATAATGATGATGATAATCAGCACCTTCCCAGTGTTTACTGTGTGGCAGGCACTGCTCTTAAGTGCTTTTCATTAACCCTCACCAGCAACCCTATAAGATAAAATTATCCCCATTTTCCCGATGAGGAAACTGAGGCACAGAGAGTTCAGAAATTTTCCTAAGGGCATGTGGCTTAGAAATGGCAGAACCAAGGTTGGGAACTGGGTGATGGCTCCAGAATTCTCCTTTTAAACATTACCTTTTTCTGCTTCTCATCATAGAAATTATTAAACATTTACTATTTACAAGGCTAGAATTCATGAAGTTGTTGAAAGTGATGTTGGAGAACAGCTTGAGTCACATGAACAGCATTAACAAATGAGGAGCTGGTAGAATTATACAATCATGACTCAGTAGGTATTTCCAGAGAGAATCATTTGGTTACAAAGGAAATAAAATGAAGCCCTGAAATAGATTTTTTTTAATTACATTCATTATGTTTGTGCTGTGAACATTCTGTGTGAAGTAAAGGATGTTGTATGTTACTATTGGGCCATTCTGTCTAAAAAACACTCCAAGAAATAGTCAGTTTATTCTTTATTCAGAGAATGTTCTTTTCCCAGTCGTTTTCAGATAAAGACGATCTTCAGGAAGCTAGGCAACCATAGGAAGTTGACCGTGCCAAGTGCCAGTAAAGGTTTAGAGGAGTCTCACCTGTGGTCAGTTGTCCAGAAAAGAAGAGCCTGGGTGGCCATACCTATGCCCCATCACCCCAGATTTCTTTATTTTTCTTTTATCATAAGAAAAGAGAGAACCCTTCTTCCCCTAGCAACCATTCGGGGGCTGCATTGTTCCTTACAACTGCTCTGAACTTGGAAAGCGTGCACACATGTGCTTAATTTCAGTCTAGTTGACAGCTTCCTTCCTTAGTTCTGTGGCTTTTGAGAGCAAAATCTGCGTTCTTTCTAAATACCGAAGGCTTGGGATCACTTCTTCATCACTAAAGTTGCTCCTCCCACAGCCTGGACTCAGTCAGAGATTGTCCTCTAAGGAAGAGACCTCATTGCAAAGAGAGAAACATTTTGAGGCACGTTTAAGTGGAACATACAAAAGTTTTCAAAGAGTGATTCTGTTCCAAGAAAGTTAAACTTTTAGCAGACTAAACCCAGAAGCACAAATTTCAGTTAAACACAGGATTTAGTCTGCTAAAAGCTTAAGCAGTAAGCTTTTGCCTCTGAACCCCAAATCTACCTTCCCTAGCACTCCATCTGGTATATTTCACCCTGTCTAGGCAGCCCCACTTGGCTTGATTTTCCAACATTTATCTGTCACACCTGTCAAGGTCTAATAGTTTCTGCAGGTGCTTGACTGCTAGCTTTTTATTCCAGTTTTAATGGAAGCAGATTCCTTTTTTCCCACAGTGGTAGATCAATTAACCACACTGCATTGAGGGCAGGGAAGGTTAACTTTTCAGGACTGATAGTCCTAACAGAATATAAAAGATTAAATTTTGCTTTTATCTAGGAAAATGCATAGATTGGAGTCTCCCCAGAGAGCTTGTGAGAGCTGGCTCTTTAAAAAGAGGGGGTCACCCTTTGGGGAGAATAGCCTGAGATTCCCATATGGCTTTAATCACTGGGCACATCTACGCATTAGCAGACCGTGAGAGGAGAATCCTAGGAACCCCGTGGTCATTAGGTAGCGTTGTACTGTTGTCATGATGTGGTCTTTATGTCTGCTACTTCGAAGGCTCATGATAAGACATTTTCTTTCCATGTTTTAATAGTCTTGTAGCCTTAAATATACTGCCTTCTGCCTTTATTCGCCTATGTGTGTGAGAGAAGCTGCTTCAGCCAGCAAACCTCATTCTTCCCTTGTCTGGGAGCATAGAGCCCAGCTGGAGGTGTGCTGATATACCTGTCCTTTCAGTGAAGCCTTCTGGATTCCAGGGAGGATACCTCTTGTGAAATAGCACCCAGACCAAATATGCCTTGGTAAGAAGCTGTTTCTGTAGGAGGTGTACCTCACTGAGCTGTGTCCTCTCTGGCACCAGCATACTGACTGTACTGTTCAGTCCAGACATCTATGTGTAGCAATAGCAGGTGTTAATCCTTAGCTGGAGGTAGAGGAGACTTTATAATAATAACAAAAGTATTAGTTGGGAATGTTTGAGCCCTCACTCTGGAATGATAATATATAAATAAAAACAAATAAATAAATGTATGTGTTCACAGATATTAAACCAATGCATCTTCCCCTCCTCCCCTTAGAGTCTTGTCTCATTGCAGCTCATCATTCCTAAGGCACAGTGGGCTTACGGTGTTAGTGCAGGAGACTGGCACGATGGTGGGCTTGAAAGCAGTCAGAGAGGAGTGGGAAGGCCCATTAAATTCCTTTACCTGCTCCTAAGGTAAAGAGAAGACAAGCCTGGAGGGCCCAGCTCACAGGGTTCTCCCACAGTGTGGAGACTGGAGTCAGGAAGAAGAAAACGTGATGTAAGAGAAATAAAAGGTCTGCCTCTGTCCCAGCCAAGGTAAAGGTGGGAGGAAGGAAATGGAAAGAGGGAGGGAGACAGAAGCAAGGACAAGAGGGGCATCTCCAGATTTTTCTGTGAGCTCTGGTGTTGGGAGACCAAAGCATTCAGGGAAGCGCCCAGGTACCAGATTCTGTGTGCTCCTGTTGGGACTGGGGAGTGGGAAGGAGCACTGTGCAGACACTCTCCATGCTGAGGTGAGAACCAGAGGCATCACAGCAAGTGTAGGGGCGGACAGGCAGCCCAGGGCCACATGGTGCTGGGGCACACTTTGGGGTCTGCAGCCAGCTGAGGAAAAGCTAAACAGCAAAGGGGAGTTGGCCAGACCTACCTGGGAGCATTGCTGGAGGTGAAAGAAAGGGACAGCCTCATACTTTCCTATCAGAGGCCAGAAGGGCACATGGTGACAGGGAAACAAGGGATATCACTGCAGACCAGTGGGTGTGAGGCAGTGCACATGTCAGGACTCGTGCAATGCCTGATGACTCTCCCCCACCAGACACTGGGAGGGCCAGTGCCATTTATAGGAAGAGGGGAAGCTATCAGACAATCTGGATATTTTCTAAAGGAACGTTTAAAATTATTGTATTGGACTAAATTTTAAGCTGGATTGGACATTTAGTTACAGTAAAAGGTGTTACATCAGAAGTGATCAGAACTAATTTTTTACTAAGTGGTTAAAACAGAATCATAAAAAATTATATATGTATATATCTTCAACATTTTATTTTAAATTATTGTAAATGTACATTCATATGGCAATCTTCTAATGTGGGCCTAAGACCTTTTCTTTCTTTACATATTGGTCTTCCAATTAGAGTTCTGTTGCTTATTTCTGGCATAAATCACCCCCATAATGCTTTGTCTACAATTTCTAGTAGTATTTTCTTTATTACGTCAATTACTATTTGACTCTTGCAATGAAATTTGAGCATAGAATCTTCGAGTTTTTACAGGTAAAAAAAATATTTTACAGTTGCCTTGACACCTAATTGAAAGCATTGTTAGAGGAAACTTGCCTTAATTAAGTCTATTCAAAGCATTTGATTTAGTTTTCATACAGACAAATCTTTCTCTTCAGGCACTTCTTTCTCATTTCACAGTGTGTTATGCTATGTAACTAAAATAACATGTAAACTGGGCATAAACATATTTGAAGACACAACTGACTCTTGAAAGCAGACAATGTGGTGACACCCCAGAGAGAAACCTGTTACCTGTGAGTTCTCAGTGTTGCAAGGGAATTGGTCAGTGTGATATGGAGAGGAACGAGGGTGCTGGTTCATTCAGCAGGTCAGTTAACTGGGGGTTGGTTAAGAGTGTGAACAGTGTAACGTTTTCTGTCTAAGAGCAGATGAGGGCTCAAAAGGAAGACAGGTTAGTTACAGAGGACATTTTCAAAGTTGTGTTCTCCCCTGCACTTCTAAGTTGCAGGCACTGTGGGTTACCCTTTGAAAGCCCACTGCATACATTCTGTGATAAATTAACCAAACCATAAATGTATGTAGCTAATTTGTAAAAGGATATTCAATGGAACACTAATTTTTTTTTCTTGCTGACTCTTTTCCATGATATTCTTGATTGCATGATAGTAAATCAATAGTTTTTCTGTATCATCTGTAGAGTTCATTCCAGTTTCTGCTTACACACCTCCTCAAAGGTCTCTTCAGATATGATCTTCATTGCTGTATTTGGAAGGAAGTTTGTTTCCTGCCACACATTCTTCAAAATTACAGCTGCCTGATCTACCACTTAATTCAGGTTTGGCTTGGCTTTGTTGCTCTGGTTCTGTCTATATTTCTCTACTCTGTGTCCTCTCTCAATGCAATGACTTCATTACTCTGTTTTCAGCTACTTTTGGTTGGAAAAGTAACTTTCTGCTTGGGGGTCCAAGCCAGAAACTGTTCTTCCCCCCATTGAATGGGCACATGGGTGCCTTCTGTTTACTCTTAGATTTCACTGTGCCCTTTACCTGCACTTCTCCCTGTCTTCAAAGGTGTGCCTGATTAACCGTTTCATGTCCAGCACTGTGCAGGTTTCTCTTGTTCTGTGCTCAGGCACTTTTTCCCTATGCAATAGTCTAAGGCCCCCTGAGCCTGCAGTGGAGCAGGTTGAAGGGAGAGTTGGTGAGCTCTTCCTTGACATTCTGCCTGTGTGTGCACTCCCCTCTTGTTTGCAGAGCCAGAGATCCTACAGGTGAACTCTTAGCTGTGGAGCAAGGGGCAGAACTTCAACAAGTGCTCATCAATTTCTCCAGCTATAGGAAAATTCTCACCCAAGAATGAGCAGGTGCCTCTGCTGCCTTTGGCAGATGAATTGAGGACCTTCTCAGTCTGTCAGAGGATGCAGTCTCCAGAGCAGGGTTGACATCCTTCTCGTGTTGGAAAGTCAAGAGTAATACCCATTTTTTTGGTTTCATTTGTTATTGTTTTCTCTAGAGCCAATACTGTCCACTTTATTAGGAACTGTTAAGGGTTGCTTCACAGTGTTAATAACAATTTCTGATCCATTTGCGGCATATTTCTGAACATTACTTTCAAAACATTGGAAGTGGGAGTTGGTTAACTCCTCTCAAACCATTTGAATTGATACTACTGTTCTGTTCCTGCTGTAAACACAGCTTGTAATTTATTTCTTACTGTCCTAGCTCTGAGCCATGCCTGCAAAGCCATGTCATGTAAAATGATTTTTAAAAACATCAACTGCTGTGCTGGGGTCAAGTTTTAATACTCTGAAAAGGCTTAGGAATCAAAACCCAGCTGAAAACTAGTCTGTCCTGTTTGTGAGTAGAAATGGAAATGTCAGTCAAGAACATATTGTGACAATCTCTGGGAAATGTGTCGTCCATTGATTTGTGCAGTTATCCCTGGAAAAAGCATATAAGGAAGTAAGTCTTCCCAATCCAAATTTCCTTTTGATAAAACCTTGGCAACAACATTGGCAACAGCTTTTCTAATCCTAAATTTCAAGTCTTTAAGAATAATTTTACTGGATGATGCATGCTTTGAAGATATGGTATTTTAAATATCATACTGCTTCCAGACATCTGAGATTTTAACGTGCAAATTGATATATCATTTCTCCTGTCTGTGTGTGTGTGTGTGTGTGTGTGTGCGTATCCTGTCATATCAAGTCAGTCATATCAGAGAAACAGACCTTGGGCAAGTCAGTTAGCCTCTCTGGGCTGTATCCTCACATTGTAGTGTGAAAGAATTATACTATATTTTATTTTAAGCATTCCACGGTTATAACATTCTTTTATTCTAATGGGAAAGAATCCTGAGGTCACATGCTTATGTGTGGCCTGCACGTGGAGAAACCATAGACTAAAGCTTTATCTCTGAGAGCCTGGACTGATAAGATTCACATATGTACAAGGACTGTTCTCTTAGCTTTTGTCTTATATTTTAATATATGTAAACTGAGGGGAGGGGGTAAAAAAAGATTAAAATCTTTTTTGACTAAATATTAGCTCCAGCCCTAAGCCAGTCTTCACCATCAGCCCACCACTGCCAATTCCAGCGGTGGAAGCCATAGAATAGAATAGTGTTACATGGGGCTCCTGCAGGGTTGAGGGTTGGGGGAGGAATTCTGGGCCTGGGTCTCCAAGGTGCTCACTAACTCATTCACTTCAGGAGTAGTCTTGAGGGGGATCTAACAGGACAACATAGGTTTCCCAGCAGTTTCCTATCTACATTCAGGGGAGAGTCCTAGTTTACATTAATCTTTGCATATATCAGGGCACTGACCTCTGGAAAAGGAAAAAGACAGGAACAAATAATCAATAGGCTTTAGAAAAAATCTGGTGCTTTATGTGCAATTTCTTCCTCAGAGCCATTAAAGGCTGTCTTTTAGACTTAATTCTCTATTTCTAACCTGCTAAGATGAGGACCTTAGCTAGTCCTCACCTCCTTTCTCAATTCTCACACCCCATTAAGATTGAAGCTAATTTGTCACATTGACACTGAAGAGTATTATTATTCAAAGCTGAATTAAAAAGGGAATTTATACAGAACAAAACCAATAAGCCAAGCAGCCTTGACATTTAATTTTCTTGGAAACCTTTCCCAGCAAACCAGGGAAGTCTGCACACTACACATTTGCAAAATGAAAAGTGGTATTGGAGGAGGATAATCTCCCCGTAGAAATGATGAGTGAATAATTTGAAAGAGATTGGATGTTACAGACGGTCCTTTCTCCTTCCCTTGTCCTCCCCGTCCCTACCCTGAAATGACATTTATGAGCTCCAGCTTCTAGAGGAGATCCTATTTATTTTATTCCTTTTTTTCATAGACATGGAGAGCTTGGGAAAGTAAAGGACAAGAAATTTTATTTATGTTTTTGGCCATCAATTCCAGGTTTGCACTTTTAAGAATATTGCTTCTTGATCCTTAAGCTCAGAGGATCAATGAGCAGTGTCCATCTACCAAGAGTTGCCTCAAAATTCTAATGTGAATTATTTAAGATTAGTTCAGGACACTTTCTGGCTCCTAAGGTGGGTTAAACGTACAAAAGGAACCATGTTTCAGGATCCATTTACTGCCTTTTTTAGTCAGGATAGGTAATACTGTTTGCATTAACAAAAAGCCAAAATCTCAGTGTTTTGACATAAAAATTTATCACTCACATCCTCATCCAGTGTAGGTTGGCAGGAGTTGGGGTGGAGAAGGGCCCTCCCTGTTCCATTTAGGGACCTAGAATTTCTCTATAATGTAAGTCTGCCTCCTCACATTCAGCATCCCTCCACTGGATTCTCTGTATCTACCTGGCAGCTAAGTTAGAGAGTAGAGGATCGTGCAGGATAGAGATGGGTCTGTATCCAGGCCATGGACTAGAACTTCTCTGCCACATGGTCCCACCTAACTGCACGGGAGCTTTGGAAATGGAGATGAGCTTCATGACCTGTAGAAGGAAGAAAAAAGTTTGGTGAATCCATAGTACTGACTCTACCTTGGTTCCCTTTCCTTTTGCTACCCATACGTGTGCACACCGTCCTAGTTCTAGGGTGTCTACGTGTAATGACACCAGGGCATTTAAATGGACTGATCTAGTGGTTAGGCATATATCCATTTGGCCCTATTTTATTCCATTTACTTTTCTCTGGAAGGAGAAGACTGTTACACATAGAGGAGGATTTTTCTCCTGTCAGGGATAAACATGTGTAAATACTCTGCTTGAATCACCGTATTTTTAAAGTGGAATTCTACAGGGAGTGGCTGCTGACTGTTCAGTATACATACATGGGAAGTAAGAGGAGATATCATCCATTCATCTATTATATTAGTAAAATCTTTAAATGATTGTTCCTCTCTACCAAGGTGTTCCTCTGTGGGGAAGAAGAAAACATTATAGGACTTCAAGATAACCAAATGATCAAAAGAAAAACAAAGCCAGAGAGATTTCAGATTAAATGATAACGGAATAAAGTAACACCAAGATGTCTAGTAACAGATTACTTGATTGCAAATTTGAGATGCAGAGTTCTAGAGAGATTCATTTATGCCCTTTAACCTTACTCCAAAATTCAAGGTCTAAGGGATTCTCAATTCAAGTTGGTTCTTGATTAAGAAGCAATTCAGACATATGAAGGACTTATTAGATGGGACCAAAAGCAGTAGAGAAACATATTGACAAGGAACCGATAGAAGTCAGGAATTGGCCTGTATACCCTGACTTTTAGTGAATCCTTCAGCAGAGCATGGTGAAGGCATAGACTGGCATTTTATCGGGCATGCTAGTATTTCACAGGGGAAATTTCTACCCATGGACATTTAAGACCCATCAAATATGGTTCTATATGCTTTTGCTTAGAATCCTTTCCCCAAGAGGAATGTGGGAAAGTACTATGTTCTTATTGATTATAGTACTACCTTCATCTGCCAGCAAAGGCCAGCACTGCAGAAAAATCCAATCGCCATGGCAACAGAGATCTCAGCTTTTAACTTGTTATCACATGAAAAAGTATTTTTTTCTCTAGCCTTAAAGATTGCAGTTTTGTGAATGTGGGGAGTGAGCTTTGGCAACAGGGTTTTGTTAGAGCATCTGGGCCAAAGGGCTAATGTCCAGGGTGAAGGCCTTTAGGACTTTTAATATGTCAACCCTGATTTTATTTGTACCAGATCAAGAAGTGATACTTAAGCCATGTTAGATATCATTTTCCTACCCAGGAACAATGACCTTTAAAAAAAAAAATTCAGGAGGTATCTCAACAGTAGAAGCATAAGAAATTTAATTTGTTGAACTTCCCTGAATATTGCCAGACCCCCAAAAATTGGGAGGAGGGAGGAACTAATTAAATTAACCTCCATTGGATGTTACTGCTTTCTTTTCTTGCTAAGTTCTTCTTCTGCTGTTATTAAACCTCTTAGTGGGAGCCAGTCCTGTAAGGGAGGGACACCTGATCACCCTGGTCTAGAAAACTGAGCTTCCCTAGAAGCTGTGCTGTAGAGAAATCACCTGCCATCTCTGTTTTAAGACCTTAAAATGACAGTGAGTCTGATCAGCCAGATCTCTTCAATAAAGAGGCAGGGAGGAGCCTGGGCACGAGAGGAACCTGACATTTGTTGGTCACAGGCTCTGTGCCAGGCACTGTGCTGGCTGCTTGAGGCACTCAGACCAGAGTGTGTGCAGTCGTCCTTGCTCTTGTGAACAGAGGAACATTGGCTCATGCTGGGTGTCATTGGAGGCAGTCACTTCTATTATGAGGATCTAAACTAAAGGTTCAACACAACATTCTTTAGTCATTGGTGTCAACGTTATGATTCCATCAGAGTTGTTGACAGAGCTGGTATTTCATTTAAACAGTGGTTCAGTGCAAAGAACAAAAACATCCTAAATACACCAGTCTGGCTCATTTTCATTCTTAATGACCAAAAACATTAAATCTCTTTTCATTTAGAATTAATTGGAAGAAGCAACAGAATATATTTTGAGTAGTACATCGTGAATAGACGTTGGGAATTGGGGTGGGGTGCCATAAGCAAGAGAGCATGCAGAGATTTTTTTTGAAGAAAAATGTGGGGCATAAAGAGGCAAAATCAGAGAAAGGAATCAGTTTTAACAAAGCATAGTCCCTAACAGAACCTTAATAACTAGGTTGTAAATTCACCAGTTTTCTCTTCCACTGTTCACTATTGTTGTTCAGTGAGCAAACTTTCAACTCTGTTAGTATGAAATAGGCCTCTTCTCCTTTGAAGTTTTGAGAGGTGTTTTTAAAAGTCATCATGTCTGTCCGGGGAGGCTGATTTATGCTGTGGTAGCAAACAATCATGGAAGTTTACTTCTCATTCATGCTATATGCCAACAAGGATGAGCTGCATCTCTGCTTACTGTCATCTTTACTCTGAGTCCTAGGCTGATGATGTGGCCTCTGTCTGGAACGCTGCCAGTTTTGTGGTTGAGAGGAAAGAGGATTCCTTCCTGTTAATCGAACACTGGCTGTTAAAGCTTCGGTCCAGAATCGACACACATCAAGCCTGCTCATGTCTCATTAGCCAAACACATCACATCACCAAGCTTGGACAGGGAAGGAAGTCCTTCTTCTCTTTCTAAACTTAATCTATGTACCTTGAACTTTGGGGGAGACACCCTTAGTCTCTTTTTCCTGGGCTATTTTGTCCACCCGGGACCACCTTAAGCCATTCAGGGGTTTTTTAAAAGGTTATGAAGGCCACACCTTTAATTTGGTCCTTGCCCTGAAACTGAGATTTAATTAGCCTTCATTGCTCAAAGGTCTCCTTGTTTTTTTCTGTTACATTTTGAATTGTAAAGAAATTGCCTCTTATAATCCTATAAGACTTGGAATTTCTGGGCTCTTAGTCCCTTTTGTTTCTGCTTTACAAAGCCTTCACTTCTTTTTTTAAAATCATCTCTTTCTCACAGTACCTTGTTAGATGCAGCCAGCAGCAATCAGAGGATGCTATTAGCATTCCATTTTTCACCCTCTTCACCTAAAGCAACAAGCTCATTAGGTGCATTATATGTATTCTAAGTTGTCACAGGTGACAGTTTAGCAAATGTTTTCCTGCTGCAAAATGGATTGCCGTTCTTCCAGGCTCCACTAAAAGAGTTTCTGCACGGGACCACTGCTTGGCCCTAAGCCAACGCCTTATGTTTTAGGTTTTTTTGTTGTTACTGGATCACCCCATTCCTGATAACAACTACTGTATTAGTTGGCATTTCCTAGGTTATGCTCAGTAACGAAAGACCTACAGATCTGAGTAACGTAAAACAAAAAAGGTTTATTGTTGCCTAACACTACATGTCCATCAAAGATCACTTGTGTCTTTACTTCTCCAAGAAAGGGCTATGGATATTTCATAATGTGGTCAACTATAATTATTAATTCAAAATGTTATTTAGCTCATAAAATCTGATTTTGCCCCATCTTCATATACTTCTACTAATTCACGCATTCAACAAATATTTATTGATTACCCACTGTGTATGAGACTCTGTTCTTAGGCCGTGGGAAAATAGCCAAGAACAAGGCAGACAAGAGCCTTGCTCGCAAATCAGACCATCTTTCTATCCTGTTGACTTTGCTTTAACAAAAACACTTGTTTGAAAGTGCTTTAACGAAAGCACTTTCCTTTTCCTTCCCATCCCATGAAGCTGACTTGATCAAGGTCCACAGAAGAGCTGATGTTTAAGCCAGCCCTTGAAAAATGAGCAGAGTTTGGATAGGCAAAGGAAGAATAGAGACCAGCACTCAAGGCAGAGGGGCCAGGAAGGAATGGTGTCATGAAAGTGCGAGCCCTGTGCAGGGAGTTACCACTGGACTGAGCACAGAGGGCACGGGGTCCTCTCTCGAGTGGTTAAACTCAAAAGGAAGGATGGTCCCCTGAGGGATCTTGGTTTTCAACCTTTGTCTTGGACCTTTGTCCTGTGTCACCTCTGATATGGTTCATGAAGCAGGAGCTTTCCTTTCCAACTTCCTGCTTCCAGCTGGTCAAGATTCATACCCCTGTCATTGCCCAGTGGGGATGGAGCCCCTGAAGAATTTTAAGTACAGTAACATAGGATCAGCTTTGAGCTTTAGAAACTAAGAGATAGGAGGCAGATCAGCAGGAGACTATTAACAATTGTCTACTGGGCCTCGGGGCCTGCTGGGAATGAACCGATGGGGTGAAACTGCCCTGTTATTTAAAATATTACTATGGATGTAGTAACATCAGCCTGCTTCAATATGTCTGTGTGGCGCTGCCATGCCAGAGTGGTACAACCTCTCGAGCCCAGTCTTTGCGGGCAGATTAGTTTGCCCAGCCTCACCCCCACCCTACCCTGCCCCAGCTTCTTCCTCACCCCAGCTGGCTGTTTGGCTGAGATGTGTGCATGTTCCATGGCCAAGGATGCCCAGGCTCTGACAGATTGAAGAACCAATGCTTGGACATAGGAGGAAGAGCTGGGAAGCCATCACAATAGCAAAGGAAGGGTACACCGAAGTTTTTACCTGAGAAAAGTAAAATGTGAGAGTTTCACCTTGGGTTATTGAGAGAGTAAGTCCATTACCAAGACAGAGAACTCAGGGAGGGGGTTGAAATATGTGTTAATAGTTTTAAAAGTTTACTAATATTATTTTTGACACATTGGGTTTGAGGTATGAATAGGACTCCTCTGAGGAGTTGTCAGGAAGGTGGGAAGCTCAGGAAAGTGTCCACAGCTAGAGGCAAGACTAATGCAGTAAAATGTGAGAGTTTGAAGGGATTGTACAGGGAGAAAGTTTAGAGTAAGGAAAGAAGAGGGGGAGGGTAGGATAGGCAGAAATGCCCATATTTAAGAGGTAGAGAGCAGAGGAAGAGGAGACGGAGTAATGAACTAAGAGGAATATGGAGAAAGGCGAGATGAGCCAGGAAAGGGGAATACCACAAGAGCTAGAGTCTGTATTTACATCTGCAGATAAAACTGAGCCCTCAGTGCACAATGACACTGCCCACTGTGACCAAGTTCAAAAAACTTTAAAACATCTCCATAGATTTACTTTTATTCTGTCATATGGCAAGATATTGAAATAATTTTTGCTGTATATCTCTTGAACCATGTATTCCTAACAGAGGCAGATTTGCCCCAAGGGAATCAAAGTTGGTTCTAGGGGAGGAGGGAGGGTAGCTCAAGTCTTAGAGATTGCAATAGTTTGTGGCCCTCCAAGACTCAATCCTATCCAGCAAAATCTTATTCCTTGGTATTTAATTTATCTACCTGGGTTTTCTTGGGTGTCACACAAGCAGCATTGACATTGAGTTCATGGAAGATACACAGAATACATGCAGTGCTATAAAACTATGGTGAATTGATGTGATTGGAAGATTTTCTCTCAATCAGTCCTTATCTCAAAGTCATATTGTGAGAGGTGGCCTGTGTGTATGCCTTTTGGGTGCTTCGTGGATATTGTGTATGGTTGATATTCAGTGCTTTTGTGTATGGTTTGGGCCTTCAGAATTAAATTCTAAAAATTTACATTTCATTATTTTACAAAAGTTATCCAACCCATTGTTAACTGTGTCATGTATATAAAAGAAAAAAGAATCTGCAGTATCTAGCAGATAGCTAAAAGTCATTTACTCACATCAGGCAAAAGTTAAGTTCACCAAAAAAAATTTGTTATAAATTAGTTTTGTTTTCTCAATTGTTTTGCTTTGGAAGGGAGAATAACAGTTTTTTTTTGTTTTTTTTAAAATGCTATTACATTGCTGTTATATAGTTGTGTAAATTACTAATTTGCATGTTCAATTTGATACGTTATAGTTTATATAAGTAAATTATATTAGGTTACTAAGCAAACACATTTGTAGAGTTAACTTAAATGTTAATAACTTTTTAACTTCTAATTTTACTTGTTTTATACATTTTTATTGGAGTATAGATTGCTTTACAATAAAGCAAAGTAATACTTACTTTACAAAGTAAGTATTGCTTTATGACATTGTGTTAGTTTCTACTGTACAGCAAAGTGAATCAGCTGTACGTATACATATATCCCCTCTTTTTTGGATTTCCTTCCCATTTAGGTCACCACAGGGCATTGAGTAGAGTTCCCTGTGCTATACAGTAGGTTCTCATTAGTTATCTATTTTATACACAGTATCAATAGTGTATATATGTCAATCCCAATCTCCCAGTTCATCCCCCCCCCATTCCCCCTTGGTATCCATACTTTTGTTCTCTACATCTGTGACTTTTAATTTAAAATGTTTATTTAGTCATCCTTAACCCTGCATTAAATAAAAGATATCTTTGTACTTACTCTGTTTTTGTATAAAACATAGACATAGATATACTATGTAAACAGGTATACAGGGTATCCGTGGTACTAAAATTTCATGGGAGGAACATTTGGGAAAAATGTTCAAAAAGTCTCCTAAGGGAGACAGTAATTAAAAAGTTGAGAAATACTGCTCTGTACAGTTGTGTGTCATTCATAGAGTCTTAGTTTCTAGACTGATAGTTAATCTCTCTTTTCTTCTAGAGTGTTTCCTTCTAGCTTTTTTTACCTGTAATTTGAGTTGGCTGCCACCAGATGGTAGACTCTGGTCTCACGGTTCAACCAGACAGACTCAGCTACATAGTTAATGTGGACAACAGGAAGGTGGTGAACTTAAGGCAAGGTTAATGCTATTCTGGTGCTTCTACCAAAATAGAACTCTTGATTTAAAAGTGAAGTATAACATCTATTAGAATTGTTACTGTGCATTTAAATAGCATCCTAGATTTAGAACAAGATTAAAAGAAATAACACGTTTTATGAATCTTTACATATCCTCAATGATTGCTCAATTGACCTGAGTTTCAGCCAGTTAGTAACCGTAACTCTTTTTACCTTTCTGAGAGTCAGATTAGGATTAAAAGAAGAACATACATACACTTAGTAACAATTTACGTTTAACCTTCCCTCTTTCCTAGCTTGAATTTCTTCTCTTCATTTTCACTACAGAAACTCCCCCCATACACACACACATACACACACACACTTATTTTTTTGTGCCAGTTTTCAGTATTGTAAATACTCTTGCGGTGAGATTTAAATAGTTGCCCCCTAAGGCTGCTTATAACTCTGGGAGTTTTTTATAATCTATGCAGGATGTCAGTGTGGTTGTTGATGGACATAGGCGAAGGAAGAATTACAGCAGGTAAGGGTATTTGGAATAAGTCAATCTTGTAGCAAGTATATTTGAATTGCCAGAGGGAGAGAAAGAGGACATTTCTCACGGGTGATGAATACTGAAGTAGAAATGGGCAGCAGGAGGCTTATGTATGAGCGTGCATGGCAGGAAGTAGTAAGTATGCCAACTTGATGAGGAAGAAGGTGTTGGAAGCAATAAAAGATGAGATGGGAACATGCTGAGGAAATCTGATGTCTCAGGCCAAAGGAAGCTTGTGTGGATTCTTGAAAATGAAGTTTGCGCTATATATGTGTATGATTTCAGCAAAAGAAGTCAGTAGCTTCACAGAAACATAGAAAAATCAGCGAGAAGACTTTTTCAGGAATCTGGACCTGAATTTTTAGTTGGTCTAGAGCAGTACCTCCCTGGACCAGGAGAAACTCTAGAAAGGGTTTGGAACATTGTTTTGGAAAGTAATATTTCATTTCTTACAATGAAGCAAAAATATGTTGATCTAATCTCCAGTGCTGGAGACTAAAGAAAAGGTAGAACTTTGTCCTTAAACTGAAGAGTAAAAAGCTTTTGAACAATTGCTCTTGTTCCTCAATTTTAAAAAGATACAAATCTGTAAAAATCAAAGAGAAAAGATGTTACTTTTGACCACTTTGTAGAGGGACAAAAGAAATAAGTCTTCAGAGATGATTCAGTAAATGAAAAGTATTTGTTAGGAGCCTGTGTGATTATTGATGCTGTGAACACTTGGTAGATTTGAGTTTTCAAGGCTAACTTTTAAGAAATTCAGTGTCCAGAAGAGAATAGCATGGTTTTATGGAAAGACAATGAGCTTAACAGGCCTGAGTTAGAATCATAGTTCTACCATCAGCTTAGCTTTATGACCTTGAGTAACCTAAAGTTTCTTAGTGCTCCAAAGAAAACAAGACCACTAATGCCTACTTAATGATGTGAAGCCACTGGTGAAACAGTCCCACCTAGCATGTTGCTAGACACACAGTCATTGCACAGTAAATGTCAATTTCCTATGCTTTTACCTACAGTTTTATCCTATAGTGCCTAGATATGAATGGTGGGGCCTTAGATATACCATTAGGTTTATTTCTCAGATTACTAATCAGCTGGATTAAACAGATGGGCATGTTTTTTCATGTAATTAAACTCTTTGTATGAAAGTTGAGTGTATTATTAAGCTAGTTAAATGTAAGCATTAACTGGAATCAATCATATTTATATCATATTTAATTATAAGTTTTCAATTAAATAAAAAATGCTTAGGAAGAGTAGGAACATTAATTCTTAAATTGTATCAACCTCTACTTAATTTAACCTCACCTCTTTTGCCATGAGTTAGTAATATGAATAATTTCCTGGGACATTTTCTTGAAATCCTACCTTTCCTAGAGCATGTTATGCCAGTTTTGCTGTGGATAGTTTTCTGCATTTATTAATTTTTTTTTCAAATTATATCTCTTCTCTAGTGACTAGACTCAATTCAAACTAGACAAAGAGAAAGAAATAAGTTGCCTCTTCTGCCATATTTTTTAAACCAACTTCCTGAATGTTCAAACTTATCAGCATCAAAAAAGGAAGTAAAAGCCCCATGATATTTTTGTCAGTGTCAAATCCCATAACTTTATTTTCCAATCATCAAGGAAACTAATTCTTTTTCTCCAAGTTTACCCATTCTTACTGGCCAGAAAGCTGCCTAGGTGTGGTAAGAAACACAACATGGGTTGGATACCAATTTCCTTTCTGATTCAGAACTGCTTTCTTATATTAAAGGCTTTAGATTTCCTTTCTGGTTATAAATTCAGTCTCATGAAATTATAACATCTTTAACCCTATTTACCATAGCCAAAATCATAAGAATATAAAATTTTTCATTACAATGACCTGTTTGTATGTTGGCATAACAGTTACCATGAACACTAACATGGTAAAATCCAGTGTCAGACTTCAGGGAACTAACACTTGGGGGTTGTGTGTGTGTGTGTATGTGTGTGTGAGTCAGACAACTATTTAACAGTCTATTATATAAATCATATATGATCTTAAATCTGGAAAGAAAAAAACTTGTCCCATTCATATCCTGAGCTTTTCCATATTTGAACATTTTGGTCCTGTTTGCTGTATGTGGAAGAACAATAAAAACGATCATAAGAAGACAACTAATTATATTTATATCTCTTTATCATGTATAAAATAGCTCCACATGTATTATCTAATTTAATACTTGCAGTAAGCAACCTCCAAAGGGTGGTACCATTTCCTGTTCTTACATGTCACAAAATTTCAATAGTATGTGTAAGATCTAAGAGTCCTAAGAGACAGACTGGGACAAGATCCAAGGTTTCCTATCTTGACACCCTGTTCTTTCTCCATCACATTTATTGCTTTTTCATCCAGACATTCCTTTTGACATCCTACCTACCTGCTGAGGTTCATTTGGGCTGTCATCTTCAAGTAGGATTCTCCAGTCTTCCCAACTGGAGGAAATTCTTCATACTCTCTAGTCCTACAGCATTGCATATTTTTATTGTGGTTCTTAACCTACAGGGCCTTTGTGTTGTCATTATTACTGTAGTATCATTACTGCTTCAAAACAATAAGCTCCTTGAGTCCAGGGGGTGTGTTATTACCACTTACTAGTAGCAGGCATGCAGGAAAAGTGTGACTGAGTGAGTGAATGAACAAATAAGAACGAGTGACATTCCAAGAGTCTCTGCCGTGAAGCAGTGTTGTGATGACTCACTTAGCCAAGGATCTTTCCTCTTAGAGTTGTGGATAAATGGGGAAAATGGCTCAGATGTAAGATGAGGCTGAGCTTTGAACACAGTGCAGTGCATGACAAGCCATGGAGAGCACACCTATTTGGCCGTGGTCTTCTCTTTACAATGGTTTTTTAAATTTCTCTTTTCAAGCTAGCACTTCTTTTGAGCCACAGTAGCTCTGGAGCTATCAGTTAGAAATCCCCACCTTTGTCTCTTGTTATCTAACAGTTCTCTTTTCAATTGGAGTGATGCAGGGACCTTTCCACCTTTCCCTCTACCTTTTGCAGATGGAAGCAGATCTCTTAGCTGTTTGTAAGCCATGGCCACACTTGTCATTTTCTCATTGTTTTGCCTCTTCTCATCTCTGTGTCTTCCTTGACCACTATAGTTACTTTGGAGCAGTGGGAGAATTCTTTTTGAAGGAGGTCACACTGGCTGTCTTAATAGTCAGCCTGTGATGAAATCACTGTAGAGATAGCATTGTATGTGCTGCTTTTTTGAATGGACAAAATGCTTAGAGTTGTTTCGAGTAGGGCTCCCACAGAGCTTTTTCTCACCATGTAGCCTATGAGCTTGAAACCTACTAGTAGTGTATTAGACTGCTAATCAAAGTGGAAACAAATTAGCAAGGTAATTGCAAAACATTGTACCTTTTCAGAATATATAGCTACAAATTATAAGGGTAGCCATGTAGATTGATGTATTCCTTTTGTAAAATAATTTAGCAACATGCATCATAAATTTATGTATGTTTAATACCCCTTTTGACCTGGCAATTTCCTTCTGGTTGTCTAGTTAAAGGAAATAATTCATAAAAATATGAATGCAGTGTACCAGGTGTGGAACTGTACTCAGCAGTGTCAGAGAAACCATTACAGCGGCTTAACAAAATAGACATTTATCTTTCTCACATAACCAGAAGTAAGCAGACCAACACTCAGAGCTGCTGAGGCATCTCCATGATACTGATGCCAAAAGCTCAGCTTCTCGGTACACCAGTGCCGAATCAAATCTCGGAGACAGAGGTTTGGGTGAAGTAGAAAAGGATAGCTTTATTGCTTTGCCAGGCAAAGGGGGACACAGCGGGCTCCTACCTCAAAAAAAACACGAAAACTAAAAACAACTATGTGTCCCAACCCAGGAGGATTTGATGCAGATTTTATAACAATGGTTCAAAGATGTGGTCTCTGACAAGATTAGGGTGTGAGCAGGGCTTGCACTCCCTTAATTTCATCTCATCTACTAATCTTGATGAGTTTCTCTGGTCCCTTTAATCTTGCCTCAGGTGGTTTCTTGGCTGCTCCTCCCTTGATTAGCAACTGTTTGAATCTGCCCCTTGGAACTCAGGGAAAGTCATGGAGGCTGGAGCCTTGCCTACAAGAAATGGGGGACAAAAGGACCTCCGTGCCCCGGAGCCCCACAGGGCTCTGCTTGGTTTCAATACGATTGGCATCCCAGGCTTCTTCAATGGCTTTTGCCCTCACTGTCGCTTGTGGTTGTAGGATGGCAAGTCATGTCATTGTTCCAGGTGAGAAGAGAAAAGGACAGGAGGACAGGTAAAACTTTCCTAGAAATCTCAGGTGGACTTCTGTTTATTTTTCATTAGCCAGAACTGTGTCTCCCCTAGCTGTAAGGGAGACTGGGAGATTAAGGTTTAGGTTTGGTACATTGTCAGGTTAACCCTTATTGGGTTTTCTTAGTAAGGAAAATTGGGAGAATGGCTGTTGGTGAACAACTAGTAATGTTGTCCATAGCAATCAATGTACTGAAGATAACAAAAGTAAAATAATAGAGGCACACTTAATATCCATTTGCAGATTAATGGATAAATAAAATGATCAGACATGATAGAATATTCTGTAACTATATTAATTATAGTTAGGTCATGAAAACAGAAGCCAATCTAGGTATGAGGGCTAGGAAACATTTTAATACAGGGAATTAGAAGCTATACAGTCCTTGGAGGGCTGGAGGAGTGAAGGTCAGTAAGACCCCTATCTTAGCTTGGAGTCCTCCCAAAGCAGAGCCTGAGGCAAGGACTATGAGCAGATAGTTGACTTGGGAGGTGAGCCCAAGGATCAGCAGTGGGAGAGTAAGGGAAAGAGGAATAGCCAATGTAGGGGAGCATTGTAGGGCAGGGGTCCCCAACCCCTGAGCTGCAGACCGGTAGGGGTCCGTGGCCTGTTAGAAACCAGGCCGCACAACAGGAGGTGAGCGGCGGGTGAGTGAGCGAAGCTTCATCTGCCGCTCCCCATCACTGGCATTACTGCCTGACCATTTCCAACTCCCCCAAGTCTGTGGAAAAATTGTCTTCCATAAAACTGGTGCCAAAAAGGTTGGAGACTGCTGTTGTAGAGGTTGCATTATGATAGGTAGGAGCTTGATTCTGTCAGACCCTACTGAGAAACAGAGTACCTTCCAGAATTGTCTGCCCAAAGGTAGGAGCATTTATCCACTGGCTCCCAAGAATTGCCCCCAGAGATATTAACTTCCTGTATTTATGAGCTGCCCATGTGTATGTGAGCCAGCTAGCTTCCATGACATCTGAAGTGTTGGAGGAACCCTGGAGATGTGTCTCCTGCACTTGAGTTGGGATGCTGCCAGCATGAAGTGAGTTGAAACTTGTGTGGAACTATGCAACCATGGCTGAAATCAGAGATAAAGGCAAGAGAATATGACCCAGGGTGCAGAGGCATCTGCTACAGCAAATATCAGGAAATTGGACATGAAAGAGTCATAGGGGAGTAGCCACTAAAAGCCTTAACTGCCTGTAGTACCCAAATAGGTGGTTCTCTGGTGGATGCGCAGAAGCCTCTGGCAGTGCCTTCCATCTCTGGCTCCCACAGCTGCTGCTGGGGAGTAACAGCTTCTCGTTACCTTTCAAATGTCATGCAAGTGCTTCTCTTTTTTTTTTTTTTAAATAGATTTATTTATTTTTATTTATTTATTTTTGGCTGTGTTGGGTCTTCATTGCTGCGCATGGGCTTTCTCTAGTTGCGGCGAGTGTGGGCTACTCTTCATTGTGGTGTGCGGGCTTCTCATTGCGGTGGCTTCTCTTGTTGTGGAGCACAGGCTCTAGGCGCGCAGGCTTCAGTAGTTGTGGCACGCGGGCTCAGTACTTGTGGCTCACGGGCTCTAGAGCACAGGCTCAGTGATTGTGGTGCACAAGCTTAGTTGCTCTGCAGCATGTGGGATCTTCCCAGACCAGGGCTTGAACCCGTGTCCCCTGCATTGGCAGGCAGATTCTTCACCACTGCGCCACCAGGGAAGCCCGCAAGTGCCTCTTATTGGTGGGAATCTAATGGGAAACCTGATGGCAAGGGCCTCTGAGAAATGTAGTTTCCAGGCTTCATGCCCCTGAGGTACAAGGGAATGCTCAGAAGGGTGGAGGTTGTCCTGAATATCAGTGAATGATATCTGGCCCAGCAGCAACTGATGAATTATGTGCAAAGAGTTTACAAAACTTGTTTTAATTGCTTCCTATTCTCTGCACTGCTGAAGGAGGGATCCCGCCCTAGGGGCTTGGGGATGGCCAAACATCCAACACTGGATAGATGAGATCAACAGCAGCTGATTAGTCAGATGGACTCATAGCTGGGGGCTGAGGACAGGGATGCCATGCAGGGCACAAGAGAGCTGTACTCAGGAACAGCTGAGCAACCAGGGTCTGTGGGAGGCAGGCTTTGTAGTATCGAGAGGCTGGGGAGCCCCTGCTTCATGTGGAGGATGAGATTGGCTTGTGGGAATAACTCCACTTGCTTGGAGGCAATTGAAACCCGCTGCTCAGGGTTAAGCAGGAACTATGCCTGGTACCTTTGATAAGGAGAGTTGCTTGGCTAGGAGACTTTGACCATTGGAGCAGAGTGGGGAAGAGAACTAGCAGTTAGGCCATTCAAGGCCTTCCTGATTTTACCATATGTCAAAGCAGCACATGATAGTAAGCCTTAATTTGAGGTCTTACACTACATAAATGACAAGTAGTCTCCACTAGTTTGGGTAGAGAAAAAAGGGCATATCTTTTTTAAAATACTAAGATTAAATAGCTCTCATTTAATCATCTCATTTTGCGAGGCAACCCATTCTTCCCAGGATTTCCTCCATTTGTGGCAAGCCCAAGAACCTCAAGGCCCAACTCAATCCCAAGGGTCAGACCTTCGTATAGTGTCCCCTAAGAAAAGAAATCGAGAAAACAGGGCCTGGCTCTTAGTGAAGATATTGGAAGATACTTGAATGAGTGAAAATAATCAAATGAATGAACACGTGAACCAGAAAGCAAGCCGAGCCAAGAGAGAGGCCCAGAGCTCGTCACTGCCTTTACTTCTGCAGATACTTGGTGTCATTTGCCATCCAGTGGTCACTCTTCCACCAGCTGTTATGTCCATAGATTCAACACCACCTTGTCCCTGGTGGGAAAGGAGTGCAGACTCTCCTCCTTAAATCTGAAACCCAGTCTTCCCTGCCTCAACAGCTGCTGCCACAGCCTTTAGTGGATTGGAGGAAAAGTGGGAAGAATCTGGAACCCTGGAAGCATTGCCCACCCAACCCACCCTTACCTGAACCACTTCCCAGGGTCAGAAATCATAAATAACAAGTCTTCTGCACTACACACTCATTGTTTTTCTTTTCTTTTCTTGTTTTTTTTTTCCCCACACACATTTCTACAGCCTCTATAACTGTGCCGCCCAATATAGTAGGCATCTAAATTTAAAATTTATGTCCCCAGCTACACGAGCCACATTTTAAGTGCTCAAGAGCCACCTGTAGCTGGTGGCTACTGTGTTGGACAATACAACTTATAGAACATTTCTATCCTCACAGAAAATTCTGTTCGACAGTGCCACAACTTGTGGACAGTATCTCAATTTTGTAGGATCATTCATGCATTCAACCGATATGCTGAATACCTACCACGTGCCTGACCCTATTCTAAGCACTGAGGATACAGTAGTAGACAAGACAGACGAAATTTCTGCCCTCCCAGGACTTACACTTTAATTTACAAAGCCTGCATCCAAATGTCAGTGTGTAGCAATAACTTGAAGAAGTAAGCCCTAGGAAACAGATGGCTGCTAATTGTTTTTTGTTTTTTGTTTTAATCCTGGCTCATCCCCAGTCTGATTTCTGTGAGGTGTAGCTCAATTTTCTTCAACTATTAGACCTCTGAATTTTAGACTTCTGATTTGGGGTGATTTGCAAGGCACAAATCGCTTACATATTTGATTTACCTTTAAGTATTAGCTGTCATTGTTAAGTTTTTTACGTTCTAAATGAGAGTTTTATTTGAAAGTAGTTGTTCTAGGATATAATCATTTAAATCAATTCTGGCTCCCTGTGTTTAGAATTTTAATTCAGTGAAAGGTCTAGTTCTTACAGATGGTATATAACCACAGCAGAGACAATACATTGCAACCATTTCATTGGTTTTCCTACCACAAAGCCCATGTTTTAATACACCCGCCCCATACAAGAGTTACTCGTAGAACATTAATAATACCAGCCTAAAAAGTTGAATAATGGAAATGGGTGGTATTTCTAAATTAGCCATTAGAATTCAGACACTGTGCTAATGCTCTCATCAAGAGCCACGATCACCAACACCAACAATCTGGGTGAACTAATGAACTGTAAATGTTTTCCCCACTGGTGAACTGATGAATTATAGTCTGTTACAGTTGAAATGGGTCTTTCTGATCCAAATCCCTCTTTCCCCATTATTGGTTCTTCAAATATGTAAATGATTTGTCCAAGGCAATAGTTGAAGAGTAAAACCCTGCCATAGCATAATAAAGGGGTCCAGAAATTCACCCATGCAAAGCAGTGCTTCTCAAACTTTCATGTGTGTCCTGGAGGGCTTGTTGAAGCACAAATTGCTGAGCCCCGTCCCCAGAGTTTCTGATTCAGTGGGTCTAGGGTAGAGCCTGATAATTTGCATTTCCAGCAACTTCCTGGGTGCTGCTGGTGGTCCACATTTTGAGAACCCCATTTTGTAAACCATGTGGTTACATTATCGCGGAGTTAATAAAATGAGAGCGCCTACACAGCTAGCCTAGAGATCTGAGGATCCAGCTGCATGATCCAGTTCTATCCAAGTGTAGACTTGGGTTTAGCACCAGCTGTTGGTGGTCATCTAGTACTGGGTAAACACTGATGGGGATGCTTCTGGGTCCTATAGCTGTGTGGGACTTCCAGGACAGTGACATTCCAGTTATCTCATGGTTAGTAAGCATTCGTTTTGTTGTTCAGATCTGGGAAGATTAGGTCTTAGGGGCCCAGCTTCTGGATTTCTGCTTCCCAACCACTGCCTGCTGCTTCCCTGTCAGTCTGTCTTCTCCTCCATATTTCCTTCCCAGCCCTAGAAGGCGAAATCTTTGGCCCAACCCTATTTGAGAAGCTGGCGAGCCAGTTACATTATATCCCAAACTGCATTGTTTAGGGATTTTAAAGCAGCCAGTAGTAGGGCTTCTGCTGTTTAATGTATTCATCCAAACTCCTGCCTCAGTATCCTCTCTCAGCACCTTTGCACTTTTCCACCTTTACCTGTCAAAACCCTTCTTAACTTTGAAAGTTAATGCAGATTCCATCTCCTTCAAAAACCTTGTCTGGTACCCTCCAGAAGACGTCATTTTTCCTTCCTCTGAAAGGATAGGAATATTTTATTCTCAAGACAACAACCTTGCAGTGTAGGTGTGATACCTGTTTTACAGATAGGGATGCTGAGACAAGAAGGGTAACACATTTTCTAGTTTGTTACAATTTGCTATAATATAATAGTTTGTCTGATACAGCTGGTAGGGCCAGATCTGGCTGTGGAGTGATTTTTGATGTGCCAATCTCTCCCCATGCTAAACTGCAAGCTCCTGAAGGCAGGGGTCGTGTCTCGTTTGCTCTTCTTTGCGGCCCCAGCCCCTGCTACTAACACAGTACTTGTTACATGGTGGCACTCTATTTTTCAAAGAATGGATCTTCAGGCTCACTGCTGCTTGTAGTGTGTCTTCCTGCCCTGCTTCTCTCTGTGCAGGGAGGGGGGCACCTTCAGTGTGGCCTCTCCCTGTGTTCCCACTCAGAATTTTCAGCCTCAGCTCTTCACTCTGTTCCCTCTATGAATGCAGCGTTCAGGAAAAGGAGCGTCACTCCACCTTGGGAACAAGTGATTGGGAGCTGAGGGTAGTTTCAGCTGTGTGCCAGGCTCTTAGTCTTCATGCGGCTTCCACACCCTCTTCACTGGGCCTCAGTCTCTCCTTTTCAGTCCTTATCTCTTAATCTTGGGCATCCCTATGAAGCAAGTAGCAGGGACATGTGAGAGGTTTATCAAAGAGATTGAGTAAAAGGTCACAAAGAGTTCATGTTGCTTACAACTTGAATTGCATGAGAGGCTGTGGATCAAAATATTTAAGAAACACTGACTCACTCATTTTCTGTTTCGAATATAACTTGCAAATGTGGTCATTTATCATTCCACTTCTTCCATCTCTAGGAAAACTACCAGTTTCAGGAGTAAGAAGAAGTGGGATTGGCCTCGCTGTGGCTCCAGTGCCCCCTTAGGCGAGGGCAAGGATCCCTGGTTCTCCACCAGCTGCACAATTAGAATCCCTGGGGCTTCCCTCTGTCCCTGGGGAGTCTGATTTGATTGCTCTAGTATGTTCCTCCAGGGTTCTAATGTGCAGTCAGGGTTAGAGGTCCTAGATTCAGTTCTTGGTTTCCAGCCCTGGCTTATCATGAGAGCCAACTTGAGAGCCTTTTAAAATTGTCCCATCTAAGAACCTGGAATTAGAATTCCTGAGGGAAAAACCTAGGAATTTATTTTAAAAATAGATTCTGACCATCAGCTGATTTGGGAAACACCAATCTTGGTTCTTCTGGATATTTCTTCTAGCCCTTGTAGTCATCAAAGCAAGACAGAATTATCAACACAGTTAAATGAGCTGTTCAATACTTCAGGCCCTCACAGGTGAGGTCGAATGTATTACTTAATGCATGCTTCCTGAAGCAAGGTGTAAAGTTCATCAGAAGTTCTTAGAATACCACGGCTTCCCCATGGAATGAACTTGTCTGCACAGGTCTTACCTGTGACCTTGATCCATACTCTTCAAGTGATGGCTTCCCCTGTTTTATATTGGCCCATCCAACTCTTGCCCACATAATTTTTCATGTCATAATTTTTATTCCAGCTGCACATTCAACAGTCTGTATCCTCTGGAATCGCTTGACATAAATTATGTATTTTCAAAGATTAAACCAAACCACAAATTAAAACTGTCTTCATACTAGCACAACAATTAAAGAAGGCTTTATGTGGATTGAGGTGGGATGGGAGGAGCGAAGGAAGGGGAATGGGGGAAAAAAGAGAATTTGAGGTTAAAGGTCTGTGAATGAAAAATGTTGCCTGCCATATTAGTAAACAGAGGATGTTGCAGCCATCAAGCGGCTACAGCACCCCCAGTGGTGAGCCCTGAGGGAACTCAGGTTGGAGACAAATGGGCTGCCAGCTGCCAAGTCCTCACCACTGCAGCCACCCCAGTGGGGCACCCTGAGGGGGCTCAGGATGGGAAAGAACAATATAATGACCCTAGACCGCTAGGGTGCATATCAGAGGAATGATTTCAGTGAGCCCAGACTCTTGCATCTTCCCAAACAGAAAAGCGCTAAATTCCTTAACTTGAGAATTTGGTTTTCTTTAATAACAGTGATCTTTTGATGTTCCAGCTACCTGGCCTTTGTTGCAAAAACCCCTGTGTATCCTGGCTCCTCCGTTACCTCTTCGGAGCAGTCCCTCAGAGCTACCTGAGAGGCTGCTTCCCGGGCTTGAAGTCCTCAGAAAGTCTGCCAAATAAAACATAATTCTCAACTGTTAGGTCGTGCATTTTTTTCAGTCAACAGGTCAAAATTCAAATTTAGCAGTTACTATGATATTATGAATAATTTCACATACTGAAATGTATTGCTTGTTCAAAACGTGCATCATGAGTTTAAATGCTCTTTCCACATGTAAACATTCTGATAAGAGCTTTGCCTGTTTCATAAGGCCTTGCCTCTCTTTCCATTGTAAAAACTTGGTACATCTTTCAGAACAAATGCCTGCTACCCAAAGAAAATAAAGATGTTTTTTTAGATCCCCAAATTCAATTTCTGAGGGTGTTTCTCAGGCGCTGCTAAAGAAAAAAGAAAGATGCGTGAGTTTCTTTGTGGACAAAGAACCTGTGGACAAGAAATAATCTTTTTCATAAGCAGTGCAGTCAAAATGATAGAACATGCTCCTTTAGTATTTGGCATTGCTACAGTATCATTTAATTCCTTGACCTCAGTGTTCAGTCTTTAATACCAAAACTATAAAAAGGGAAGTGTGATACATATTCTTCACCTCGCACAAGCACCTTTCTGTCTCCTTAAATGAGATAAGTGGTCTTAATACACTTTAATGCTAGAAGGATGAGGTCTTTGTCATTCTAATATGCCTCAAACTTCTGGTCCCGTTTTTACCCTGCTGCTGACTTCGGTGGCTGTGCACAGCAGAACACCCTCCCCTAACAAACTCAAAGTCCAGCTGGTCTTGAGGAACATTCAAGTAGTTACTTCTCAGTCCTCCAAGCAGAATCCACATCGATTGATCCCCTTCTGTAGGCTTTTCCTTAGCAGGAGATGAATAATTTTTACCCTTTTGTTTGGAATTCACCATCTCAGTGGATCTGACAACCTCCAATATTTTCTTTTCCTTTTCAGAGAAGGAAATAGGAAGGGGAGGAGAGGAAAGGAGCTCTATTGAAGGTGTTTTTTAATCCTTTGAAGTTCACTGGACCCCAGGCCTCCTGGAAGATAGAGCTTGGGTGGAAGGCAGAGCTGCAGGTCCTCCTCCCCGCCCTCCCTGCTCCCCCAACACACACTGTGCAGGTTCTGCAGCAGGAGAGCCTTTATAAGTCAGAAATCACACAGCCTGTTTCTTTTGGCCCACATGAATTAATTGCTAGTATTTTAAAATAGGGTGACTCATCTAAAATGTCTAGCCTCTCATTTAGGGAAAAAATTTTGAGAGGATTTTCAGTTTCTTTAAGAAAAAACCAAAAGATACAAAGACCTGTTTTCCTGCTGACAATTGGCTGGAGACAAAAAAACACTATTTTCTCCTGCTTTCAAGTTCATTATCGTCCCCTTGACTTCCTATAAACTAAACTTCCAGACCTGACAGAAAGCGACAGTCACTGTAATCATGCTCACACTGTTGATCATAGGTTCAGAGGAGGATGAACTAGTTCTTGCACAAAAGTGAGAAAATTTGGAATAAAGACTAGGAGGGCTACAAGTTTCAAGAAAAATGAGAGAGAAATTTCTTTATGGAACTGAAGGATATTCCTGTGTTTAATATGCAAAGAGTCTATGTCAAAAGAATTTGACTGAAAACACCATTGTGACCCAAACCCAGCCCTTGTGGACACATGCACTCATTTGTGACTTATGGTGTAAGTGAGCCTGAGAAACCATCATACTTGCCTTCTTGAAGTAATCCAGCAGCTCAGGCCCTGGACTGACTTGCTGAACTTCAGTTCCCCTTGTCTTCCTAGTTCTCTCTATCCCTATATGAACAGAATAGTGTACAGAAACTGTACACTATTAGTTTAGGAGAAAGGGAGAGACATACAATATACCAGGTACACAGTAAGTGCTTTACTTCATTTAATTCTCTCAGCAATCCTTTGATTTAGGTGCCAGCCCCATTTACAGATGAGAAAGCTGAGGCGCAGAGAAGTTAAGTAACTTGCCCAAGGTCACATAGCAAAGGTACTCAGGGGCAGGCCTGCCTGACTCTTTCCCCAAAGCATGGTGTTCCTGCTGCTCATCGAAATGCTTTCCCTGAATTACTACTTTACACAAAGACATTAGCTTTTACTGTGGGTTGATAAGAAGCAGCCATGGCAAGAATATTCTGTTCATATGCTTATCAGAAGATTTGTCTAATGATCTTTTCTTGGAAATTAATGGCAGAAAAGGTTTGTATTTCTGGACAAAATAGAGAATGTACTTCTATTTATGCAGCCGGAAAAAAATGGTGCTAGCTGTCCTTTTTGCCTTTATTTTCAGGAAGCTCCAAGGGAAGTGTATGGCCCCATTGCATCTTATGGTAAAGTGAATCACCCCTTTCTCCATGTAATTCTGGATCTTTCTTTCTGATGTCATTAATGTGCTTTGATATGTTAATAATTCTATTGTACAAGTTGCATCTGGTAGTAAGCTTCCTCAGATCCTTTTTAAGGAGGACAAATATATAAATTATAAATAAGAACCTTAAAGTTCAACTTATATCCCTGTAAGTAATTTCTAAATTCAGTTTAAATAAGACAGTGGATTTAACAAAAAGGGCTATTTGGGGAGTAGCCCAAAAGCCTTTGGTTCTTTTCTAGCTTAGGGGAAGCAAAATTAAGAGACAGTTGGTGAGCTCTGGCCTGATGTGTTATCTTGCCTTCTGCTGTTGGGTAACAGTTGCTGACGAGCACTGAGCACTTACTGCGTGCCAAGCACAGGGAAAAGTTCTTTGCATGCATTGTCTCAGTCTTTGCAGCAAGCATATCAAGGACCGTTTTTACCCCTTACAAGAAATTCAAGGATCAGAGAAGTCAAGAAACTAGCTCAAGGTCTTGGAGCTGGTAGGTTTGATCTTGAATAAAGACTATAACTTCTTGACAAAAAAATTAAAAATAAATAATACACTACCAGGTACATGGAGGACATGAAATAAATTGTTAAATGACTAAATCAAGAAGTGAACAGGGCTTCCCTGGTGGTGCAGTGGTTGAGAATCTGCCTGCTAGTGCAGGGGACACGGGTTCGCGCCCTGGTCTGGGAAGATCCCACGTGCCGCGGAGCAACTGGGCCCGTGAGCCACAACTACTGAGCCTGCGCTCCGCAACAAGAGAGGCCACGATAGTGAGAGGCCCGCGCACCGCAATGAAGAGTGGCCCCCGCTTGCCGCAAGTAGAGAAAGCCCTAGCACAGAAACGAAGACCCAACATAGCAATCAATCAATCAATCAATAAATCTTTAAAAAAAAAAAAAAAAAAAAAAGAAGTGAACAGAATTGATATGATTATCACATGAGGACTTTTTTTTTTTAAGATTTTTTTGATGTGGACCATTTTTTAAATCTTTGTTGAATTTGTTACAATATTGCTTCTGTTTTTTTATGTTTTGGCTTTTTGGCCATGAGGCGTGTGGGATCTTAGCTCCCTGACCAGGGATCGAACCTGCACCCCCTGCATTGGAAGGTGAAGACTTAACCACTGGACCACCAGGGAAGTCCCCCATGAGGACCTTTTAGAGAAGGAAAGCCTTTCTTGTTCATCATTACTCTATTATAATTTTTTTATGACAAGAAATGTAATGTCTAGAAAAGGCATGAATCACAGATATCATATAAATTAAACTTCAAATATCTAATTTTGTGGTATCAGAAATCATGTGGAGAATAAAATCATTATTTCTACTTAAAAAAAACAAGAAAAAAGACTATGACTTCTTGGTGTCTGTGTCCTTACCTGTAAAATGGAGGCAGATGCTCCTTTCCAAACTTCTTCACAGGCCTGTGATGTTAGTTGATATGACAACTCTCCCATTTCTTGCCCCCCTCACTTTCCCAGAGGGCACTCTGAGGGTTGGCCATCAGCTTATTCAGATCTTCCTTTGTCCCAAAGAGATGGTGAGCCATTGTTCTGTTTTGTTCAAGCTCTACTATTGGCCTGGATTGTAATCATTTTCATTCTTTGCTCCACAAAATATTTTAAAGCTGAACTCAAATACCATTGATTTTCATTACTCATAATAGTTATGTTCTATAAAGTTACCATGAATTCTGAAAGAATGAAGACTGAACCAGTGCTCCTAACGGAAATATACGGTTAGGTTCCTATGAGCTCTGGTCACATTTGTGTCAACTGATCAATATATAGTCTTGTTTATATGTGTTTCTGTCTAAAGACAACTTATGTAATATACATTGTTAATTCATTAACTTTGAACTCACAGCCAACAATACTATAACTCATGCCTGCACAAAGCTTATCTAAGACATGTATTTTCTCTGTAGGGCCCTTCACAGTATTCTTGCACTTAGGAACACTAGACAACACTTCAGCACTGTACTTGGGGGCCATTTCAAACAGAGATGTCAATAAAAAGCACAAAAATGCTAAAAAGCATGGCACTAAATTGCCTGTAGAAGGGACACTGTTCACAGTACAAGAGCTGAAACAAGAAGACAGAGCACTGCCTTGCTCGAACTCAGCTGGGAGCACGTGTGTTGGGCAACTCACATTTTTGCCATTCTGCACATGTATACAAATGATGGCTAAAGCACGATGAGTATTGATTTCGGGGAAAATTTAAGGATGTTAACTCTTTGCTTCTTATAAGTTGAACATTTTTTTATAGTTTTTAATTTGCATTTTTACTTAATTGTAGTTTTTACTGAGTAAGTTTTTATGTAATAAAGTTTATCTTTTTCCTTATTGCTTCAAACTTTGATTCAGAGTTAGCAAAGCTTCTTTCTCTACCCCCCAAGTAATCGAAGAATTACTCATATTTCCTTCTAGTATTTGTATACTTTACTTTCTTACATTTAAATGTCTGCCTCATTTGGAGTTTATGCTCATGTGTGATATTTAGAATGAGTACAATTTTATCTTTTTCCATATTACTCTGCCATTATCTCAAAATGTGTACTTAAAAGCTCATCTTTTTGCCCACTGATTTAATAATGCTGCCTTTATCGTATCCTAAATATCCATATATGTATAATTTGGTGTATTCATGTGCCAATTTCAAATTGTTTTAATTACAGAGGCTTTTGAGGATGCTTTAATGTCTGGTAGGCCTGGACGTCCCTCTCTCCCTGACCCCATCTTATTGGGGTTTTTTTGGTTTTGTTTTCCAGGATTTTCCTGGCTGTTCTTCCTCATTTGTTCTCTATGAACTTGTCTTTTCAAGTCAATTTACATATCAAATTCAGAGCTTTTCATGTGGTTGTTTATTACTTCTTTCCTGCTACGTGGACATTTCTAATGGGAACATTTTAAGCGGTCTATGAAAGAAAGAGATTTCCCTCCCAAGTCAGTAGAATTGATAGGACTGTTCCATTTAAGCCAAAGGGAGAGGCGGGGTTCTATGAGGCTCGCTCTTGTTAAGGAGTGGTTCAGGACAAGTACACGCCTCTTTGCCCTGGAAGCTTGCTTGCGGCCTGTTTCTCTAGCCGTGTGGCTGACAGGGTCTTGGTGCTCTGGCTGGCTGTCAGGCCTGAGCCTCTGAGGTCAGAGAGCTGAGTTCAGGACATTGGTCCGCCAGAGACCTTCTGGCCTCTCGTTATATCAGTTGGTGAGAGCTCTCCCAGAGATCTCCATCTCAATGCTAAGACCCAGCTCCACTCAACGACCAGCAACCTCCAGTGCTGGACACCCCATGCCAAACAACTAGCAGGAGAGGAACACAACACCACGCATTAGCAGAGACGCTGCCTAAAATTAGAATAAGTTCACAGACGCCACAAAACACGCCACCAGATGCGGTCCTGCCCACCAGAAATACAAGATCCAGCCTCATCCATCAGAACACAGGCACCAGTTCCCTGCACCAGGAAGCCTACACAACACACTAAACCAACCTTACCCACTGGGGTCAGACACCAAAAACAATGGGAACTACAAACCTGTAACCTGTGAAAAGGAGACCCCAAACATAGTAAGTTAAGCAAAATGAGAAGACAGAAATACACAGCAGATGAAGGAGCAAGGTAAAAACCCACCACATCAAACAAATGAAGAGGAAATAGGCAGTCTACCTGAAAAAGAATTCAGAGTAATGATAGTAAAGATGATCCAAAATCTTGGAAATAGAATGGAGAAAATACAAGAAACATTTAACAAGGACCTAGAAGAACTAAAGAGCAAACAAATGTTGAACAACACAATAAATGAAGTTAAAAATTCTCTAGAAGGAATCAGTAGCAGAATAACTGAGGCAGAAGAACGGATAAGTGACCTGGAAAATAAAATAGTGGAAATAACTACTGCAGAGCACAATAAAGAAAAAAGAATGAAAAGAATTGAGGACAGTCTCAGAGACCTCTGGGACAACATTAAATGCACCAACATTCGAATTATAGGGGTCCCAGAAGGAGAAGAGGAAAAGACAGGGACTGAAAATATTTGAAGAGATTATAGTTGAAAACTTCCCTAATATGGGAAAGGCAATAGTCAATCAAGTCCAGGAAGTGCAGAGAGTCCCATACAGGATAAATCCAAGTAGAAACACGTGAAGACACATATTAAAGTATCAAAAATTAAATACAAAGAAAAAAATATTAAAAGCAGCAAGGGAAAAACAACAAATAACATACAAGGGAATCCCCATAAGGTTAACAGCTGATCTTTCAGCAGAAACTCTGCAAGCCAGAAGGGAGTGGCAGGACATATTTAAAGTGATGGAAGGGAAAAACCTACAACCAAGATTACTCTACCCAGCAAGGATCTCATTCAGGTTCGATGGAGAAATTAAAACCTTTACAGACAAGCAAAGTTTAAGAGAATTCAGCACCACCAAACCAGCTTTACAACAAATGCTAAAGGAACTTCTCTAGGCAGGAAACAAAACAGAAGGAAAACACCTACAATAACAAACGCAAAACAATTTAAAAAATGGTAATAGGACCATATACATTGATAATTACCTTAAATGTAAATGGATTAAATGCTCCAACCAAAAGACATAGACTGGCTGAATGGATACAGAAACAAGACCTATATATATGCTGTCTACAAGAGATCCACTACAGACCTAGGGACACGTACAGACTGAAGGTGAGGGGATGGAGAAAGATATTCCATGCAAATGGAAAACTGGAGTAACAATTCTCATATCAGAAAAAATAGACTTTAAAATAAAGGCTATTACAAGAGGCAAAGAAGGACACTACATAATGATCAAGGGATCAATCCAAGAAGAAGATATAACACTTGTAAATATTTATGCATCCAACACAGGAGCACCTCGATACATAAGGCAAATGCTAACAGCCATAAAAGGGGAAATCGACAGTAACATGATAATAATAGGGGACTTTAATACCCCACTTTCACCAATGGACAGATCATCTGAAATGAAAATAAATAAGGAAGCACAAGCTTTAAATGACACATTAAACAATATGGACTTAATTGATATTTATAGGACATTCCACCCAAAAACAACAGAATACACTTTCTTCTCAAGTGCTCATGGAATATTCTCCAGGATAGATCATATCTTGGGTCACAAATCAAGCCTTGGTAAATTTAAGAAAATTGAAATCATATCAAGTATCTTTTCTGATCACAATGCTATAAGACTAGATATGAATTACAGGAAAACATCTGTAAAAAATACAAACACATGGAGGCTAAACAATACACTACCAAATAACCAAGAGATCACTGAAGAAATCAAAGAGGAAATCAAAAAATACCTAGAAACAAATGACAATGAAAACATGATGACCCAAAACCTATGGGATGCAGCAAAAGCAGTTCTAAGAGGGAAGTTTATAGCAATACAATCCTATCTCAACAAACAAGACAAATTTCAAATAAACAACCTAACCTTACACCTAAAGCAATTAGAGAAAGAAGAAGAACAACAAAAAAACCCCAAAGTTAGCAGAAGGAAAGAAATCATAAAGATCAGAGCAGAAATAAATGAAAAAGAAATGAAGGATGCAATAGCAAAGGTCAACAAAACTAAAAGCTGGTTCTTTGAGAAGATAAACAAAATTGATAAACCATTAGCCAAACTCATCAAGAAAAAAAGAGAAAAGACTCAAATCAATAGAAATGAAAAAGAAGTAACAACTGATGCTGCAGAAATACAAAGGATCATGAGAGATTACTACAAGCAACTATATGCCAATACAATGGACAACCTGGAAGAAATGGACAAATTCTTAGAAAAGCAGCACAACCTTCTGACACTGAACCAGGAAGAAGTAGAAGATATACACAGACCAATCACAAGCACTGAAATTGAGACTGTGATTAAAAATCTTCCAACAAACAAAAGCCCAGGACCAGATGGCTTCACAGGCGAATTCTATCAAACATTTAGAGAAGAGCTAACACCTATCCTTCTCAAACTCTTCCAAAATATAGCAGAGAGAGGAACACTCCCAAACTCATTCTACGAGGCCCACCATCACCCTGATACCAAAACCAGACAAAGATGTCACCAAAAAAGAAAAATACAGGCCAATATCACTGATGAACATAGATGCAAAAATCCTCAACAAAATACTAGTAAACAGAATCCAACAGCATATTAAGAGGATCATACACCATGATCAAGTGGGGTTTATCCCAGGAATGCAAGGATTCTTCAGTATATGCAAATCAATCAATGTGCTAAACCATATTAATAAATTGAAGGGTAAAAACCATATGATAATCTCAATAGATGCAGAAAAAGCTGGGAAAACTGGGCAGCTACATGTAAAAGAATGAAATTAGAACACTCCCTAACACCATACACAAAAATAAACTCAAAATGCATTAAAGACCTAAATGTAAGGCCAGACACTATCAGACTCTTAGAGGAAAACATAGGCAGAACACTCTATGACATAAATCACAGCAAGATCCTTTTTGACCTACCTTCTAGAGAAATGGGAATAAAAACAAAAACAAATGGGACCTAATGAAACTTAAAAGCTTTTGCACAGCAGAGGAAACCATAAACAAGATGAAAAGACAACCCTCAGAATGGGAGAAAATATTTGCAAATGAAGCAACTGACAAAGGATTAGTCTCCAAAATATAGAAGCAGCTCATGCAGCTCAATATCAAAAAAACAAACAACCCAATCCAGAAATGGGCAGAAGACCTAAATAGACATTTCTCCAAAGAAGTTAAACAGATTGCCAACAAACACATGAAAGGATGCTCAACATCACTAATCATTAGAGAAATGCAAATCAAAACTACAGTGAGGTATCACCTCATACCAGTCAGAATGGCCATCATCAAAACATCTACAAACAATAAATGCTGGAGAGTGTGTGGAGAAAAGGGAACCCTCTTGCACTGTTGGTGGGAATGTAAACTGATACAGCCACTATGGAGAACAGTATAGAGGTTACTTAAAAAACTAAAAATAGAACTACCTTGCGACCCAGCAATCCCACTACTGGGCATATACCCTGAGAAAACCATAATTCAAAAAGAGTCATGTACTACAATGTTCATTGCAGCACTATTTACAATAGCCAGGACATGGAAACAACCTAAGTGTCCATCAGAAGATGAATGGATAAAGATGTGGCCCATATATACAATGGAATATTACTCAGCCATAAAAAGAAATGAAATTGAGTTATTTGTAGTGAGGTGGATGGACCTAGAGTCTGTCATACAGAGTGAAGTAAGTCAGAAAGAGAAAAACAAATACCATATGCTAACACATATATATGGAATCTAAAAAAGAGAAAAAAGTTGTTCTGAAGAACTTAGGGACAGGACAGGAATAAACACACAGAAGTAGAGAATGGACTTGAGGACACAGGGATAGGGAAGGGTAAGCTGGGACGATGTGAGAGATTGGCAGGGACATATATACACTACCAAATGTAAAATAGATAGCTAGTGGGAAGCAGCCGCATGGCACCGGGAGATCAACTCGGTGCTTTGTGACCACCTAGAGGGATGGGGTAGGGAGGGTGGGAGGGAGACGCAAGAGGGAGGGGATATGGGGGTATATGTATATGTATAGCTGACTCACTTTGTTATACAGCAGAAACTAACACATCACTGTAAAGTAATTATATTCCAATAAAGATGTTAAAGGGAAAAAAAGGAGTGGTTCAGGTTACTTGCACCTTCTCATTTTCCCTGAGCTAATAATCAGCAAGGTCCCCACCTGTGCTGCTGTCTCTGTGTGTTTGGCCAAGTGTTTTCATCCTCCTCCTCTCTCATTTTTCTTTTCTTCAGCTTTTTGGCTATAAAACTCTGTACTTTCTTAGGATTTCATCCCAGAAATTAGTTGTCATCCTTGGAGCTCCTAAATTTTTCCCTGAGGGACCAGATACAATTAATGTTTCCTCTTATATGGTTGAAAAAAGAGGCTTTTGGTAGAATCTCACTGTGCCTCTCCATCTAGCCAAAGGAGTGCAATTGACCCATGAGACTCAGCTGAGAAACCATCATTAGGTCACAAAATGAATATACAAAACTGAGTCATTTCCATATAGAGGCAAGTAGAAAATATAATGGAAATAGAAATTCCATCATCGTGGCAAAAAATATATATATGTATAAAATGCCTAGGGATTAACTCGACAAGACTATATAGAACTTGCAGGAAAAACATTGCAAAACTCCACAGAACTACCTAAATAAAGATTAATTTTGAATAAATACTAGACCATATGGTGCTTGTAGTTAGAATAGCCCTGTGTAACCCAGATGATCTCAAGTGTCCCAGATTTATGTGCTCAGGTGTTTCTTTGATATGTGAATGACATGGCTCTATTCCGTCTATTATGGCAAGTTTAACAGTTTCTTGAAAATCTCTAAGCATTTCCAGAGATGATTGAGGGGCTTATGTCCCCCTGGATCAATGTCAACTACAACTATTTCTCTGCTCTCCTATTACTTGATTATTCATTTATTCATTCATCCATTTGTTTATTCACGGCACATTTTTTACATACTTACCGGGTCCTGAGCACTCCGTAGATGCCCACCAACCATGGCTTATGGCCCCTTTGGCTCCTACCTCCATTTCCAGTCACCCTTGTCTTAGAACATAGTCTCTTTCATTGCCCAGCTGAGCACCATTAATACAAGGCTGTTTTGTGCAAGACTTCTGCTGAAGTTCTGGAGGGTCTTAGTGGTGGATAAGTGTTGTGGGGCAGAGAAGGAGGGCAGATGTGGTGTCTGACGACAAACAGCATAAAGCAAGAAACAATGAAAAATTAAATATTATGCTTATTAAAGTTTGCAGGGAATTTCTCAGTTTATCCTTTATTCTTGGGTCCCACCTGCTGCTGTCTTTTGGAACTGCCTCTTCATTCTCTCAGCATCTCTTGTGTATCATCTCCTCAGCCTCTCAGATTTCTAGACCACTTAATCCCTCTTCCCTAGCCTTTTGGAACTCAAACCTCCTCTTATATTATAATGGAGAGAAATTTAACTCTCTTTTTCTCCTTCCTACTCTGCTAGTTCACACTGGGGTTTGGAGGAGGGGATCTTTAATTTGCCTAACCAAAGAAGTCATTGAGCTATTGTTCCCCAACTCCCTACCCCATCCCCCAAAACAAGAGTACTTCTCTTCCTCCAAAAGGAATTCTTCTGATCTCCAGAGCAACCATCTTTAAAGATTATTTTTTTCCTCACCACACTTGGATTTAGAAGAGATCAGGTCTCTCCCAAATTAATGAAGCAAGTAGAAGATAATTCCAACTATAATCCCAATGATATTTTTTCTGAAGTTTAATAAAATTATCTTAAAGTTAATTTGGGGGGAAAAACAAGCTCAAAGAACAAGGTAAATCTTAAAAAGAAGAGTAATAATGGAGAACTAATTCTACCAAGAGTTTAATTTAAACAACACATATTGTTTAATGAAACAATGATCAGACAGAGAAGTAAAACATAACACAAAGTCCACAAACGGATCTAAATGAAATAAAAAATACCAGAAGAAAATACAGGCAACTATTTATGTAGTCCTGAATTAAGTAATGAAGGCCTTTCTAACCATGGTAATGTGTGTGTTTGTGTGTGTGTATAGTTCTTACAGTAAATAACTAAGAAAAAAACCAGCATGCTTTACAGCATGAATGAACCTTAAAAACACTATGCTAAGTGAAAGAGCCAGGCACAAAAGGCCATATATTATATGATTCTATCTATGTGAAATGTACAGAATAGGTAAACCCATAGTAGATTAGTGGTTGCCAGGGACTGGGGAGAGGGGACAATGGGAAATAACTGCTAATAAACATGGGAATTTCTTTTTAGAGTGATGAAGTGTTCTGGAATTAGGTACTGGTGACTGTCGCACAACTTTTGAATGTGCTAATAACCACTGAATTGTATACTTAAAGGCTGAATTTTATGATACATTAATTATATCTCAGAAAAAATTTAAAGATAAATCAGTTCCACTTGGGGTATCATAAGAAAAAAAAACCCAGCATGCCAATAGAGAATGATTAAAGAATGTCTTTAAAAAATATTCAGTGACACTTGTTAAAGGTAGCAAGGCATACTTTATTCAGGACCATCTGGATGGGTGCAGGGACCACTGCAGTGGGATTTTACTGTGGGGAGAGAGATTGGGCTCCACTCTGAACAAAGCATGGGCAAGTGGGAATTCATAGCCAAGGAGCAGTGTGGGGTCAGTGGACGGAAAATTACTAACAGGAAGCATCAGGGGTCAGGGGCTTGGCTGAACTGGCCCAACAGGGTTGTTGCTGAAGGCAGGCCAGACTGTCATCACCTGGGGGTGATAGAGTAAATCTGACCAGATATTGAGGGTGATTATATATTGAGGGTTTGGGGTTGCTGGTTAAACTGATTTAGCAGGATTCTTGCTAAAACTAGTGTTTCGGAACTCAGGTTTGGCTGCTCACCACTCAAGAACCAATAATTCGAGAGGCAAGTGTCAGCAGAAAGAAAAGGTGCTTTAAGCAAAAAAGCTGGCAATCTGAGGAGAAGGCAGACTCCTGTCCAGAGACCAACTCCGAAGATTCTGCTCAGCCATGACAGTTTTTAAAGGGAAAAATGGGGGGAAGACTCTCAGTGAATCATTGAGGCAGGAGGTTGGGTTCTGTATTATTCCCCATTGAGTGCAGACTGGCTGACTCGCTCTTCAGATGTTATCTTGCCTACGGTGATCTGCCTGCACTATTCCTTAGGGGGCTGTTGAGGGTAGAGAGCTAGTCATTCTTTAACTACTTCATTCTTCACTCTTCTTTTTGTCTAGGAAAAGAATCAGCAGGTTAAACAAGACGTGGTATGCATTCAGGAGAGCATAAGTCAGGAGTTAGGTTAAATTGCCTAATGATCTCATTCCTATAATTAGGTTCTTTTAAGGTTAAAACGGGAACAGAAGTGGGTGAACAGGAAAGGGTCAAAAGAGCTGCTTTCACCAGGTTTTACAAGGAAGTTCACAGATAGGCCTAGGAGAAAGTTCAGGAGTGTGACGAAAGACTCTTTGTCAAATGTGAATTTAAAACTTTAAAAAGACAAATGACTAATAAACCTATAAAATGCAAATTAAAGTAATAAGATGGAATATGTGCTTATTTACTTGACAAAGATGGAAAGAAAATACAAATTTCCATCATTCGGTAGGTTGCAGTCTAATGGAGATTTTCATAATATGGTATTGTAGATTGTGTCCTTGTGATTCCATTTCTAGGAATTTATCTTGAAAAAATACTGTGTACCATTTAAAATAAAGTTGTAAGGTGGGAATTCCTTGGTGGTCTCGTGCTTAGGACTCCGCTCTTTCACTGCTGAGGGCCTGGGTTAAGGGAACTAAGATCCTGCAAGCCGAGCAGTGTGGCCAAAACAAAAAAAAAAAGAAAAGAAAAATAGTAGTAAAATACAGTAACAGCACAGGAAGATGTCACTACTGCTAGGGAGAAAAATTAGAATGTGTAATACATAAAGCAAAACAGACCAGTAGAAGTATACACACGAAAGGCTGAAGAGATAGGTACTTTGTAGTTTCTTGTACACCCTTATCTATATTTTGTTTAGCTGTATTTTCCAGATGTTCTTCACTTGAGGTATTTTTTTTTTTTTAAGTATTTATTTATTTATTCACTTATGGCTGTGTTGGGTCTTCGTTTCCGTGCGAGGGCTCTCTCCAGTTGTGGCAAGCGGGGGCCACTCCTCATCGCGGTGCGCGGGCCTCTCACTATCGCGGCCTCTCCTGCTGCGGAGCACAGGCTCCAGACGCGCAGACTCAGTAATTGTGGCTCACGGGCCCAGCCGCTCCGCGGCACGTGGGACCCTCCCAGACCAGGGCTCGAACCCGTGTCCCCTGCACTAGCAGGCAGACTCTCAACCACTGCGCCACCAGGGAAGCCCAAGAGGTATCTTTTATAATCAGAAAATAATAGAAAAGTTATTTAATATAATACAGTTTCAAATTGGTGGCGCTTTTGGGGGTGTTTTGTTTGGTGGGCACAATAACGGAACTGAGATTAGAAGTTTCTTCTCCTGTTTCAAGACTAGAGATGCAGGGGAGATGAATTGAAAGTCCTCAAAAGTTCCAAAGCCAGATTCTCACCCTCTAGTTGCCCATATGAGTGGTGTATGTAGTTTCAGAATCTAATTGATTAATTGGTAGTTTTATAACATAGACTGTACTATGGTATATTCACTCAAAGAATTTTTCTCTTCAAATCAGGTATTTTGGGCTTTACAACCAGGATCGTACTGAGTGGAGTTCTTTCTGATTCTTGACTTGAATTCTGTTTCCCAGATGTAACAATTTTCTTCTCCCAATTTCCTAGACAGAATCATGAATAAACTGGAGGACAAGCAGGACCAGATGATACCATGAAGAGAAGTTTACAGGCCCTCTATTGCCAACTGTTAAGTAAGTTGATGTCACATTTCTTCTTTCCTAGAATAGATCAATGTTATTGTTTGCCCAGTGCCAGAAACTTACACACCTTCTGGAGGAAGACCAGGGTTTGGTCAGTGAAGGACAGTACATTTTCCCTCTGCTTCATCTAGGTACTTGAAGTATCAAGCATTAAGTCATTCTATTGCCTTGGGCATCAGTTACTGTACATAATTACTGTAGACTTCGTTATGATAATTCTAAATTGGCATGTTAAGCACAATTTGAAGATGAGTGTCAAAAACGTTATTACTCTTGGTTTTGTGGCAGAATAAAGGGGGTTCCAGTATGATCCCCTCTGGGCTCCTCATGAAGAGGGAATGGTAGGCTGTGGGATTTAGTCACATAGAACCTATTACCATTCAGTGACTGTACAGCCTTTGACTTGGAATGTTTTGCATAGTTATGCGTGTTCTTAGATAATGAGTGGTGAAAATGTGGTTTGTTTAGGTTTGGTGGTAGAATGAAGTGTTCGATCCTGATCTTCTCTGCAGGTTGTTCATGTGTTTTGTGTATTGTGCCACAAAGTGCCAGTTGCCATATAGGGAATGTGTAGTCTTTGGGATTGGATTGTCACTGAATGAATGTAAAATCCAATACCAGTTGGCAGGTTTGATATTCAGATTGACACATTTGGGACAACAGACATTGCTCACTCTGGGTCAAACCAAAGGCATTGAGTTGGGAAAACTTGAAATTCACTGTGCTTGTCTAATTCTTGCTGAGGTAAATAGAGGACCTATCTTTCCTAGGCTGAGTGGCTCCTTGTTAACTTTTGCCAAGGAAATAACGTGAAAAGAGATTGAGATGCAAATCACCAGTCAGCCCTTAGAATTTAGCAATTCAGGTTATGTTGTGCCCCCAGTGCAAAGCACTTTATCTACAGACAGCATTCTGGTTGGGTGCTTTAATTGACTCATTTTTGCTATTGAATTCTAATCCCTGAAACACAGATCACGTCAGTCTGATTTCAGCCTGATGGAACATCGCCAAGAGTTATAGGGACTCTCTCATGTGCTTTCTTCATGTATTCTATAGGGTTTGTTGCCTTTTTTTTTTTTTTTAATGATAAGCTTGCTTGTTAGAGAAAAGGCTTTACGGATTGAAGAAGCAGTGTCATCAAGGAATGATTAATTCTGCCTTGATGGGAGAGGGAACATTTGAAGGATAAATAGGATTTTACACACACACACACACACACACACACACACACACACACACACACACACTCAAGAAGGCAAGGCAGGTTTTACAGGCAAAAGAAACAAGAAACGAAAAAGAGCATAGTAGATTTAGAAGGCAGCAGAATGTTTGTTTAATTCACCTGTGCTGATTGTATGCCCCAGAGTGTGCATTATGTTATAAGGTCATATATTATCTGAAAGGCATCAGAGAAGTATTCTATGGTTTAGAGTCCAGTCTTATTCTATAACAAGTACCCATCCTCCCAGGTCCAACATATTGGAAAGCTGAAGGGATTTTCCTCAAACACTATCTGGATAGCTGCAGAAACTAACCTTGTCTTAACACTTTCATTGTTTGCAAGCTTGCCTAGAAACGCAAGCAACCCAGATTAGGAGGTAGGTAGTGGCCTTCAATAAACCACGCTGATTACTAGGTAGCTGATTGTGGGCTGGAGCCCAGCTTTGTACACAGCTGAAAGGGTGAAGCACTTGGGCAATAGATCAATTAGTCTGACTTCAGAGAATGGTTTTCGTAAGTTCATCTGAGATGACAGGCTGTTATTTATAGCATTTTTTTCATGAGATGAGTTAGATATTTAGTAAAGTCCTAGGTAACTTAAACTCTGGCATATATACACAAACAATATCATATATGTCATTGGTCAGCCAATTGTTCACTTATGCCTGGATTAACATTGTCCGCAAACAAAATGGTTTTTCAGTGTCTAAAACTGACTTGAGAACTATAGAGTCAACATAAACTTATTATGTTACTTTATGTGACTCAGCAAACTGATGTTTTTAATTTGGAAGGGTTACAGAGTGTTCTGGTTATTTTTTGTTGCATAACAAATCAGCCCAAAACTTTGTAGCTTAAAACAACAATAATCATTTATTTTGCTCATGAATCTGCAATTTGGTCAGGGGTTGGCAGACTGTGTTCCACAGTGGCTGGGATCTGGGCTGGAATAACTCCAAGAGCTGGGGCTTTTTTCCCTCAGGCCTTTTCACAGGACAAAGTGGGGCTTCCTCACAGCAATAGTGGCCTCAGAGTGGTCAGACTTTATACATGGCACCTCATGGCTTTAAGGCCTGGGCAAAACCTACAAGCTTCTTAAGAATTAGGCTTGGAAATCCCAGAACAATACTTCAGCCACATCATATTGGCGGAAGAAGTCACTAAGACCAACCCTGACCCAAGGGGAGAGGGATTGGACTCCACCTCTCAAAGGCAAGAGTAGTAGAAATTTGTAATCATCTTTAGTCTACCAGGGAATATCTGTTTAACAAGAAAAAAAGTCAAACACTTCCTAGTGGACATGAGCCAGTCCATGAGGCTCATCAGAGAAACTCCTCCCCCTGGAGTGCCCATTGTGTTCCCAGACCTCTGCTGATCAGTTCACGTGCACCATCTCACTCACTCCAGAGGTAAAAGCACCAATATGAAGAAGTGTTAGCAGTGAGTGAGTTAAGGACGGGCCGAGGGTGACCAGGTGGTAAGTGATGAGGTTGGAATTCACAGCCGGGTCTCTCGGACCTCTTTGTTCATGTCCATTTTTTTATCCTGCCTGGTGTCTCCACCACACACAGAAAAAATGAGCAGTGCGGCCCCTATGGCTAGACAGGGGTGGTTCTAACCCATGATGGGCAAAGTTTGCATCCTATTAGTGATGTCAGGTAAGGCTGAAAAAAAAATCCAAGCTCTCTCTGGGTCAGTACGTCACAATCACCAGTCATTGAGGCTTATGTGTGCTTGAGGGATGCAGTCTTCGGCAGGCAGGGCAATTGAGGGTTTAATATTTTGCTTTTATTACAACTGACTGTCTCTGCCTTTATTTTATTTCTTGGGCTTCATCCCACAGTGCAATACTGAGTATTTCATCCTGCCAGCTTTAGCCCTTTGGGAAGGTTTAACACATTTTAAACAATACCTTGGAATGACTAAGAGCTTGAGGATGAAGGTGGTGATGAGAACCTTCGTGATTATGTAAAAAACAAATGCTGCATTCATTTTTCCTTTTTAGACCTAAGTAATAAAGTAGGTGTGAAGCTAGTGCCAGGAATACCTGGGCTTTTGAGCTGCCAACCAGGGTTCAAATCCTATCCCTACCACTTAGTAGGTAGTTTATGTTAGGTAAGTTACTTAATCTCCATGTGCCTCATATATAAAATGGGATATGACCACCATGGTATATAGAACTACAGTAAATGCCTGTTCCCTTATTGGGCCTTCCTGTCTGCAAGAGAAGGATACAGCCTCTCTAGGAGCTCTACTGTAACTAACATTTGGTTCACAAAACATTTTTACAGAATTTTTTTTGAATTTTATTTTTTTATATAGCAGGTTCTTATTAGTTATCTATTTTATACATATTAGTATCTATATTGTCAATCCCAATCTCCCAATTCATCCCACCATCACCACCACCCCCCACCTGCTTTCCCCCCTTGGTGTACATACGTTTGTTCTCTACATCTGTGTCTCTACTTCTGCCTTGCAAACCGGTTCATCTGCACCATTTTTCTAGATTCCACATATATGCATTAATATATGATATTTGTTTTACTCTTTCTGACTTACTTCACTCTGTATGACAGTCTCTAGGTCCATCCACGTCTCTACAAATAACCCAATTTCGTTCCTTTTTATGACTGAGTAATATTCCATTGTATATATGTACCACATCTTCTTTATCCATTCGTCTGTCAATGACATTTTTACAGAATTTGATCCTTACAAACCTTATTAGGCAAGCAGGACATTAATTATCATTGATCTCATTCTACAGAGGAGGGAGTTGACACGATCAAGGCTGCCTTTCCCAGGCCATGTCACATTTTGTTTAAAAAGTAATAATGGAAAATAAGGAGCATCATTATAAATGCTGAAGAACGTGACATTACTGGAGAGGCGCTGAGTCCTGAGTTGACAGATTTGGTCTTTGCCTGGGTGCTGTGTACTGGAAATTTGTTGCGTTACTTCATTTTTAAGAAGACCAAGACAATCCTTTTGAGCTCATGAAAATAATTTTTATATACCAATATCTATTTAAGTCAAAGTTGTTTGGATACTTACTCAGAGTTAAGGAGCAATTAGTTCCTTAACAATTAGCAATTAGTTGTTTAGTAAGTTAAGCATTTGCTCTACACCCAGGCATCTGTATTCTTAATTCGTACTCTGTATTATTGGTACATCTTGCTTGTTCTTGCATCCTCGGAATATACTGAACTGTGTTGACCATACAAAAAGTAATCCTTTGCTCAATCCAGAGAACTGTTCACGGGTCCCTGTTACTCAGAAAGTGGACGAGAAAGAACTCCTGCTGTAGATTTGGGCCCCTAACCTGTAGAATTTAGAAGGTAAAAGATATCACCTTTTTTGCCCTCTTTACCTGGCCCATGGGGATTGCAACTGTCGCAGACTTGAATTATGCACACACCCCCCAAAATGCATATTACTCAACTCTCTAGACTCTTTCAGGCATAATGAGAAGCTGGTTGAGAATGGAGTTCATTTCTAATGGGATGATCTGCATCTCATCTGACCTCTGGAACTGGGCAGAAGCCCCTAAAAATCCTTTACAGTGAGCAAAATGTCTTTGGTGCTTTTTTAGCTCTAACTAGCACTTTTTGCCAACCAGCTACCCAGTGACTTTATTCGTCCCTCCAGTCACTTCTTAAACTAGAAATATCCACATAGTAATATCTTCCACAGGGGATTAACATTTTCCCTCTCTTTTTCCTACATGCTTATCCTTATCCCATAGTAGACCCAGAGTCCCACCATGGTACCTACCCAGACCAGTTGCCCTACTCTGGTCTGTGATCTGAAGTTCTCATGTATTCATTAAGGTAGAAAGCAATCTGACTAAATTAATTAATGCCAAGGTGTGCTTCGTTGGCTAGGGAGCGTCTCCATACCTTTCAGGGATATTTGCATTTTTAAAGAAATTAACTTTACCTTCTCAAGGCAAATGCTGTGTTGGTGTCATTTTAAACCATATTGAGTATAGCAGTTTAAACAGATAAGTTTCCCAGGGCCTGTCCATTTCTCTGGATCTCCTTGAGTCAATGGTCTTTGAATCTTCATTCCTCTTTCTGGCTTATCTCTTGCCTCTTTGGCCAACTTAAACCAGAAATGATCTTATTATGCCTTATTTATACCCTTATCATCACCATCCTCCTGGATTTCCATCCCTGAATACCTAAAGTCATCTCAATTTGTTCTCTGTTCCAACCTGGATGCAGTTGGATACCAGCTCCCATGGACTCTAACTTGTGAATACATTTCTCTGCATCCACATTGTCTCTGTTTAGTGAAGGGCTTCCTGTGGTCTTGCCTGAACCCTTTTAATAGTTTTCCTTCTTGCTGCCCTAATCTCAGGCCTCCTCCTTCTAATTCACCCTAACATTGCCACAGAATAGCAGCTTGTCCTCTGCTGATGATCTTTCAATGGCTTTGCATTACCAGGAACAACAGTTCTCCTAGTGTGGTCCAAGAACCTCTCGGGATCCCGGAGACCTTTTCAGGAAGTCTGTGAGGCTCTCCTTTTCCAACTACATTATCTTTTTTTTTTTTAAATACTTTTTTTAAAGTATTTTTTTAAATTAATTTATTTATTTATTTTGATTTTTGGCTGTGTTGGGTCTTCGTTGCTGCAGGCGGGCTTTCTCTAGTTGCGGCGAGTGGGGGCTACTCTTCGTTGTGGTGCACAGGCTTCTTATTGCAATGGTTTCTCTTGCTGCAGAGCACAGGCTCTAGGCGTGCGGGCTGCAGTAGTTGTGGCACGCGGGCTTAGTTGCTCCGCAGCATGTGGGATCTTCCCGGACCAGGACTCGAACCTGTGTCCCCTGAATTAGCAGGCGGATTCTTAACCACTGTGCCACCAGGGAAGTCCCAACTGCATTATCTTTATGGTTTATAGTCTTCAACTATATTGCAACAGATTGAATGCAGAAGCTGATGTGAAATCCAGCTAGCTGTCTTTCATAAGCCAGATATTAAGGAGATTTACAAAAATTAAAACAATGGCACCCTTCTCACTATTTTTTTTGTTTGTTTTAGAAATTATGGTTATATTTTATTTAAAATGTTATTTGTTAACATGTAATGAGTTTATTGTTATTTTAATGGATTAATGTTTTTGTTTCTCAGCTTTAATTTTTAGTATAGTAAATATTAGTAGATATAACCCATATAAACAAAGCCTCTTTGTGGTTCTCAATTTTTAAGAGTATAAAGAGGTCGTGAGACCAAAATATTTGAGAACCACTGTCTTCATGGTTTGTTTTTCCTGAGAAGTGAGAGGAAGTTTTCCCTGAAATTAAGGAGGGAGAGGTGGTATGAATCATAACTGACATGAAATTTATGTCCAAACAAGAACTAAATCCAGAAATGTAATCTCTTTTCAATGTTACAGGCAGTTATAAAGATATTGCATTATGTTTGCATATGAAATGAAGAATTTTCATTTCCTCCACAGCCATTGAAGGTGCTTCCCTCTCTCACTGAAGGTGCCTGGCTATAACCTCCATGTGGAGTGACACTGGCAGCCGCAGTTAAGAGCTCAGATTCTGGATTAAGACTACTTGGGTTCAAATCCTGGTTTGCCACGAATTCTTATCTAAATGATTTTCACCTCTTTCCATACAAAACATGCCAACTGAGTGTGCCTCCACTGCCAAACAGCTGTTGGACTGTCTGTCCTCCACCCCTTGCAAATCTATCACTCTGGAGGCCATGAAAGTAAAAGAGCATGCTCCATTTAGTAGCAGAGAGCAAAGTGCTACCACCAGTGGCTATAATAATGGTAATGACATGTTTGGTCTCCAGTCAGCACTATGGAAATGGGAGGCATCCATTTCATCCACACTGCAATTCAGTATTTTAGACTGGATTACTCTGATTGGCTTTCATCGGAGTTTCTCAAACCTGGATGTACATTAGAATCACTTGGAGAGCTTTTAACAAATCCCCTTGTCCAGACCCACCCCAGATCAATTAGAATCTTTGGAAGAGGGGGTGGGGAGCATGGGGCCTGGGCATCAGGTGATTCTAATGTGCAAGCAGGGTTGAGAATCACTGGCTTATAGCAGTGATAACCATGCAACAGAATCACCTGAAAGGCTTGTTTAAATACAGATTGCTGGGCACTATGCCTGGAATTTCTGATTCAGTAGATCTGGGATGGGGACGATAATTTGTATTTCGAAATTTTCAGTGATGCTAAAGCTTTGGTCCAGGGACCACACTTTGAGAATCACTGTCTTAGACTAAAGAAGGGCTATCCTGGAGCCAAAGATGCTTTCAGCTTCCCTGCATCACTTGAGCTGCCTAGTGGTGAAATGGATCTTGGAACAAAATCAGGGTCAGTTGGGAAGGAAGAGGAGGAGAAAAGATGTCAGGAAGAGAACCAGCAGAATCACAGTGTTGTAGGGTTAGGAACTGTAAGAACTTGAAGTTTCAGTTACTCCTCAGGATACACTGGAAGTTAGTTTTTACTCTGTTTTAAGAAAGGGCACAAGGAACGGACTAGCTAAGGTTATAAAGCAAAGACAAAACACAAGAGTAGCACTTGGCTCTGACTCTTCACTGCAGTGGGCCCATTTTAGAACGTGATTTTATAAGACTATTTCTTCCTCATTTCATGCTAAATAGTTCTTTTGCAAATCAAGAATTTGAGGCTGGATTTTTTTTATTATGCAAAAATCTGCAAATGTTCTCTTAGGGAGAACAGGTCTCTTTGGTTCTGAAGGTTAAGTCATTCACACAGAAAAATTGAGGAGGTAACACTTTGAAGTGTGACATTAACCCAGGAAGTCTGAGCATACTGGGCCCGTAAAGGTGTCATGTTGATTTAATGTCTTTCACATTTTAAGTTGTGATTTTTAAATTTGCATTAAGTCAACAACTCTCTTATGCAGAATAACCAAACATTAGTAAGGCATTCTCATTGTAAGCAATGTCAGTGAAGACTGAGGAATAAAATATTTTAAAGAAACTCAATTTTATGACTTTCGAGTGTATTCCATTACATAGTTAGCAGGAACGTAGGTGAGGGAAGTCATGCTCACACATAGAGCTGTTGACTTATGCAAATTTAAATGTTAACTCTTAATGAGTAAATGCAGTTTTCTATATGAAAGTAGTTTTGCTTAAACATACGGTGGGAGAGAGCATAGAATTTGGATTTAAAGAATGTGCTTTGAGCTCTCACGTCTTCTCTTAGTAGTTATGTGACTTTGCACAGAATAGGTAACCTCCCAGAGCTGCCTCATTTTCCTTAACTGCAATACACAGATGATGAGTATATCTACCTTGAGGATTGTTGTGAGAGTTAAATGATCAGGGTATAAAAACATTTTATAAGTTGTAAAATGCCTTCCAAACATGGGTTATTGTTTTACTACTGTCCTTAAATAACTTAAGTATTTCTTTTGTTGTTAAATTATACTATTGTTTAGTAAATCTCATTTAAAAATTTTAAAAAGGAAATGTGCAAGACAGTCCAGCATGTCCCCACCCAGCTTCCAATTTAATAGAACACTCATTAGTGCATGTAAAACTCAATGGGGGCTATTCTAACAAAGGGTTTTCTGGCTTATCAGGATCTGATAAAAATTCTGGAAAATTGTTCTAAATGAGAGAAGTTGGAGCAGAATTTTTTAAATGAAAAAAAGGGATTTTTTTCCCAGCAGATTCATGTTGGCTTGTAATAAATCTTCAGTGGACGTTTTCTGAACAGTTTAATCATTGCCTTTACAAATGTGATGGACACTGGAGATTCTTTAGGCTAGAATCCAAGAAGCTCCCAAAACCTAAGCCACATTGCCTTTGCCAGCTCTCCTTTCGTGTCTCCCTCTCCTGTTCACCCATTTCCCCTTCCTTTCCTTTGGTTCATCTCCATCACCAGGCTTTCTCTTCTCTTTGCTCTTCCCCTTCAGAAGTTTCTGAAATTTTCTCCTGCAGGGCATAAATCCTTTGTCTGCTGCAGGTGTCCTGACAGCTCCTCAAAAGTGAGTTTCTTGTCTTTGATCTGGCTGCACCAGCATATCACTCAGGATATCAGGGTGCCCTGTGAGCTGTGGCCAGTCATATTACTCCGCACCCCCCCCAGCATCTTCATCAGTTTCCCCATCTATAAAAAGCTCCCTATGGCTGCCGTATCAAATTAGCACAAACTTGGTGCCTTAAGACAATAGAACTTTTTTTCTCTCACAGTTATGGGGGCCAGAAGTCTGAAATCAAGGTGTCAGCAGAGGTACACTGCCCTCAAAGGCTCCAAGGGAGAATCTTTCCTTGACTCTTCCATTCTGGTGGTTCCAAGATGTTCCTTGGTTCATGGCTGCATCACTCCAAATTCTGCCTTTGTCTTCACATGGCTTTCCCTCTTATCCCTGTGTCTCTCCTGTGTGTGTCTCTTGTAAGGACACTTGTCATTGGATTTAGGGCCCACTTGGATCCAGCATGATCTCATCTCAAATATGCTTAACTTCATTACATGTGCAAAAATACTTTTTCCAAATAAGGTCTCATTAACAGGTTTCTGGGTTAGGGCATAGATAGAACTTTTGAGGGACCACCCCTCAACCAACTAGAGCACAATATTGCTGTACTTCATTGAGTTGGAAATATAAGTATATTGAGCACTTAGCACAGTGCCCAGTTCAGAATATGTGCTCAGGAAGTGGTGGGTGTAGGTTGAGGAGCAGGGTATGAGGAAATGGAACTAGTGAGCTTATGAGTTTATACAGCGTTTTGGAGATGTTTTCCATAAAGTGAGGGCAAGAGAGGGCTGTAGCTAGTGGTGGTTAGAAGGCTAAGTGTTTAAAAAACAAAAGCAAAAACAAACAAACAAAAACAGTGAATTGAGCTGATGTAAAAGTTCCCAGGAAAGGTTTGCAGAAACTGAGTGCTGTAGGGCTATGAGCTTCGGGGGATGTGAGATGCACGCTGAGGGTGAGCCCCTAGGGCAGGAGCAGCTCTAGCCGTGATTCCCGTGCTGTATATAGTTGGTGCACAAGCTATGTTTCCTGACCTTGCCAATGAATGCCAGTGCTGGGTACATAATTGTGCTGTGTTTGATGAAAAGAGGCAAGAATTAGATTCCCCTGAACTGTGATGAGTGAGTCTGGTTAACACTGAGCATAAGGGCTTTAATGATTTCCCTGAGATGTTCTCTCAAAGTCAGACAACTGTCTCCCCACAGGGCAGAGCCCAGGCTCTGTGCTGGCAGCTGTGGGTCTGCTAATTATAAGGTGGCTCAGGAGAGAGCTCAGAGCCCTCTGAGATGAAAAGATGCTACAGTTTACTTTAAAATTCCTTGGTTAGATGAAGAAATGAGAGCATACCCACTTTCCCCAAAAGCCAGAGTCCTTGAGTCACCTAGATGGGGGACCAGTATCGTGCCCCAAGTGCCTGCTAGGTCATGCCCCGGCATCCCGGGTTGCAGTGGGAGATGATGGGAAGGGAGGGTTGGAAGCTCTAGAGTGGGGCACTGGAACAGAGATGGTGATAATTAATAATATAATGTCCTGGAGGCCATTATGAGGCCTGGACAGCCTCCAAGGTTGGGGGAGTGCCAGCCTGAAAGAAGCCCAAGTGGCTGGGCAGCTTTCTTGTCTGAACACCTGAGGTCTCATCTAAGCAGCACTCACAAAAGGAGGCTCAGACAAATATAGTCACAGTATGTCTTTGATATGTTATTGTTATTCTGACCTGTGGTAACTACAAAATAATTGAGCTAAGAAATAAAGCATACTATTTATTTAAATAGCTTAGCCATAGAAATTCCGTAGGGAAAAAATGTCCCATATTTCACCCAAAAAGTTGGTCTCATATTGTTAGGACATTCAGTTTCTCTTTTGGCAAGTGTCTTTGGTCAGGCTCCCTGGAAGCAGACCTTGACTCCTAAGAAGTGACTTGTTGGGAAACATTCCCAGGAAACCAACAGGGACATAGGGAGTGGGCCTGGAAAGGGAAGGAGGCCCCGCCAGGGTGCCGTATCCAACAAAGCCCCACAGAGGCTGGCTTGGGCTTAGTTTCTCCTGTGAACTCTGGTAAGAGGGCAGGTCACACCTTGGCCTTGTCTCCATCATGAGTGACAGAGCTGGAGCATCCTATTCCCCTATCTGTGGGTCAGTGCATGTGCCAGGCGCCGTTTAAGCACTTTAAATTAATGACATGCATGTTATCACATTTAATACACTGAGACACACAAAGCATTTGGAACAGAGCTGTAAATTTTGGATTGTTATTATTTCACCACCATTATCACCCCTTCCCCTACTCCTCCAGTTTCTCCGGAGTTAAAGTAAAACCTTATCTCTCTTTTATCTCTAGGACCTTGTTCTCATTCTTATGCACCATATTACAAATGCAAACTATTACATATCTGTCCTTTCCCCTACGAGTCCTCTTGCTAAGTCTCCTTCTTTGAGAACCTGTCTGGAGTCCCAGCTGAGGGCTGGAGGTGACCAGCGAAGGGCTGGTGATGAAGGTGTCTGTGGTTAGAGGTGTAATTGAAATCCCCCCGGATGTGGCCCCCTGGGCTTCTCCTGTGCATTATTAAATTGGAATGATAAATGAGTGGGACCAGGTATTTTTTTTTTTTTTTTTTTGGGACCAGGTATTTTAATCTTTCCCTGGAGATGTGGCTCTTACACATGTGGTCTCCTTGGGAATGTTTTCTCATAGGTGGAACTTTAGCAAGAGTCATTGCCAGTCTGAGGATCCAGATTTCCCCAATCAATGGATGCTTCAAAAATGTAAAGTTCTAAAAGCTAGGAAATTATTTATAGACTTCTGAGAGAATTGTATTATAATTATAAAGGAAGGAGGGCAGTCTTTATGCAGAACGTCTAATTGTTCTTGTGAGGAAGCTGATCCAGGTTTTAGAGAAAAACATTTGTGTGTGTACACCAGGGAATTTAGAAGTTTACCTTCTGATGCTACATGAAAATGAGTTGGCTTGATACCAAATAAATTTCATTTTCTTTAAAAAAAAAGGAGGAGGAGAGGAAGAGAAAGAGGAGGCATCCGATAAACAATTGCTAAATCTAGAAAGAGATTAGCAGTCAGGATGTTTCCACTTGCTTCCTTTTTCTTCCATTTTCCACAAGATTTTATTCCCTGGAATATATGGAAGAGTCATAAAAGCATATACTTTCAGAGCTGAATGGAAGATCCTTTAGTAATTGTCACCCCATTTGACAGATGAAGCAGTGGATGCCATCTTGAGAGGATAAGTAACTTGTCCAAGATGCAAGTCTGGTTGATGTGAGGGCAGAGGCTCAAACATGGGTCCACGTAGCCAGGTGCAGTGCTCACTCCAGGCTCTCCTTCCACCACCATCCACCTTGCCTTGTGCTCCAGTCACACTGATTTTCTCTTCCTTCCTCAAGTATTCCAACAACCTGGCGTGACTGGCTCCCTGCTGCTTGGAGCGTGGCCCCCCTGACCTCCTCCCAGCAGCTTCCTCTCCACCCAGGTTCTCTCCATCAGGTTACCCTGGTTTAAGTCTTGCATAGCACATGGAGCCATCTGACATTTTCTTTGCCTTTTTTCTTTGCATTGCCTACATCTCCCCTTGGAATGTCAGCTACAAGCCAACATGCTGTATTCCCAGCATTGAACAGTGCCCAGCTCATGAAAGTCCCCCAACAAAAATGGCATTAAAACAGAATGAACCGGACAGAGGACCAATGGGCAGGTTTCTTGGGTGGTTCATATTGTCAGGTGAGACTCATGTTGAAAGGGGGTGGAGTTATGGTCTAGATTAGTACTGTCTGATAGACATAGAGAACGTAAGTCACAATTTTATATTTTCCAGTAGCCACATTAGAAAAAGTGGGAAAAAATAGGTGAAATTAATTTTAGTAATGTATTTTATTTAACCCAGTATATCTAAAATATTATTTCAACATGTAATCAATATTTTATAAATTATTAGTGAAGTATTTTGCTTGCTTTCTTTCATACTGGGTCTTTGAAACCCCATATATAATTTGCACTTACAGCGCATCTCAATTTGGACACTGAATTTTCATCAGAAATACTTGATTGGCATTTAGATATCATAAAATATATAGTTGAAAAATTAGATTCACATACTTGAAAACTTTTCTAACAATTGAATTTGTTATCAGTTTTTAAATTTAGTTAAAAATGAATAAAACTTTAAAATTCAGGTCCTCAGTCACTAGCAACATTTCAAGCACACAGTGCTGCACGTGGCTCATGGCTGCATGAGTCTGTATTGGTGACATCTGGCTGTTGGTTTTGAAGTTACTCTGCCCTTCCTGCACTCCATCAGCCCCGTGGTACGGAGCCTGGTGGGTGGGGCCCACTGAGGCAGAACACCAGGGCCTTGCTCCAGGATAAATGACTGTGCCTCTAGCCCATCAGTCTCTGGCCATCATGTTAAGAGATAGGAGTTGGTAAATCCCTTTAAGTAAAGTTGTTTTATTTTGAGTTGTTCCAGAAGAAGGGCAAGGTCAGGGGATTCTCACACTGCCCACAGAGAACGTGTAGTACAGGGTTGAACACAAAGCACACATGTGAGCCTCTCTCGAAGTGGGTAGCATCAGGCTCTTGGAGCCCCTCGGGGCTTAGAAAACAGAGAACATCACATAAAGCAGAGGGCGTGACTCTTGAGCAGCCCTGCTTGGGTAGCTGTGACAGTGAGCCATGGAAACATTGAGAGTTTATCTGTCTAGGAAGGCTTCTTTCCTCAGATCCTCCGCAAGGCCCTGAACTAATGAGCATCCCTCCTCCAAAGCATGTTTTGAGATCCGCAGCCCCTCTGTATCCATCTCTTCCTGACCTCTGCTGCAATCCTGGCCTGGCAGCCCTGCGTCTCCCTCAGTTCCCAGGGAGCTTAATGATGCAGGGGCAGACGAGTTATTTCTCACAGCTTTCCTACACTTGTCCAGGAGGCCTGGGTATCATGCCGTGAGCTGATTCCACACCAGCAACCCCAAAGGAAACTTTCATGGTGCATGCATCCCTTGGGAGAACAAGGGTCATCAGATGTCACAGGCTTCTGTCATGGCTCTGGGTTAATTACTAAATGGCTGTTCTTCTCTGCTAAGAACATTAGCAGAGGAACTCTAATTGAGATATCCAGAGCACAGATGGCCAGATAGGCAAGGGGCCTGATGAGCAGACAAAGGCTAAAGTTTGTCTTGAGGAAAACTATCTCACATAAATTCTTAAATCACAAACAATTTGCAGGTAGAGCTCTTTCCAAATGAATGAGCTATCAAGAATGGAATTTTTACAAGACATCCCTACTTTAAATCCCTCTCTACAACCCCTGGGTAGATCATTTGGTATCCTTCTGTTTTCATTATCTTTCAACTCACTTTCATAAAGAACCTACTATGTATTTCACTCCTAGGCATTGTGCTAGGCACTGGGAGTGAAAATATGTGAGCCCTTCTCTCCACAAACTCCAGGCTAGTGGAGAGGGCGGCTTCACACAGAGAACTGGAGTACAAAAGTGGTTCATCATGACTCCTTATCAGACAGAGCACCTGCTGCACGTATGGCTCTGGGGAAAATTCTGGGGCTACAAAGAGATATAAGGCATAATCTACTCTCCAGAAGCTTATAGTATAATCAAGAAGACAGGTATAGAAGATAAAAAGAAAATAGTATGTTTTAGAATGTAAGAAGAAGCCACAGGTCAAGCCATGTTCTTAAGTCCAACTTAATAGTAATAAAGATGATGTTTTGATTCAACTTCTGACTCCTCTGTGTATGTTTTAATGGGTTCCCAACTTGGAGCAAGGCAGTGATTAGTCCCTAAAACCAGCACTACAACCAAAGGTGACTAATGAAAACAAGCCATTTATACTTCACAAAGAGTTTTCTCATCTGATATGCCTTTCATCATCTTGACAACCCTGTTGATGGGCATCATTTTTATCACCATGTTACTACAAATAAAATGGAAACCCAAAGAAGCTAAGTGTTGTGGTCAAGATCCTACAAGGAACTTGGACCCAGGTCTTCATACACCAAAATCTTTACCCACAGTCTCCCATATTTTATCTAAATCACAGTCCTTGTACTGGGAATACCATACAACCCACTGAGGACAGTTGTGCCATCTGATTGTATGTTTCTTCTTGGAGTTTTTCAACTTCAGACGATGAACTCCTCCAACCTTTCCCTTGCAATATGCCTCATTTTGTTTTAAAAGCTTTGGTGGTTGGTCTTTTTGTCATCCCCACCCCCTGCCCCTAGTCTGTTTAAAGAAATAAAACAAACAGTAATAGGATAAGGATATTAGCTCCCAAGTTGGCTGGGTAAGATTTGGGAAAAGGATGGAGGCAGTGGGTCATTCCTTTTATAAGCTGGTGAATCTGGAGTTCATTTAGCCTAATTATTTCTTAGTTAGCAAGCTCTGGTTGTGCCATCCTTATGGCTGTATTTTTAGAAGTCTTAGATTATTATAGCAACTGTGAAAAAGAATGGGAAAAGAAATCTGGCTCCCAGTATACATCTGCTTAATTGTTTCTTGAATTAGATTTGTCTTCATCCAGCCCTCAAAGGATACTGCAACCATCCTTGTGCGGTTGCTGATGGGGCTACCAGCTGATGAGAGGTGTTTCAGGGCGCTGCAGGTCCTCCTCCTCATCCAGTTGTTTATTCTGGGTACCAGATGGACCTGGGAGGGTCAAGGTGGAAAAGGCCAAATAGGAAGCGTGCATAACTGTGACATGACATCTCCCTCGTGGTGCCAAGTGAAACATTAACAATTTGTGTTGAGTATGATATTCTAGTCATGGCATTTAAGCCTCGTTCAAGCTGATGTGATAAGAGGAAGAGATTGTAATGGGACAGCCCCACTGTGCACTGGAGAGTGACAAGGGATTCAGGAAGTAAATAAATACGGTAAATTATTGGACTGCATCAGAGCAGCTGAGGGCAGGGAATGTTAGCCCTTAAACGGTTTCTCTCACATATTGTTAATTACAGAAAAGCTTTGAAGGAGCTGCAGAGGAAAAACCAGAGTAGGGAATACTCTGAGCATGAAGGATGTGAACTGACGCTTTACTGCCACCTCCTGCATCCTACAGCAGCCATCGCTCCCCCACCTGCCCTGCTGCTGTCCCAGGGGCTCACTTGCGGTCTCCTCGCCCACCGAGCTCCCATCAGCATCTCCCCCTAGGGAACTGGATTCTGTTTTCCATAAGTCCTCGGCACTGAGGGCCTGCCCCAACAGACTGGTCACCCAGCACTGTGACAGGGAAGTCGACTTGGCCTGGATTCTCTGGGTGTTCCTAAACTCCACAGCTGAGCTCTCATGGCCTGTCCAGGGTAAGGTCAGATATGACACATCCGTTGGACTTCCCATGTTGTCAACAGCAACGCTGTCTCTAGCTGCTCGGTTTTCTCCAGCTCCTCCTCCTGCCAAGTCTTGACTCTTCTTTCACATTCTCACTGGTTCATTGCTGAGGGGCTACCGTGCCTTACTGCCAAGCCCATCCAACATAGTTTATTTTCCTTCAGCATTTACAGTATTTCAAGAGAAAAAAATGCAGGATATGTTTGTGGGACCAGTGAAATAATCTATTTTGCCTTTTGTTTCCCCAGAAGAAGGATGATACAGTCCAGTGAGGAGAAGGGAGATGATAAAAATATTTTGAAGAAGCTTAGAATCCCAGAGTAATAAAGAATGAAGAAATGCAGATAACAGAGTACAAGGAATTAGAAAAGCGGTCATAGTTGAGTCCGGAGTTGCTATGAAGATATGAAATGAGATCAGGGTGGTGGAAGGCTAGGGAAAGAGATGAAAAAGAGGAAGAAAAACGGGAGACGGAAATTTAAGAGCTGAGAGGATGGAGAAATGTTTTAAGCAACCCCTAATCCCGTAATGTAATTATAGTCATTACATTATGACTGTAATTACAGTCATAATCATGTGGACAGTTTAAATTCATTATATTTTATTTGCTATTTAATACAATTTTCATAATAGAGTAAAAGTCCCCAAAAGCCCAGCATATGGAACTGTAAAAATCCCATTGATTTGCAAATACCTTGCAAAATCCTGTTGTTTAGCTATTAAGGCTGTCTACTAACTGCACAAGTGGATTGTTGGGGTGAATTTCAACAGGGGTTTGAGGTTGTGAGTATATCAAAAGCCAAAGATGTTCTAAGAAATGTAAGAAGAAAATAAAAAGCCTAAAGTGAATCAAATGGGCACCAGGCTTCTGGTTGAATAACAAAGTGTGTTAAATTTGCTGAGTCCAAAAGTCAAAACACTATGGATCTGCTCATTGTACTACATTATTTATATCAATAAAACATAATCAAGGAAACAGCAGACCTTAGTGATGAGTTTTCAGGTTCATCAGAGACTCCTACAATAGTGACATCAGCCATTGATTCTTAGCTGTTGCCATGGCTACTAGATGCCACTAGGATAACCCTGATCATCTTTATTCCATAACTGATGACATTTCAGAGGTGAGTTTATCTGATTAGGAACACTATAGGAAGCACCATCATTTTAAATTAATTTTGTAGTGATTAATTTCCGTCACATTAAGGAATAAAAAGCTTTTAAATTCTTTGAACAATACAGTAATTTAAGTGATTATCATGTATACAGTAGGAAACTTTTTCAAAAGAAAAGGAAATTTCTCTTTTATGAAAAATGCAGTTACATGTATTTTTCCAGGTTTATTGAGATATAGTTGACATATAACTAAGTTTAAGGTGTACACTGTGTTGATTTGATACACATACATATTGCAAAATGATTACCACCATAGTGTTAAATAACACCAGCATTACATCGTATAATATACTATTTCTTTTTTATGATGAGAATATTTAAGATCTACTCATTCTCTTAGCAACTTTCAAGTATAAAATACGGTATTAACCATAATCACCACTCTGTACATTTGTTTCTCAGAACTTATTCATCTTACAACTGGAAGTTTGTGCTCTTTAACCAGTATCACCCCTTTTCTCCCACACCCCTGGTAACCACCACTTTAATCTCTGTTTCTATGACTTAAGCTTTTTTTTTTTTAATTATTAGCACCTTTAATTATTATTTACTTATTTATTTTGGCTGTGTTGGGTCTTCGTTTCTGTGCGAGGGCTTCCTCTAGTTGCGGCAAGCGGGGGCCGCTGTTCATCGCGGTGCACGGGCCTCTCACTATCGTGGCCTCTCTTGTTGCGGACCACAGGCTCCAGACGCGCAGGCTCAGTAATTGTGGCTCACGGGCCTAGTTGCTGCGCGGCATGTGGGATCCTCCCAGACCAGGGCTCGAACCCGTGTCCCCTGCATTAGCAGGCAGATTCTCAACCACTGTGCCACCAGGGAAGCCCCTAAGCATTTTTAGATTCCACATATAAATGAGATCATGCAGTATTTCTCTTTCTCTTGTCTTTTTTCATTTAATTTAGTGCCCTCAAGTTCCATTCATATTATCACAAATGGCAGGATGTCTTTCTTCACATGGCTGAATAGTATTCAGTTGTGTGCGTGTGTATATATATATATACATATATATATATACTATGTATATATATACATATATATATTTATGTATATATATATGTATATATATTGCACCTTCTTTATCCATTCATCCACTGACAGACACTTAGGTTGTTTCCATATCTTGGATATTGTGAATAATGCTGCAGTGAACATGGTGATGCAGATATCTCTGAGATCCTGTTTTTATTTTCTTTGGATATATACCCAGAAGTGGGATTGCTAGCTCATTCTATTTTTAATTTTTGAGGAACCTTCATACTGTTTTCCATAGTGGCTGTACCAATATTTACATCCACACCAACAATGCCCAAGGGTTCTCTTTTTCCCATATCCTTGCCAGTACTTGTTATTTCTTGTCTTTTTGATGGTAGCCATTCTAATTAATGTGAGGTGATATCTCACAGTGGTTTTGATTTGCATTTCTCTGATAATTAGCGATGTTGAACATCTTTTCTGTACCTACTGGCCATTTGTATTTCTTCTTTGGAGAAATGTCTATTCAGTTCCACTGCCTATGTTTTTTTTTTAATTTTTTTTATTTTTGGCTGTGTTGGGTCTTCGTTTCTGTGTGAGGGCTTTCTCTACTTGCAGCAAGCGGGGGCCACTCTTCATCGCGGTGCGCGGGCCTCTCACTATCGCGGCCTCTCTTGTTGCGGAGCACAGGCTCCAGACGCGCAGGCTCAGTAATCATGGCTCATGGGCCCAGCCGCTCCGCGGCATGTGGGATCTTCCCAGACCAGGGCTCGAACCCGTATCCCCTGCCTTGGCAGGCAGATTCTCAACCACTGCGCCACCAGGGAAGCCCCGCACTGCCTATGTTTTAATTAGAGTGTTTGCTGTTGTTGTTTATGTTTTTTGTTTCATTTGTTTTTTGCTATTGAGCTATTTGAGTTCTTTATATATTTTGGATATTAACCCCTTATCAGATATATGATTTGCAAATATTTTCTCCTATTTGGTGGGCTGCCTTTTCATTTTGTTGTGGCTTCCTTTACTGTGCAGAAGCTTTTTGGTTTGATATAGTCCCACTTGTTTATTTTTGCTTTTGTTGCCTTTGCTTTTGACTCAAGACCAAAAGCAAAGGCAACAAAAGCAAGACCGATGTCAAGGAGCTTTTTTGTTATGTTTTCTTATAGGAGTTTTATGATTTCATGACTTACGTTCAAGTCTTTAATTTATTTTGAGTTGATTTTTGTATATGGTGTAAGATAGGGGTTATATGAATTTTTTTAATATATATCTTTAAGCTTTAAAAATTATGCTTCCTTGAGGTATCAGACCATCATTGTGATCTCTAACTGTAGGGGTGGGGTGGCTTTAAAATAATTTCCGTTCTCTCAACTCTAATTTGTCTCCTGTTTTTCTTCTTTCTTCTCTCATTTCTCGAAGCAGAATTCTTTGGTATTGAGCCACTTGCCTAAAATCATATAGTGTATCACTGCAACAAGAATCCCTTGGATTTCGTTTGTTTATTTTACTTCATTAGAGGTCTAGTCTGATTTGTATAGTCCTGCTGGCATGCCTGGTGGGTCGGTGAGCTTCCCTAGGATCTCAGTCAGTCCATAGCCAGCCATTCTGTGACTCAAACAGGTGCTGAAAGAGATTAATAGACAAATATGCCAGGCACTGTGCTAGATCCTGGATGTATCCCTTAAAAAGCAAACAGACAAAATCTTAAAAATCTTACACTCCCTTTGAAAGACAGATGACAGTTATCCTTTTTCAGAAGAAATTTTCTTGGACATTCATTAAGCACTTGCTATGAAGGTACTGCAGAAGATATAACAGGTCTCTTCTCTTTAAAAGAATTTTGTACAACCAACCAACAGATATTCATTGTTTTAATCAGTGTAGGTCATCTGCTATAACAAACAGCCCCAAGATCACAATGGCCTAGCATAACAAAGGTTTGTTTCTCACTTACCCAAAGTTCCCAAATAGATGTTTCTGGTTGGGTGGCTTTCCTCCAAGATTTAATCAGGAACCCAGGTTTCTTCCATCTCATGATCCCACTATCTTCAATGCTGGCCTCTAAGACCATCACAAATGGGAGATAAATATTGGATACTTGTCCTCCTCTGCCTAGAAGTACAATAATAAACATGAATTTCTACTCCTATCCCATTAGCTCGATTTAGTCATATGGCCTTGCATAGATGCAAGGGGAATGGGAAATGCTGTGAACAGCTGTGCAGCCACTTCCCAGAAGCAAGTATACACTGTGGGAGGTAAATGTGAATCTTGGGTAGTCAACTAGTCATCTCTTTGAAGCTCTACGTTTAAAACTCTAGGCAGAAGGATAACTAATGAAACAAGACAGCCTATCAAGCATTCGATTCTTCTGACAGCCTGTAGTATAGAGTAAAATAAAGGCAATAGGCATGTTTTTTAGAAATAACTAGTTCTAACCACTGTTGCTATGTAACTCCTGCAGCATTGTTTCACTGTTAACGCAGTTCTGTTACCATCACTGCCATCATCTGTTGATGTGAGTGACCTTGAAATAAATGAGTGACCAGAACCACATTAATTTCAAGTTTTGATAGACTCATGGGAGTAAATACTGCTGTTCACAGATTGCAAAGGATGAAAGGAGAGTAAAACATGATTCGTTTCAGCTCCCTGCTATGGTAGTATTAAAAGAGCTGAAAAAGTCTGGGTGTGTGAGATGAATGGAAACAGGGCCATTATCTAAGGTTATTCAGGATGTGAAGTGCACAGCGGTAGGGGCACCGTTCACATGCAGACTGTGTTAATGGTGTCCTCCTGGAATTATGTGGCTATTCTGGAAAGGACTGAAGGAAAATTTTAGCAATGGAATAGTAAGGAAAAAATTGTGTTTTAAACATAGTTTATGATGCATTAACTCGAAGTTCACATTGGGACCCAGCAGATAACTTTCCTTTTAGATTTTTCTGACATAAGTTCTGATCAAGTTTTTCTTGAAACAGTATATAAGGAGGTCTTGTTCATTAAGCAGGTATTTCACATTTCTGTGAAGAAATGGAAAGTAAAATCAAGAGGAAGAGATTGAGAATATAATGAAAGGTAGAGGAACAGAAGTTGGGAGGGTCAAGGAGCTGTGACATACTGAGATTTAAATGAGTGGATGGAGAGACCTCTCTGAGACTCTGATCATTCGTCTGTGAAATGGGAAGCTTAAACGAGGAAGTCTGACACCATTCCTGTGTACAGTGTTCAAAGAAACATAGAATGTAGAGCAATCTATTTCAGGGCTTTCTGTTTTACCCAACAAATATCACATAAAACAAGAATGGTAGTTCTGTGACAGAAACACTGGTCTGTGAGTCAGAAAAGCTGGGTTCTAATACTGGCTCTGCTACTAATACCACGTTAATACTGCTCTTGCAGTCAATTATTTCCTTGTTCTGAGCCTCAGTAAACCCATTTCTGAGTCTCAGTTTATCCACCTATAAAAAGAACATTTGAAAAAGAACATCAGGGACTTCCCTGGTGGTCCAGTGATTAGGACTTCTCCTTCCAATGCAGGTGGTGTGGGTTCAATCCCTGGTCAGGGAGCTAAGATCACACATGCCTCGAGGCCAATAAGTCAAAACATAAAACAGAAGCAATATTGTAACAAATTCAGTAAAGACTTTAAAAATGGTCCACATCAAAAAAATATTTACGAAAAAAAACGCAGGTGTTCTACAAGGTTGTTCCTACTCTTTTTTTTAATATTTATTTATTTATTTATTTTGGCTGTGCTGGATCTTAGTTGTGACATGGGATCTTCGATGCAGCATGTGGCCTCTCAGTTGCCCAGTGGCATGTGAGACCTTAGTTCCCCTACCAGGGATTGAACCTGCACCCCCCTGCATTGTAAGGTGAAGTCCTAATCACTGGACTGCCAGGGAAGTCCCTGTTCCTACTCTTAATATTCTCTGATTCTAGAATTTTTAAATGGATGTGTGTTTTTGCCCTAAGACAAATAAAAAGATATGAGTGTCATTGAATCTCCACACTGGAGTTATACTGCATGGGAAGATCTCACCAAAGAAGAAACATAAGTAAGAGTGTATGTGGTCTTTTCAGTTAGTCTGTCCCAGGTGTTACTGTTTATTAAACATGTACTAAACTCTTTAACTCTTTAGGTATGATCAGATTTATACAGAAAACTGAAACACATGCCACCCTTCTGATAGGGTTTTTGAATTCTAAATCTATAGAAAGATTTCTTTTGCCAGTGGTCAATTTAATTTCACCTGTTTTCCTTGTTTACTAAACTTCCCTTGATTGGCTGATAGTCACCTTCAAAAATGTATTTTGTATATTTGAAATTTGCTAAGAGAACAGATCTTAAATGTTCTCACCACCACCAAAAAAAAAAAAATTTGAGGTGATGAATGGGTTAATTAGCTTGACTGGGGTGGTTATTTCACATTATATCAAAATATCACAGTGTATAATTTAAATACATACAATTTTTATTTGTCAATTATACCTCAGTAAAGCTGGGGAAAAAACAAAAACAAAAACTGTTCTGAGCATCTCCTGTGCACATTGGGCTTTTGTAGTCACTGTGAGTATGAAAGAAAATAAAAGGAAAAAGATAATAGGCCTGATCTCATAGAGCTTCTAGTTAATTCCAATAGGTATGGGAAGTAGGTAATTGGAGGGATAATTTTAAAAACTGAATTGTAAACCTGGCTGCAGCACTGTTGGGGGTCCTAAACATGTCATGTAAAGGAACATGAGCCATATTCCTATAAAGGAACATATAAAGGATATTTATTAAGTACTTGTAGGTTGAATGAATGTGCCTAGGAAATATCCACCTGCAACAGAGGCAGCCAATGAACAAACTTATATCACTGTTAAGTGGAGAAAAATGGCTATTAGTGGAGAAAAATAGTAATAACATTAGCCTCCCTTGAGAATTTCTAACCACAGACCTGCTTTCTTGTGGTTTGGATTTTGAATCCATATTACACGTTCAGTATGGGTAACTCTAAGAGGAGATATAAATAAAAATAATGCCAGTGACAGCACCTTCTGGGAGCCAGCCAAAGCAAATGGAAGTTCTCTTGGTAGGAAAGCATCCTCAACCAAAGAGCCTCAGGATACCTACAGATTAACTTCAGCCAAATGTGCGATCTCAATGAAAAGTTACCAAATACATAAGGAAATGAGCTGTAATGGTGGGAGTCAGCAAGAGAGAGAGGAGAGAAAGAAAAGAGATGGGGGGGAGGGGAACGGGATGGGAGACAGATTGATTAGACTGCCAAGGACTTCAGCTATTGGAATTACCAGATACTGAATATGAACTAACTGGAATTCTTATAATCTGTCAATGTTTAATAAATTACTGCAGAATTTAGTGGCATAAAACAACCATCTGTTATGCTCGTAGAGTCTGTGGGTCAGGCATTCAGGGTCCAGGGGAAATGGTTTGTGTCTGCTCCGTGTTGCCGGGGTCCACAGCTGGAAGGCTGGAGTGACAGCCGCAGGCTACTGCAACACTCTGAAGGCTCCTTCACTCATATTTCTGGTGGTTCCTGCTGGCTGTGGTTGAGACCTTAGCTGGAGTTATCAGCCAGAACGTCCAAATGTGACCTCACCTCATGGCCTGGGCTTCCTCACAGCATGGTGGTTGGTTCCCAGAGCATCTGTAGAGAGAGCCAGGCAGAAGAGTATCACCTTTTCTAACCTAGCCTCAGAAGCTTGATGTGTGACTTCCACAGCATTCTGGTTGTCAGGGAAATCACAAAGGCTTTGGCCAGGCTTGAGGGAAAGGAAAATAGACTTCACCTCTTGATGAGGGTTGGCGAGGTTCTGAGGGGGAATTTGGCAGTAGAAATATTGTTGCAGCCATTTTATAAAAAGATAATCTGTCACAGTAGGTAAAAATATTTGAACAAATGAGAGATGGAAATGGGGTAGGGGGATCATGAGATAATAGACTGTTAAAATTGACCAATTAGGTTTGAAAAAAGAACAAGCTAGAACTTGTAGAATTATAGAATATGTAATCATTGGAATTTGAAACTCAGTGGATGGATTAAGTAGCATATTAAATATCTTTTTAAAAAGAATTAACATACTGGAACACAGAGCTTAAGAAAGTACCCGGAATAAGTTATAGAGAAATAAGAAGGTACAAAATTTGAAAGTGATTGAGACATGGAAGGTAATTTGAGAAGGCCTAATAGGTAGAACTGGGGGTTCAGGAAGGAGAGACTAGAGACAATGAGGAAGAAGAAATACTTGAAGATGTAAAAGCTCAGAATATTTTCTAGGATATATGAATAATGTGAATACTCAGATTCTGGGAGTACTGTGAATCTGAAGAAAAAATAAAAGGAACTCCACACCTGAATATATTACAAACAATGAGGTTGCAGATAAAGAGGTAGTCTTAAAAGCAGGCAGAGGAAAAGGTTACCTGTAAAGGAATAGCACTTAAAGAGACCATTGGCTTCTTTACAGCCGCTACAGTATTCAGGAGACAGTGAAATAATGTCTTCAAAATGCTGGTAGTTGATAACTGTCAACTTAGAATTATGGATCCAGTGAAACTATCTTAAAAGCATGAGAACAAAATAAAAACATTTTCAGATTTTTTTTAAATAGAGCATTTCACAGATGGGCCCTTATTTACAGAATTTCTAAAAGATGTCCTTCAGGAAGAAGAAATATTTTCTCAGAAGGAAGGCCTTAAATGTAAGAAGGAACAGTCATCAAAGAAATTGGCAAACAATATTCTGTATTAAACAGTATAATAATGTCTAATTTGTCAGGTCAAAGAAAAATAAAACTAAAGAAATATACTGGACAATAGTAGCATTTAAGTTGGGAGGGGTTGAACAGAATCGGAGCCTTCTAACTCCCTTACAGTGTTTGAGAGGAAGGAAAACACATCAATTAAATTAGACATTGTCAAGGTAAATAGGCATGGCAAAATTTTAAGGGAACCACTAAAAGAATAGAGATAACTTCCAAACAAGTAGAGCAAAATAAAAAAAAAAACAAAAACTATTGAACTAATTGAAATTGAATTGAGTAAGAAAAATATATAGTTCAAAGGAAGATGATAAAAAATGGGCATAGAGAAGTTGAATGAGTAGGATAAGGTAGAAATAAGTACAAATATCAATTTGCACAGTAAATGTCAGCAGATCAAACGAACCAGTTAAGTGCTTCACAACTCACTTTACGAGATTACTATACATTTAATACAAAAGCCAGAAAAGGATAATATGAGAAAGGAAAATTACTGAGTCAGTCTTATGCTCATCAACATAATTATGAAGTCATGGCTTGGTGGGAAGGCTGGCAACCATGAAAGCGGCAAAGAGCACAGTGCCTGCACCTGTCACTCCTGCTTTCAGGATGCCTCCAAGGACAAGATCGTGCCTTCTTCTGGTTTATTTCTTGGGTGGAGGTTGGCAGGAGGTCTTTATTGATATCAATTCATTTGAGGCTGTCTCTTAATATTCATGACCTGAGGCTGCTACACAGTGCCTGTGTTATATAACAGCACCTCTTTTACAACCCAAGATGTCACAGTCTGATGAGTAATGAAGTGCTTATGGGAGTTATTGAAGAATTAACTGTAGACTCTTAACCAATCCAAGAGTTGCAGGAGATGAGGCACCATCATAAAGAATTTATCAAAGTGATTCGTCTCTGTTGCTGTGGACAGATTACATTCTCATTCTGTCTCTGAAAGTTTATAACCAGTCTCTGAGTAGTTACAAAATGTATTATTAATAATCCTTAGAAAAGCAATACATTTTGGCATGGTTTAAGCATTGCTCAAGTCCAGAAATTTGCAACAATCAGACCTGACCTCATAATATTACTGCCTCTTAAAATTTGACCCTCCTGAAACAAAACCTAAAGCAGTATTATGTCTCTCCCTTTGGATGCAGAGGACCTACCTGTCATCTATTCAGTGACGTGTTAAAGCTTGAGTTGGCAAATTAGGTTAAAGTTACAAGCGTGGATTTGCCTCTCCTCCTTGCTCTCTCTATGAGAGCTGTCATTGAGAAAAGGGCAAATAAAAAGGGATGCAAACCGCTCATAGGATTAGACTGGGTATCTGAACTGGGCAGAGTAGATGCTGCCTAGTTGTAAACTTTGGTCGATTCCCAGTGAAGAGGGAAAGTGCAGGGACTTCTCTTCCAGGCACTGATCTACTTAATGCATAGCCCTGAGCTCTGCCTATTGTGAAGAAGTCAGAGACCCCGGCAGTTTTTGCTAGAGGAAAGGATCTCCCCAACATGAAGGGCTCCAGGAGGAGTTGTTTTGTGTGTTTCCCTCAGGGACCTTTTGGGAAGGGTAGGACAGGAATCAGGTGCCCCTGAGTCCCACGGTGAAAATACCATCCATACTCCACCCTTGTTTCCATCCAGCTACGAGAGGGCATTTTGCGAAGGCAGGAAAGCACACTAGGTGTTTCTCTGGAACCTGGTTTGGAAGGCCATGTGGTGGGTCCAGGCCAGGAGGAGCTGGCTGCTGGGTCCTGCTCCCTCTTGGTAAGAGTAGATGAACTAGAGTGGCAGAACTCCAGAGGAGTCCCTCGGGTACTGGTGTGTCACATCCTTGTCCCTGAGGCAGCTGTCCATCCACCTCCCACTCCTGCAGCTCAGGGGGCAGAGGTGGAGCCCCAGCAGCGCTGACACTCTCCAGGATCGCCAGTGCCACCTGCTACACGTGTCCCTCCTCCTCAGACCTGCCCCCTCAGCAGTAGCCATCCTTAATACTTTGAGGAAAGCAAAAGGAATTCCTCATCCAGAGTGGAAGGGCGAGGGAGCAGGGGCGAGGCAGAAAGAGACACAGAGAGAACAAGGAATTGGACAACATCGTCTCACGCTATGAACAAAGGGCAAAACATTGTGTAGGGACACTTTTTTTTTTTTTTTCTTGAGGATGGGTAGGGTTTCTTTTTTGTCTTGGAGGGACATCTCTATTGAAAAAAAAAGATGGTGTCGTTTAAGACTCTTGAACTAAATTTGGAGTATGAAGAGCAGTTTCAGGATTAGCTGATTGTTAGTGCAGCTGAGAAAGCACTAAAACAGACCCCGTCTGTGCCAACAGACCTGTGGACGTGCCTGGAAATAGTAGGAGATTTTACCTTTTCTGTTGTTTTTTGATTTAAGGTAAATGTGAAATGCTAAGTTACTCATTTGCTATGTTTTCAGAATTCTTCTGCCTGATTTTTACATTGCAAGTGCTGCAGATGCTAGTGGTTAGAAGTAGCAATTGCATTTTACAAAAGAATTGTATTGAAATTTTTCTAGCAATATCATTATTCTACATGTCTACCTGTTTTAGCATGACAAGAGGAGGTGAGAAACAAAACCAAGCTCTAATATTATGCTAAATCAATTTGACCTTTAATATTGCTGTTTATGCTTTATTGTTAAGTATCCAAGATTTCAGTATTATTTTGGTTTAATGTGAACTGACTGTGAGCTGTATTAAATAACAAGTGTTTGCCATTTGAGCTTTGTGACAAGCTTGCATTCAAAACTTGGTCCTATCATTTACTAGCTGCCTCAGTTTCCTCGTCTGTCTAGAAGGAATAATATAACCTACCATGCAGGGGGTTGTGAGGATTAAGGGAGATTACTTATTACCAGTTCCACGCACAATACCTGGTACCTAATAGATGCCAAATAAATAGTAGAAATTATTCCTTATTCACGTAGCTCTCTAGTAAGGGCTCTGGGCTTGATGACTGTGGTTTAAGCTTGAATGAGAAACTTTGAGGGAGAAAAAGAGCATAATTCTCATTCAGACAGAAGTCTAGGTACCTGGTGAGGTTCATGCCCAGCCAACAGCCTGCAAGGTCTAGAGCTGCCAATGAGAACTACCTGAGAATTAAATTCCTTTCCCTTTCCTTTTCTCCTTCAGACTCCTAAATCTAGTAAATTGGACTGGAAATGTCAGAAATCTGAGCTATGTGAGGCCATAGGATATAGGAGAAGATCATGAATTTTCCAGTCCTGGCTCTGCTCTTTACCAGCTGGGTGCTTTAGATTGTCTCCTCACTTATTAAATGAGTGGTCCAGTGAGGTAGCATATGTGGAAATGGCAGCAAGTAACAGATACACAGCGCCTGGCGTCCACGTTCCTTGTTCTCACCCACCCCACCTCCCACACCCCACCTTTGGCTCCTCTTCTGTGTTGGAAAATCCAGTGCTTTCTAGCGGGTCATCTACCACTTTGGAATAGCTTCTTGGTGTCGTCCAGGCATGTTTGTTGAGCAACCCTGGAGCACAGAGCTCCACAAACCAGAGACATGCCTTAGGGATGACCAGGCAAGCCCATTCCATAGCCCAAAGGACCATTTCCAGGAGAAAAGGTTTATTCTTACAGTTGTTACATAGGAAACAGTGGGTTGATCTCTGCCTCAAGTGGTTTACAATTCATTGACAAAATGTAGAAAAATTTAAATGGAAGATTGGGAGAAGAAAAGTTTGCAGTCATATAAATAATAATGAGCAGGTTCTTGTTCATGATTTGAGGATAATAATTTTGTTACTTTAGTATTTACAGACCCATGTGAAGTAATCCTTGAATTTTCCTTTGGTTTAGTCTTCAGTCTCCGGCTGTCATGATGGGTAGCATTTTAATATAGGATAGTAGGTCCATTAAAATTCCTCCCAATCACCAAGACCTTCTTGGCACTTAACACATTACTGGTACTAAGTCAGAGTCTTGCAGAATTCAGTGTTGTCATCTGTCTGACTTTGTACCTTAATAAACCGGGTCTGTATACTTCCTTTTGCTTCTAATGCTTCTGTAGCCTGTGGTGAGACATCATCCTTTCCTTTATGATAATTGTGTTTTGGTGACCAAAGAAGTGTTCCTGGTGTTCTGAACCTTTCCTGATAGATCTTTTCTCTTCCCTATGAATGTTTGAGGAACTACCAGAGGAAGCCACAGAGAAGTGGACAAGTCCATGAGTACTGGACTTGCCTTGGCTCAGATGCTTATTGCTTACAGAGTAAAAGCCCCAGTGCTTTCACATATTTATTTAAGAGGTAGATTTATGCAGATGAGAAAACTGAGGCTCAGTGAGGTTAAATCATATACCAGGCTACAGGCTACAAGTAAATAATAGAATTAGGATTTTAGCCCCTGGATTCTGACTTCAAGCCCAGTATTCCTTTAACTATTACACATTAGCAGTTAGGGGAAATAATGGGTTACCAAAAAGAAAATATAAGTTTTGCAAAAGGAAGAGAAAGAGTAAGTCTTTGAGTCCTGGCATAGTACCAAGTGGCCACTAGTAAGGACAACTTGCATAGAGGCAAAGAAAGTTTTTCGATACCTAGAGGGTGGCTGTGATTCTTATAAATAGGATAGGCCTCAGGAGAATGGGTCTGGCAGATCAGTCCTTTGAATTGTCCTAACGGTCAAGGAGGCAGTTCCTAAATTGGCACAGAACAGGAAGATGCCCACAGCAGATTCTCCAGGGTCCAGCTAGGTGGATGCCTTGTGGAGACAGAGCCCAGAGCCAAGGATACTAAGAATTGGTTTTGTGGGTTCAAGGGGTGAGAGAAACTCTCATCAGATGTGGAAGAACTATGCCAACTCACCAACTCAGGTATACCTTAAGCCAGATGTTAAGTGTCTTTGCTTAGCACCTAGCTTGGTTCAGGAACCTGCATTCAGTGAAGTAGTTTCTTGCTTGCAGAGCTACTCACCTGTGACCGTTTTAGACTTGCTTTTTGTTTTTAATAAGAATACTAGGCTTCTACTATGTGCTGGGCATCATTCTTGATAGTGAATAATAAATAAGATCTCTGCCTTCCTGGAACGTGCAGTTGGGCAGCCCATACAATAAGGAAATGTTTAAAGTCAGAAAGAGACCCCTACTATGCAGAGATCAAACAAGTGATAGTGGGTGACTGGGTAGCTAGTTTGGTTAAGTGGTGAAGAAAAGCATCTCAGAGTAGGTTAACATTAGACTGAAATCTGAATGAAAATAAGCACCCTGCCCTGCCGAGGTGAATAAAAAAGAACATCCCAGGTAGGGAAGGACAAAAGGGGCAAAGGCCCTGGGGTGGGAACATGCTCATAATTGTTGAGGAACAGCAAGATGGCCAATTGTGTCTGGAGTGTAGTGAGTGAGAGGACCAGTGGAATAAGATATGGTGAACGGGGGTGAACAGAAGCGAGAAGTTTGGGTTAAACCCCCATTGATTGTTTGAGCTACTTATCCACACTTGAGTTTATAAAGAGAGGGATAAGTGAGCCTTTGTTGAGCTTGGTGCTGATGGCAGTGACCGCATCATCTCTAGATCCTGAGAGAGTTTGAACAAATGGACAGCGAGAAACCACAAGGAAGAATTGGGGCTCTCTTTGGAAGTGGTAGCTGTTTCATTCATTTATTCATCAAATAGTTAATATCTGCTAGATGTAGCTAAGTGCTGTGAATATATAAAGGTAAGTTAGAGCTGCCTAGGAAGCTCACACTCCTGTGTCCTTGTGGGAATCTTCACAAACAGCCCATCTCAAAGTTACATCTTTAAACTGAGATCTTTATGGATACCAAGTCAGGTAATGTCTGTAATAGACACAGCTGCCCTTTGATTTCTGAGTTGGTTGTGGTCTTTCTAAGCAGGAACAATTTAGACCTTTTCCTTAATGCATTTCTGAAAGAGTGCTGGCATCTCTGCTCTTCCTAGCTGAGAATCAGTGATTGTTCTCTTCACGCTCTCACTTACCTCTTCTTACCCACTCATTCCTGAGACTTACTAGTATACAATGGCAGAAAGTATTACTCTTTTCCTGGAGGAATATAAAGGGTGCCTAGAGTGCTCTGTTTTCCCCTCTCCTAAGATCCAAGCTGCATTCATTTATCACTGACTATTTCCATTTTAAGAAGCTTTAATTCCAATAAGCATTGATGGAGGTTTGAAGCCCAAACATTTTAATGAAGTCATAAATCAAGAAGCCATAGCAGCTTTCTTCATATGTCCTCACACAAAATCATCTGCGGATAGGTTTCCTAAGGTGTTATAGTGCCTACTTCGGGCAGGCAGGAGCATTCCCAGCTTGGGTTTTAATAAGCTATAGTCAGCACAGTCCAAAAGTAGTATGGAGAAACTTGACTTCGTGATTCAAGTGTCAGACACTGCATGCCCTTTTCTCATCCCCATCTCAGATTCTAGCTTTGATCAGACCCAGCCTTAAAGTTGCACATGTCAGTGGGCAAATATTTGTTTCTTTACTTTATCCCTGCCCTTTTAACTGCAGTAACCAGTGTACTCACCATTCACATCAGGTCCCAGATTAATATCCAGCCTCATGTACTCATGTTTGGAATTCCACAGCTATTATCTTTATGTGTTGAAATGAGAAAGTCTGTTATCTATGGACTAAATTCTGTCTTAAAATATTCACTTACTTATAATCTCATACTTAATGCAGTTTTCCTGGGCTCAATAGCTCTGTTTCAACATATTGTGTCTGTTTTATATAGTGTCATGTATTATTTAAATGCATTTATTATGAAATGGGACATGCACAAGCTTTGCAGATTGCCAAAGAGGTTGCCCTCTGGGCAGATTTTTCTATGAACTGCATCACTCATGATCTCCTCCTCCTTCCCACTTTCATTTACAGAGCATCCTGATGCCAGGCATTGCCATAGTAACATAGAAAGATTGTTCAAACAAAAATGGGAGAAAGAGAGACAGCACTGAGCTTTCACCTTCATGGTTTAAGGTTTCTGTGAGCCCACCAACCCAGTCAGAGGGTCTGGAGGAAGCAGGGAGCCCTATCCCCAAGGTTACTGACTATAATTAGAGATAAGAGTGTTGTAATGCTTGTGGATTCTGAGAATTCAGTTCATCGGATATTTACTAAGTACCCCCACTGTGTGTCATTCAAGCAGCAGGAGATGTGGTACTGCCTTCAAAGAACCTGTAATCTAGTAATCATACCCCTTTCACACAAAAGGGTTGTTATGCAGAAATCTTAACAAAATTTCCAAAAAGAATCCCTTTATTACCAGGCATCTTTTTTCCAAATCTCCTGAGGATGGGCTCTTGATTTATGATTATAAAACAAATTTTTGTCCTGAATAGCCTTCTAATGGGATGAAAATGTGATCCTCCATTTGAAATACTTAAACAAGCCTTCCGCGTTTTGGAAGTTCTCTGCTGCTATAGATAACGAAGTGATGGTTTATAAAACTTTGCAAGCCAAGTGCTTTGTTCCCTTGCAAAGACCTTAACCTGTTGAGAATACTGCAGGTGAGGTAGCGAGCGCAGAGGTTACAGGAATTCCAGATAGCAGTGAACTGGCAATTCATGTAGTTTCCTGGAGAAGAATAATCAAAATCCCATGGTGGTAAGTTAGAGGGAATGAATTGGAGTGAAAATTAGCTGAATTCCATTTTTTGCATAAGCAAGTAGCAAGGAACATTTATGTCATCCGGAGCTAAGTTATTTCTTGAACGTTTGCTACCTCTGAAAGCTGTATCAGTCCTTCAGGTATACTATATATGGTACTGTTCACGACATTACCATTCTATCCTAATTGCAGTTAGATTAAGTGAGTCTTTTCAGTGCTTTGTGAATCTGACTTACAATTAAAAGTGAAATTTCTTCATGGATCTAAAAGTGTCTTGGTTCATAGATGAGCTCACAATGTTGAGTTATTAAATGATAAACATTAAAGAGTACTCACTGATAGTAACAGCTGATTTACTGGTTTAAATGAGTAGTTTATAATCTCGTGTTTACCTCCCTCAAAGTATTTCTGTGTAATAATAGTTTCTCTCAGAAAATGACTCAATTCCGTATAGTATTTTTGTGGTGAAAAAGAATAAGCTAAACAAAAATAGAACGTTATAAATTTTTTAAATTTGACCTTCCCCGATGCCCTGAATGCTGCATCTTTACTCTTTGACTCGTTGGAAGGGTGAAAAGAAGCTCTCAGAGTGATATTACTCAGAGACTCTAATGATGCTTAAAAGTCAGATTCACTGGTTTGAGTTTTAATTCTATCATGAATTCCAGCCTCTAGAAGGATGGATTTGTAAGCAATCAAATGGCCCAAAGTTAGCAACAGAAGTGTGAGAAGGACACAGATAATCCACACACTGTGTAGTCAGAGCTTGCAGGCAGCATTTGGGCAAGTTGGAGAGGTCAGTCTGTCGTGCTGTCCTTCTGCACACCACACAGCCTCTGCTAGAGCGCAAGGGAGAGACCCCCTGCCCAAGTCACAGCCAGTCTAACAATGAGTGTTTTCTTCCTCTCTAGCCTGAGAGAAACTATTTCAGAGCAGTTATTTGATGTGTCCGTGGAGTGGTCAATAGCTCATCCTGCAAAGAGAATAACCAGTGAGTTATGGAGTATTGGGGATCTGGAGGTGAAAATGCTTAGAGTTTAGATACCTGACTTTAGAGAAGTAGGTTAACAGTGTCAATTCCCCCAAAGAAGGCTGTTCTTAGCCATCCACATTCTCTTGTCCAGTTACTCTTGAGCAAGAACCTCATTTGTAGCTGCTTGTCTGTGGTTAGAGATTCATTCTATGAACTTAGAACTATGACTTTCTCAGCAGGAACACAGCTAACTTGGGTTTAAATTTACATCCACAGGTGACAACACCATTTTCTAGCAAAGATAGCATCATCCACCGCAAGTTGCCATTACATTCTGTTCCTTTCTGCTTTGGGTACAAATTCATCACAAAAATAAGCATTGATGTTCTAAGCACATGCCCTGGCTTTTGAAACAGTCCATGATATAGGTCTAGATTTGTTTGGAGAAAAAAATGAGACCACAAATGTGCAAAGTACTTACCACAAACAGAACTGGACTTGATTATCTGTAAAACAGGTAATGGTGAAATTACCTACCTTAGAGGGTTGCTGAGGGGACAAAACGAGATAATGCAGGGGTGTTGATCAGGAAAACAGTACAGGAAGCAGAAATCACTCTAGTAGTTTGAGCAGAAAGGGATTGCATAAAGAGGATTAAGTGCTGACTAAACTTTTGGAAAGCCGGGACAGTGGAAGTCAGGAATGGTCAGGTCCAAGCACACACCACTGTAGCAGTGATCCAGAGGTCAGGGACCACCACAGCCTCCTCTAAGCTCTGACAACACCATGACCAGGATACAGGAATGCTGAATACAGCTGCCTCGCTGCTTGTCATTCTGAGCGGGAGCTGACCAGCAGGACAGTGGCCTCTCGCTTGCTTGGGCCTCCAGGCCTCCTGCAGCATGCAGTACACATCCAGAACACTGCCACAAGCAGGAGTTGGGGAGACATGTTTTAAGCCTCAGCCTCTCCAACTAGAAGGAAGGTGGAATGCAGATTGGGAAAACCAAGTCACATTATTTACCATGACAGGAAAGTGCTTACCACAGTGCCTGCTGAAGTTTAGTTATATTCCTGCTGCTTTTGATATTCAGATGTAAGGTAGTACTTTTAACTCCCATGTCTCCATCCTCATTTCCTAGAGCTCTTTGGACAAGTTGATATCTAACGGTACCCAGAGACCCAGAACGGTGGAGGGGTTGTTCTCCCACAAGGCTTGAACTTGACACTCCTGGCTTGGGAGGCCCTGTTGATCTGGTCGAGGCTGCTGCCAAAGCTCTCAGGGCACACGACCAGGTGTCCCATGGAACATACAGCTTTACCTGGGGACACCCCTCACTAGAAGATGAAGTCAGGAGCCTCAATTAGCAGTTCTAGAGGAGAAGCAGTTTAGTCCATACCCTATAGAATTGTGCTGTCCAATATGATAACAACATATTTAACAACACATGTGGTGATTGAAATTTAAATTATTTGTAGTTAAATAAAATTTGGAATTCTCAGTAGCCACATGTAACTAGTGGCCATTGTATTGGACAGTGCAGACATAGAATAGTTCCATCAATTTCAGCACTTGCTAGAATGTCTCTTCACATGACAGTCAGAACTTGTAAGCATAGCTGAACTCTACAATCTTTGCAAGTTTTCTGAAATATTAATTTCATAGAGTATCATTTTAGGGCCCCAGTGCTTTCCCAGTCTGCACTTGTAGTCCTAGGGCTTTTCGGGGACCCCCAAAGTTGCCCTTGGTGTTTGGCAAGGAGAACCAGGAGTATGGTAGTGGCTGTATGATACCTCACTGACCAGTTGACCACTAATCATAGGTCGAGTATCCCTGATGGACTAGTCTGGCATGGATCCGCTAGGAATCATCACAGCCAGACGGGCAAGGCAGGATGCTTTGATTGCATGTTCTTTTTCCAACATACTCCCTCCAGATAGCTGCTTCTTCTGCCTCTAACATTCTGTATGCCTTTGAGGTTTGATGTTCTACCTTGAAGCTTTGAAATAATTCATTAAAAAATTTGTCCTTGAGCTCCCAACCTGTTGGTAGACAAAATGCATGCTTTGAGTTAGATGTGATCACTGTACCCTGTGCTGCTGTGCAGTGCTCACAGCACTGGCTGTTGCAGGTGAAATGTACCTTCCCTGCATCGTTTGCTGACACCCCAGTGTGGTGATTCTGAGCCCTGTGGGCAGGAGCCTTCATGAACCAATGTGGCTAGCATTCATTCCACACCTACACGCCTTCTGTCTCCACCTTCCATCCTTGGCAACAGAGCTGCATTGGGAGAATATGCCAGGTTTGGACTTAGCTACAGTTGGGCTCCTGCAAAAAGCCTGAGTGAGACCATTGAAAATGAATGGAATATTCATGATATTTTCTCCTCCAGGTTCTATAATTTTCTTGTATCAAGGCAGATGACAATGAAGCTACATACTTCATTATTTGGCTCTCCATAGAAATACCTTCACCACCCTAGAATTTAACATTATGCTTTTGTCTTTTGTTGAAAGTAGCTGTATGTAAAAGTTTCCTGCACTTTTTGTTTAAAAAAAAAAGTATCGTAAACATATTCATGTGTTTCAATGCCTCTTGTGTAAAGAGTTGTGAGATAATTCCTCTTATAATTCAATACTAGAGCAAAAGTTGTCTTTACTGACAAACTTATATGCTACCTCTTTCAAATTGTTGACAGTTGTGTAATCCATTCAAATCTCTTTTTGTCTTGGCTCCAAGGAAGCTCTAAAAAATTTTTTGTTCACTTGCAGTAGTTTCCCTAGCCTGGATTTTCTGGTATAATAATCATCTCCTACCAAGACTTATCATCACTTGTTCTTATTATTATACTTCCCTATATTTAAGAGTTTTGGTTTTTTTGTTATTGTTGTTTTGTTTTAGTAATCGTATGTTCTTATAAACCTCCTATTCTTTTTGGACATAAACATCAATAAATAAATGAATATCAACTTGTGTATGAAAAGTCACCTATGGAGACTTTTATAAATTTATTTATTTATTTATTTATTTTTGCTGTGTTGGGTCTTCGTTTCTGTGCGAGGGCTTTCTCTAGTTGCGGCAAGCGGGGGCCACTCTTCATCGCGGTGCGTGGGCCTCTCACCATCACGGCCTCTCTTGTTGCGGAGCACAGGCTCAGTAGTTGTGGCTCACGGGCCCAGCCGCTCCGCGGCATGTGGGATCCTCCCAGACCAGGGCTCGAACCCGTGTCCCCTGCATCAGCAGGCAGACTCTCAACCACTGCACCACCAGGGAAGCCCCTGGAGACTTTTAAAATGTATATGTCTGGAGCTCACAACTAGTGAGTCAGAATCTCTGGGGGCAGGACTGGAATATGTATGTATGTGTGTGTATATGTGTGTGTGTGTGTGTGTGTGTGTGTGTGTATATATATATATATATATATATACACATACATACATATATATATTCTTTTAAATCTCCACAGGTGATTTCGATGTGTTCTGGTTAAGAGCCACTGAAGTAACTCGGTGGATGAGTGATGTGATAAAAAACTGGAAACTCAGCAGTCAATGGATTGTGTCATAGCTGGCCCATGTGAGATGGCAGGTCAAGCAAGTAGTGGCAGGTGCTTAAAGAACTTCCAAGAAAAAGGGATATAGTTGCAGTAAAGTCATTATTCCAGGGAAGTTGACCTCCTTCATTTGTTCATTCCAACATATATAAGTGCCTGTTATGTTTCAGATACTATGATTAGCACTCAGTATACCAAAATGATACGGTCCCCGGCCTCTAAGGAGCTCACAGTCTAGAGGGACTGTCAGACATATAGATAACAACTAGACAGTGTAATAAATATAGGGATAGAGGCACGCCTAGGGCATCATGGCAGCCCAAAGAAGAGTTATCTGGCCAAATCTGGAGGGAAGAGGTCAGTGAAGGCTTCCTGGAGGACATATCTGGGGATCTGGGTCTCAAAGGATGACTAGAAGTTACCCAGGTGAAATATTTTCCCGGAAGAGGCACCAGCATCTATAGCTGCACAACAACTTACCCCAAAACTTAGTGGCTTAAAGCAATAAACATTTATTATCTCACAGTCCCTATGGGTCAGGAATTTGAAAGTGGCTTAGCCTGAAGGATTCTAGCTCAAGGTCTCTCTGAAATGGTTCGCTCATGCAGCTGTTAGCCGGAAGCCTCAGTTCCTTACCATGCGGGTTTCTTGATAGGCCTGCCCACGTGTTCTTATGACATGACATCTGGCTTCTCCCAGAGTAAATGATCCAAGAGAAAGTAAAGCAAAACCAAAATATCTTTTATGACCTAATCTTAGAAGTCACACAAAATTCTAGTGATTATACAAGTTAGCCCTATGCAAGAAGGGAGGGGACTACACAAGGGCATGAGATCATTGAGGAGATCTTGGAAGCTGGCTGCCACACAAGGACATCAATATTAAGATACAGAATGGCAGAAGAAGCTGGCGAGGTGCAGGGCCTAATCATGAAGGACCCCAACAGCCATCATTAAGGACCTGACACTTCATCTATAGGCAGCGCGGAGCCACAGAAGGGAGCTGTAAGAAGAGAAGAATGGTGTCAGATTTATATTTTAGAAAGGGCTCTTGGACAGTATGGAGAAAGAGTTTGGAATAGAAGGGTCAGTGAGCTGTCACAAAAGTCCAGCAAGATGACACAGGCCCAGATCAGGGCAGCTGTGATATGGAAATGTCTCTCTGCCTCTTTGCTACTCAAAATGTGGTCCGTGGAGCACAATGCCAAGCAGCACTGGCCTCATCTGAGAGCTTGTAGAAATGCAGGATCCCAGGCGTCACCCTAGACATAATAAAAGGATCTGATTCATATGGACCTGAAAGTTTGAGAAGTACTATTACAAAGGATGCAGTAGAAATAATTACAAATTTGAGTGCTGAGGGAAAAAGAGAGCAAAAGATTGACTCCTAAGTTATATTGGCTCCACTTCAAAGCTAGAAAGCATACTGTAAACATTTTTACCTGAATCTACAGAATGAGTCTAGAGAGCTATGGATTTTCACAGTGTCGCTAATGATGTCATACGATCTAATAACAAAAAGACATTCTCTTTTATTATGAATTGTAGTCACGTAAATGGTGCCAACAAAGGAAACATACTGAATATTTCCCTGTTGTAAAGCTTCATAATGTTTTCCAACCAGTGTATTTGTTTTGTCTCAGTCTGAAGAACAGAAACGTACATTTTCAGAAAAGAGGCCCTGAGGAATAATATGATAAACAGGGATTTGGAAAGCTACAAGATAGTGCACATTCTGGAAAATGTCCTAATTTCCAGATGACCTTTCCAAGTATTGTCTTCCCTGGGATCAGATTTGGGAGCCAGTTAACTACTGGGCCTCACACAGTAAATGTCTGCCAGGAAATCCGTTACTTTCATTATGGTCAATGGGAGCCACCACCCAGTGGTTTTTGCACTTGTTAAGTACAACTGCATCCTGTGAGGTCTGCCGGCTGGCAAGCACCCACTGCCATCATGTGCCATGTGCCAATCTTTGCTTTTCTCCTTCCTTCCTCTACTCAGATCTTTACAATTAGGAAAATTATATAAATGAGTTAGTTCTCATCTCAGAACTCAAATAGATATTTTAGCCAGTTCTGCAAAGAAAGAGGGAGGGAGGGAATGAATATATATGAATGAATCAATCAATCAAACCTCCAAAAAACTTACAACCAAGCATTGGCACAATAAGAGTATTTTATTCATGGAGGAAGAAGAGTTTCCAGTGAGTTATTGATCATTTATTGAGTCATTTTTAGTTGGCTTTTCACAATGATATTTGTTGCCATTTAGAGCGATTAGGCAGTCCCTGACCAATAAATCCGAGGCTCCCAGTAATTACAGAGTCTTGGGTAGTAAATCTGTAAGCTGCCTGTCACCTGTAACCTCCTCCTGTGGGATTTCCAAGAATCCCAAGTTGAGGAGGAAGCTGTCAATAGAAATGGCCCCTCCTGAGCTTTGGGACTTCCGTGTCAGTACTCCCAACCCAAACCCTTAGTGAGCATTAAAAATAAGATCCACCTTCTCCTCATGGAAATGAGCTAGAGTTGAGGTAAGAGCTGCTAATTGAGATCATACCCAAATCTTGTGAAAGATAAACCTCATTTTCCTCTCTTTGATTATGTGATCTCAACAGGCATCATGTCCCTATTCCTCAGAAGGTTTACTTAGGAAGGCATTCTTGAGAGTCCAGAAAATCATCAGTCAGAGAATTTGTGACTTGCCCTCTCCCCCAGCCCCTGACTTCACCTCTTCTGGTCCTCCTTAACCTACTCTGCTTTGTTTCATCCCACAGTACTGATCACCTTCTAAACCACAAGATAATATACTTACTTATCTTTATTATCAAGCTCCCTCCACTAGAATGTGAGCCCCATGAGGACAGGGATTTTAGTCTTTTGTGTTTTCTGCTGTATACCAAGCACCTTGAAAGTACCTAGTACATAGCAGGTACTCGGTAAATATTATTTCAATAAATTTAAGATCTTAAAGGACCTTGAAACCTGTAGTGCCTTTGTTTAGAGATGAGATTCAAACTCTGAGAGTTTGTGACTTGCTAGTTTGCAGAGGCAGATATAAAACTCAAACCCAGATCTTCCTCTCAAACTTGTGTCCTTTTCACCACTTCCGGCCGCCTTTAGCTGGTGCAGCTGAGTTGGAGAGTGGAGGCTACTGGTCCTAGTCCACAAGAAGGGACTTTCTAAGGGCTTCCCAGATTTAGGCAGGTGTCATGGACATCTTCTGTTCTTAAGAAGACCTTGGTAGTCAAATGTTGCTGAAGCCTTTTGTTTCTTGGTCATATTAGCCAATTTCTGCTGCTAGGAATTTCTCCCTGCCTGAAGAATGGCCCCGCATAAGCACACACAATTCTCCAGCCTCCCCAAATCAGCACACAGCTCTGTCAAGAAGAGTCATAACCTCCACCGCAACCCTCTTTGGTGCACCTTGGGCAGAAGGACTGGTGATGGAGTCACTGAGGAGCTGAAGCCCCTTCCAAGCCATCCTCCTAAAGCAAGCACTGTTCTGACCTTTGAAACACTGCAGGACACTATCTTCTGTGACTCTTTGCTACTTACCACTCCTAGTTACTCCAGATGGTCACACAGCCCAGCTCTGGACCCAAAACCATACCCCAACAACTGGGCAGTCTTGCTGGCCCTATCCCCTTACCCATACCACCCTCACCATCGCCAAGGGGCCAAAAAGGAGACTTGTAGAAACCAAGCAAGATTGAGCTCACTGATTGAGGGAAAGAGTCAAGAGTTCTACAGTAGAAAGGGAAGACCTAGGAAACAGGAAGAGGACCAGGAAATAGGCAGGGCTCACAGCCTACAGAGGAACATTGTCTGGGGAGGTGAATCAACTACATCCCAGTGTCATTAGAAAATATTAACTTTTTACCCAGTGACTATTATGTTCAAAACCTCTCTCACAAGGCCCACAAATTTCCTTATTACAGGGCTGTCATTTTTCAATAGGAATACTCAGATTCAGCAGTTCAAAAGTGATTGCTTGGAATAATTTCCTACATGGTGTTAAATCTCTAGAGAAAAATGTAGAAGGTCTTTCTGCCCATCAGATGCTGTTCCCTAGAGAGAAGGGGAGAGAGAGGGGGAGAGCAGGAATTAACAGCATGGTTCCTTTGGCTTCACAGGAGCTCCTAGCTAGTGTGTGAGTTCAGGAAGTGTCTCATTTGCAGGGAGAGAGTGATTAACACACCAGGTACTGCTCTGGCCCCCCTGGGAGACAGAGGAGACAAAGCTGGAAGGTGACGTTCACAGGCCATCGTGGGCAGCCCCACCTAGAAGCCAGCCTAGCTTGTTTTTATCATTTCTTCCTTCTAGCGCACAGCCCAGCCTTATTCCTGCACCTCGTTTCACCCATCTGAATCCCTACTGTGTGTCAGGCTCTGTGCTAGGTATGCTTCAAGGAGGCAAAGATGAGTCCTGTGCAACCTGTCTTCAAAGACCTCAGGTGCTCAGTAAAGATATAAGTAGGTGAGCAAATGATCAGCAGCTATTGGCAAAATGAATGCATCATAATAAAAATGCATTGGCGTTGGGCTGTGAGCTCTTAACTGCTTCAGGAGCTAAAGCAGGCCTCTGAGCGGAGTTACCATCTGAACTTGGTGCCTCACAATTTCCCTTAATCAGATTTCCAGATTCTCATCAGTAAGCCCAACCAGGATATCCCCTCCCCTAGGACTTTTTCCGTCTTTTTTCCTTTATTCGATGTCTGATCTGTGTGGTCTAACACTTAGAGCATTGAAGGAGCATGCTGGGTCCTTTGTGTCTAACTCAGCCCTGTAGGAGCACTATACACTTTTTTTTTCCAAAGGGGGGTTTGTAATAATATCTGAAAGGAGACTTCTGGCAACTTCCTTGAGGTAGGGTCCCATAGACTCTACTCATTACTTCATAGAATCATCCAACTCTAGAGCTGAACTGACCCTCCAGATCACCTCAGCCTGTTTACAGTGGATGGGCATCAGCCTCGAGAGGCCAGAGAACTGCCCCGGAGGGCTGGATCTAGGCCAGGCCATGGTTCTGCACTTTTCTGGGTACTTTTCAGGTCCCTCCAGGGAACACACATTTGTCAGACTAGTGGAGTGAATAGGAACAGACGTGACACTCAGAGAAGGGGTGATGTGTGTGAGGTGTCACTGAATTGTGGAGCTGGAAGGTTATCTCCCCCGCCTCCCTCATTTTCCTCATGAAGAAAGAGAAGTGGGAGAAGGTAAGCTTAATCTTCTCCACCAGAGGAGGCACTGCCCTATAAGGGGGTTTAGAAATGTGTGTGATCATTTTTGGTTGTCACAATGACTAGGAGTGATACTGGCACTTACTGCACAGGTACCAGGGATGCTAAACATACTGAAACAGTCCTATCCGGTGAGGACTCGCCCAGCCCCAGGTGGCAGCAGCACACGGAGAACCACGGGATTAAAGTGACTTTGCTTATGGCAAAAAGAGCCCGTCAGGAGCGCAAGGAAACTGGCTTTGTGGTAGTTTACAGAGCAGTAGTTCATCATTGCGTGCGTATTTGGGAGTGGGTCACCAACTCCTCTGAGAACTGATTAAAAATCTCCTCTTTGGGGAAACCTTCACATATACATGAACTTTGCACTTAATTTTAATGGGTTTTAAGCCCCTTTAAGCCCATCCATGAACCCCAGGTTAATAACTCTGGTCTAGAAAGAGACATAAAGGTAGAAGAAATTAAATATGTGTATATTTTCTTATGGATAAAGGGGTGTCTGCCTAATGGAATGAATAATAAACGTCTTTTTTTTCCCTGTCAAGTGGGTACAGTGCTATCCAGACTGTTAGACCCCTTTTTTTTCATTCGTCAGAAGCTCTGGAAAATTCACTTGAAAATTATAGCTAATGTTTCTTAGTGAGAGCCAACTGAACACCGAATCTGCTTCCAACACCTTCCTTCCCTTTGTTGTCCCCACATTAGAAGTGCTGGGAGGTGGGAGTGGGTACTTACTTCAAAGGATCCCTCTCCTTAGCTGTGAAGAGTCTCTCCTGCAATCGTGTGTGTCCTGACTGAGTTAGAAGGACTGCAGATTTAAAATACTAGTCAAGCTGTAAATCATACGCTGTGTTTTTCAAATTTTCTAAGTGAGCAATTTCTGACTCATTATATCACTTAAATGGCAAAATGCTCCATTTCAGGATGCTGTCTTCCTTCCTTTTGCAGCAGGTAGTGGATTGTCACGCCTCTATGGTGCTGTTTTGGAGAGGAGAGGAGCGGAGGATGAGGGCAGGAGAGAGGTGAGGAGAGGAGAGGAAAGATGGGCAGCTCGCTGCCCCTCTGTGAGAAAGGACTTAGGGTCAAGTGTAAAAGTAGAGCCAAACAGACATTCCGGATAGTTACCCTTCAAGAACTTTAACTCACTCACACCTGACAGAACGCTCTGGGGCATATTTTCTTGTCCATTTTGCTAATGAAGAAACTGTGGCTCAGAGACATTAAGTAACTTTTTCACAGTTATATAAAATTCCAACCCAGCCCTCTGTGACACCTAGGCCAAGTTCTCCCCACCCCAGTGCTTCCCAGACACCCAGCTAGCTTGTGTAAATGAGCAAACGCAGCTAATGATGCCTACAAACTGCTAAAATTACCTGCTCAGCAGAGGCCTCCATACCTTCAAATTACTGAAGCTCCCCAGCTGCAGCACCATTCTCAGGCTGCTCTGGGTCTGTCCAGGATGCTGGGGACGAGGCTGCTGACTTTCTTTTAGCTTTCTGATGATCTGTCAAGGCCACACAGAAACCTGTCAAGGCAACATCTCTCATGGGCTTTCTTCCCTCTTTCTCTTGACTTTGAACCTTTCCTTCTATACTGATGGGAGAGGCAAGTGCCTTAGAATGCAGCCCCTGAGAGCCTCCCAAGCCTGGCTTGGGCACATCAAGAGGCGGCCTGCGTCTACATTCACTTAGCTGATGGCTCTATTTCGTCCCCCAAAGTTCCTTGTTCTGCTCCCCTTGGATATTTGTTTTTCCCTCCGTTGAGCCAAATCCACTGTGTGCTGGTGGGCAAGAAGTCCTTTCCCACTGCCTCCTGTCGGGAAGTCATACCTATTGCTGAACAAGTGATTTCCTGCCTACTGCGACAGTGCTTACCATTCTCTTAGGTGGCTAACATCTTATTACTGAATACTTTGTGTCTAGAAGGTGATCTTTCTGAAGGTAGTGGGCCTTTGTTTGTACCACTTGCTAAGCAGAAAGGCACATCCCCCTCCCTTCCTGCTGGGTATGATATTCTACCCCTGACCCATCTCCAGCAGAGTTGATGAAGGAGCTTAGTTAGGTCTGATCAGAGTCTGAGTGAAATTCCACTGCCTCTCTGGCAGGGCACTCACAGCCAAGATCTCCTTTTCTAAACCTAGTTGAAACCTAGCACATCAAATGGATCTAGTGAGCTACAGTCTTTCTCATTTTCTTCTCTAAGTCTCATCCAGTTATGTCTGAAACCATTGATTACAAGTTGGTGTTTGATTTTCCTACTTCCATCAGCAAGAACTACCAACACTCAGTCAGACTCTAAAATTGGTCTTAGAATTCCAGCGCCAAGTATAGAGCCCAGAGACTGTTGAGAGATTCGTCCTTTGAGGATTTTCATTCTGGAATCAGGTCTTTTGAAGGGAAAATAGAAAGAGCACTAAGCCAGGAGTCAGAAGACCAAAGGTTTAGCTCAGACTCAGCAACTAACTGCTCATACAACCCAAATTACTTTCTCATCCCGTTTCCCCAACTGTAAAAAAGAGTTTTACACTTAGATATTCTCTAAAGCAATGCTGTCCACTGGAAATATAACAGGAGCCACCTAAGTAATTCTAAATTTTCTAGTAGCTACATTAAAAATAGAAAAAAAGAAACAGGGACTTCCCTGGCGGTCCAGTGGTTAAGACTTCGCCTTCCAATGCAGGGGTTGTGGGTTTGATCCCTGGTCAGGGAGCTAAGATCCCACATGCCTCGTGGCCAATAAACCAAAACATTAAAAAAAAAAAAAAACCAATATTGTGGGCTTCCCTGGTGGCGCAGTGGTTGAGAATCTGCCTGCTAATGCAGAGGACACGGGTTCGAGCCTTGGTCTGGGAGGATCCCACATGCCGCGGAGCAACTAGGCCCGTGAGCCAAAACTACTGAGCCTGCGCGTCTGGAGCCTGTGCTCCGCAACAAGAGAGGCCACGATAGTGAGCCACATGGCTAATGGCTATCATATTGGACAATGCAGCTTTAAAATCTTCTGGCTATTAAGTTTTAAATCTGCCACAGTTCTCTATTTGAAACTATTGAGGTCAGATGCAGGATTCAAAATTTTTCATCTTAACAGGTAATACAATATTTATCATATATTATGTGATACCCCGAGGAGGTCTAGAGTAGCACTCCATGATCAAACAAATATTTCTGTAGCAAAAAGTATGACAATTCATACCAAGTGAGATAAATGAAGATGTTAATTAGTATCTTGTAGGTTGAATGTTGCTGGCAAGTGAGTTAAATAAAAAACTCTTGATTTTCAGAGGGTTTTATCTTTTGAAATTACAGATAAAGGATATGGATCTGTACCATGAAAACTGTGTGTGCTTAGCTTCAATATTTACTTAGTTGTTTCATTTATCAAAAATCAGCCCAGAACTAATATGCTGGCCATGGACATGGTATAATGGTTGTCTTCTCCCTTATTTTTTTATTTTTTTAAAATTTTTATTGGAGTATAGTTGATTTACAATGTTGTGTTAGTTTCTGCCTTACAGCAAAGTGAATCAGTTATACATACACATATATCCACTCTTTTCCCCCCTTATTTTGAATCTCAGTAGTGATGAGATTCAATCTTTGAATCTCCAGCAAACTTAAAAGGTAATCCATGGGGCCTAGATTTAGGATTGCCAGAGAAAATACAGGACACTCAGTTAAATTTGAATTTCACATAAACATCAAACAACTTTTTAATGTAAGTATGTCCCACACAATATTTGAATTTTAGATAAAGTTTATCCAAAATTCAAATTTACCTGGCCATCTGGTATTTTTATGTACTAACTCCGACAGGTTAAAAGCTGTCAGAAGTAGACTGCTGCTTCTTATGGGCCAGCTAAAGCAGTGTGAGGGAAGACTTTCTTTTTCATCTTGCATCACATTTTATCAGACAAAATATACAGAGCGGTCTGTCTGGATGGTTAAGGAGACTAGAAATCTGGTTTTTAAATTCCAGAATCCAAAAAATCCAGAATGACAAAGAATGCAATTACTTATGTGACATTTGCAGTCCTCATGGCAAGGTCATTGCGAGGGAACTTTGAGCCAAAAGCTAATCTGACATTCTTAATTGACTGTCTTAATGTCCTTAAGAACCTCGTCAGGTTATAAGCCACAAACCAATCATGCAGCCCTGAGTTAGGAGCTTCTTAATCTCCACCATGGATTCCAGAAAGAAAACCAAGGAGGGTGAATTAGGAGCCATCTCTATTTTTTTAAATGGGAGGTGTTGGGGGGCAGTGGTGGGCGTTTGTTGAGAGCATAATTCCCTCTCTAAATGTCTCAGAAATTAAGAGGTACCAAGAGGAAGTGCTGCTTTAAGAACCATCTGGCTCACCCAGGTGCAGGGATGGGGAGGCTTGACACTTGTATCAAAAGTGGGCTTCAGCCAGAGGTCCTAAATCCCTGGGAATTTGTCTTTTGTATGCTAATGAGATGACCCACAGGCTGGGAGGACCCTAGATAGGTTCAGGATAGGGGCTGGCTGTCCTCACCCCCACTCCAGCCTCCTGAGAGGGGAGAGAGGCTGGAGATTGATGTCCAAGGATTAAATCTGTCATGCCTACACAATGAAACTTTAATAAAAACCCCCTAAACAACAGAAAAAAAGAAAGTGGGCTTCAGCTCCTATAAACAGCATTGTTCCCAGCCCTCCCTGCCTAGCTGGGGGCTTTAAGTCTCTCAGAGAGAGTCAGCAGAGCAGGTGGCAAATTTGACAGACGAAGGAGAGGCCTGCTTGGTACCCACTGGTTCAGTGGGCTGCACTCAGGATCTCCCGAACTCAGGTGACATCCTTCCCAATGACTTGTGAAAGTGCTGGGTCAAAAGCACCTGACTGAGGAACTGTTCCAGATTAAAGGAGACCAAAGGGACATGACAAGCAAATGCACTACAAGATCTTGGATTGAACTCTGGATTAGAAAAAAAAAAAAAGTTGCTGTAAAGGACATTATTGAGAGACAACTGGTAAAATTTGAATATAAGGCATTTATTAGACAGTAGTTTTGTCATTATTATAATTCCTCACTGTAGCTGTACTGTGAATAAGAGAATGTCTTTGTTCCTAGTTTTTAAGGGTAAGGGCTTTATGGTTTCAAATGGTTCAGAAAAAAATATATATAGTATTTAGTACATAGAATATATAGTATTCTCTCACATATGTGCACAGAAATGTGGCAGAAATTAACTATTGGTGAATCTATGTGAAGTGTACAGAGGTTCATTGTACTATTCTTATAACTTCTAGTAAGAATTTTTTTAATAAAAGTTTTTTTTTAATAAAAAAGGAGGAAAGGATGGCAGCCTGGCAAAACCTAAAAACAGACGTCTCAAAAGGATAGCCATGGGAGAGGGCCAGCTCCCTGAGTCAGGAGCTGCTGGAATTCGAGTAGGTTTAGTCTCTCTGCACTTGAACTTCACTGACTTTCCATTTCAGAGGTCGTGTGGTATGGTGGGAAGAGCCTGCACAGCAGACACACAGGCCTGGTGTTCCGTGGGCTGCAGGGCCCTAGCTGTTTAACCTTGCTGAGCCTCAGTTTCCTAACCTGTATAAAGGGGGTATGGCAACTTACCTCACAGCCTTGCTGTCAGGATTGGAGGTGATGTTTACAAAGCACCTGGCTGAGTACCTGGCATGTAATAGGTACCCCCCAACACCACCAAGTTAAATATATCTTTGTTTCCACAGAAAGACCATGGCTGGTTGGCTCCAGTCTTTTATTATTTTCAGGCACCGAAAGCAACAGTCTGTTGCCAAGTCTATGGACCTGAAACTCAGGCTCTGCCCCTCTGGAAACCTCTAACTGAAAGCCCCGATGGAAATCCTATTCGTTAAACTGCACCGAGCAGTGTATCCAAGCATGATTCGTTTCCTTGCAGGCATAATCACTCCAGACAAAACTACTGCAAGCCCTTTCTAGACAGCTTTTGAAAATCTTTCCTTCCCCACCTGCCACACAGCATGAGAAGTGAGATCAGGTTATCAGCTCAGAGGATTGAAAAGGATGAAATTAACTCTGGACTTTTACCTTGAGACAAATGACCTCACAAGACATGTGAGTAAAAGTAAAAAGAACTGTCTGGGGCTGTGAGTGAATGGCAGTGACGCTGAGCCAGAAGACTGGGGATAGAACCCTGCTCTGCCATTTGCTAGCCTGGGGTTCTAGGCGAGCCACTGTGAGCCCGTGGCTTTATTTGTGAGATGCAGATGCTATAAGGCTTCAGTGTTGGTGAATTAATCAAAGAGACAAAGTCTGTGGAGGGGCTGGGTAAACTGCAAAGGGCTGTATCATAGGAAGCCTTGCTCAAAGTGTAGTTCAGCATCGATTTCATGGGGAGACAAAGGCAGACTCTTGGGCCCCACCCCAGACCTACTGGATCGGAATTTACATTTTAACACCACTCCCCAGGCATTCAAATGCACAGGAAAGTTAGAGAAGCTGAGCTAGAACACCACCCTTGAGTTGATTCTTAAGTTAGTACCTTTAAAGAGGTCTGAGGGGCTTAAAACCAGAACTTCCAAGTGGCCTGATGTTTGCTGGAACCTCAGAGCTGCTTGATTTTCAGTGTTTTGCCTACTGAGGCTATAAAGTATGTCAGGCAAGGGCCTGGGACACTAGCATAGTCTCTGGTGAACATTAAAAGCACACTGAGCACCCTGACCCAGCTTTTGCCTCCACAGAGGGCTGAGCTAGTCCTCTGTTCCACCCCCACCATGACCCCCTAAGTCAGCTCTGAGAGACACCTGTTACTTCCAAGTCCGCCCTTTGTTCTGGAGACCACCATGTCCATCATGAGACCATCCTGGCTTTTCAAGGGAAAGACTGTAAGGGCTTAACCCAAGGTCAGCTGCAAGTAGGAATTAGGACCATCTGTCAAGTCTCCTTTTGCTAACAGAGCAGAAAGGTGGTGTCGACTGAAAACAATTACACAGCTTAAAAGTTGAGAGTTATGTTTTATTTGGCGGATTTCTTAGGACTTCAGGCCCAGGAGGCAGCATCTCAAGTAACCCTGAGAAAACTGCTCCGAGGTGGCGATGGGGGGAGCCGGGATATACAGGAGTCTCGCAACAAAAAGACCAAAAGATTGCTGTTTAATAAAAGAAAACTAGATATCTCAAGTTAAGGAATTCAGTGCTTTTCTGTGTATGGGAAGATGCAAGAGCCTGGGCTTACTGAAATCATTCCTTTGATATGCACCTCAGCTATCTGGGGCAAGTATCCTGTGTTTTCATATCCTGAGTTTCCTCAGGGTGCACCTTCAGGTGGCTGTAATCGCTGATGACTGCGACATCCTTTGTTTACTGATATGGCAAGCAGTATTTTATTTCTCAGTGGTGATGACCCAAATGACCTCTGCTCACCCTTACGGTGGATTGAAGGAAAGGCCCTGGTCATAGATCCTACCTAACTCCACAATTCTTTTCATCTACTTTACTTTGGGCCAAGGCCTGGCTAACTCAGAGCCCTCAAGGGCAGGAACTGAAGGGCCTCTATCCTGGTTTTCAGCACTTAGCTCAGTAGCTGGGCATGGTAAATGGCTGCCCAGTGAATGATTTTGATGAAGACTTCAGCACAATGCTTTATAGATACTAGGTACTCAATAAATAGCTATTGGCTGATTGACTAGGCCAGGGTGACTTTCCCGTTAGGCACCTATAGGCACAGAGCCCAGAACCTGTGACTTCTTCAAGGGACTATGAAAATGTTTCAGACCTGAAGATCGACAACAGACTTAATGACTCCAAAATACAGAAAGAAAACTGCGAAGTAAACATTAAAATGTGTAATTAGCTGGCTACAATATATGATACTATGTCGGCTGACTAGTCAAGTGCAACTTGACCCTGAGCATTCTGTACAAGTTATATTAAATTGTAGGATGTGGGTACATTTTAACATGTTAACATGTTAAATGTGGCATGAGTGGAGCCTCCAAAAGTTAGTGTGTAGGGCCCAAGAAGGACTTAAAACAGCCCTGTCATAGCAGTCAGGTGGCATAGTCCCCACCCCTCCCCTGCTAGACAGCCTGGAGCAGGGGTGGATGAGTAGCTGCCTTTCAGAAGGAGCTGAGGGGAGCTCAAAGGTAAGGCCCTAAGACAGTGGCAAAGAAATGGCACAGCAAAATCACAGAAGCCAAGATGTTTGAAAAATTATAGGGTTTTCTGTCCCTAGATAATTTTCCTAGTTTATTTTTTGGTAAGGAGAAAATCTTTTGTAAGGAGAGAATTTTCTGCTGCTTGTCTTACTACCCTAGTATTGATTAATGTCATGCCCTGCATCCTGTGGATTTCTATTTATTTCTTTAATCACAGGCTGTAGAGATTGGAGTGGGCTGAGTGTAGGGGGAAAGTGGGAATCACATTTTCATCAGTCTTTCCCATTTCCCTTTTCCCCTCAAGAAAATAATTTTTGTTCTAAATTTCCATTAAGTTACTCATGTAGGTACCGTACAGAACTAAGTGGGAAATGTCCCTTTGCTCTGAGAGGCCCAATTTAATAAACATTCCTGCAGACAGTAATAAAGGGATCTTTATCAGTTGGTTTTTGCTGTATAAACCACCAACCCCCCGCCCAAAAAAAAACCTTAGTGGCTTAAAACAACCATTATTTATTTAGCGCACAATCCTACCGGTCAGCTACACGGGCTGGGCTCAGCTGGGTGGTTCTAGTTTGGGCCGGACTTTCTCGTGCCCTTGTGCTCAGCTGCCAAGTGAGCTGTGGGGCTGGCTGATCTGGGATGGCCTTATTTGGGACTGTTCACCTCTGCTCCACATGGTCTCGCTTGCTCCAGCAGGCTAGCTCAGGCTTCTTCACACGGACACTGAGCAGGTGTCTAAGAGAACAGACAGTAATATACAAGACCTCTTGAAGTCCACCCTCAGAGCTGGCACACTGTCACTTCCACCTCATTCTGTTGGCCAAAGCAAGTCACACAGCAACCCAGATTAAAGAGATGGGGAAATAAACTTTACCTCTTAATGTGAAGAGCTTCAGAGTCACATGCAAGGAGTGGGGGCAGATACTGTGAAGGGAAGAACTGTAGTCATTTTTGCAATCTACCAGAGTCACATCAAAAGAAATATAGCCCTGAATGAAATCAGTAAATAAGACTTAAACTGCCAGGGCAAAAGAAGAGAAGATACGGGGTCAGAGGAGTCACATATTTAAATGCAGTCAGACTGAGGGGGTTAGGAAATGAGAGCCAGAACCTCATCATTGCACTAAAGTTTACAAAATTGGTTTTGATGGGGAAATTGAATTCTGCTTTAGGAAGGGTGTGTGTGGATATGGTTCTGCCAGATAGCTGTGCTTCAAACGTCTGCAGAAGCATAGCATCAGATAAAAATTAACCTTGCAGTAGATACCACGGACAGTTGGGAACAGCCTTGGCTGACTGAGCATCTTTCTTTGTGCCCTGCAACCAAGGGTAGAGAGGTTTAAACAAAAAATGTTATGTCACATGGCTAAGAAAGAGGCAAGCAGAGGTGGCACTTCCAGACGGAAGTGCAGGAGCAGTTGGCACACAGTTGGTGATGGAGGAGGGTACTATGTCGAACAGCAGGGGGCTGGCTCAGGGTGACTCTGCTCCAGGTCCTGACTCTGCCACTAACCAGCTCTATGATGTTGCCCAAGTCACCTTCCCTTTCTGGGCTTTAGTTACCTTCTCTACCAAATAGGAGAATGGGTTTAATCATTTCTGTGGTTCCTTCCAATAGTGAAATTAGGATTATTGGGCTGAGTACTTCAACACATAACAGCTTATCCCAAGAAACTCTACAGAGGGAAAAGAGTATTCTTAGACCACTGTAACCCTGGGCTCTAGTGGAGCTTTCCTGGCCATGGGCCTCTCTGCCAAACCCAGTTTGCTTTTCTTTGAGAGAGAGTAATTATGCAAATAAGATCAGAAGGGACCCTACAGAGATTTAGAAGGTTTTCTCCCCAGTTTTCTAGTGCCATTTTAGGCAACACGGGGCCTTAACACAGTCATCTTATTGCTTACCTCCTTGCATGAATTCTTCACATCTGGCATGCTTCAGAAACTTTCTTTGACTTGGCCTTTTAATTCACCGATGAATTGGATCACCAAGAAGTCTTCAGGTGGTACCAAAGAAGGCTCTCCTGTGCCTGGCACTGATTAGACCACATACCCTTGTCCTGCTCTTGCGCATTTCCATTTGCCCGGCGTGATTTCATTTCTCTTTCTCTACCGTTGTGAAGTTAAGAATGTGTTTCCTGTCCCCATCTCCATTCAGATTTTTTGTAAAGGGTGAAGTTCATTGCAGCAATGTTTGTAATAGTGAAAAGTGGGACAAACCTGAACGCCCATAGAGGGAAGAATGGTTTAATAAAATAGGGCACAGCTATTTGAGGGAATACAGTACAGCAGTGAAAAGGAGCAAGGTTTATTGGTATTAACATCAAACATTTTCCAAAAGATACGGAGAAATGGGAAAAACAGAATAATGTGTCTAATGTGGTATTATTAACAGAAAAGGTAACTTAAATGATGTACTTCAAGGTACGTGTAGATGTGTGTACACAAGGTGAGATTGCTCAGGAAGGACACATGAATAGGTAACAACAGTTTTCTCAGGTCAGCAGAGTAGATGGGGGTTAGGGAGAGTAATGAGAATGTTTGCTTATCTGCATTACTTAGATTTTTAACATTAAGCATATAGTCATATATAGTATTTGTAAAATTTAAAAAAAAATGTTAAACACAATTTCTTGTAAAGAGTTAGGTGGTGATGGTTTATATTTACCTCTGGATATAAGAAAATAAACAAAAAGTAGGAAAAACTTGCTTACTTGTTCTCAGATAAATAACCCAGAATCCTGGATGTGGAGATGTCATAAACTTTCTGACCCTTCAATGTGAGGGAAAATAACACAACAAAGGTTGCAAGAAATAAAAAGCCCATGTACTCCAACCTGGACAAGAGCCATCTGAAAACGTCTGCATTTCAGGTTTTAATTACTCTGTCATTTCAGTTTTGTTCTCAGAGCTAATTCCGAGAAGTGACAGCTTTTTTCAAATACTGTGCAATTTAATTACAATTAACTCCTTACAATTTAATTATAGGAAAGTACTATTTCTTCATAATCTGGGCAACCAGAAAGCTCACATAATCAGCAGCTTTCCTCTCTACTCTGCTCTCTGAAAATGAGACAAATAAGAGGCTGAAATTGAGGAACTTTTTCAAAAGCACCTTTCAGGTTCTGTTGTAGGATCAGTCCAAATGATGCTTAATTTCTTACACCTTCAGCAGTTATAGTACCATATGCTGATAACTGCTGTTTATAACGACGCACATTCCTAATGCAACTTTGGAGATTTCAGAGGTTAAAATATGGGTGGTATCTGGTGTTGCTTTCTGTGTTTTTGAAAATTATAATCCATGTGCCATTTATCCGGTGCCGCTCAGGTACCCAGAAAACTCATCAATGGCCTCTCCAAACTGAGAGATGTGGGAGAAAAGACCTGTGCAGAGTGTCTCCAAGGCATCAAACGTGGACTAGCTACGGGGCCTGGTGGCTGCTGTACTGCACAGTGCGATTCTAGCACATTCTGACAGGGAGTCGTCCCGGCCAGGGGGCTATAGGGTTGCATGGTGCTCAGGGTTTGGAGGAAGGGCTAGCTTGCCTTCCACCCAACCACATCTCCCTCATCCCCACTTTGGTCTCCTGTTAAGTCCTCAGCTCCCAGGCAGCCAGAGGAGGCGGCATCTAGTCCCTGCAGAGCGCGCATGTCCTGTCCAGCTTGGTGCCCTTTTCTTTGGGCCGTACCCTCGGTCTCTGTCAGCAGGTCAGAATCACTCCACTCGGGGATCAGCCCTTTCCTCCACCCTCCCGGCCCCTGTGGCTCCCGCCCCTTCCCAGAGTCCTATCAGTGCACCCACAGAAAAGGCCACTTGTTCAAGGGGCCGGCATGGTTTAGGCCTCCTGCCTCTCTCAGACAAGCTATTTCTTTCTTCCTTTCTTTCTTTTTTAATTTTATTTAAGTATAGTTGATTTACAATGTTGTGTTTAATTTCTGCTGTACAGCAAAGTGACTCAGTTATACATTATACATTCTTTTTCATATTCTTTTCCATGCTGGTTTATCACAGGATATTGAATATAGTTCCCTGTGCTGTACAGTAAGACCTTGTTGTTTTTCCATCCTATATATAATAGTTCGCATCTGCTAACCCCAAACTCCCAATCCTTTCCTCCGCCAGCCCCCCTTGGCAATCAGAAGTCTGTTCTCTATATTTGTGAGTCTGTTTTTGTTTCATAGATGTGTTCATTTGTGTCATATTTTAGGTTCCACATATAAGTAATATCATACGATATTTGTCTTTCTCTGACTCATTTCACTTAGTATGATAATCTCTAGGTCCATCCATGTTGCTGCAGATGGCATTATTTCATTCTTTTTTATGGCTGAGTAATATTCCATTGTATATATGTACCACATCTTTTTTATCCAGTCATCTGTTGATGGACATTTAGGTTGTTTCCATGTCTTGGCTATTGTGGCAACAGGTTCTCCTTGTCCCTTCAGTCAGATGGCCACCTTCCCTTGGCGTTGACCCTACTTGACCTCTTCTCATGGGGCAGGTGCCTTCGCCTTCTCCTCCAGTGGCTGCTGAGGCCCCCAGCTGGCTACCTAGCAACTGGCCGATGTTTTGAGTTTACCTCTTTCAAAAAATGGCTTTTGTCTCTTCTTCCCATGTTATTTTTCTGAGTTGCTGCCTATTCTGTTCGGACCCTCCCAGATTAATGCCAAAACCCTGACTTATTCAAACCAAGAATGATCCACAACCCTCCTTTTCTACTAGTTCTTGCAAGAACATTTCACTTTGTCTTTTGTGCTCCACCAGGCTTCATGCCTCAGTTCTGTCTTCCAGTGCACTAATTACTAAATCACTATATCACTGTCTAAGGTTTACTCCATGCATTAACATTTCTTAATTTGATGAACGTATATTTAATTACCAACATTTTAATTGGTAAATTTTCTTATTATTTTTGCATTCTTTGCTTTCTAATTTCTTTCTCTGTTTTTCAAGTGGAAGGTACTGCTTCATTTAGTGTTTTTGTTTTTTTCTGTTATGACCCAGGAGTGGAATGGCTGGGTTTTATGGTGGTAGAACTACATCTTAAAATGTGTGTTGAATCTCCTGCTCCACAGCAAGATGGTGAATGTGGAGAGACCTGTGGGTGGCTTGGTTCAGTTCCCATCAGACCATGACTTTGGTCTTCCTCCTCCCTGGACTTTCCACCTGCTAAAACTGCAGCCCCAAGAAGTAGCTAGAAATGACCCATTTTTCACTCTACTTTCACAAGCAGAAGAGCCCCACCTCAGCCCCTGACCTCAAGCTACGAGCCAGGTTCCCACCCCCTAGGTCCTGTGAGTACCATTAGTTCCTTTTTCCTGCCAGAGCCAGACTCCATCACTGTCTGCCTGCCTCCAGACAGACGCCCTGCTGACCTGTGGCTTAAGCAACTTTCACTGCTTTAACTTTCTGTTCCATTTCTGGCCCATGGATATGTTTATCTTGTTATTTAGTTCAGCTGTGTCTTTTTAGTTTTCTATTCTTACATTATAACTGGCATTGCCCTGTGCTTGAGGCCAGGGGGCAAAGTGGGAGATACATCAAAACATGAACTTACAAAGCTGTCTTGGCCAGTGGTGATGTCCCCTCCAATACCTTTCTAATCATAACACGCAAGTAAAGAGTTTTTCACTCCTACATTCATCATTCCCCAAGCATCTGGTCACAAGTATGAAAGAATACAGTACAATAGGCTCTCATTAAATATTTGTTGAGTGAATATATGAAATATCAAATCTAAAGACAAACGTTACACCAGAGCAGAACCCCACAAACTTTCAGTAAGGCCCTTTTGTATTATCTTAATGGGATGATATGAAGTGTGTTCAAAACTCTATTCCACTGAGCCACACAGGCCCCTAGAAATAGGACAAGCACATAATTTATTATCCAAAACCAGACACCTTTGAGAGTGAAAGAGAATGTTCTTAATAATTACCCCAGAATAACAGACTTAAACTGGGACTCTGTCCAGCAAACCAGAGTGAACGAGCACCTTATCCTGTGACCAACTCGGCAGTGTTTAGTTTCATGAGATTCCCACATCAAGCCAAGTGGCATCTTCTTTTCGCTCATTTTTCTGTTGATAGTCCACGTGAGGGGCCACAGCAGTGATTTTATACCCTCTCTTCTCTGGCCCCATCCTTCCCTTCTTCTCCAAAAAGATAGTCAATGTTTTTAAAAATTCAGTGTCCAAAATAGGGAACTAAGATCATTTTTCTGGATCTCTTTCTCTCCTGGTACCTCCTCCAAATCACTAAAGTAATCCATTCTATATGACACTCAAGCAAAACCCCACACACCCAGATTCCTCTTTAATACTTTCCCTAACACCCCTCACTGGTCTTGATTTCCTTTCAACAAAGCCAGCATCACTCTCCATGCTCTCCTCCAGACCAGCCATGACCCTGAGAGCCCTCAGCTGATCCAGTTCACTAGTCATTCAACAGCACGCCAGCCATTCTACCCCAGGCTCTAGGCTCTAGCTCTGGAAGTGGCAGTCACGTTATGGTGCAGCAAGGCAGTATACCTGGTGTTCCTGTTATCCACTGCTGTGTCACAAACCACCCTAAAACTCAGCAGCTTCAAACAACAACCATTTTATTATACCTCGTGGTTTAAGATGACAGGAAGTGGAGGACAGGGTTCAGCTGGGGGATTCTTCTGCTCCATGGGCCATTGACTAAGAATGCTTGGTGGTATTCGGCTGGCAGGTGGGTTGGCCTGGAGGCTATCAGACAACTTTGCTCACAAGGACGGCTGGTAGCCTGAGCTTAGCTGGCACTGACTGTCAGCTGGAGCACCCACATCTGACCTCGCCTGCAGAGCAGTCTCAGGGTAGTTGGCTTTCTTGCATGGCACTCAGGGCAGCCAGAGAGACTGTCTCAAGACAGCCAGATAGACACTGCAAAGCTTCTTATGACCTAGACTTGGAGGTCCCAGGAGTCACTTAAATTGCATTTTATTGGTCAAGCAAGTCACTAAAGCAGATCAAGATTTAAATGGGAAGGGAATTAGGCTCTACCTGTCAATGGGAGGAATAGCAGAGCATTTGTGGTCATCTTTACTTTATCACACCTGACTTTTTTTTTTTAATTTACTTATTTATTTACTTACTTACCTATTTATTTATGAATTTTTGGCTGCGTTGGGCCTTCATTGCTGCACGTGGGCTTTCTCTAGTTGCGGCGAGCAGGGCTACTCTTTGTTGCGGTACGTGGGCTTCTCGTTGCGGTGGCTTCTCTTGTTGCGGAGCACGGGCTCTAGAGCGCTGGCTCAGTAGTTGTGGCGCACGGGCTTAGTTGCTCCGTGGCATGTGGGATCTTCCTGGACCAGGGCTCTAACCCATGTCCCCTGCATTGGCAGGCAGATTCTTAACCACTGCGCCACCAGGGAAGTCCCACACCTGACTTTTTAATGATCCTGAAAGGGACTCCAAAATGTGATCCACATGTTGTACCTGTATCAGCCTAGGGCTAGAATAGGACAGCAGCAAGAGGAGCAAAGCAGGAGGGAAACCTCTGGCCCCTGGCCGCTGACCAGTTGTGAGCATGCCTGGGTACCCAGTGAATGCACAGGTAGGTCTTGTGGCTGCATCTCCACTGCCTTAGTAACTGAAAAAGCTGCTCTTATCACGAAAGCAGGAAACAGACCAAACATGAAAGATGTAGAGGACAAATGTATGGTTACCAAGGGGGAACGGGGTGGGGTGGGAGGAATCTGGAGACTGGGATTGACGCATATACATTATTGATACTATGTATAAAATGGACAACTGATGGGAACATGCTGTATAGCACAGGGAACTCAACCTAGTGCACTGTGGTAACCTAAATGGGAGGGAAGTCCAAAAGGGAGGGGATATCTGTATGTGTATGGCCGATTCATTTTGTTGTGCAGTGGAGGCTAACACAACATTGTAAAGCAACCACACTACAATAAAAATTAATTTTAGAAAAAGTACACAAGAAATGGTTTCAGAAATGCAAGAGAAACAAAACAAGAAATAAAGCTATTAAAAGCCTTAAAAAAAAAAAGAAAGGGATTGATTCTTCATGTACACGCTGATATCTGCTTCTCTGATCCTGTTTTCTTAGATTTTCATCTAATTAATACTCACGTTCTCTATTTTTCCAGCTCGAATATTGAATCCTGTGCTCCTCTTTGCTTTCAGAGTAGGCAGGGAGGCTGGACAAGTAAGAGGTTCAGGTCCCTCAAAGTCCTGCCTCGCTGCCACAGGAATTGAGAGTGTAGCTGACAAGAAGGTTCTTGGTAGTTTTAATAATTCACCTGCTCCAGACAGTTTTATGTAGTGAGTTTCAGGAGATGATGAGCAGATTACTGATAAAGAATATGGATTAAAATTCTCCCAAAGCCTTACTTATAAAACCTTTTTAGAAGTAAATCAAGGCTGAGTATATTTATGGATATGAGTGACCTCTGTCAATGAATCCATTAACCCAGGAAAAACTGTTTGGATGAAGCACCGTGCAGTATTAAAGGATACGATACAGTGTCTCACATGCATTTACTCCCTGAACAAGCTACTGACAGATACAGTTTTACTGAGTTCCTGCCTTCCTAAGTTGCATGGAGGTTAACAGAGTTACTTCTAGCCAGTTCACTCTGTTTTTCAGAACGATTTTATTTGCTCCTTTGTATGAGATTGCTGGTTGTCTTTGAGGAGAGCTAGATTGAAATTATGATGTAATGTTGATAGCAAATTATAATAAAATGAATGTTGTGAGAGAGGCTATGCTGATAAAATTCCAAAACAACTTCCCAGTCTAAGGTATGCTCAGTGCCTAAAAGAAATGGAGGCTGGTTGTAGATGGTTTGGTTGTAAATTTTGCCCTTGGGCTAAGTGAAACCCAAAGAATTTTCATTAGGGCCTCTCTCAGATCAGTAAACCAAACAGACTGTAAATCAAACAGTACAGATCATAATTTGTTCAACTTTGTTGAATACAGATAATCACTTAGGTTCCACAGCAAACAAATTCAGGAGAGCTGAGTAGAGAATTTTGCTGCTGTGGCATAAACGTCAGAGGAGTGCTTAATGGTCCCGTCATCACCCCTCACTCACTTAGGCTGGGTTCAGGATGATGGACCCAGAGACCCCAAGATGGGAACAATCTAAGTTACATTTTAATCAAGCCCCAGGAGGGCAGGGAGAATTATATCTAATGATTAATAGAAAATAGCAATTGTTTCTTGCCCTTATAATCAGTTGTACACCTCGTGCCTGAACAGCTGGATAGATTAGCAGCTGTGCCCCTCACAATCAAATGTGTATGTGGGCAGTTACATGAAGGTGTTACCTATCTCCCTAAACTGATTTTTCCTAGTTCTTCCAAAATCATGCTATACTAGATTAGCAGCATTCTGATATACTTAATTTAGCAAAACCCCACTGCATCTGAAGTGCCAGGAAGTAGGAAAGAACTTAATCTTCTCTCTTACCCAGAGAACATCTCTACCCAGAACCAAGAAATCAGACTAAACTCAATGTGGCACAGTTGTTTATAAAAAGCATCTGATGCCAATTTGAATGCCATGTACTTTCTAAGGTAGGTACACAAAATTTCTTTTAGAGAGAATGTTTGCTAAAACCTATGTGTGGAATGGTGAATGCATTTGCAGCAGCCCAGCCCTGTTCTCTGTGATCGTGGGTGTTCCTTTATATTGGGGAAAATATCAGGAAACATACTTCTTTTTACCTGTATGACACATCCTGGGAGCAGAGCAGAGTGCTTGCATGTGGCAGAACTGCTGGTGCTGAGATGACAGTGGTAACAATACCCTCCACTTCAGGATGCCCAGCACTGTGCTGAATGCCTTACATTTATTAATTCATTTAATTCGCATGAGAAACCTAAGAGGTGCTGAAATACTTACAGATGAAACTTGGGATTTATGTCTCAGTTTTGGGGAACAGAGTACACAGGGTACGCTGGGGCAGAGTTGGCCATAACTGAATGGTTTTAGGTCTTAGTGATGGGATATGTTTTATTCTGTGTGCTTTTATGTAGGTCTGATATTTCTTCGTAATGAAAAGCAAAACAAAACCTAAGAGGTAGATACTATTATTTTCTCTTTCTTATAGATGGTGAACCTTGCCCAAGGGTTTGCATCTAACCACTCTATCCATGGTTGTGAAACTGCACCACAGCTCCCCAGGGTGCAGCAGTGGGGGGGGGGCTGCAGAATATTTAAGTTGTGGGTGAATGCAGAGCAGTACCCCACACCTGTCAGATACCACCTGACTACTAGCTCAAATTCTCAGTGTCCACGTTAGAGCACACTGCATTCCTGTGATGATAGCATATCTTTGTGAAACTGGCTTTTTAGCACTTGTGATAAAAAGCAAGTACCACATGAAAAATCAATGTGGAATAAGAACTGAAGGTTCTGGTGTCCCATCTGATTCTGGGGTTTGAGAAGTTTGCCATCCCTAATAGGTGCACATATCCCATTAGTAAGTAATTACAGTATTAAAGAATAAAATTAAAATATTTTTTCTTTCAATGTGTATTTCTTTTCAGATGGCTACTAAGTTGTTAGGACATAAATACTTCTTAAGTTTTTTGATCTAACTAAGTGCCCTGTGACCCAAAGTTTTGGGAATCCCTGCACTAGACTACACTGCCTCAGATGTGGAGGCTAAAACATAGAGCATCTAAATGTCCCCTGTGTTAGGTCACCTGCTTCATTAAAAGAAAGGCAGGTTCACAAAAGGCCCCAAGTAGCCAAAGCAATTCTGAGAAAGAAGAACAAAGCCAGAACCATCACACTTACTGACTTCAAACTGTACTACAAAGCTGTAGTAATTTAAACAGTATGTACTGGCATAAAAATAGACACATAGACACATGAAACAGAATCAAGAGCCCAGAAATAAATCCCTACATATACAGTCAACTAATATTTGACAAGGAAGCCAAGAACACTCAGTGGGGAAAGGATAGTCTTTTCAAAAAATGGTGTTGGGAAAACAGGATAACCACATGCAGAATATAATGAAATTGGACCTCAGTCTTACACCACTCATAACAATTAACTCAAAGTGGATTAAAGACCTAAATGTAAGACTTGATATGGTAAAAACTCCTAGAAGAAAACATAAGGAAAAAGCTCCTTGACACTGGTCTTGGCAATGATTTTTTTGGACACAACACCAAAAGCACAAGCAACAAAAGCAAAAAACAAGTGCGACTACATCAAACTAAAAAGCTTCTGCGCAGCAAAAGAAACTATAAACAAAATGAAAGGCAACCTATGGAATGGGAGAAAATATTTGCAGACCATATAATAGTAAAGGGCTAATATCCAAAATATATAAAGAACTCATACAACCTCAATAACAACACCAACAACAAAAACAAGTAATCCACTTTAAAAAATGAGCAAAAGAATTGAATAGACATTTTTTCCAAAGAAAATATCCAAATGGCCAACAAGTACATGAAAAGGTGCTCAATATCTCTAGTCATCAGAGAATCAACACCAAAAATGGAGATCACCACACACCTGTTAGAATGGCTACTATCAAAAAACAGGAAAAAACAAGTGTTGGGGAGAATGTGGAGAAAAAGGGAACCCTTGTAGACTGTTGGTGGGAATGTAAGTTGGTTCAGCCACTATGGAAAACAGTACAGAGATTCCTCAAATTAAAAATACAACTACCATAGGATCCAGCAATCCCTCTTCTGGGTATATAGCCAAAGGAAATGAAAACAGAGTATCAAAAAAACATCTATAGTCCCGTGTTCATTGCAGCATTATTCAAAATAGCCAAGATATGGAAACAACCTAAGTGTCCATCAACAGATGAATGGATAAAGAAAATGTGGTATATGTACAGTGGAATATCATTCAGCTGTAAGAAAGAAGGAAATCCTGCCATTTGTGACAACATGAATGGACTTGAGGGCATTATGCTTAGTGAGATAAGCCAGAAAGACAAATATTATATGATATCACTTCTATGTACAATCTTTAAAAAGCCAAACTCCTAGAAACAGAGAGTAAAATATGATGGTTACCAGAGGCTGGGGAATGGGGGGATTGGGGACATGTGAAAGAGGACAAACTTGCAACTGGAAGATGAATGAGTTCTGGAGATCTAATGCACAGCATAGCAATTACAGTCCACAACGCAGTATTATGTATTTCAAAATTGCTAAGAGCCTAAATCTCAAATGTTCTCACCACAAAAAAAAAAGAAGTGATAGTTGTATGACATGATAAAGATGTTAGCTAAAGCTGCAGTGGTACTCATAAGGCAATATATAAATGTTTCAACTCAACATGTACACCTTAAACTTACACAATGTATATGTCAGTTATATCTCAATTTTAAAATGTGGTTTATTCATAAAATGGAATATTATTCAGGAAGGAAATTCTGTCACATGCTACAACATGGATGAACCTTGAAGACATTATGTTAAGTGAAATAAGCCAGACAGAAAAGGACAAATATTGTATGGTTCCACATATATGAAGTACCTAGAGTAATCAAATTCACAGAGACATAAAGTAAAATGGTGGTTGCCCAGGGATGGGGAGTTAGTGTTTAAAGGGCACAGAATTTCAGTTTGGGAAGATGCAAAAGTTCTGGAGGTGGATGGTGGTGATGGTTTCACAACAATGTGAATGTGCTTAATGCCACTGAGATGCACACTTTTTAAAAAAGGTTGAAATGGTAGATTTTATGTTACGCATATGTTGCCACAATAAAAAATAATCCTTGCAAGGAAAAAAGGAGGGAAGGAAGGGGGGGAGGGAAGGGAAGAAGGAAGGAAGGAGGGAGAGAGAGATGGAGGGAAGGAAGGGAGGGAGGGAGGGAAGGAAGAAAGGAAGGAAGGAAGGAAGGAAAGAAAGAAGGAAGGGAGGAAGGGAGGGAGGGAAGCAGGATGATTCATCCACTTACTCATTCACCCATACTTACAAAACACCTACTACTTGCCAGGTGCTGTGCTAGGCACGGGGGATACAGCAGTGAACAAGACAGACAAAAATGCCTCCCTGATGGGGCGTATATCCTGATGGGAAGACAAACAGTAATCAGAACTAACAAACAATAAGCATGCATTATATTAGACTTGATAAGTGCTAAGAAGGGCACAAAGCAGGCCAGGAGCATAGAAAATGTGGTGGGGCAGGAAGAAGGTGACGTGTTAGATAAGGTGGCAGGGAAGGCCTCGCTAAGATGGCAGTTTGGTAAAGACCTAAAAGAGGTAAGTGAACTATCAGCCACTTAACTTTGTTATTTATCTCTTAACAAAAAAAAAAAAAAAAAAATAGACTAATTCAGAAACAGAGCCCTGAAGTTAAGTTGTACAACAAACAGAAACTTATGAGAACTGGCCTACATCAGATAGAATCATTCTTGAAAAAGCAAAAGAAAACTGGTGTATAACTTTTCTTCTCTGTGGATAACCTCACTTCACTGTTTTCAGTGGACCTGAACTTGGAGAGTGAGGGAACAAAGATAATAAATAATCACACCAGCTCTGTACTATACCTCAATTACAATGCGAAATGAAGAAGGGCCTGGAGATTTTATGCAAATAAGAAATCATGTTCTCATGATTTGAGATGCTAAATGACACTAGCTAAAATGCTTTAAATGGGATCTACACTGTACTCACACCAGCTGCTCACATAATAACAACTTAACAATATTTTGCTTTTGTATGTAGATGTTTTATGAATTTGGGAGTGGAGGGCCATGAGGGGTTGTTTTTTCTTGAACTATGGGTAATGTATAGAAGTCAATACCAAAAATGTTAATAGCAATTAGAACCATCAGTCATTCAGGCAGTAGGTTGTTTTCCCTCTGGCACCCTTTTAAAACCTTATAAATGGAAATATCAGAAGAAAAAAAGTTTAAATTACCACCACTGGATTTCTTTATGGGACAGGTGCAACCTTCATGGAGCTGTGCAATTTCCCTGAGCATCACCCAAGAGAAAATTGTAGATTCATTGATTATAAGCCCCCGATGTCCTATGTTCCTCAGCTTGCTTCTTGTCTCGCTTCTGTGTCCTTAATGAAGCCATCACACACAGAGGGCAGGGTTCCTGGAGGATCTGGAGCCATTTCAGCCCCTTTGCTTTCCTTCTTGGCCTTTCTCAGCTCCAGCCTGTTAATGAGCGCCAGATTATCTCTCTGCCACCTCCACCCCTTCCCAGAAAGTTTGGAGTTAATCCCTCTGTAAATCATCTCTTGTTAAAACCATTTTGCAGAGCAGGCTCTTCAGTGGTTCCCAATCCTGACTGCACACCTGAATCTCCCCAGGAGCTCAATAAGAACAGAAGTCTGTATTTAGTACATATGAGATGCCCACGAATTTGTACTTTTAAGTGCCTCAGATGATTCGGTTAGAAGACACTTCATGAGACTCTGGAAGGGTGAGTAGAAGTTTACCAGATTGGCAAAGGGAAGAAGAGAATTCTTTTCACATGGATATAAAATGCCATGTGTACAAATATGGGTGAAGATACATGTGTGGCAAGTCCAAGGAAGTGCGGTTTTTCAAACTCCAAAAAGTGTTCGGATGGCAAGGAAGCTATTTTGTAAACATCAGCGTTCTTCATAAGATTTCTTTTAATAAAGGTCTCACTGCCAAGCTCCCCTCCAGCTCTGCTGTTTCAGCCTTACCGGTGGTGGGTTCCTTGCCCAGTCCTCGTAGGCCCAGCTCCAGGGTCTGGGTTGGTCTCAAGCTTTCCTTTGATCCTACCATGGCTGCCTCTTGCTTGTCCTTTGCTTTGAAACTGCTTGTCATCATAAGAGAGATAAACAACATGGCTGGAACTTGGAACTTGGCTGCTTATGAAATACCTCAGGCAGGAGCAGCCCACCCAAAGGTGCTCTTGCAGTTGACAGCGAGTTTGTATGGTTTTTAGCCTGCCCACTATGGGAACCCCAGAGACAGTTTTCATCAAGTTTTTCAAGCATCTATCCCATACTCTCAAGTACAAGGTCCTGTCCTCCTTTGCCCAAACAGACAGACAGATGCCCTAGCCACAGTTTCCTTACTGTAGAATTCTGAATTTATTATTATCACTTTGATCGAACAAAGTTCTGTGAAGAGCTCTGGGCTTGAGATAGGTGACACTTGGCTTCCCGTTCTGTTTCATATGCTGCTTACTTATTTAACTTGAGCCAAATCACCTGGCCAAGCGAAACGTTCTCTCCTGTCTCAGTTCCCCTTTCTATAAAATTGGTATAATAGCATGCTTTATGTACTTTTTGCTGCCAGGAATAATGGAGGAGATCTCATGTGAATGGAGTTTTGAGAAAAGGGATATAGGCTACAAATGTGGTACTATTTCTTAAGAACAATAGGAAACAGAACCTTGTGTAATTCAACCTTGTAAGACAGGTTGCTTTGTCTGAGACACAAAGAAGAATCAATTTACCAGTAGGTACCTTTCAGGAAATTTTAACTCTCACTGATAGCATTTCCATCTAGACAGTCTGCCATTCATCAGAGGATCTGGCCCCAGCTTTCTTCAACACTGAACCCGCAGCTGGAGTCAGTCATGCCTTCCCTTGGGTTCCCATTGAAGTTAGCACTTCCCTCCCTGAAAGCCTTTTCACACTCCTCAAGGTCAGAAACCTTCTTTGTATCTGTCCCCAAGCCTAACACAGGCCCTCGCACATAGTAAGCCCCTAACAAATGTTGGCTATTAAAAGAATGCTTGGACATGGACACTGTCCAGCGTTGGATTAGATGCAGTTTAGGCTACAGATTAGCACAATACACATTCCTGAGTTAGAATGGATCTTAAGGATTCATCTTACCAACTTCCTGCCCTTAGCCAGAGCCAACTTTCAAGCACCTAACAAATTAGTGTCCTTTATTTTCAGTTCCTTCCTGAGAAGGACATTGAGTGGTTTTCCTGGCTAAATCGTTAAGGATCCTTTGTGCAGCTGAAGTCCATTTCCTCTTTCTCCACTTAAATGAAAGGGGTAGAACATGCCCACATTTTACATATAGGAGGGGTTTTTTAATATAATTGAAGACTTTTCTTATATCAGGGTCTGATCTAGTTTAGGTTGGAAGCAGGGACCATCATCTCAATTAGAGTACAACAGAAGAGCTAAGAAATTGTCAATTTGAATTTTAGAATTACTTCCAGTGACAGCTGGTAACATGGGAATCAGCTTCAGCACACAGAGGGGAGATGCTGCAGCTTGGAACACTGCCATACTTTTGCCAAAGATAGACTAGACTAGTATGCAGAAGATCTTGCATATCTTATGTCTGAATATTAATTTCCTACTCTCTGAAGTGCTTAGTTCTCTGTGATGTGATTTGAGTGAATTTAATTTACTAGAATTGCTTTTTTGGGTAATGAACATTTGTATTTCTCCTCTTTATAAAAATACAGGGCATCTTCAGGCACAAGGAAAGTGATAGTATTAAACATAAAGAAGAAAGTTTTACTGTCCAGTAAAAATCTCCCAACCCTAGAGCTGTTTTGAGCTGATAGCAACATGGCTCTAAAATTCTTTGAACTTCTAGAAGAATGTGGTAATAAAAAGTGAAACTACCATTTGTGATATTTGTTTTACTTTTTAAAAAAATACTATTTTAGAGTTGAGAAGCCAAAGAAAACTATAAAACTGCCTCATGATGACTCATCTAGGATGTTTTCTCTACTTCCTTCAAATATGATTATTTCCGGACAATTTAATTTAAATACTGCTGTAAGGATTATTTCTGGAGATGGGGGCTTTGCCTCTTGTGTTAATTCCCTCATCTGCAGAAGGACAGAATCAGTTTGATTCCCAAGTAGCAATATTGAGATGTATTTTTATCGGTTTGCTTGATTATTTTTTAAACTTCTGTCACTATTGATGGAAACTAATTAAAACTAAATGCACATCAGCTCTTATTAAATGACTGCTACTGAGATGGTGGAGTTCAGGAAATGACAGGCCAGCCCATTCCCTTTAACAATGTTGGCCGATTCACAATCAGGGTAATTTCAGATTTATGAGATTTCAAGCATCCATATGTCCTTACTGTTTCCTGAAGAATTCTTTTTAAAGAAATGAATGTATGTGCCATTTCAATATAATGAGAGCAGAACCACCAACTGAATAATGTACATTCCTTGCCTGAAATAAAATCTCAGCAACGCTAGGAGTGTTACTGTGGGCAAAAGCATTTGGGGTTTATCTACCAAGTTAAAGGCTATTTTCAGCTGCTCCCCACTATGTACTTTTATAACAACAAATCATGGGAAAATAATGAATTTAGATAAAACTTGAGACACTAACATCACATGTTATTAGCATATAGGTCATAAGCTTTTTTTCTCATGTTTGTTTCATAAAAGGGACAAGTTTAGAGATTAGTGTAAGTTATGCAAAATTTTTGATGCAGAAACTAGGCAAAGTTTGCCCCAAACCCTGAGAATCATAGCATTTGAGATCTGAAAGAAGCCTTTTAGAGCAACTCGCCAAGAGGGAGGGATGGAGAAGTGGGCAGAGCAGAGCTCTGTTTCCATACCTGCTTGCCATTGTCCAGCCATGTGACCTTGGACCATTAGGTAACCCTGTGGCCCACAGTTTCCTTATCTGTAAATGGAAATGGTGGCAACACCTCTGCCTACCTGGAAAGTTGTGAGCATGAAATGAAATCTCCTGGAAGCATGTGAACTATAAAGCCCAATGTCAGGGTCAGTTGTTATGATTTAGAAAACCCCCTTACTTTTCTGATGAAGAGCAGAAGTGTACGTGACTTGCCCAAGAGCATTCTTTGGCAAAACCAGGCCTGGAATCCAGGAGGTCCCAACATCCAGACCAGGCTCTGCATATCCCCTAGGGACACTGAGAGAGCCGGGAAGGAGATAAGGAGTGCAATGTTAGGGCCTCCACTGGCTGCTGGGCCACTGGTTATGCTACATCAGCTCATCCACTACAGACGGATAAACAGTTCCAGGCCAGAGGCGATGCAGCTGGCCCACTGAAGAAGGTAGAGCCACGGCTCACCAAGGCCCACTGGATGAAAACATCCTCTAGCCAACAAAGGGTAATGGGGCTGTCGATCGGGGAACAACCTCTCCTCCTAAAACAAAAGAACAAGACAGAGTGTTGTAAGACTGGGAAGGGTTCTTGTCTAAACTATTTCTCCAAAATTCTCCCTTATTTCCATTCCTGCTGCTCCTAGTATGTCTAATGACTGTGTGTCCACCCTTAACACTCTGGTTCACATATTAACAAAAGTCCCTTTTTTCTTGGTTTTCTCTTAGTCATGTTTAAGTTTTTTAAAGAATTTTACTAAATACTAAAGTCAGGCCAAAAACAAACTAAGCCAAAGTAATAAAATTAATATTAAAGCTATCAAAGTAGTGAAGTCGGAATTTAAATCTCAGAGTATCTGCCCCTAAAGCCCTTGCTTTTGTGAGTTCATTAAACGTAAAGTAACAATTACATTGTTAAAACAGGAGTTACACAGAGGAGGCAAGGTGCTTAGAACTCACAGGAATTTATATTTACACACAAAGTGCACGAAAAATCTGTTGCACAAAGAAATCATGTTTCTGCCTCTGTTTCTAGGATGCAAAGTATCATATAGCCAGGCTAACCAAGAAGTACCATGTAAGCATAAACTGTTAATACCAGGTTACTAGGCTGCCCAAAAAAACGCTCACAGAAAGCAGTAATCTGACATTTTCATTGAACTTTATGCTTATCCAGATCTCTGTCCCACTCCTCATGGGGAGATGGACAGGTTGGAGGAGGGACCTGCCTGAACCAAGGCCACCAATGTGGCAGGGGCCAGTGGAGCAGGACAAGGGGTTGTTGGGGCCATTGGTGGACAGTGAGGCTGCAGGCCAGCACGAAAGGCCAGGAACAAACATGGGGGGGTGCCAGGATGACTGCTGGAAACCAGGTTTGAATGAAAATGTGTCTGATTCAAAAGTATAGAATCTAAGGAGACAGCTTTCTCATTAGGTGGGAAGAAGAATGGAGAGTACGAACCAGTGAGGATGACGGACCCCTGGTGATGTCGGCTTTCCCCACTGTCTTGGGGAGCCTGGTCCTCAGATATCTCATCAAGTTAGTAGAACAAGGCCCACGTCTGAGCTGAGTCTCAGACCCTCTTTCTGATGGAGGTCAGAACAGCACCGGGCTAACAGTGGCTTTTCCTTAAATGCATGCAAGTACACTAATAACGCTCATTAGGCGAAGTGCTCACTCATTTAATTCAGAGCATCTCATTGTGTCCCTGCATCGTTGCCAGGACACTTGTGTGCACGGCTCAGGCATACTTCTCTCTGCCTGAGACAGATGTTGGGATATTGGGCCATGCTGGAACAATGCCAGCGTGTTTATTAGTGACAAAAGATTGTCAGCCTCCCTTCCCCTAACTGAGGTTTTCATTTTGTAGTTAAAATGTCAATCCCAGCTCAGGAGAAGAAAGAAAGATTTTGAGAGAGGTAGAGGAAGAGGTAGGGGAAGCTGGAGAAAAAAATTGAAAGTGACGGAGAGGTAGAAGAAAAAGGGAAAGCTTGAGGTCAGTTGTTTCCTATCACTAAGATGATCTAGGTTATATATGATTCCCACATATGACTGGGATTCACCTTGGGAGAGATTAAAAATGCAGAATGCTGGCCCCACCCAGAGCTACTACTTCTTAAAGCCCAGTGACCTGTATATATTTAAGTTCCCCTGGAGTGGGTTGTGGGCCAGACTTGAAAGCCACTGGCTGAGGCAATCTCTAAGGTTTCTTTGTATCCTTGAGAATCTTTTCTTTTGAGAAGGGAGAAAAAAGGGGATGAGGGTAAACACAGAGGGCAGGACTGCTGTATCCAAGTTGCTTTATCCTGGGGAAGAGGCTGCCCTCCTGGGAAAGGCTGATAAGATATCAAGGTCAGAGGAGGAGAGGGAGGGATGCTTGGCGTTGGTGTTGGTGTTCATTTCTTTTGTTGGAGTTGTTTATTTCACTAACTGTGGACAAGTCCCTGACAAATGAGGGTATTCTATCCCTACCTTGTAAGTCTCAAATGTTTTGATCTCTTTGATGTCTTTGTCCATCTAATTGGGCAAGATTCTCTGAGCTCCTGTCCTCCCCCCATGGACCACACCACTATCGAACCAGGGAGTAGGCAGCAAGGAAGTGCCTGTCCACTGACTTTAGTCCCTCTTCCCTCTCCTGGCTGCTAAAACCTCTTTCCCCAGTTATCTTCCTCTTTGAGGATATTCTTATGAGTAGGTTTCTATTAACTCTTTTTTTTTAAATTTTTTTTAAATTGAAGTATAGTTGATTTACAATGTTGTGGCAATCTCTGCTGTACAGCAAAGTGACTCAGTTATACACAGACAGACATTCTTTTTTTATATTCTTTTCCATTATGGTTTATCACAGGATATTGAATATAGTTCACTGTGCTATACAGTAGGCCTTTGTTGTTTATCCATCCTATATATAATAGTTTACATCTGCTAATCCCAAACTCCCAGTCCTTCCCTCCCCCTTGGCAACCACAAGTCTGTTTTCTATGTGAGTCTGTTTCTGTTTTGTAGATACACTCCTGGGCATATACCTGAAAAAAATTATAATTCAAAAAGATACATGCACCCCTATGTTCATTGCAGCACTATTTACAATAGCCAAGACATGGAAGCAGCCTAAATGTCCATTGACAGATGAATGGATAAAGAAGATGTGGTACATATATACAATGGAATACTACTCAGCCATAAAAAAGAATGAAATAATGCCATTTGCAGCAACATGGATGCAATTAGAGATTATCATACTAAGTGAAGTAAGTCAGAAAGAGAAAGACAAATACCATATGATATCACTTACATGTGGAATCTAAAATATGGCACACATGAATCTATTAACTCTTGGTAGAGCAGGCAACCCTCCCAGCTCTGCCAGAAGGACCAGGTGATTCATTCCAACCAGGGGCTCAGGAAGAATGTTTCCCTCCCACTGCCACCTCACAAACCTTGTCAAAACTTCCTTAAAACTTACAAAAGCTATACAGAATGTCTTCCTTAAAACTTACAAAAGCTAAACCAGAAGATGCCCCTGAATCTCAGTACAACTTTTCATTTTATGTAGTCCCTTCATTAATTTTCATATTCATATTTTATATAGAGTACTTATGATTTTGTGGGACCTTTTCTATTGTAAGCATTTTCCTCATTGCTGCATAACCTTGATGATGATCTTTGTAACAGCTGCAAAATTCTCCACCTAGAAAAGGTACCACTTTGTTTATCAAATACAGTACTTATATAGTGCCTTCCATGCACCAGGTACACAAATATTATAATAAATATTAACTCATTTCATCCTCATAATATTTATAAACTCATTTCACACTTCTAACAACTATCATGCTAACAACTATCATGCTTGTGTTATAGATGTTATAGATAAGGAAATCGAGGCTTAAAGAGGTTAGGTAACTTGCACAAGGTCACACAGTGAGTGAGCGGCAGAGATAGGCATATGCTAGTTTGTGCTCATAACCACTGTGCAGTGCTGGCATTTTAGTTAACTGTCCTTCTACTGTTTAACATTTACTCTGCTTGCAGTTCTTTTTAGAATTATAAATAACTGGAAAGAACGTCTTATTGCTCACGGCTTTTTTCGTTCTTTCAGATTACTTGTTTAGGGTAGGTTTCCAGGAGAGCTGCCTGCCCCACTTCCTGTTTTGAGCTGACAGAGAGAGGTGGCCATCCTACACAAATTCCCATTGCAGAAACCTGCACTGTGGGGAGAAAGGACACTTTCTTGTGAGGTTGTTAATGCTTGATTCACGGCAAGTGTAATCTAGGAACAATCAAGGGAAATTATAAAGGTTGCAGCCTAGTGAAGGTGAAGCCTGCTGACGTTGGATGATGCCATGCAGCCTGCTGTTTGTTGCTCACTGCCTCCCGGGCGACCTGGAGGTCAGAAAGCCACTCTTCAGACAAGAAGAGCAAATTGTCTCTATTTATTTCAGTGGGGAAATAAAAGAGTAACTCTTCAGTGGCAAATACCTTAACCAGCCAGTTGGTGAGTCTAATCTTTCTCTTTTAATCTAGATGTTTTGACAACCTGTAAACACAAGTCAATTTGGAGGTCAAGCTCAAATCTCCAGATTTTCTGTATAGCTGGAGATGGGGTTGGCAGTCTTTTTGGAATGGAGTGAACGTAGCTTCAAGGCACGTGTCCTGAAGCTACGTTTGTATAGCAAGCAGGATTTTTCCTTCTGCAGTACAATTTGTTTAGGGGATGGCTTAGCGTGGAGGAGCTCATGGAAATTATGTCCGCCTCCACCCCTGAGCCCACCACAGGGTCAGTCAAGTCATGCTTAAGATTTTTGAGTGATGTTGGACCAAAACCATCAGAGATCTTAGTGAGTCAAATGGCATTTTTTTGCTTTTTCTCTCTTATGACACAGGCCCACTGTTCTTCTTTGCCTAGTATGATACTAGAAACATCAACAACTGAAACTTGTTCCCATTCCCCCAGGCCAATGTATATCTTCAACCTGACACACACACACACACACACACACACACACACAGACTCTTCTCTTGGACCACTCTAATGATTACAATCATACATCTGTTCCCCTTTCTCCCCAATTATAAATGTAATTATCATATCTCATTAACACATTTTATTAAAATGCTTTTCCTGTCACATAGAAGTGATAAATCTGAAAAACAGAGATAAGAACAGGGGAAGGTCAGAGTGAGAAGAAAATAGGACTAGCTGATTTTTTGCCCTAAGTTTTTGGGAAATTACAGTGAGCCAAAGAGGACTGCGTGAAGTGTATTAATGGCATAGTTAGAATTTGTAGGTTACCTGACAGGTCCATGCCTTCTCTTGCTCCTCAGCACACTATATCATTTATCAAGACATTGGAAGTCTCAAAAGTGTTTGTTCAAAAGATAAAGGATATTTTTTTGTGGTGGAAAAGGCGGAGGAAGTTGGTCCTGACCATAATTTAAGAATATAAAATAAAGACCTAAGTAAATAAGTCCTGAAAGAGAGTGATAAATGTCCAGGGGCTGTAGGCAGCATACCTGATGGGTGTTGCCTGGCAACTTCAGCCGTTCCTGGAGCAACAGAGTCCCAGGCAAAGAGGGAAATTGGGGATACGTTCAGAGAGCTAATTTTACCACCCCTACCCCCTGTTTGCTGACTATGAATAAAATTGGGTAAGGGACTCTGTTTTGAAATGTACCCAGGATTTGTTTCAATCAGTTATGGTAAGACAGAGACATGGAAATGACTGTCGTGAAGGAATGTCTCACAGACCCCTAGAAGCAGTAGGCATGGCATGCCACACAGGGCCACATGGGGAAGCACCAGAGTCAGTCAGGAGGCAGAGGGGAAGCATGGGCGAGAATCTTTATTGTGGTTTTCATGGGAAGGAGAGGGCGAGGCAAGGTAAGCAGGGCAGACAGGTTTAGAATTGGCTAGTTTAAATAAGTTTAGTGGTAACTGGACAATAAATTGCCCATATCCTGGCCCTGGGGTAATTAGGGCAGAAGGATAGCATCCTGTGCTGCAGGGGCCTGATACCAGGAGGTAAATTGTGGGAATGGACTCAGGATTGGTTGGCCTGCATGTCAAAGGCAGGCTCACAGGTAAGTTTACAGTCTCTAAGAATTAGCTCACCCTGGGAGGGGCAGTCCTCCCTCAAGTCTGCAAGGCCCCAGATGCCAGAGCATAAGAATACAGAAAATAAGAAAATATAGTTAATACATACTCTGATACAACATAAGCAAAAGGTCTGCTGTCTGTTTTGTGATGTAGGAGGTATCTGTGTTTTAGGGGCTGGCATTCTCAGAGTAAGAAAGGAACCCTAAAAAGCAACATTAGAAAGATCTCCTGTTCTCTCCTTGTCCCATTGAAGCCCAAGAACATGGTGAGAACACCTACTAATGCCAAACAGGGTGCCTCAAGAAAAGCCATTCTTCTTTCAAGATGTGCGCTTTAGGATCTAAAGAACATTGAAGCATTTTACACAGTACCAACATGTAGTCCATGAGGTACAGGCTTGAAAGGATAACTCCAAACAGTGCAGGACTCAGGTCTGGTCATTTTGATTATCTCAACACAGAAAAGTGGAGAATGCATTTTCCTCAGCTCACCTGACAGGTTTAACCAGGGTTCAGGCATGAACTGTGTCATTTCCAATCACGTATAGTGAGCATTGCTAAAAAGCAGTATTTGGCAATACTGTATTATGCCATTGTTGAATTAGTTTCAATAACGAGAATAAACATTTGCTGAGCCTTTTGTGTTTGTAAAATGGTTTAACAAGCACCGGCTGGCTCACTTGTTAATAATTTCTTTGGGGGATTCTTTTTTTTTTTTTTAATATAAATTTATTTATTTTTATTTTTGGCTGTGTTTTGTCTTCGTTGCTGCACGCGGGCTTTCTCTAGTTGCGGCGAGCGGGGTCTACTCCTTGTTGCGGTGTGCAGGCTTCTCATTGCGGTGGCTTCTCTTGTTGCGGAGCACGGGCTCTAGGTGCATGGGCTTCAGTAGTTGTGGCACACGGGCTTAGTTGCTCTGCAGCATGTGGGATCTTCCCAGACCAGGGCTCGAACCCGTGTCCCCTACATTGGCAGGCGGATTCTTAACCACTGCGCCACCAGGGAAGCCCTCTTTGGGGGATTCTTAACAATGCATATTTAGGAGATAGAAGTGATAATTCGGATGGGATTAAGGGAAAAGACAACTAATAGAAAAGCATTTAACACAGTCATTTTTAGTTCCATAGTCTCTGCAAGCCTGTACTGACTAACCATCATTTTCATTGCATTTGGTTACACATTCCTAATGTTCAAATCCCAGCACAAATGTACACACATTGGGTAAAACCATGTTTTAATCTTTATGTTATCTACTCTTCCTTATTGCCCTTTGGCATCTTGATTTGCACAGAACATGGATGCAACCCAGGAAGCACTCTGTGAGTGCACCCACCCCCCACCGTGGGGCAGGAGACCTGGCCCCTGCCCTGCCTCTGCCTCTGCAAGAGATGACCCCCAGAACTTCCCTACATCTCTAAGCCTCAGTGTTCTCAGCTGTAAAATGGCTGAGGAAGGGAGGTACAGAGGGCACAGGTGGTTTGTAAGGTCCTGGCTCTTAACATCCAATGAATCCATGATCTCGCCACTTTCATCGTTTGCTGGTCCAGTGTGTGACTTCAGGCACCTCTTGCTCATTACCTCACTAAAACTTAAACTGACACATCAGCGGGACCACAGGAGCACATATACATGTACACACACAGGTACGTACACACACAGGTACACACACACATACCCTAGTTACCAAACTTTACATACTGGGGAATTTACACCCTTGGTAGACTGAAGACATATTCCAAATTGAAATGTAAAATTCAGTTTACATTTTGAAAATGTAAAATGTAAAATTTCATGGACTTCTGAATTTTCTGTTCTAATCTACATTTAATATTACAGTGTTTTCACTCTAATCTCCAAGTAGTATTGGCCCTCAGGGTCAGCATGATTATGTAACATCTGGCATCCCTGGAGCCCCCGCCCCAGGCAGCCCTGAGTGTGAGAAGAGCAGCAGTAAGCCTCGTGGGGCTCCGACTTCACTCCTTGCTGGGCCCTCAAGCCTGAAGTGAGGTGATAAATGGAACAGTGGACCTCTTACCCCCTACCCTGTTTTTTAACCGTCTCTTGATGAGTTCTGCTGGTAGAGGCTAAAGTGGTCCAAGAAATATTATCAGAACCAGAGGCCTGTTTGATAATAAAGCTTTTCTATGGGAATTTTTTCTACGACACTCACCTCTAATTTTACAATATAACTCTAATTATAGAAACAGGTGTTCTTTAGAGCCAACAATGGTAGCAAATTTCTCAAGAAGAATCACTGTGTGTAGTATTTATATATTAGAGTTGTCATTTTGAAAACACTTTTACATACATTTTAATGGTAACCACTGTATTTGGAGGATGTATGTACATGCTACATACTCTGCCTTACATCAGCCAGGTCAGTGAGGGTCCCCATAGGGAACAGATGGCCCTCACAGCAGGGAAGTGGGCAAGTTTTGGATCTTTCAAAGGCAATGTTTCATAATAGTGACAAATCTCATAGACAGTGAACTTTATCAAGGTTTGCCAAAAACAACTCTTTTTTGGGTGCCTTCCTAAACATCCCACAATGTATAGAAAATCAGTGTAATGTAATAAGTTGCTGAGTCAGAACACTTCTGAAAATAGCTTCCTAATATCCTTCTCCTAAAATCAAGAAACTTGAGCAGTGAAGGAATCTGGTCATTGTTTATTCATTATTTATTCATTCGTTATGCAATCTTAATGAAACGTGAGAGCTTGCCTTAGTCATTAAAAAAACGCATACACTCTTAAAATGAGTACTATTATTTTACTAACCCAGGATTGATTTATGAAGGTTAAGGCACATGTAATTATGTGACAATTCACTTTGCAGAACTTTACTGCTATCATAATGAAATATCAAGGAAATTCAATTTCAATTGATTACTTTGTTGTAGTGGTTTATTTTTTTTTTTTAACCTATTGAAAAGTCAAATGGTTGTATAGTTATGTGGTTGCTATTTCCCTTCTGCCTAAGCAGAAAATTGAAGTCTCTTTCTGTTAACGTAGTTTCTGACTCTATAACTATTCCTGGCTCGGAGCTCCACATTTCCCATGCCTTGTTATGTAAGCCAACATAGCCATGTGTCAGCTACTACTTCCAATGTCTCATGATGTGAGATCCAGGCTCATCAAGATATACTAACAGGGCTTCGCCATCCTAACAACTTCTGAGCCCAAACCTGCAAAATGGGAATAATTATCATCTTTGTCGGCTGTCATGTTGATTAAATAGAATAAATGTAAGAAAAGGAACCATCATAATGTCGTAATGCCTGGTATATACTGCCTGGCTCAATTCTTTACCTTTCCTACCTGTGCCATAAAAGAGCTGTGGTCATCTCACTCCAAAACAGTACTTGACATTCTGATTCAACCATGATCATACAAGAATGGCCTGACAGAGTGGAAGCCTTCTATATTACATGTTCCTTCTGAACTTGGCTATACAGATGGTCCCCAACTTATGCTGGTTTGACTTAGGATTTTTCGACTTTACAGTGATGTGATACGCATTCAGTAGAAACCATAATTTGAATTTTGAATTTTGAATTTTGATCTCGATCTCTTCCTGGGCTGGCGATATACAGTACAATCCTCTCTTGTGATGCTGGGCAGTGGCAGTGAGCTGCAGCTCCCGGTCAGCCACGTGACCACAAGGGCAAACAAGCAACGTACTGTACTTACAACCATTCTGTCTTCCACTTTCAGTACAGCATTCTATAAATTACATGAGATATTCAACCCTTTATTATAAAATAGACTTGGTGTTAGATGATTTTACCTAACTGCGGGCTAATGTAAGTGTTCTGAGCTAGGTAGGCTAGGCTAACCTGTGGTGTTCATTAGATTAGGTGTATTAAATGCATTTTTAAAATTTATTTATTTATTTATTTATTTATTTATTTATTCATTTTTGGCTGTGTTGGGTCTTCGTTTCTGTGCGAGGGCTTTCTCCAGTTGCGGTGAGCTGGGGCCACTCTTCATCGCAGTGCGCGGGCCTCTCACTGTCGCGGCCTCTCCCGTTGCAGAGCACAGGCTCCAGACGCGCAGGCTTAGTAGTTGTGGCTCATGGGCCCAGGTGCTCCACGGCATGTGGGATCTTCCCAGACCAGGGCTCGAACCCGTGTCCCCTGCACTGGCAGGCAGATTCCCAACCACTGCGCCACAGGGAAGCCCTAAATGCATTTTTGACTTGTGATATTTTCATCTTACAATGGGTTTGTCGGGACATAGTCCCATTGTAAGTCAAGGAAAATCTGTACTGATTCTTTGAACAGCTTTATTGAAGTATGAATTACATACCATAAAATTCACCCATTGCTGGTGAATAGTTCAATTATCTTCATAAATGTATGGAGTTGGGCTTCCCTTGTGGCTCAGTAGTTAAGAATCTACCTGCCATTGCAGGGGACACAGGTTCGAGCCCTGGTCTGGGAAGATCCCACATGGCACAGAGCAGCTAAGCCTGAGCGCCACAACTACTGAGCCTGCACTCTAGAGCCCGTGAGCCACAACTACTGAGACTGCGTGCCACAACTACTGAAGGCCATGCGCCTAGAGCCTGTGCTCTGCAACAAGAGAAGCCACCGCAATGAGAAGCCTGTGCACCGCAATGAAGAGTAGCCCCCGCTTGCCGCAACTAGAGAAAACCCGCGCACAGCAGTGAAGACCCAGCTCAGCCAAAAATAAATAAATATTTATTTTAAAAAATATGTATATGGAGTTGTGCAACCATCACCATGGTACATAGAACATTTAATCACTGCAAAGTTTCCTCTGCCCGTTTGCAGCACCTAATTGCCACCACAATCCTAGACAGCAACTGATCTGCTTGGTTTCTCTATAAATTTACCTTTTCTAGACATTTATATAAATAGAACTGTATAATATATGCAGTCTTTTGCACCTGGCTTCTACATTGTGCATGATGTTTTTGAGGTTCATCTATTGTACCATTGTGTTAGAATTCTCCAGAGAAATAGACCAATAGGAAATGAATAAATATATAGAAAGAGATTTATTATAAGGGATTGGCTCATGTGATTCTGGGAGCTAAGATATTCCACAATCTGCCATCTGCAATCTGGAAGCCCAGGAAAGGTGGTGGTATAGTTCCAGTCCAAATCTGAAGGCCTGAGAACCAGGCTTGCCAGTGGTATAAGTCCTAGTCTGAGTCTAAAGGCCCAAGAACCAGGAGTGCCATTGTCCAAGGCAAGAAAAGATAGGATATCACAGGTCAGTCAAAGAGAAAATTTGCCCTTCCTCTGCCTTTTTGTTCTATTCAGACATTTAAAAGATTGGTTGATGCCCACCCAAATTGGTGAGGGCAATCCTCTTTACTCAGTCTACTGATGCAAATGCTAATCTCTTCCAGAAACACCTTCACAGACACACCCAGAAATAATAGTTTTTCAGCTATCTGAACATCCCTTAGCCTAGTCAAGTTGATGCAAAAAATTAACCATCACAAGCATGTATCAATATTTCATTCCTTTTAATTGCTGAATAGTATTCTATTGTATGGATATACCACATGTTACTTATCTTTCATCAGTTGATGGAGATTTGGATTGTGTCCAGCTTGGGGCTATTAAGAATAATGCTGCTATGAATATTCATGTATATGTCTTTGTGTGGACATTTGTTTTCATTTCTCTTGGGTAGCTTCCTAGGAGTAAAATTTCAGGGTTCCATGGTAGGTCTGTGTTTCTCTCTTTAAAACTGCCAAATTGTTTTCCAAAGTGGCTTACCATTTTACACTCCCACTAGGAATGTATGAATATTCCAGTTTCTCTACATTATCACCAACCCACACTTCTCTTGTCTTTTTTTGTTACAGCCAGTCTAGTGGATATGAAGTGATATTTATTGTCATTTTAATTTGCATTTCCCTGATGACTAATAATATTGAGCATCTTTTCATATACTTATTTGCCATCCATATGTCTTCTTTGGTGAAATGTCTGTTGCCCGTTTTTAAATTGGATTGTTTTTACTGAGCTGTAAGAGTTCTTTATGTATTCTAGATACACGTCTTTGTCAAATCTATATTATGCAAATATTTTCTCCTGTAGCTTATATTTCTGTTTTTGTCTATGGCTTACATTTTCATTTCCTTAATAATATCTTTTGAAGCATGGAAGTTTTTAATTTTGATGTGTTTGGTATTATTTTTGAGAACTCTGCCCAACCCGAAGTCTGCCCAATCCCACTGGAGGATTACTTGCATATATCATGCCCTTTACCCCTAAGGACTTCAGTGTGCATTCCCCAAGAATGACCTTTTCTTACATAACCACAGTGCAGTTACCGACTTCCCTAGATATGCTTTCATCTGATCATCAATTACCTATATTCCAATTTCACCAATTGGAATGTGCTTCATAGCATATTTTCCTCCTGAACAGGATCCAATTTAGAATCACAGTTCATTTAGTTGTCATGTCTCTTTAATCTGGAACACTTCCTCAGCCTTTCTTTGCCTTTTATAATATTAACAGTTTTGAAAATACACTTTCAAAAACCATTAGCCAATACATATATATTGACAGTTTTGAAAATTATTTTAACATCATTTTAAAATACATTTTAAAGTAAATGTTCTTTGCTTTTTCTCTGTCTGACGTTTCCTCCTGATTCCCTTCATGTTGTGCTTCTCAAGTCGGAATACCACTTAGGTGATGGTGTGTCCTTCTCAGGGCAACACATCTGGAGGCACACAATGTCCATCTGCCTCACTGATGTTAATTTTCATCACCTAATCAAGGTGGGCCCAGTTTTTCCACTGTTTAACTACCATTTTCTCGTCACATTTAGTACGTCTTCTGATATCTTTTTGTACCAGCATTTCAAATTTTTCTCAGTGTCCCTGGCAGGGAAAGGAACTGCTCCTCTACTTGCAATACTACTAGTAATTGCTACCCCCTGTGAAGAGAACATTGATAATGGTATTAAAGCCTGAAGACCTTTTTAATGTGTATTTAAGACCTTTCCCTAATGCATGGATGATTAGAATTAGAGAAAACTGCTACCAAATGGATGACAGTTTTCTTATCCACTGTAATCTAATACAAGATTAACTCCTTTCCGCTATTCTATTAATATCTCCAAAGACTTCCCTGATTTGATCTCTGCCATGCTTGTTCATGAATAAATGGATGGAGCTGTGTTCCTGTAGGGATTCTTAAGGGTGTTTTTTTTTTTTTTTCCTATTCCATCAAATCAAGATAAACGAACAGCGCAAAAGAAAAGAAATGGCTCAGACTTTATTGGAAAGCGTAATACTTGGGAAAAAAATATTTTTAATAGCTTGGGAAAATAAAAAAGAATGATGACAACTCCAAAGTGTGTGCCATCTCTCATTAGTATCTCGACATCTAGTTAATAGGAGAGGATGACAGCTTTGTTATTAAATTATGTAGACCCTAATTGAAGGCACAACAAAATAGGAGGTTCAGTTGCCTTCAGAAGCACTTTCACATTATTAGCTGTGATTTCAGTGATGGAACTCAATTTCTAGACCCATTTCCAATTCTCAAACTGATACTTCTCCTAGGAACATGTATGGTTTGGGAAGGAATGGTTGTACAGCCAGTCTTTATGGAGAACCCTCATTCTCAAAGTCACTTTTACACCTGAAGATGTAAGCGGTCCCCCATTATATATTACAGCCAAGGTCACGGGAGAGCTGTAACCTGCACACTAAAGCCATTTCTCCACCTAGTCACACAAAGGTCTAGGGCTGGAGCTTTGTAACATGGAATCTATCCTGGTGATTAGTGGGTGGATTAGACTTTGCCTAAAAGTCTATGGGGCAAAGATGGGTAGCATCAGTTTAGGATTTGGCATGGCCATATCCCAACCCCCAAATCGCAGTACTATTGATACACCTCTCTGAGAGAAATATGATGGCAATGACCACCTAATTTGCATAGCCCTTTTCCCTTTCAAAGCACTCTTAGAAATACCTCCCTTCAGGCAATATAGCCAGAATGCCTTGGAGTAAATCTTGGCCTCACCATCCCGTGACTGTATAATCTTAAAATTGTCTAACCTCTCTGTGTCTCAGTTTCCTCATGTGTAATATGGAGATGATAGTGGTTCCCTGCTTGTAGGTGATTGTGGGAACTAAGTGAGATAATATTAATCAAGTGTTAGAATGATGCCTGGCACACCGGAAATGCTTAATACAAGTATTGTCATCATCCTAATATTCTATTGGAGAAGGCGAAGGCATGGATTGATACCCTGTTTTTAATGATGAAGAAGTAGCAGCCAGCAGTTCAGTGACTTGCCTGTGATCACACAGTAATTGAGGGGACCTAAGAGAGAAGCCACTCTGAGCTTGTGAGTCCTGCTCTAGGTCCCTAGGAAGGGCCCTTCTCCCTCCAGGCTTTTGAGCATTGCATAACACTAAATGGTTCTGAAGCACAGACCCTCCTGATTATGTGAAACAGGCCTGGACCAGACTGTGTCCCACAGAAATGCTTGACCCCTTGCCCAGCCCCCAGGCCCACCAGAGCCTGGATCTGTGGCAGCTGCCAGCACAGATTCAGTGAGGAGCCAGTCAAGATGGGGGTAGGAACAACACAACCCCCCTGCCCTGCCAGGCGCCCAGCTACCCCAGCAGGAAATCTCTCTGGCATGCTGGTTCCGCCAAGCCCATCAGTCACAGTGACAGTAGCAAATATAGAAAGTTAGGTCTCCCTCAGAAATAAAGACCGCAGAGGGACTTCGCTGGCGGTCCAGTGGTTAAGACTCTGTGCTTCCATTGCAGGCGGCATGGGCTCGATCCCTGGTTGGGGAAGATCCTGCATGCCTCACAGTGCAGCCAAACAAACAAACAAATAAATAAATAAATATCAAAATGCTTTTAAAAAAAAAGGAAATAAAGACCACAGACATATTTGAGATATGGCTTTTGTAACTTCAGCTCTCTAGGGAACGAAAATTAAATTTGACGCAGCTTTAACAGTGGACACCACAGAAGCACTTGTTTGCAAAAATCACTTTCATTTTTGTATTACACATTAACATTAAAAGGAAAAAACAGAATACATAATTGAGTGAGCACTTGTATCATCCAGTTTTTAAGAGAGAGAAAAAACATACACACACTCTGCTGCTTTAGCAAGCACCTGCTCTTAAAGTAGATCTCCTTGTGCCTAAGATCCAGGGACAGCAGAAAGCCCTGCAGCCTGTCCTGAAACTCACACAGATGGCAAAGGGGGAAAAAGGGCCGATACAAGACAAACATTGCTGCCAATCATCAACTGTTCTGGAGTCCCTATTTCACTAGTTATTCCATTAATCACACAAAACAGGAAGGATAAAAGGAAACATATATATGGGGGAGGGTGAGAAAAGGACTTAAAAAATAAAAAAGAAATATACTCCTCACATTCTTTAAAAAAAAAAAAAGCTGGAAGAAATGTACCAAAGGGTTGAGTGATTCCCTTTGGGTGGTGAGATTGTGGGTATTCAGTTTGGATCTTCCTTCTATAGGTATCCTCCGAATTTATAAGAATATATTTTACAATGGAAATTGAAGAAAGCAATCTCTTTAAAAGAACATCAGTATCCATTGGGCAGCAGATGTAAAGGTCTATACTGCAGAGCCTGTGTCTCTAGCATCGTCACTTAGGGAGCTGTGTGGTCACTAGGTTTGTTTCCATCCTGTGGAGAGAGTACTAACTATGAACTGAGCACCACTTTGCCTGGTACTTAACAATTCAAGAGGTCTGAACCTTAGAAACTGAGGGCTTGCCATTACAAGGAGAGGTAGGTCATATAATAGCATGGGTGAACATCTTTTCTTCGTGGGTAAAAGATGTAGCCAAACTCTGTATCTCACCGTTGCCAAACTCCGTGTCTTACCGTTGCCTCTGAAATGATTGAAAATGAGCCAAAGTGTCAGATTCCTCCTCTCATCCAAACAGGACCTAGCTGGCGAGGTCCCCAGGGACCTGAGTCAGAACTAAGGTGGGCATATTTGGCCCTCAGTTTATAATATGCGAGACCAAGGGGGAAGCTGAAAAACAGGGTTTTGGGAGTTACCAAATCAAAAACCCAGAAGAGTGAGTTGGTATAGACAGAGCAGAAAAAGCTGGGTAGCCAGGGATGAAGTTGAGGGTGGGGGAAAGTTCTGTGTGGGAAGGGAACCCACAGCAGTGTCTTTCACCATCGGTGGGGAGAGGAGCACCACTGAGAATGCCAGAGAGGCCTGGGTGGGTTGGTGTGTAAACTCTTTTGAGCTTGTCAGAGGATTGATTCAAAAGTGAACTGCAACTGTGTTCCTGTGATCAATTGAAAAGCATTCCAAGTTCCTGGGCTGACAAACATTCTCTGTATTCCCACAGCCCTATTATTGCTCATCTCAATCTGACGACAGGGAAATCGAAAGGGATTTGTATCCCCAAAGAACGCGTGCATTGCTGTTACCGTATTACTGTGATGGCTTAAAAAATATATATATGCCATTCCCTTGATACCAGATGTTTGACAGGCTGTCAGTAAAAATGCTGAGCTTTTGCTACCTTTGCTAAGGAAGTAATAAACATTATCTCAAAGAGAGGAAGAAGATTTTTGCCAAATCTTGAAGATCTTGGCAGATATCAATCATATGATTTTTATAAGAAATGAGATTCTCCAAATTGTGGGTAACAGATTTACAGATTGCCCAGATGGCTTAGTGAATAAGAGATTGGAAACAGAACATAAATTATAGGCAGGAACATAAACACCAAACCAAAATTTGAAAATAATCAGAATAGAAATCTGAAGAGCATTAACAAATAGTAATTGCTTATAACCTTTTTTTAAGCCTTTTTATTCATTTATTTATTTATTGGCCGTACCGAGTGGCTTGTGGGATCTTAGTTCCCTGACCAGGGATCGAACCTGGGCCCCTGGCAGTGAGAGCGCCAGGTTGTAACCACTGGACCACCAAGGAATTCCCTGCTTATAACCTTTAATGTCATCTTGGCTAGAGATGTTGCTTGGTGTGGATGCCCCAAATGGCAACTGAAAAGGCTTTTTTCAACATGGTTCATTCTAGCAGATATGAATAGAGTGCCTCCTATAAGCCAGACACCATTCTAGGAGTTGGGGACACAGCAGCAAACAAAACAGCCCAAGCCCCTGCCCTCATGATGCTGACACTCTAGTAGGGAAAAATTAATAAACAGTAATAAATAAGCAAAACATATGGTATGTTAGATGGAGATGCATGCAATGAAGAAATATAAAGCCAGAAATGGGAGTAGATGTGTTGAAGGATGGTGAGTCAGCTTGGAAAGGGGAGAAATGTGCCAGAGACCCTAATTTCAGGATACACATGGTTTCCAGAGTGGACGGAGGCTCTGGCCAGGCACCTCACTCCCTGGATCATCATTTCTCCATTGATCCAGTGAAGCGGTTAGACTGTGATCTTTGTCACAAACAAGCTCTCACAGCTCTGGTCGATGGTGGTACTTTGACATATGACACAAGGGAAATTAAGAAACAGATTGGATTTCAAACTTGCAAAGTGATTCACCAAGTTGCGTTCTTTTGTGCCAGGAAAACAAAGCCACAGCTCACCCTGAGGGAGCATCTGCTTTGGATGGGCACTCCCGAAAGTGGGCCCACTGGTGCTTCCACTCCTGTGATGGCAGATGGGAGGGAAAATGGGGATAACTGTTTTATGTCTTGAGGATATTACAGACTTGTACAGTTGCCTCTTTAACATTTTGTTCTTTGACATTCACCATTTAGTAGGCACTGTCCTTTTTCAAGCCCATTTTATAGGTTAACAAATGGAAAATAAAGATTAAGTAACTTTCTCAAATTCATCCAGTTAGTTTCAGTTTGAGGATTTAAGCCCAGATCTGATTCCAGAATCTATCATCTTTCACTACGCCTGGCCACATTCTTATAAGTGCCTCACTCTTTACCTTAAAAACCTTTCCCAGTTGTAGATGCACTCAGCAAAATCCAGAATGTGGGACACTATACAGGACAAATTACCTGGTTCCTTCAGCAAATTAATTACAGGAAAAAGAGCGAGAAATAACCTATAGATTAAAAGTGACTTAAGAGACAACCAATTTCGATGTTTGGACCTTATTTGGATCTTGATTCGAACAAACTATTAAAAATCAATGACATGCATACAGGAATTTGAACACTAAGGTATTTGATAATATTGAAGAATTATTTTTATTTTTTCAGGTGTGATAAAAGACTAATGTTTTTTAAAACAGTAATTTTATTTTTTTTTGAATTTTTGAATTTTATTTTATTTATATTTTTATACAGCAGGTTCTTATTAGTTATCCATTTTATACATATTAGTGTCTATATGTCAATCCCAATCTCCCAATTCATCCCACCACCACCCCGCCCCCCCACCACTTTCCCCCCTTGGCATCCATATGTTTGTTCTCTACATCTGTGTCTCTATTTCTGCCCTGCAAACCGGTTCATCTGTACCATTTTTCTAGGTTCCACATATATGCATTAATATACAATATTTGTAAAACAGTAATTTTAAAAGTACGTGCTTACATATTTCCAGAGAAAATGATATGCTGCCTGGGATTAACTTTAGAATAATGCATTGGAGGGAGTATAAATAAACAAGACTGGCCATGTGTTGATCACCATTGTAGCAGTTTGTTATAGTATTCTCTTCAGTTCTGTATATGCTTAAATTTTTCCACAATAAAAAATAAAACCAAATCAAACACCCCTGCCATGGTGAATGTGGAATTGGTTGCACTGACCATCTGCCACTTTCTTAGATACCCAGTCTCTTCCATTAGACTGGAGGCAAAAACCAAGTCTAATCGTCAGAGCACATCTGCCAGGCCTGTGGCTGCCTTGGTTTACAGAGCTGGCTAAACGTTGGACTTCCTGCCCCTGGTAGACTCCCCTGTCCCGGGTCTGTGGCTTTTCTGCAACTAGCGGCATGGACCACCTCACCCAAGGAACCAGAGGGTGATGTGATACAATGAAAAGAAGTCTGGCCTTACTCTTTAGCAGCTGTACACCTTGAGCAAAACCCTTCACCTTGCTGAGCCTTAGCGAGTTGTGGTTATCAAATGGAGTAGCATTAAACATAATAGAATAAGATCTATTATGAAGATCCCTCCCAAAAATCTGGGCCCCCAAATGCCCTGGTCAGCTAAGACCCAACAATGAATGAATCAGGGGGAGGACTGGTCTCTGTAGAGGGAGTGACTCACGTTTTCTGGATCATCTCTTTGTCCCACGTTGAACCACGCCCCTGAGAGAAGGAACCTGCATTGTGCTTCTTTGTGTTCCCAGGATAGTGAGATGGGAAGAACATGGCCTTGGCATCAGAGAATCCTGTGGTTTAATTCTATATCTATCACTTACCTACCACGGAGCCTTTGGCAAAGCAACCTCCTTATCTGTGAAATAACAATAATAAAGCCCACTAAGAGGAATTAATGAAAGAGGACATTCAATGTCCAGCTCATAGTTGGTGTTCAGGAAGTGTTAGTTTCCCACCGCCCTCAGGTGCTCTCCTGATGCTTGGTGCATGAATGTGTAACTAGATGTTTCTCTGAATGTGGATGCCTCAGCAGCAGGGTCACCAGGTACAGATACACAGGCTTTTCACTGCACAAGGGCACCTGGCTGGACTCAGCTGTGCACCTGAGTGCAGGACTGTCTGCCCAAAGGAAGAGTGCCTTTGTCTACTTTGTGCAAAACTGCTGAGTGAGCTATCAGTGTCCCTGCTCAGAAGGAAAATGCTAGTAACCAGAGAAAGGGATTTGTTTTTATAATGCATGACTCCAACTAGTGCCAAGAGGCAAGAGGAAAAATAACTCTAATTCATATTGTCAAAGCACTGGGCCTTCTTTGAAACAAACCACATTTTGAGACCATGCTAAAATTTCTTGTTGGTTGATTCAGGTTCCTAGCCTGGGCATCATGGTACCAAGGTCATTAAAAAGACAGAAGCATGAAAATGCAAGTTATCCAAATGGGCTACATGTTAGGACTGACTTCCCCCAGGCCACCCTCAGGTCACAGTCAGCTCTGCATCCCAGATTGATGCCAGGTGAATCTTAACTAGTAATAGGAGTCCCCTGGCAAATGTCCATTGGCAGAAAGGCCCCGAGGGCCGTTGTTTCCTTTGAAGCATTTAAAGAGGTGCTGCCTCTCCAAAGCGGTGTCAGGGTCAGTGTGGTCTGGGTGAGCGTTTACATCTTCTCTGCCCCATCACACTACTTCATCTCGGAAGTTCAAGGCCACAGAGGCTCAGGGACAGGAATCCCACCCTTCTAAAATAAAAGAGCAGAGGCCGGGCCCACTTTCGTAGATGTGTTTGGGGTGGAGGTCAAAATGACTCTAAAGTCTGTCAGGACAAGCAAAGGCAAAAGGAGAGCCAAGAAAGTTTTGAAAAGAAGAGCAGTGAGGTTCAGTGAAGGAAGAAGGGAAGGCAAGAGGGAGGCAGGCATAACAAGTGTACAGGGTGAAATACGGATATACATCAATTTTTTCTAAATGTTTAACTGATTGTCCCAGTACCATTTATTGGAAACTCCTCCTTTTTCTTCTTTCCCAAAACCACCTTTGTAGACTAATTTTTCATCTATGGGGGGCTTTCTGTTTGGTTCCATTAATGTGTCTCTGATTTCATGCCAATGTCTCTAGTTGGTATCTAGGAACACTAGTAGTCCAAAGGGGATTTGGAAGCATGTTCAGAATTGAAGTTAAATGTGTGCTTCCCTAAACAGAGATTGCTATCTTTTTGCATTTTGGAACCTGACATCATGAGGTCAGAGGAACTGTTTCAGATAGTGGTGTGTACACAATAGGGAATTAATCATTTGTACCTGAGTGTAAGATCATGCCATGACCTCCTGACCACGAGGGAATAAGCGGATGTTGGAACAAAAGCTCGTCACCTGTAATTAAAAATCTGGTAGAGATCAAAACTAGAAATAGAGTTCCATATGATCCAGCAATCCTACTCCTGGGCATGTGTCTGGAGAAAACTCTAATTCGAAAAGACACATGCACCCCAATGTTCATAGCAGCACTATTTACAATAGCCAAGACATGGAAGCAACCTAAATGTCCATCAATATATGAATGGATAAAGAAGATGTGGTACATATGTACAATGGAATACTACTCAGCCATAGAAAAGAATGAAATAATGCCATTTGCAGCAACATGGTTGGACCTAGAGATTATCATACTAAGTGAAGTAAGTCAGATAAAGACAAATATCATATGATATCACTTATATGTGGAATCTAAAATATGATTCAAATGAACTTATTTACAAAACAGAAACAGACTCATAGGCATAGAAAACAAATTTATGGTTACCAAAGGGGAAAGGGGTAGAGAAGGGTAAGTTAGGAGATTGGGATTAACAGATACACACTACTATATATAAAATAGATAAACAACAGGGACCTACTATATAGCACAGGGAACTATATTCAGTATCTTGCAATAACCTATATATATATATATATATATATATATCAGATATATAATATATATATGTCAGATATATATAATATACATAATATATATGATATATATATATACATATATATAATACATATATTATATATATATCTGAATCACTTTGCTGTACACCAGAAACTAACACAACATTGTACATCACCTATACTTCAGTTTTTAAAAGTGGAAAAAAAAACCTGATAGAGATCAATGAAAGTCCCTATAATTTGATCAGTTTTTGCTTTTTCTACAACTAACACGACTGTGTGAGCTTTCACTGCCCTGCTTACTGTCTGGAGCCCCCAGCCTGGGTCCACAGGTGTCTTCCTCTAAGGCCCTGTGAGAAGCAGAGGGACTCTGGCTGTTTCTACCCAACCAGGTGAGAGCAATGTTACAGGCATTTCCAGGCCGAGAGCAGGTGTGGATTTTTCCTAACCCTGTCCTGCCCTCCTCACTTCCTGCTGTCAGCCTATCACACAGCTGCACACACAGCCAGTGCACTCTCGCAGAGCAGTGGACAGAGTAAACCAGAATGTGTTTTTTGTTGTTGTTGTTTTTTGTTTTTTTAAATATTTCCGCTTACTTTTTTTTTTTTTTAACTTTGGGTTTATTTTATTTATTTATTTATTTATTTATTTATGGCTGTGTTGGGTCTTCATTTCTGTGCGAGGGCTTTCTCTAGTTGTGGCGAGTGGGGGCCACTCTTCATCGCGGTGCGCGGGCTTCTCATTATCGCGGCCTCTCTTGTTGCGGAGCACAGGCTCCAGACACGCAGGCTCAGTAATTGTGGCTCACGGGCCTAGTTGCTCCGCAGCATGTGGGATCTTCCTAGACCAGGGCTTGAACCCGTGTCCCCTGCATTGGCAGGCAGATTCTCAACCACTGCGCCACCAGGGAAGCCCCCAGAATGTGTTTTACTTTTAGTGTCCAAGTCTGTAGCAGGGCACGTGTAATGTAGGACTGAACGCTGAACAACACTCTGAACCTTCTATGCCACAGGTTCCCTGAATAGCTGGGGGAAGGAGGAAGGAGGAGAGCAGGGAGGTGGTTAGAGGTGCTTTTCATGCCTCCCTTTCCAGCCTCACTGTGTTAAACCCATACCTCTGTTTTAACCCTTATCACATTGTGATGCTGTTTATTTATTTATCTGGCTATTATCTCCCACCCACTGCCCCCACCCACCTTGAGCTGCCTAAGAGTGTCAGGACTGCGAACCATTTTCATAATCTAGTATGGTGTCTGGAGTACAGTAGGTGGTAAATAAGTGTTTGAAAAATTATTAAGTGAGAAAGTCTCAGAGTATATATGACAACACTAGTGTTTTGTGAAAACCCCTGTTCCTGTGTTCAGTCCAGCCACATTGTGTGTGTGTGGTGGGGTGTAGAAGGGAACAGGAAAAAGTCTCCTTTAAAAAAATTAGCAGCCCCACTCTTGCCTGGTGCCTTGGAACATTTTCCAGGTCTATGTCACTAAAACCAGAGAAGGAATCTGGGAAATGAGGTTGGAGCTCTTGCTGAGGAAGATAAATATTGTTCTGTAAGCAGGTGACACATTACCGCGTGCGTTCATCAGTGCCTAGAACCCGTGACATCCTGGCGGTGACTGGCAGAGCTTTTCTGGGTCTTGTATCTGCAGACAGGATCGCGAGGCCTCACAGAAAAGCTCCAGGGAAAAGGAGGAGGGAAGTCCTGGAAGTGGTGGAAGCCTGGCTTCCAATTGCTCCCTCGTTCTGCAGCTTCGACTCCGGGCAGCTTTGCCAACCACATGGGAAAGTCATGAGGGGAGATTTTACTTACCCTTTCCCTTGCTTGGTTAGCCTCATTTTTGTTTATTGTTTACTTTTAAGGCAAAGAAAAAGTTCAAATAATTCTTATCACAGCTCATAGGCACACGAAGTGAAGGCCCAGGGCCCTCTGTTCACCCCCACCCAAAACTGCACACACAGGAGCATCTGTCTCAGAACCATCTGGGAGTGAATGGTTAATTGCTAATTAAACATGCTTCCAGACTGTGATCAGGATTTCCTGGGAGAAGGTTATAGGGCAGTATGTGGTTACATCCCCTCCACAGAAAGAAGATTAAAGTTCCTCATAAAGAGGAACTTGAACTGGGGAAGATGCAATAAGGTTCTCTAAGGAACAAGTTTCCTTGCCTTTTCATCCTTTGTATCTGGCAGTTTTGCTTTTGAAAAGAAACAATCACAATAATGAGAAGGAGGGAAAGGAACATTGAAAGGTCATAAACACAGCTACTTACTTACCCTGAAATGTGCTGGGTACACACAATTCCTTTTGGGAAGACAACTTTTTAAAAATAAGTAAGTTGCCTTTATATGAGAAGCTTTCTCTTGGCCAGCTCCACTTCCCGGCCTTGCCGTGTGTGATTCCGTGTTGCTGTGGAGAGCAACTTGGGCCAGGAGTGGGGAGGCGGAGAGCTAGGATGAAGCCGTCTTCTAAATCTAAAGTCTGTCGGGAAAGATTTAGCTGGGGAAACGATATTCAAGTGTGTGTGACTGTGAAAGAGAGAGAGAGGGACAGAGAGACAAAGAGGCAATATGTTATATTTGATATGTGGCTTATAGTTAGTTTTCTTGGAAAAGTTCTTTTCGAGAGTGACGTAGGTGAAAATCTTGGGCAATAAAACCATCTGGTTTTATAGGAAAGTATCTCATCACGTAGAGTATATCTTGTGTTTTTCTTTTGTTGTTGTTGCTGTTGCTGGCGGTAGTATGGTTGCTTTGTTTTGTTGCTTTTGCTAAGATAAAATTCAGTACTGTGTCTTCCAACTACAGTCAGCCCTCTCTAGAGAATGGAGCTTGTTTGTGAACTGTATTCTAACTCATGCTTTCTCTGCTGACCACGTTGCACCTGTTTTTTTAATGTGTTCAATTTATTAAAAGTAATGAACAAATAACTTTATAACATAATATATCAGGCTGGGAGAAGAAAGGGATCCCTAAAAAGTATGATATTTGGGATTCACTTCAAAATAACAAAACATTAGAGTGAGAAGTAGACAATGTAACATATCAGGCAAAGGGGATAAGACAGATCCCTAAAAAATCGTTATCATTATACAATGTCTGGAAATTTACCTCAAAGCAATGCAAGAAAGGAGGGAAGTGGATGGGGGATTAGATGAAACAGGACTGGGCAGGAGTTGATACTTGTTGGCACATGGAAGTTTCCTAATACTGTTTTGCCTCCTTTTAGATAGGTTTACATTTATCTGTGATAAAACATAAAAAGTTGTACCTGTGTCCCTCAGCCCCAAGATATGGAAGAGATCACAGTAAAAGAAGTCAGGCTGCAGGCTACCAAGACATTTTACTAAGAAAGATACTGACATTTAATGTGGGTGGTTGCTTTACTTGGGGATACTGACTGTTATCAAATGTCTCGGTAATGAAAAAATAATGCTGGAATAAAGAAACTCCTGGTTATGGATTTGATCCAGTCTTAATAGGTCTCTCCCATTGCTAAATATTTTATGGGGCAATTTACCATCTAATGAAACATTTCTCTGATGGAACATTCAAATAGAGGCAGAGAAACTAGACAAATGACGCTCTTTCCTAAAACCAACAACAAAACATCCAGTGCAGACTGCAGTATGGATTGAACAGTCAAAATATTGCCTTTCTTCATCTGTTAGAACCCGCTGGGAGCAGAAGGCATGTGGAATCTGCCCTTAGCTGCCATATCAGTGCCATTTATAGACTGCAAGCTACATATCCACAGGGCCCCAAAGGACCCATATTGATTATAATTTTTTTCTTTTCTGGTTTCCCCAGAAGCATGGCCCCCTGTGTTCCATGATGCACATATTTCCCTAGGGACAAACCTAATTAAATATCAAGAATCAGAGGAAGCAACCTTATTAATATTTGTCAGGGGAATTCTGGTGACAGAGGATGGGGAAGTCTCAAGAACAGAGAGACCAGAGCAGAAGTCAGTTCATGTCAAAAATACATAATGAAACTTGGAATTCAATTTTGCATCTGAGGGCTTTGCATTATGATCTACCTAGATGAGTCAGGGTCCTTAGAGGGGGCTGAGGTATCCAATTTGCCCCTGGAATAGCCACTTCTTGTATTGGGAAGGGCAGTGTATAAGTGAGGAAAATCGTTTCTCCACTGAATCGTCTCATCTCTGGGAGGTTTGAGAACGCTGAAGATTCAACCTAGGTTAGAGATCCACTAGGAGTAATTCTGTTGAAGGGGGAAGCTGAATATCTGGAAAAGTCTCTGTACGACTCTCACTGAAGCCACGTCAAACTGACAAGAGAGAACTTCTTGGAATCCAAGCACCAAATGTGAATGGACACATCCATTCCCACCAATTCTGGACGATGGTTGTCATGCTGGAAGAGTTGGAATATGTGGTGGGAGACACCAGTAGTGAGACACAGAGACCAGAGATCTCCATCTCAACTTGGAGACTCCCTAGAGGCGGGCAGATGCAGTAGTGTTAGAACAAGATCCTTCTGATGCATGGCAATCAGCCTGTTTGAGAAATGCTTTTGGCCCCAAAATTAAATATAGAGCCAGGTTCTGGTGTATTTCAATACTTTCTGAAGATAGAGGAGGGAGAGTACCTGTACACCTTAAAGCCCTTCAATTTTAGCCTTTATCAAGCACCTAGATTCAGTCTTCTTCCTATCCTTTCAGCTGATTGGTCACATTGCATAGCATGTTCCTCTAGCCAAGGAACCACTAGGAAAGTGGGTGACCATTAGTGTCACACTTATGAACTATTTCAGGCAGATAAAGTGAGAGAAGAGAGTCTATCCTCTGTAGTGCTCCAAGTGTCAGATCCCAGATCATTTGTCATAAAACCAGACCACCTCCTCAGTCCCTGACACTAAGCCATCAAGACTTCATCTGAGGCGAGGCTTGAATGACTGTGTGTACCATGATGGCAAGGCCTTAGGGAGCTCTCTCTGTGTGCAACACCTCTCCTTGCAGGGTGAGGTCCTCTTCTCTGGGAGCCTGTGGCTTATTTGCAATGCCTCTAATTCTGTGATGAAAGGTCTAGACCTGTACCTTCCAGTATGGTAGCCAATAGCTATATGTGGCTATTAAATTTTAATTTTAATAAATCAAAAACTCAACTTCCAAGTAGTACTAGCTACATTTCAAGTGCTCAATAGCCGTATGTCTTTAGTGGCTACCCATATTGGACAACACACATTGGCTACCCTATTGGACAACACCAATAAAGGACATTTTCATTACTGCAGAGAGTTCTTGTGGATAACACTACTCTATACCATGGATCAGCAAACTATGGCTTGTGGGCCAAGTTCAGTCCTCCTATGACTGTAGATAAAGTTTTATTGAAAGACAGCCATGCCCATTCTTTTATGTATTATCTATGGCTACTTTCACACTATATGGGCAGGGTTGACTAGTTTGCAACAGAGACCATCTGGCCCACAAAGTCCAAAACTTTACTGTCTGGACCTTTACAGAAAATGTTTGCCAACCCTGCTCCATACCCTTCTCCCAAAAAATTGTACATGGCTAAATACAAAATTTCACACCCAATTTTAGGACCCCTTTACTTCCATCCACATAAACCAAGCTCAGCTTACACATTTCTTTACTAGCTCCATTTTTCGAGAATTTTCAGGCCTCAGTTTCATACTGTGATATCTACAAATGCTAGATTTACATGATTTCAAAAGATTAAAAACATCTTAACTAATACCACTACAGAGTTTAGGGTCATGCTAAACTGTATGTACACTTTCATACAGCATCACTGGAAAGCTTACCATCATTTAAGAATCAGGCCATTGCCTCTACTTAATGTAAACCCCCTTCCTGCCTTTAACTTTTCCTCCAAGAGTCTAGATTCAATGAGACTCTGTTCTTAGGTTCACTAGCTAAACTGTCTATTATCTGTAGAAAGTTGTCCAAAAATCCTACATACTTCACATCTCTTCTGATTCTTGAGATCTTTATCACTAAAACAACTTCATTTAGCCTTCTCCTTCATCTAGCTATTCTGTTCATTCTCAAATAGTCACACTTAGAGGCTACCACCTTAAGGTTCTACAGCACATCTTTGCAGAGTTTTTGAGTTGCATATTGGTTGGAAGAGCATTTGTTTGTTCACATTTATGCATGTACATACACACACACACACACACAAACTCTTACACATTCTCTAAGTTTAGCTTAAGTACCTGATTTAATTAGCCAAGAGGACAAAATATCATCTGAAGCCACAGGGTGTGGGATGCACCAGGGGCAGAAGGTGATAGTTGTTGCAACATATTCCAAAATGCCTACCTTTAGCCCCCAGAGTCCCCAACAGTAAAACACAGCTACAGGTGACACTGTTTACACACTGGCCTTTCCAGGTCCAAAATGCTCCTGTCTTTCTACATCACAACTTTTTACACTAGCAACTTCCATCAACATATCAGTGTTTGTGCTTCTATTTAGGGCCTTTTGACAAATATTAGACCCTCCTGTCTTTTTTAAACAAACTCAGCCTCAGCAAGACATGAGCATCTACATTCATTCAATGTCATTCATTTTTTTCTGTAATTTATCAAGTACCTGCTATTTCCAGGAACTGTTCTAGACGTTAGAGACATGCCAGTAAACAAAACAAAGAAATATGTTACCCTGGCGGTGCTTACATTCAGTGGAGGATACTGAAAATAAATTTATTTTATTTTATTTTATTTTTAGTATTGTATTTATTTTATGGAGAAAAATCAACAATTGGTTCAAAACTCAAATAGCCTTTTAAGGTACTTCATGGAATTTACTTAATGTAAATTTCTAATAGAATTGTGATGTGCCTGTATATTTACAGGCATACCTTGTTTTATAGTGCTTTGCATATATATTGTCTTTTACAAATTTAAGGTTTGTGGCAACTCCAAGTTGAGCAAGTCTATTGCTACCAGAAGATAAATTAATTTTTAAAAGACACAGAAAGTGGGCAGAGAGGGAACATACATCAAAATAATAAAGGCCATATATGACAAACCTATGACCAACATCATACTCAACAGTGAAAAGTTGAAAGCATTTCCTCTAAGATCAGGAACAAGACAAGGATGTCCACTCCCCCGACTTTTATTCAATAGAGTTTTGGAAGTCCTAGCCATGGCAATCAGAGAAGAAAAAGAAATAAAAGGAATCTGAATTGGAAAGGAAGAATTAAAACCATCACTGTTTGCAGACAATATGATACTATACATAGAAAATCCTAAAGATGCTACCAGAAGACTACTAGGGCTCATCAATGAGTTCAGTAAAATTGCAGGATACAAAATTAATATACAGGAATTTGTTGCATTTCTATACAGTAATAATGAACTATCAGAAAGAGAAATTAAGGAAACAATGCCATTTACCATCACATCAAAAAGAACAAAATACCTAGGAATAAACCTACCTAAGGAGGCAAAAGACCTGTACTCTGAAAACTATAAGATGCTGATGAAAAAATTGAAGACGACACAAACAGTTGCAAAGATATAACATGTCCTTGGATTGGAAGAATCAATATTGTTATAATAACCATACTACCCAAGGCAATCTACAGATTCAATGCAACCCCTATCAAAATACCAATGGCATTTTTCAGAGAACTAGAACAAAAAACTTTTTAATTTGTATGGAAACACAAAAGATCCCAAATAGCCTAAACAGTCTTGAGAAAGAAGAACAGAGCTGGAGGAATCACGCTTCCTGACTTCAGGCTATACAACAAAACTACAGTAACCAAAACAGTATGGCACTAGCACAAAGACAGACAAATAGATCAATGGAACAGGATAGAGAGCCCAGAAATAAACCCACACACTTATGGTCAGTTAATCTACAACAAAGGAGACAAGAATATACAGGGGAGAAAAGACAGTCTCTTCAACAAGTGGTTCCTGGAAAACTAGAAAGCTACACGTAAAACAATGAAACTACAATAGTCTGTAAAACTATATACAAAAATAAACTCAGAATGGATTAAAGACCTAAATATAAGACCAGATACTGTAAAACTCCTAGAAGAAAACATAGGCAGAACACTCTCTGACATAAATCACAGCAGAATCCTTCGGGATCCATCTCCTAGAGTCATGGAAGTAAAAATAAAAATAAACAAATTGGACCTAATTAAACTTAAAAGCTTTTGCACAGAGAAGGAAACCATCAGCAAAACAAAAAGATAACCTATGGAATGAGATAAAATATTTGCAGATGATGCAACCAATAAGGGATTAATTTCCAAAATATACGAACAGCCCATACAGCCCAATATCCAAAAAAAAAAAAGCAACCCAATCAAAAAATGGGTAGAAAACCTAAATAGATATTTCTCCAAAGAAGACATACAGATGGCCAACAGGCATATGAGAAGATGCTCAACATCATAATTATTAGAGAAATGCAGGGCTTCCCTGGTGGCGCAGTGGTTGAGAATCTGCCTGCCAATGCAGGGGACACAGGTTTGAGCCCTGGTCTGGGAAGATCCCACATGCCGCGGAGCGACTAGGCCCGTGAGCCACAATTGCTGAGCCTGTGCGTCTGGAGCCTGTGCTCCACAACAAGAGAGGCCACGATAGTGAGAGGCCCGTGCACCACGATGAAGAGTGGCGCCCACTTGCCGCAACTAGAGAAAGCCCTCACACAGAAATGAAGACCCAACACAGCCATAAACAAATAAATTAATTAATTAATTAAATTAAAAAAAAAAAAGAAAGAAATGCAAATCGAAACTACAATGAGGTATCACCTCACACTGGTCAGAATGACCATCATCAAAAAGTCTACAGACCAGAACGAAGATGGCGGAGTATAAGGACGTGCTCTCACTCCCTCTTGAAAGAACACCAGAATCACAACTAGCTGCTGGACAGTCATTGATAGGAGGACACTGGAACTCACCAAAAAAGATACCCCACATCCACAGACAATGGAGAAACCACAATGAGGCAGTAGGAGGGGCACAATCACAGTAAAATCAAATCCCATGACTGCTGGGTGGGTGACTCACAGACTGGAGAACACTTATACCACAGAAGTCAACCCACTGGAGTGAAGGTTCTGAGCCCCACGTCAGGCTTCCCAACCTGGGGGTCCAGCAACGGGAGGAGGAATTCCTAGAGAATCAGACTTTGAAGCCTAGTGGGATTTGATTGCAGGACTTCGACAGGACTGGGGGTAACAGAGACTCCACTCTTGGAGGGCACACACAAAGTAGTGTGTGCATCGGGACCCAGGGGAAGGAGCAGTGACCCCAGGGGAGACTGAGCCAGACCTACCTGCTAGTGTTGGAGGGTCTCCTGCAGAGGCGGGGGGTGGCTGTGGCTCACCGTGGGGACAAGGACACTGGCAGCAGAAGTTCCGGGAAGTACTCCTTGGTGTGAGCCCTCCCAGAGTCCGCCATTAGCCCCACCAAAGAGCCCAGGTAGGCTCCAGTGTTGGGTTGCCTCAGGCCAAACAACCAACAGGGAGGGAACCCAACCCCACCCATCAGCAGTCAAGCAGATTAAAGTTTTACTCAACTCTGCCCACAAGAGAAACAGTCAGCTCTACCCACCACCAATCCCTCCCATCAGGAAACTTGCACAAGCCTCTTAGATAGCCTCATCCACCAGAGGGCAGACAGCAGAAGCAAGAAGAACTACAATCCTGCAGCCTGTGGAACAAAAACCACATTCACAGAAAGATAGACAAGATGAAAAGGCAGAAGGCTATGTACCAGATGAAGGAACAAGATAAAACCCCAGAAAAACAACTAAATGAAGTGGAGATAGGCAACCTTCCAGAAAAAGAATTCAGAATAATGATAGTGAAGATGATCCAGGACCTGGGAATAAGAATGGAGGCAAAGATCGAGAAGATGCAAGAAATGTTTAACAAAGACCTAGAAGAATTAAAGAACAAACAAACAGAGATGAACAATACAATAACTGAAATGAAAACTACAC